>NW_025423515.1:3345112-3959460 GCF_020740685.1 Jaculus jaculus | reverse complement strand
CTGGGGAACCGAGCCTCGAACCGGGGTCCTTAGGCTTCACAGGCAAGCGCTTAACCGCTACACCATCTCTCCAGCCCACTCACTTTTATTTAATATAGTACTGGATGTCTAAGCTATAGCTGATAAACACTTGTAGCCATGTGCTTGGATACAAAATAAACACACAGAAATCAATAGCCTTCCTATATGCTAACAACAAACAGAGAATGAAATAAGAGCATCACTCCCATTCTCAATTGCATCAATCAATCAATCAACAAATAAATAATGTGCCTGGGAATAAACCTAACCAAGGAAGTGAAAAGGATCTCTACAATGAAAACTAAAACACTCAAGCGAGAAATTGTAGAAGATACTAGGAACTGGAAAAACATCCCTCGTTCCTGGATTGGAAGAACCAGTATTGTGAAAATGGCAATCTTACCCAAAGCAATCTACACATTTAATGCAATCCCCATCAAAATTCCAATGGCACTTTTCACGGCAATAGGAAAACAATCCAAAAATTCATTTGGAAACAAAAAGAACCTTGAATATCTCTAACAATTTTGAGCAACAAAATAAGGGTGGTGGTATCACCATACCTTATTTTAACCTATATTACAGAGCCATAGTCGCAACAAGAGCATGGTACTGGCACAAAACCAGACATATAGAGCAATGGAACACAATAGAGGGCCAGATGTCAGTGCAGGTACCTATAGCCACCCAATATTCAAAAAATGCCAAAAATATTCTTTGGAGAAAAGAAAAGCATCTTCAGTAAATGGTATTTGGTAAACTGGATATATATCTGTAAAGAATGAATATAAATCCTTATTTCTCTCCATGTACAAGAATTAAGTCCAAATGGATCAAATACCTCAATATCAGACCTGAAACTCAGAAACTGCTAGAGGAAAAAGTAGAGTTACCCTTCCACATATTGGTATTAGCAAATACTTCCTGATTATAACTCCAGTTGCTCAGGCAATAAAACCACATATCAACCACTGTGACCACATGAAATTACAAAGCTTTTTTACATCAGAGGACACTGTGAATACAGCAAAGAGACAACCTGGAGGAAATCTTTGCCAGCTATACATCTGATAGAGGATAGATATCTAGGATATAGAAAGAACTCAAAAAATTAAATAATAAGAAATCAAACAACCCAATGAAAAATGGCCTATGGAACTAAATAGAGTTCTCAAAAGAAGAAATACAGATTCCATTTAGACATCTAAAAACATCCCTAGTCATCAAGGAAATGCAGACTACTACATTAAGACTCCATCTTCCTCCTGTTAGATTGGCTACCATCATGAAAACAAATGACCATAAATGCTGGTGAAGATGCAAAGAAAGAGGAACCCTTCTACATTGTTGTGGGAATGCAATCTGCTACAGCCATTGTGGAAATCAGTGTGGAGGTTACTGAGACAGCTAAAAATACATCTACCATATGACCCACCTATACCACTCCTAGGCATATATCCCAAGTATTCATCTCACTACCTTAGAGATACTTGCTCAACCATGTTTATTGCAGCTCTATTCATAATAGCTAGGAAGTGGGAGCAGTCTATATATCCCTCAACTGATGAGTGGATAATGAAAATGTTGCACATATACACAAAGCAGTTCTACTCAGCAGTAAAGAAAAATGAAGCTATGATATTTTCAGGAAAATGGATGGATCTGAAAAGGATTATACTAAGTGAAGTACCCATGCCCAGAAAGCCAAACATCACATGTTAATTCTCATATGTGGATTCTAGCTACAGATGATTGGACTTCTATGTCAGTAGGAACAAAACTCAGTAGCAGAGGCCAGTAAGTGAGAACGGAGATATAAAGGGAATACACAAGGAGGGAGGGGGGCTTAATAGAATGGTATTGTGTATATGGAAGTAGAGGAACAGATTAATGGTGATGAAAAGGTCTAGATGAGGTCAGAAGAAGAGAATGAGTAAAGGAAAAGTGGAGGAGCGCTATTCAAGATCCAAGAGGGTATTAGTTAAATAAGTCATATGGAAGCCTAGTTTTTGCTAGAAAATTTTCAGTGCCAGGTATGGGATACCTTCCAGTGAATTGTTGGCCAGAGAGGCCCCTGATGCCTGCAAAACATCACAGGTCATTGTCAAGGCTCTTGGTTTCCCAGTACAATAGATGGTAAGACCCTGTTGCTGAAGACTCCACATACTTGGGCAGCAAGATCCCTGAGAAATCCTGCTGGAGCTGAGCTGAAAACCTGACAAAAATATGGAAAAAGCCATGCTGCATGCAGTTCAATGGGAGAGACAGAAATCACCAGTGAGCATACTCAGCAGTGGATACTGCAAGTCTTAAATTTTGCCAGCCAGACCACGTGAGCCAACAGGTGCAATAGTGGCATGCCTGTCATGGTGGAAACCAACGGTCCTCTTATTAGACTGGAGGCCCATTCCATGGGAGGGAGTACATCCCTGATACTGAAAACTTAAAACAAGGGTAGGCATGAGCCCTAGGGGTGTAACGTCTGCTGCTGTCTGGCCAAATGTATATATTATGCCTATGAAACTACCCAGTAAGCACTTCTCTTAATGTCCATACCCATATATTAATGCTACTCTCACGTTTGGTAGAGAATCTTCTTTTTTCAGATGGCAGTGACCTTGGGATGACTCACAATACATCATTGTGCTGGAAAGAAGTGACAGGAGTGCTCAGTACTGCAATATCTCTATCACACTTTCCAAGGCTCAGGATCTATTCTGGAAGAGGTAGTAGAAAGAATGTAAAACCAAAGGAAGGGTAGGACTCCTTAGAATATGCTCCCTCCAGACATAAAAAGGCCTGGATATCCATGACTTTACAGTGCTTGACACTACCTACATAAGACTATCATAACTGGAGGAAGAGATCATAACATCAAAATAAGAGAGAGACTGATTGAGAAGGGAAGGGGATATGATGGGGACTGGAGTTTCAAAGGGGAAAGGGGGGATTGCAATCAGATATTGTTTAAAATTAATACAGTACAAACAATACAATACAATTGTATTGGTTAAATATTTCTTAGCTATGCCCAATGTCATTTTTTGCAGTGTGAGTGTGTATTCTGTGCCATTATGGGCTTTTTTAGCTTTTTTCTGGTATTACGTCACAGTTAAAAGATCTTGGACTATGGGAATGTTTGAATGTGGTTAGGATTTATTAAAAACTATGGGGACTTTTAATTTGGACTAAATGCATTGCATTTTACATCTTAGATAGTTTATGGGGTTCAGGTGTGGAAAGTAGTTTGATTCAGGTGTTCTGAATTCTAGGTTCCCAGCTAACTTGAGGGGAAGCTCAATGATCTCTCAGGGAAACAATGACATGAACAGAGGGTGGACATCACCTACTCACCAACATCAGGTAGGCAAGAGCAACGGAGAGTGTGCTAAAACTGGCAAGTGAAAGATGGCTCTAATACCCATAAGCCTACCTTTTGACATCAAGTACTCTAAGTCATCGAAGTGTAAGATTGTTGGAACAGGAAGCAAAAAATTGGCTAATACGTCACTTGGAGTGATGGTAAGCAGGACCATTGCCATTTCCTCCCCTTCATTCGTGGACGTGTGAGTCTGGGATATAGGAGAAAGAGTACCATATATGGGGCACTGATTCAGACCATATACAGACTGCTGGAGGACATTCCCCTAGTCCTCCAAGCTAATGCCACCTAGTTGGCAGTACAGCTGTTTGTTTAAAAAGCCATTCCACCATTCTATCAAGCCAGCTGCTTCAGGGTGGTGGGGCACATTGAAGGCCAGTCACGTGATCATGAGGTCCCTGCCATATTTCCTTGGCTATGAAGTGAGTTCCTTGGTCAGAAGGAATAGTGCTGTGTGGTGATACTGTTTTTGCTTCGCTATTTTGCCTAGTAGTAGGAGCTCCAGTGGCTTCCATTTGGTCTTTCCAAACATTATAGCCCTCACTCCACAAGTCAGGTAACCAACTCCCAAGTACATATATCCTAAATTATGCATTCTGAGACTTGAGACATTACCACAGGATGAATTTGGGGACCCACTACCAGTATAACATTTGCCAAAACTCTATTGATTACCTGACCTCCATAAGCACCTACTTTAACTGGAGGGTCATGATGCTGTTTATGGTCTCCAGGAATCAATGTCAAGTCAGAGCCAGTGTCCAGCAAACCCCAAAAGGTCTGATTATTTCCTTTTCCCTAGTGTAATTACCCTAGCAAAATGCCATAAGTCCCTCTGAGGATGGATAACACTAAGCTTAATATTTAAACTTTGGGGCTTGCAGGAGAGTCCTTCCTCAAGGATCTGTAAACAGGCTCAAGTCTGGAAATTGGTTAAGGGGCCTTGATACTCTGCTGCTATAATTCAAAGTGGCCCTTTGGTCCTTTGCACTGGAAATTTTCTGGTTATACAGACCAAGCAGGAACTTAGATTTCTTATCTGTTTCACTTCTGGGAACACCATGATTAGTTAGTCAGTAGCAAAGGTCATGCCACTGAGTCATACCATTATGAGCATTGCTTGGCCTATGCTGCCCATTATGATAAATACACTCACCTTACCTTTGGTGATTTAGCACTGCCACTTGGACCTTGTTACTCTGAAGTTCAGTTAGACCTATTGCATCTAATTCATCTAATGCAACAAATGCAGCTCCTATTGTGATATCTTCTTTACACAGTATGGCAACTACTGGTAACTTATGTACTACGCTGGTGCTTCCCTCAAAAATCTGTTTCTTAAAGTCTTAGTGAAGGGAACATCTAAAAATGGTCCCACTTTGGGGGAAAAGATGAGTTTAAATGGGAAATCCACTCCAGCATTCCAAGTACTCTGAGCCTTTTAATCCCTTTACCAATATTAAGCCATGGGATATCAGACAGTTCAACATCATTCACAGTAGACCATCATTGGATCCATACTTAAAGCAAACAACCAAATAAACTCTCCCAACCGCATGAGCTGCAGTGGTTAATGTATAATCTCTGCTCAATAGGCCTATTTCAATAAATTAATCCTGATCTAGTCTTATATTTCTTCTTCTATCATCCCGTACCATTAAAATCCATTCCCATGCATATTTCCCATGTTTCTGCTTGTACAAATTTTAAAAAAAAACAAAAGCAAAAAAAAACCTCTTGAATTTTTTAGTGGTGTACCTCCCCTCCTCATGAGTTGTGCTTTATATCTTATCTTCAGGTGCCTACCTAGCTTATGCATGGTTATAGGCCTATAGGCATAGAAGGGTGGATCATTACTACTTCCTCAAAGAAGGATTAATTCCCTCAGGCAAGCATGGAGAGGGCAATGCTTCAGGATGTGGGGGTGGGGTTGAAAGTACTGCTAACGGAGGGAAGGCCACATTCGTATGCAATACTTCTTAAGAACCTGAGAATTCAATGTCCCCAAATTATTCAGTGTCTTCCCATACATTCCCATCACAAACTATAGGATCACACACTTTTCCAGTCAGTGCCTTCACTTTAACTTTACCTCACTTTAGCCTTGAGGCTGGGATTTGATCTTGTATTGCAAGTTAGCCAAACTTACAATGAGAACTTGGGTTTAGTTTTCTGCAATTCGAGCTCTATTCTGACTCCAGAGAAGACTCTCCTCCAGGGCACCCTTAGAAGCCCTCAGATCATGCTTGTGGGTCTGAAGCTTGGAACTTTCCATTCAGAAATTGTGCTTTTCATTAATTATTTATCCAGAGATGCTACAAGTAACTAACCAGCATCATCATTCATCTTACTTTTCCACAAATATTTAAAAATGTTAGGTACAGAGTCACCAAATCCCTCACTCTACACAAGACGTAATTCAGGATCACTGAATACACTTATGTCATGAAGTCCTTTGAATAGTTCACAGCATGGATTATCAGTACCCTCGTAATTACCAGCAAAACACTTTCCCTATTACCAGTAAAGCCTTAGTATTACTGAAGTTGGAGGGCCAACTCCAGATAGCACAAAGCCCACTAGAAAAATACGTTCTTATAATTGTTTCTCTAGAATCACTCCTGGTAACACAATCTGTAGCAGTCAGGGATCTGTGAAGGAAGAGAACCCATGGAATTAATTACATGAAAAGGCAATTTATGATCCAGTTCTGTCGGGTCTTAGACCCTGCCTTGTTGGCTTTTATGAGCCTCTGAACCTTCCATTCCTAAAAGCAGGAGAAATGCCTAAGAAAAAGACTTATGCAAGGAAGAAGGCCAAGAAATGCTGAGCAGGAGAAGCAGCTGCGAGCATCCAGAAGCACTGTGAACTTAGCCAAACACCCATGCAATGCTCCCATGGACTATGACAAGTGCCAAAGGTGGCAGAATAGAGCATTTTGCTATTTTTGCAATTCAGTGCAGAAGTTACCAATTTTTGCAGTGTGGAAAAACAAAGTGTATGATGAAGTCCTCAGACTGAGTTATCAAGCACGCTGGAGTCTATAGCACTGGCCTTGCAATGGTGGGTGCAATATGTGACTTCTGAGGCACGGGTTTGCCATGGTAGGAAGTGTCTTAGCACACACACCTGTACCTGCCCTCTTAATGATGCCCAGTGTGTGGAATGTGAAGGAGGCATCTGGGACCATGGAGGCAGAATATTCTGTTGTTCTTTCTGCCACAACTTCCTCTGTGAAGACAATCAATTTGAACAGTGAGCCAGCTGCCAAGTTTCAGAAGCAGAAACATTTAGATGTATTTCATGTAACCAACTTGGCCAGCATTCCTCTCTCCGATGTAAGGCTCGTTTCTGTGATGAGCATGCAAGGAACAAAGTGTTTAAGCAAGAGAAAGGCAAGCAGCCTCCATACCCCAAATGTGGACATGAGACTCAGGATACAAAGGACCTGAGCATGCCTACCCGCTCACTGAGATTTGGCCAGCAGATGGGAGGCAAAAAAAGAGATGGAGCTGCTGGGTATGATGCTTTCTGGAAGAACCTTTCATCGGACAAGTATAGTGATGCTGGTTATCATGAGGAGGAGGAGGAAGAGTATGAAGCCGATGATGATGCAGAGGAAGAGGAGGAAGGTGGAAAGAATTCGGATGCTGAGTCCTCAGATCTATTCACTCACTTGAACCTGGGCAGGACCTATGACAGTGGTTATGCTCACTACGAAGAGCAGGACTAGCAGAGCTGCCCCCTGCTGGCCGCTGTGGGCAGTGCAGGACGTGTGCTTGGGGAGCCGTGGGCTGTTCAGAAGTGCCATGGCTTGGCCTTGTGCAGACTAGTTGTCCCAGGCCAGGGAGAGGGAGTAGCATTTTTATGGGAACTGATAATAAGGTTTTTAATGTTAAAAAATTAGTCAAATGTAAGACGTTATTGATAAGTAAATGGAACTTCATGAATTGGATACTAATTTCAGTAATCTGATAGGCTTTACAAGTTATGTTCATATAATATACAGGATAAAGAAATAAAACTAATATATTGATTTGACATAAATTACTGTTTTTATTAAAGGCACTTCTAAAATTTTTATGTATCTGATTTAACAGTTTAACAGGTAAGATTACTATATTTTTCCTTTTATGTTGATCACAGAATGAATGTGTAAATTTTCATCAAATATTCATGTTATCTTAAGTAGTCATGTATACATGAAGAACTGACTGACACATTCATGTTTTACTTTACAATGTATGTTCTAACTGTTGTTGTTAATCCCTAACTGTGACAAAAATAGCATAGCAGTTTTACATAAACATAATACTAGAAAACATGCTGTACATCCTTTTTTCATGTTTTTAATGAATCTAGTATTATACTTGAATACTTTTGACAGTTAATTTCTTACTCTGTTTTATCAAGCTGCTTTGAAAAGGCTTCCAAAATTTTTATAAACTACTCAATTTTTTAAAAAAAAATTAATTTATTTATTTGAGAGCGACAGACACAGAGAGAAAGACAGGTAGAGGGAGAGAGAGAGAATGGGTGCACCAGGGCTTCCAGCCTCTGCAAACGAACTCCAGACGCGTGCGCCCCCTTGTGCATCTGGCTAACGTGGGACCTGGGGAACCGAGCCTCGAACCGGGGTCCTTAGGCTTCACAGGCAAGCGCTTAACCGCTGAGCCATCTCTCCAGCCCTCAATTTTTGATCTAATATGGTAATTCATAGCTGAGATTAATTATGGTGTAATGAGGATAGACAGTCTGGATCTCATCATTGGTACAAATGGGGAACTGATGGCTGCTGACACAGGTTTCAGTAGCCACAACTCACATTACCAGTGAACTGAGATATTGCTAGTGTTCAAAAGGAAAGCATATCCAGTTGGCTGGCATTCTGGATGCATGATGAAAGTTTGGATGGCAATTGCTGTGCTAGTCTTAATTTATAGAGATATAAGACCAGCTCAGAGTGGTGAGGAGCAGCCAAAGCCACATGAAACCCAGTGGATCTGCTTGTGTGTGAAAATGCTTAAAAAATATAAAAAGAAGAACCTTATTTTTTCCAAATAAAAATAAAGGGGGGAGGAATTTATTGGATTATCTTATGCAGTCTAACAATAGCAGTTTGCAGGCCTGAGAGCCAAGCAACCCAGTAGCTGCTCCATAAGGCTGAATGCCGGAGCAGTCCCAATCCAGCACTGAAGGCCTGGAGGCTTCCTGGAGTGCCACTGGTCTTCAGTCCATGCTGGTTTTCAGTCCACCATAGTCTTTACTCCATGCTGTAAGGCAGCAAGTAGTATGGGCAGCATGTTGGAAGAAGGGATTGTCTTCTTTCTTAATCATTTTTTTTTTTAAATTTTTGGTTTTTCAAAGTAGAGTCTCACTCTAGTCCAGCCTGACCTGGAATTAACTATGTAGTCTCAGGGTGGCCTCGAACTCACAGAGATCCACCTACCTCTGGGGATTACTTTCTTACAGAGCTTTTTTAGATAATGTTCCCCTTCTGAGAGGGGCCACCCACTCTGGGGGAAGGGCTCACTCTGGGGGAAAGAATTTCTACTTCAGTTAACACTCCCTGGAAGCAACTTCAGAGAGCCACTCAAGAGGCATGAATGTGGATTCCTAAACAGATCAAGTTGACAACGAGACTTAACCATCACACCAGTGTTAGTACATTCTTCTTATGCTGTTTTCCACTTGATGTTGGCCATTTTATCCTGCCATCATAAACTCCTTTGGGTGTTTCTCTTTTTTCTTTTCTTTTGATCCTCCCCACCACTCCCCCCCCCCCCCCAGCAACAAGTAGATAATTGCAACCAAACAATTGCTATTGAAAGGTGCAATTACTGCTGCCAGAAATCTGTGTGGCCTTTGGACTTTTGGATGTGATTTGTGGGAGGAACATGGAGATTGAGAACTAGGCTAAGGGACACCCTGCAGTGCTAAAGGAAGAGATTAATACATTATTCCAGAAAGAGTTGGAAGACCTAAATGCAATGAGATTTGTGGACTGTGACATATAGCACTTGCTTTGGACTCCTAAAGATATGGGCTTGAGTCCAGCCTGTGGCACTATCAGGCTGTATAACTTGGGTCCACCAGCTTCTTCATCTCAAGTACAGGCATGATGTTACCCATTACTGAGTTGTTGCAATGATTAAATATTAGGCACTCTCATCTTGCAGAGGGGAAACCCAGGCTTAGAGAAATAAAGCCACTTGCTTGAAGTTGCAAGGTGCTATAGAAGACACATCACATAGTGTCATGAAATGATCAAATACACATGGGTGGAGGCAGGGGTTCAAGATTAGTTAGATGGCTACTCCCCCATAGGGTCTGCATTAAAGCTAAGGTGACTGGACTCAGCCCAGAACTACAGATATGCCTGACCTTCCCACAGCCTCCCCTCACTTCTCCAGCCTAGAGGACTGTGTGTACTCAGCCCAGAACTGCAGCTCTGCCTGACCTTATCAGTCTTCCCTCACTTCTCATTAGCTTAGATGACTGTGTGTACTCAGCTCAGCACGTCAGGTGTGTGCCTGACCATCCCACAGCCTCCCCTCACTTCTCAATCTTAGATGTGTACTCAACCCAGTACTGCAGCTTTGTCTGGCCACCCCTCGCTTATCCTATTCAAGTGGAGGTGAGTGTACTCAGCTATTTTGTAAATCTTTCCTACTTTCTTTATCTCATACCTTCTAGTGCATATTTTAAAATATCTTTAGGGCTGGAGAGATGGCTTAGTGGTTAAGCACTTGCTTATGAAGCCTAAGGACCCCAGTTCAAGGCTCAATTCCCCAGGACCCACGTTAGCCAGATGCACAAGGGGGCACTTGCGTCTGGAGTTCGTTTGCAGTGGCTGGAGGCCCTGGCGCGCCCATTCTCTCTCTCTCTGCCTCTTTCTCTCTCTGTCATTCTCAAATAAATAAAAATAAACAAAAAAATTAAAAATATATCTTTCATTTGCTTCAAAAACTTTAATTAAAATATAAAGCAAATGACAATTTACTTCCTGACAATATTTTAAGATAGTGCAGAAGTTGCTGTTATGGAGGCAATTCAGCACTCTTTTCTGCAAAATCCCAGTAACAGTGAGAGAGAAAAAAGACAAAAAAAGTGTTAGGCTTCCAGCAATGACATAAGAATACAAGCCGGGCGTGGTGGCGCACACCTTTAATCCCAGCACTCAGGAGGCAGAGGTAGGAGGATCGCCGTGAGTTCGAGGCCACCTTGAGACTACATAGTGAATTCCAGGTCACCCTGAGCCAGAGTGAGACCCTACCTCGAAAAACCAAAAAAAAAAAAAAAAAAAAAATACAGCCACCCTAGGTAGGAGCAGGAAGACAGGACCAGCTTCCTTGTCCAAATCTGTGATACCTTTATTTCTGAGCTTGATACACTATCCAGTGCTTTCTGTATCCCTAATACATAGCAGTTCAAGACCCACCTGCTTCTGTCTTGTTAGAAAGCTCCATGGACCAGATCTTGGGCAGTTTTATTGCTGATCTTATAAACTATTGTGCTTTTTATTTATTTGTGTGTTTATGTATTCATTTGCAAGCAGAGAGAGAAGAGAAAGAGAATGGGCATGCCAGGGCCTCTAGCTGCTGCAAATGAACTCAACGTGCATATGCTACTTGGCACATCTGCCTTTAGTGGGCACTAGAGAATTGAAGTGGTGTCACTAGGCTTTAAATGAAAGGTCCTTAACCCTTACCAATCTCCAGCCTTACCCTCATTTTTAAAGTGCATATAAGCCAGCAAGGAACTTTACATTTAGACTTGGTTCTCATCCCTAAGACAGTTTACTATGCATGCATACATTACCAAGTCTAAAAAGTTTTGAGTTCCAAATTTAACTTGGGTCTCCCCCCCCAAAAAAAAAAGAATAATTTTTAAAAGGTAATCAACCTAGGTATGTCATGGTGGGCCAAGCCTTTAATACTAGCACTTGGGATGCAAAGCTTTTAAGATCACTGTGAGTTTAAAGCTAGCCTAGATAGAATTACAGGATGTGTTGCAAGTTAACCTTGGCTATGGTGACACCATACTTTGAAAAGACAAAAAAAAAAAAAAAAATGATTGTGGACCTAGGCCTGAATAAAAATTTTTTTTTTAAAAAAAAGATGGAATATCTTCACTCATCCAAATTGTTGCTTCTGCCCCAAAGATGGCCCCATTCATGAGGAGTCAGGCCCATTTGTTCACAGAAAGCTGCAAGGAGGCACTGCCACTCTTTCCAAGATGGCACCAGTGGTAGGGTAGGTCACTGCCTGCTAACTATGGTGGCATCGTGGCTGGAGCTGAATCTGGTCCAGCTATTGTGCTGCTGTGTGGCCATGGCAGTGGAGAAATGGACCCGGATGAGTGGAATCTGGAGAAGGTAAATGGGCCCGATATGCAGCATCAGGCAGCCTAACTTCTCGATGGCAGACGCTGGGAAAGGTGGCCTCCTGACTTACCTTCCCTGTCATGCCAGCCACCTGGCGTGCTTTCTTTAGGACTAAGGCAGAGTAGCCCATGTCACATCTGTTGTATAGCAAGGACTTCTGTCTAGTTAGAGATCTAGCCACATAAAAAAGTTCTAAAAGGAGTTTCCTCTGCCCTGTGAGCTTTGCTACTAAATGATATGATCATTTCTCTTGCTGTGAGTGGACAGTGTTAATGTAAGACTTTTCATCTAAAATCCATTTAATCACTTCACCATCAAATGTCATAATCTCTGTTAAGCATCATGGTATTATGTTAAATTACTTTTACTGCCCTACAAATTGCTTGTGCTCTACCCCTTCATTATCCTTCCAATTCCTCATTGTCCTGCAAAAAGTCTCCACTGTGTCAAACATTGACATCTCTGCTGGTATTTTGTTTCACTAATATTACAAACTTGGAAGCATACTTCCATCCTTCATATCTGATGGCAGAGGCTTTTCTTCCATCAGTGGAGGATTCTACTCTGGTTGTCCAAAAAGCAAGACCTAGTTTTCTATTTTTTATTTCCATAGCTTTTTGAAATGGGTTTCTCTGCAGTGGCTGGATCAGAACATTGGTTGTCTGACTCAATTATTGTTTAACCCATTCTTATTTGAGACTTTTACTCTTTTCTGAGATTGAAGATTTTTTTCACAAGCTATGAAAATGCTCATTTCTTCACTCTTATGAGACTGGGTTTTTGGATGCCTTGTGTAAGTGCAGCTGTTTATATGGCCTGCAGTGACAGTAATTCAGAAATCTCTTAACCATCTCTGGTCTCATACGCTTTTATAGGAAGTACTCTTCACAGTCATCTCTCTCTCCATACAGTTCCTCCCTTTCTTTTCCCTGTATGCCTCTGTAAATCAGGACACATAGTATATAAAATCTCGCAAGGAAAAGATGAAATTATTTGTATTTGGAGCTTTTTTTTTTGCATTGATAAGAATCAGATTCATGTCTCAGGCTGGTCTTGAACTCAATATGCAGCTGAGTACGACCTTGAGATCCTGATCCACATTCCTCTACATTCCTAGCACTGAGATCACAGGACTGTGCCACAACTTTAAGCTTCCTCCTTATGGTCTTTTTGAGACAAAGTCTCACTCTGTAGCTCAGGCTGGCATTAAACTTAAAACCTTCTGCGTCCTACTATATTATATATGTTGGACTTATAAGCAGGAATCACTATGCTCCATGCCCACCTGAGCTAATTTATACATAGGCACTTATGTGAAATTGGTTTGGGTACTAGAAACCCTGGCTAAATATGAGCAGGCCCATTTCTGCAGATCACTGACAGTTGTAGACTTCAGGTTTCAGAACCTCCATTTCCCTGATTAGAAACTAGGCCTCATAAACGGCCTATCAGAACATGCTTTGGTGCAATAATGTATATATACACTATAAGGCTGGGTAAACATTTAGAATTTCATACTTGAATGTGCAATGCTTGCGAAGTTTCCTGTTTTTTTTTTTTTTTTTAGGCCATGTGGTATACCCAAACAGGAAAAATTCCCAGTGATATAACTAAACAATTCAATAAAATCTAGTCACTTCTTGCCCTAGACACCTCAGGAGCCAAATGCAAAGCAAGTTTAATTTGTGTCTATCTCCAGGGATGAGGTGCTTGTGACCTAGTAAGAGGACAATCTCAAGTTCCAGCCAGTCAAGCTGTCCATGTCCCCACCTCCCTCTCCCCAAAGTGAACACATATACCTCATTCTCTATTTGAGAGATTGCTTCTTGCAGAACTTGACCTGAGACAACCCTGGCCTAAGTCATAACACTGCATTCACTTGTAACCTCCCCCTGCAGGCACTTCTTCCAACCCTACTGCCTTCCACTGGGGCACAACTTTTCCAGAAAAGAGTAGATGGTATGGACTTTCATCACACTGAAATCACAGGCACTTCTTCCATCCCTTTTCCCTTCCACTGAAAGTATTGACAGAATGAAGTAAGTCATCACACTGCACTCACAGCCTCCCCTTGAGGTACTTCTCCCAATCCTAATCCCTTCCACTGGGACAGTGGTTTACTAGGAAGGGTTAGATGGTATGGACAAAATCACCACACTTCACTCACTTGCAGCCTTCACTCCAGGCATTGCTTGCAAGCCTAATCACTTCCATGGGGCAGAGGATCACCAAGAAAGGGGAAATGGTATGGACTTAGTTTTCCATATCCCCCAGCCACATATGTTGGATCCTGCAGAAGCAGCAGGGCTAAGTAGGCATAGGTGGCTGGACTATGAGTGAAACAGAGTCTTGAAAGCTAGATATGTCCTTCCTTGCAAAGGATTTTCAAAACAGCTGCTCTGATATTGCCATTGTTAACCCAGTTCCTTGGAGGCTGAAGTACCAGTACTCTGGAGACTATGAAAGGCAAATTCTCCTGGAGTTATAAGGTCATCTTGAGGGGTACAGTGAGTTTGAGACCAGCCTGGTTTACAAAGTTGCACTTGTCTCAAACAAAGTTCTAGCAAAAGTTGGGCATGGTGGGGCACACCTTTAATCCCAGCACTCAGGAGGCAGAGGTAGGAGAACTGCAGTGAGTTCAAGGCTACCCTGAGACTAGTTAATCCAGGAGAGCCTGAGCTAGAATGAAACCCTACCTTGAAAAAAAAAAAAAAAGTTCCAGCAACATATTTAGCCCAAAGTGTATGGGAAATGATGACCTACAAATCTCAGATTCCAAAAAAGGGAACCTATGCTTTGAATCTAAGCAAAAAAAAGTTGGGGCATCAGAGTGCTCAATGATAAAGTAGAAATATAAGATATGGACAAGCTTGGGAACCTGGTTCTTAGATAGGCCTCAGGGGTAATAATAGCTTCATTAATTTAAAATAAATTAAAAAATTATTTTATTTGCAAGGGAGGCCTGATGAAGACACAAACACACACACACACACACACACACACACACACACACACAGAGAGAGAGAGAGAGAGAGAGAGAGAGAGAGAGAGAGAGAGAGAGAGAAGGAGAAAGAGAGAGAGAGAACCTGAATAAGAGAATGAGAATGAATATTCGAATGGGTATGCCAGGCCCTCTTGATCCTGCACATAAACTACAGAGGAATGTGCTATTTACATGCATCTGGCTTTAAGTGGGTACTGAGGGATCAAACACAGGTCTAATGGAAAAGCATAGGTCACTGCTGAGCCAACATCCTAGCCCCAGACTCCTATTCCAAAATAATTTTGGTCACATGTGATAGTGTGAACCTGTCATTTCAGCACTATGGATCACATTGAGGCAGAGGATTGGAGAATTCTAGGTCAGCCTGAGATTCTCAGAGAGATATGATAAAGAGAAGAGAACAGAACAGAAAAGAGGTGATTTGAGACATAATAGGAAGGGAAAATTATGATGACATAGAAGAAAATAGGTTAAGTAGGAGATTCAGTCCTCGAATTCTGATTGGATTTTTCTTCTTAAAAAGGTAGGAAACTTCTTAAGTGTCACTGACATGTCTAAGTGGCTTATCAAACATCTCATCAAAAAGAGTTGCTATATTTTGCTCATTTGAGACCAAAATGAGCTATAATCTTAAGTTCCTCATATTTGCCTAAACCTAAACAATATACCCTGTAAATCTACCTTACAACCTTTATGTGATAATGGGAAAAAAAAACAAAACTTCAACCTTATTACAAATTGCACTAGCTCAACAATGTTACAGAAAAGGATGGGAAATTTATTAATAACCTCCAGAGGTATAAACTGAGTCACCAAGATGGTAAATACCCATTAAAAATAATTGTAACTTCCTTGAGAAGCCCACACACGTTCTAGCAGCTTTACTCTCCCTCTTGCCCATCCCCTCTTTCTGCCTGTCAGTCTGTATTCTCGCTAACAATTTTTCTGCTTTTGCATGTACTTAACTTTGTTTTATACTTGTTTCATATTAAAAATTAATTTCATCAACAAAATTATGAAGCCAGCATTTACCTTTGTGGTAAATTCTCTCTAAAGAGAACTTCTCAGGATGCTGAGAGAGAGACAAAGTGGAATTGGCAGTGGAGCTATGTCCCTGTGTGTTATCATGAAAGTTCCATGAATTTAAAATAAGAGTAAAGAATATCAAGATAGTGTATCAGAACATTATTCTAGTGGGTGGAGATTAGTAATAGGGCTTTGCTCAATACAAACCTATGCATAAATCCTTGGTAAAGATGCCAGTGTTAAAAACAAAACAAGGCCAGGCGTGGTGGTGCACGCCTTTAATCCCAGCACCTGGAAGGTAGAGGTAGGAGGATCACTGTGAGTTTGAGGCCACCCTGAGACTACAGAGTGAATTCCAGGTCAACCTGAGCTAGAGTGAGGCCGTACCTTGAAAAAAAAACAAAAAAACAACAACAACAACAACAACAATATAAACTTGTCCAGTCCTGTGCTATTACAGTTGCTCACATAATGGTGAAACTGCTTGTCTGGGCCACTGAAAGTTTGTGTTTCCAAGAAACAGCTTGTGAGTCTAAACATTTGAGTGAGTTCAAAATTTTTTTTTCAAAAACATGGGGCTGGAGAGATGGCTTAGCAGTTAAGTGCTTGCCTGTGAAGCCTAAGGACCCCGGTTCGAGGCTCGGTTCCCCAGGTCCCACGTTAGCCAGATGCACAAGGGACACATGTACCTGGAGTTCATTTGCAGTGGCTGGAGGCTCTGGTGCACCCATTCTCTCTCTTTCTCTTTGTCTCTTTCTGTCTCTCTCTTTCTCTGTTGCTCTCAGATAAATAAAAATAAACAAAAAATATTTATTAAAAAAATTTGTGAGCAGAACATGAGGGAACTGTGGGATACCCTTAAATTTCCCATCCATTGGATCATGGAAGTACCAGAAAGGAAAGAAATTCAGAACAAAGGTATGGATAATTCATTCAACAAAATTATCAAAAAAAACTATACCACCCTCTCAAAAGAAAGTCCCATCAAGTTACAAGAAGCTAATAGAATTCCAAACAAACTGAACCAAAGGAGAAAATCTCCAAGATATATTATCATTAAGACTCTAAATACCGATAACAAGGAGAAAGTCCTAAAGGCAGCCAAGGAGAAACAACACATTACATGTAAAGATAATTGCATCAAAATTACTTCAGACTTCCCAATGGAACCCTGAAAGACAGAAGGGCCTCTAATGGAACACTCCAAAATCTAAGAACCTATGGCTTCCAACCCATACTGTTCTACCCAGCAAAAGTATCCCTCATAATAAATGGTGAAAGAAAAACATTTCACAATAAAAGTAACCTCTACAACTATATGACCACAAAGTCAAACCTACAAAGAGTACTTCAGGGAATTCTATAAACAGAGGAGTCAAATAACCACCCGCAAGTGCCTACCAGAAGCAGATCACAATAACCAAACACAAAGACAAAAAGAAAAAAAATCCATCACATGAACCACCACAATATGGCAAGGATTAAATCAAACCTCACAGTTATCCTAAAAATCAATGGCCTTAATTCATCCATCAAGAGACATAAGCTAACAGGGTAGGTTAGAAAATTAGACCCCTCAACCTGCTGTCTTCAAGAAACCCATCTCACCACTAAAGACAGATACCTCCTCCGGGTGAAAGGGTGGAAAATGATATTACAGGCAAATGGAAATAAGAAACAAGCAGGTATTGCCATACTAATATTGGATAAAATAGACTGCAAAACAAAAGTAATCAAAAAAGACAAAGAAGGCCATTTATTACTTATCAAGGGAATGTTCCAATAAGAGGCTATCATAATAACCATCTTTATGCACCAAACACAGGTGTACCACAATTCATAAAAGAGAACCTACTTGACAACAAAACAGAAATAAACACCAATACCATCTAGTCAGGGACTTTAATACTCACTCCACTATCAGCAATAGATAGATCATCCAAACAGAAAATTAAAAGGGAAATAAGAGACTTCAACAATACCACAGATCAATTAGACATAACATTTACAGAACATTCTACCCAAAATACACATTCTTCTCAGCACCCCATATAACCTGTTCTAAAATAGGTCATATAATGGACCATAAAGCCTATCTCCATGCATTAAGGAAAACCAACATAATTTCCTGCATATCAGATCACAATGTTGTATTGCTAGAAATTAACAAGAGACAAGTCAACTATTAGTGGGAACTTGATATTAGAGAGTGGGCTCAGTTTTTGATAAGGTTCTGACTTGTTTACCCATTCCTGGTATGGGTAACATTGCATTTAGAGGATCCATTAGCCAAATAAAGAGCAGCTGGAAACCCACCATTGCTGTGTGCCACTATTGTACTTGCGTGAGCCTCACGGCACATTGACTGCTATTGAGTAGCTTAGACAACAAGTTGCTTAGACACATGTTGGTCATTCCCCCCCCCCCCCAGTCACTTATGTAACACCTTCTGGCACTAGAGAAGCTAACTTTCTAGGGAATGACTCTTGTCCAGTTTCCAGCCAGGTCACTCCATGATCCATCCCAACAACATATAGTGTCTTTGGGAGTAGGATCCTACCACTAACCTTGTGTGGGTCATTAAGTACTCTGACAGAATTCTGTCTTCTTTTGGTAAACCATGCAGGTCTCTCTATCAATCGCTCACTGTGGATATTACCCACATGCTGGTATTAGGAGTTACAGGTCAGTGCCAAGGGTGCCAAGAAGGAAGAAAACTATAGGTAATATAAAAGAGAGAGAAAAGAGAGAGAATCAGGAGAAGATCCCCAATATCAGACTCCCATTTATAGTGGGCTACAAGAAGGCCTACACAGGAAAAGGGCTAATGAGAGCACCATCGTGGCTGTATACACACTATATACATAACTAATAAAAAAGTTATGGCTGAAGTGATGACCCTGGTTCAAGGCTTTGTTCCCCGGGACCCATGTTAGCCAGATGCACAAGGGGGAACACGCATCTGGAGTTTGTTTGCATTGGCTGTAGGCCATGGTGGGCCCATTCTCTCTCTCCCTATTGGCTTCTTTCTCTCTCTGTCTGTTGCTCTCAAATAAAAAAAAATGAACAACAAAAAAAAATTTAAGTTAGGTGTCAAGAATCCCACCAGCTCCTGGAAAATGAACAACACATTTTTAAATAATAAATGGGTAGTGGATGAAATAAAATATGAAACTGCAAAATTCCTGGAACTAAATGACAATGAGAATACATCATACCAAAAGTTATAGGACACAATGAAGGCATCCCTTAAAGGAAAATTCATAGCACTAAATTCCTTCATAAAAAAGACAGAGAGATCACAAATCAATATCCAGCCCCCAAAGCTCCACATGGAAAGAAATAATCAAAATCACAGCAGAAATTAATGAATTGAAACTAAGAAAATTGATGAAAAAGAGCAGTTGTTTTTTGTTTTTTGTTTTTTTTTTTTTGGAAAAAATAAGCAAGATGGATCAACCCTTGGACCATTTGATCAAACCAAAAAATGTGACACTTCAAATTAACAAAATGAGAAATGTAACAGGAGAGATCACAACAGATGTAAGTGAAATTGCAGGAATCATCAGGACTTATTTCAAAAACCTCCACTCCACAAATTGGATAATAATGTATAAAATGGAGGAATTCCTGGATACATAACACTTACCAAAGCTAAACTCAGAGCAGATTTGTCTCCTAAACAAACCTATCACACCCATCAAGATTGAAAATGTAATCAAAAACCTCACCAAAAGAAGAGTCCAGGATCAGATGGATTCCTAGCTGAATTCTATCAAACCTTCATGAAAGATCTGAAACCAATTTTCTCAAACTGTGCCACATAATTGGAGAACAGGGAAAGCTACCCAACTCCTTTTTTGAAGCTAGTATCATGCTAAAACCAAAACCAGATTTCCTACCAAAGGTTAATGGTAAGACCCTACTGCCAAAGACACCATATGCTGTTAGCACAGAACATGGAGAGACCTCACTGGAATCTGGAAGAGAGTAACTCCCCAGACAGTTAGCTTGTCTAGTGCCAGAAGGTGCTACATGAGCTACTGGTGGAAAACAGCCAGAATTTTTCCAAGAAACTCGTTGTCTAAGGTATTCAACAGTAAACAACCTGATGTGATGCTCACCCAAGTGCAATAGTGGCCTACAGCCATGGCAGGTAACTAACTATTCTTGGATTGACTAACAGATCCACACAGTGGAATGGAACCCATAGCTGGAATAGGGAAACAAGTTATAATCCTATCAAAACAAACAAAAACAAAACAAAACAAAAAGGTGGTTCTCCAATATCAAGCTCTCAACAATCTTGGACTACAAGAGGGCTTACACCTATTCTCTCTAAATGGTTATGCCATTTTGCTGACTTTACTCTCTGTTGGAAAATCTGCCTCTCTTTTATCAGATGGACAAGGAACCTGAGGAGAAAATCACACTATCGCCCCTCACCAGGGCCCCAACTGAAACCATAGAAGAATTGTGGAAATGAGCAAGAGTGCTGCTTTCTTCGTGTACTTGGTATCAGCACAAGAGTGAAGGAGAGAGACAAAAAGAACACTCAACTCCTACCAAACAAGAAATCCAGAGAGACAGAGGCTCCCAAAACCTCATCACTGTAGACCTAAAAATGAACCCAACATGGCTCAGGAAAATTTGCAGAAGAGGGGTCAGAAAGATTGTTAGAGACACAAGTTGGGACATTATGCACAGAGTCATTGCCTCTTCCTCATAACTAGTGGCTATTCCCCACAATACATGACCCACAATCCACATGGGGATAATTGGCATCCCCAATGAGGAGGGTCCCTTTGGAGGGGCAAGGACAGGGTTGAGGGTAAGGATGGTACCAAAATGTGCTGTTTACATACTGAGTATGTATATAACTAATGAAGAAAAAAATGGTTAAGAAAAAATAAATATATTTATATTCATGTGTGTGTGTGTGTGTGTGTGTGTCCGTCCAAACAGTCTGTTCTTGCTACAGTACAACTACAGATGCTTAAGCCACTTTTGGAGTCTTCTTTGTGCTTGGGCAATGGACCTATATGGGCAGTCTTCCAAACAACAACAAAAAAGCTGCTTTTAACCACTGAGGCATCTTCTAAGCCCTTAGGTCCATTTATTTATTTATTTAACTATACTAATTAACAAAGGCAGCCATATTGGAAAAATAAATTTGGAATAAAGTGCTTTCTCCTTGAAAATGAATATGTTGCCCAAAATACAGGCCAAATTAAAACCAGAGGAAAAAAAGAAAAATAAGACTTGAGATTAAATAACTGGTTGAATTACTTAATATTATAAAGTTTCATAGGAATAGTCATTTCTTCAAATTATTTGACATTTTGAAAACAACTGCTCATTGCTCTTACAGTTTTTTTGTTTTGTTTTGTTTTGTTTTGTTTCTCGAGGTAGGGTCTCACTCTGGTCCAGGCTGACTTGGAATTAACTCTGTCATCTCAGAGTGGCCTTGAACTCATGGAAATCCTCCTACCTCTGCCTTCCGAGTGCTGGGATTAAAGGTGTACATCACCACGCCCAGCTCTTACACATTTTTGATACTAAGTTAACTATAATTTTCACAAAAGAACTCTTAGACCACACCCACAAAGACCCAGTATTATGTCATGTTGGCTAGGGCCAGTGTACCTGTGTAATACAGTGGCCAGAACACTGATATTTGATGGAAAACCGGTATGTTTTCAGGGAGAACTTTATGGGACATAAGCAAATGGTAGGGATTTCTAGGTACCATACTCATTTGGCACTGTGCCAACTAGAGTGAGGATGGCTCAGACATGATGACTCTCAGATTGGAGCACTCTCCCAGGTAGGGGGTGCACAGGGTAGGGCTGCACCACTCTTCTTAAAGGGCTATTCTTAGACAAAATGAGCTTCTATAGGCTGTGTCTTTGTCTTTACAAACCATAGCAAATGTCTTGTTGCTTTTTGTGAAAGAAACTTCATGCCCAGGCATGTCCTTGCAGGCCAAACACAGCAATGAATACATGTGTGGAAGAAGTATAGGATCCACATACCGGATGGCTAATGGGACAAAATAAATTTCAAAGTTCCTTTTGACTTACCTCCAAATTTACAATTTAAAGAACTTAATCTTTATGTATGTGTATGAACATGTTTTCATGTTTACAACTTCTCAGGAATTGCTTATTTTTAAGATATTATAGAACATCAATTAAGATTAACACTACCAAATTTTAAAATGAATAAGTATGAATAAATGTTTTAATCCCCATAAACCTTGACCTATAAGCATACAGACATATACAGTATGCACACAGGACAAAGCAACTCTGCTAGATTCTATTGACTTAGTAGTTGCACTTTAGCCAACCACTATTACACAGAATTCTGTTACACACTTCCACACTGACCACTCCCATGTCAATGTTTGAAAACATTACCACACACACAGTACACTAACCAAAATAAATTATTAGTGGCAGTCTCATATGAGAATAATAACTCGTAATTTCCTCTAGTGTATAAGCTTGGCCAGAAAATACTTCTTAAAGTCTAAAAGCTTCTACCAGATGGCTACAAAACAGAAATACCAGCAGTTGTGTGTAGATTTATTTTAGAAGTGATTCTACTGAGAAAAGAGCTTATTTTGAATTAAAAATACTCATATTCATTCCTCTCTTTTAGGCCAGTGCTCATGTCTTAAAACATTTTGTGTTCTTGTCAAACATCAATGTGCACACACAGAAGCGACAATGCACCTAATGAGGACCCCTGCCAGACTGTGACCCAGGTGAGTGAAGACATGAGCCTTCACAGGTGCAGACTGACTACTACAAACAAATTGCAGTTACTATTACTGGAAAAAAGAAAAGTTTCCCAGCTTTTGTGTACTTTCTTTCTTTTCTCAATAAAACTTACAAATTCATTGAGGTCGAATTAGGAAAATGATAATTTAACAGATTCTCACAAGGAAGTAAACAAACAAAAATACAGGAAGGTCTTCCTTCTTCTGTGAGACAGCATGATGAAGATGGGAAGATCGTGCCATGAAACATTTGGCTGGTCAACCGTGAGAACCGAATGAGTGCATGTGCGCTCCCAAGGCCACTGGGCTGCTGGTGCAGTGCTGGGCTCTGTGGGCAGCAAACCCTGCGCCGCAGCTTTGCTGGACTCCCTCACTTCTCCATCAGTAGATTTTTCTCAACAGTTGGAACAAGGCAGATATCCCACCAACATTGTTCTTTGCTCTTTTGTCTGTAGACTTCTGAAAGAAAGGTTTCAGAGGGCCCCACAAACATTTTTCTGAACTTCCAAAACTCCGTGGCCCAAAATGGTCAATAAGATGCTTCATTTCCTCTAGCTTATATACCTCCATCTTCACATTCTGTCTCCAGTGGACACATGCTGCAGATAGGCCATGCACTCATCTGAACTGACAGAAACTGGTGCTGTAGCATGTGAATGACTTCTGCAAACTCAGGGTCACACCAGGCCAACTCTGGGTTTCTTCTGAATCCTGTCTATTGATGTGGATCTCATGGGGATATGTCAGCTGGCCTTACATGCTGAAGCTCTTGTAAATTCACTCTTTTACTCAGTATTGGTAGGGTGTAATACAATCCATTCCCTGCTAGGGAAACAGGCCCAGGGGAGAGGCTTCCTGCAAGGGGCACTCATTTGCACCAACCACCCCACTCTCAGCCTGAACGGCTACACGGGTGAAGAGAAGGGAGAAAGCGGCATGCGTTGCAGTACCAATAGAGGACCCCTGTATGACCTGAAGTTGCCTGTTATCTCCCTATGAACTTGCTGCACACCATTGTGTAAGTGTTTGAGAACACGTAAGGAATGTTGCTGAAAGTTTACCTTTAGATGGAGGGCAACAGTTATGCAAAACCAAGCAGTCTTGATCATGCTGTGCTTCCACCCATAACTGAGGCATCACTGACTAGGCTCTATTCTTTTTGTCAAATTGCCAACAAAGGAATATTTTTCCAAGAGACAAACTTATTCCCTGGCTGGCACCAAGATCCCATTCTTCTCTTTCTACAGGATGAAACTCCCCTTGGAAATACCAATTCCTTGGAGTTTCTTGTCTCATCGTGGAAGGGAAGGCCACGGGAGTTTCTCTTTAGACTTATCAGATGACTTCGATATTGTCATTTGTGTACCACTACCTACATGCATCCTACACTTCGAATGAAAGACTATGGAGATCAGATTTTATGTTTGCCTTTTCCACTGTATTTTTATCTACACATTATAAAACTTGATGTCATATAATAGTTATAGGGTAAGATGGTTACTTTGCTGCAATAAATTAGCACATACATGGCCTAACATGTCACCACTTTGCCCATGCAATATCACTTATTACCTACTCAGTCAGTGGAGATTTAGGATGCAATGCACCATTATTCAGTGTAGCCTGACAGTGGACCACAGATGTCTCAGCTATTTAGCCTACAAAATTGCTACTTTTTATCCTCTGACCAGCTCTTCCCATCCTACATCTCCAAGCGACCCCAGTAGCAACTGTCTCTGTTTTTATTATCTATTTGATGTTTGCTTTCCACTGAACATTGTTCTTTGCTTCTCTCCATTTTCCTTTTGTTTTGTATGATGCTCACAGTGACTTTCAGGTCAGCCAGGGCTAGAGTGAGACTCTGCCTCAGAAACTGGTCACTCTTCACAATGATGTAACTGATAAAAAGACAGAGAAGAAAGAGAATCAGGAGAAATTTAAGAATAGGTTTTGAATCACTCTCACCAGAGCCCTTCAATTCAGGCACTCCCCCTAAGGTCTTCTGGAGGGTTCCACCTTTTAGCCTAACTTCCAGGATATATGATTCTATGATACTAGTTCAAATTGGGTGTAGTTTTATGACCACTAAGTTCCCCTTTCCCCAATGCCTACCCTCCCTATTGTCCAACCCTTAAGATATTATTCAGGTACGTCAGCTACTTGGGCTAATCCAGGTTAGGAACTGCAGATGAAGGAGACCATGACAGTTGTTTATGATTGTGTGAGTGCACTTACAATGATCTGTTCCAAGTTTGACCATTTTTCTACAATTTCCATTATGTCATTCTTATTGCTGAGTAGAATTCTGTCATGTAGATATACCACATTTTCATTATCCATTCATCCAATGATGGACAATTGGGTTGCTTCCAGTTTTTGGCTATTATGACTGAGCAACTATAAACAAGGTTGGGTAAATATCCCTGAACTGAGATGTGGAGCTTTTAGGGTAAATTCCCAGGAAGGGAATAACAGGGTCTGATGGTAACTCAATATTCACCCTTTTCAGGGGCCTTCATATTGCTTTCAACAGTGGTTATACCGTCATATATTCAGCCAACAGTGAATGATGGTTCCTATTTCTCTATATCCTTGCAAACATTTGATTTCACATGATGTTTTAATGTTTTCTGTCTTTACTAGGATAAGGTGAAATTTCATTGTTTTAATTTGCATTTCTCAAGTGTGTGTTAGCCATTTGCAATTCTTCCTCTGATAACTCCCTATTTATTCTCTGTCCCACTTTTCAAGTGGGTTGATTTTTTTTTTATTGTTTAGTTGTTTGAATTCAACATAGATTCTAAATGTTGGGCTTTTATCAGTGGTATAGCTAGAAAAGATTTTCTCCCATTCATTGGGTAACATATTGACACTGCTTTTGGTATGTTTGTGCAAAAGCTTTTTGTTTCATGAGATCCCATTGGTTGAATGCTTATTTAGTTTCCTGGGCTACTGGGTTTTTCATCACTTCTTTATAATGCAGTGCCTCTGATTAGTTCATCCATTAGTTGAGGAGTTTCAGGTCTTGTATTGAGGTCTCTTTAATCCATTTGGACTTGATTTTTGCATATGGAGAAATGAGTGAG
This sequence comes from Jaculus jaculus, assembly GCF_020740685.1. NCBI lineage: Eukaryota > Metazoa > Chordata > Mammalia > Rodentia > Dipodidae > Jaculus > Jaculus jaculus. Next base: position 3,933,768 of record NW_025423515.1, on the reverse strand, counting down.
ACTAATTTCATTTTATACATATGGTAATCCAATTTTTCCAAAACCATTTGTTAAAGATGCTATCTTTTCTCCATTCCATATCATTGGCAACTTTGCTAATGATCAAGAAACTATAATTATGTGACCTATGGAATGCATGTTCAATTCTCTTTCATTGGTCTGTTTCTGTTTTTATTCTTGTACCATGCTGCTTTGTCACTATGTCTGTATAATATAGCTTTACAACGGATATGGTGATACAAGCAGAGGGTTTTTTTTTTTTTCCTTCTGAGAATATATTTGGATATATAAGGCCTTCTCTATTCTATATGAATTTTGAGATAATTTCTTCAAGTTCTCCCTTGAATGATTTTATGTTTTCATTATGTACGTCTTTCACATCCTTGGTGCAATTCCAAGGTATTTTAATTTTTTGTTGTTGCTGCTATAGAAAATGGGACAGCCTCGCTGAAGCTTTCTCTGTATATTTAACATCTAGAAAAGCTACTGATTTTGTATCCTGCCACTTTACTTAAGGAATTAATCATCTTTAGAAGTTTTCAGTTGGAGACTTTCAGTAGATATATGTATATATGTGTGTATATATATATTTTTTTCATGTGATATTCAAATAGAGCTAACTTTACTTCTTCCTTGCCAATTTGAATCCCTTTAATTTCATTTGATCTTATTACTTGAGCTAGTACTTCTAGTACTATGCTGAAGAGCAGTAGTGAGAGTGGGCACCCTGTCTTCCTCCTGATCTCAGTGGGAACTTCTTCCCCACTATTATTTGGGCTTTAGGAGCTTTATATATGGCCTTCATTGTGTTGAGATATAAACCCTGCAAAACTATTCATTCCAATGTTTTGATCATGAAGTGGTATATTTTGTCAAAGGCCTTCTTTGCACTAGTTTAGATGATCATGTAGTTTATTTATGTGGTGTATTACATTGAGTTTAGTTTTGGTAGGTGGTATGTGTCTAGGAATTCCTCCATTTCATGCAGCTTATTTAATTTTGTGGAATAGAAGTTTTGGAAGTATTGCCCTGAAGATTCTTCAAATTTCATTGATGTCTGTTGTGCTGTCTTTTTCATTTCTGATTTTGTTAATTTGAGACTTCTCCTTTTTTTGGTGATCAATTTGGCCAGGTGTTTGTCAATCTTATTTTTTAAAGAAAACCAGCTCTCTGTTTCATCAATTATTTTGTTTTCTCAATTTCCAATTTATTAATTTCTGCTCTAATCTTGATTATTTCTTTTCATCTGGAGCTCATTGGGTTAGGTTACTTTTGTTTTTAAAGTGCTTTGAGGTGTACAGTCAGGTTACTAATTTTGGAACTGTCTTTATAATGAAGGCATTTAGGGTTATGAATTTTCCCCTTATGACTCCCTTCAGTGTGCCCCATAAGTTTTGGTAGGTTGTGCTTTCACTATCTTTTAATTCTAGGGATTTTACAATTTCTGTTTTGATTTCTTCCATGACCCATTGACTGTGAAAAAATGTGTTTCATTTCCAGGCGCTGGTGGAGTTCTTGATGTGTTTCTTCTTGTTAACTTTTAGCTTTAAGGTATTGTGATCTGTTACGAGGCAGGAAGTTATTTCAGTTTTCCTGGCTTTATGAAGGCATTTTATGGCCTAATATATGGTCAATTTTGGAGATGGTTCCATGGACTGCTGAGAAGAATTTGTATTCTGTAAAGTTGGGGTGAAAAGTTCTATAGACATCTGTTAGGTCTAATTGATCTATGATGTTGATGTGCTCTATTATTTCCATGTTAATTTTCTGCTTGAATAATCTGTCTATTATTCATAGTGGAATATTGATGTCTCTGAATATGATGGTGTTGATACTTATTTTGTTTTATTGTTGAGTAGATTTTGTTTTATAAACTGTGGTACACCTTTGGTGTATACATTTATGATTGTAATGTGCTCATGTTGGCACATTCCCTTCTTTGTCCTTTTTTAACAAAGCAACATCCACCTTTTCCTAATTTGCTTAGAATATCATTTTCTAACCTTTCACCTTTTCTTGTTGGCTCTTGAGTTTGGTTGTTTGATTGTTCTCTGTAAATTATTCCCTCATGTAATCTCTGTAGGTTTGACTTTGTTCTTATATAATCATAGACTTGACTTTTTTCTTTTACCATCTATTTTGAGGGCTACCTTTGTTGGGTAGAGTAGCTTAGATTAGAAGCCACAGTTTATTAGACTTTGAAGTTCCATTCCAGGCCTTTCTGGCATTCAGGGTTTCCTTTGTATGTTGTGAGTTGTTTCTCCCTTGCTGCTTTTAACACTTTGTTTTCATTGTTAAGAGTTTTAACTACAATGTGTCTTGGAGAATTCCTTCTTTTGTCCATCTGTTTGGTGTTTTGTGTGCTTCTTGAATCCAGAAAGGCCTTTCTATTGATATCCAGAAATTTTTCATTGATAATTTTGTTGAATATGGTCTCTATGCCTCTGGCCTGGATTCTTTCTCCATTGGGTATACCTATGATCTAGATATTTGGTCAATTTAGGGTATCCCCCAGTTCCCTCATATCTTGTTCAATTGATTTTTGAACTTAGTAAGGTTTTTGCCCTAATCAATTTTTTCTGTCTTGTCTTCCATGTCAGAGGTTCTGTCTTCCACATAAATAACTCTATTAGTATGAGGTTCTAGAGGTTTTTATAATTTCCATTTGATTTTTATTTTCTGCTGTATTGTTTCACATCATGTCCATCTCTTTTTTGAAGCTTGCTTTCAATTCAAGTTCTGATTTTCTTGGTGCTTCCTTGAATTCATTCTTGCATTTTATCAAGTCTTTATTAAGCTTAATCAACCAGTTGTTGAGATCTTCCATTTTTTAATCACATTCAATTTATTCATATCTCTTTAGAGGGTTCAAACATTTTCTTTACACAAGTTAAGGCTATTGTCAAAAGATGAATACTCTAGGACATAATTCTGTTCAATTTCATTGATATAATTGTTGGTTTGCTTCCTCTTCAGTATTTTTTTACCAGAGGATCACACGTTGTTTTGTTTTCATTTGGAATGAATTTCTGTTAGATATTTAAAGTGTGAGATGTGCCTATTTCCTATGGCTCAGATATATGGCTTGTGCTGCCACAGTACAACAAAAATGTAAAAGATTAAACAAAATGATTTTGGAAGCTCTAGTGCCATTCTTTAACTAAATATACTCCAACAATCAAATGCACTCTATATGTACATACATCCAGGTTGGTGTAACTTCCTTTCTAAGTGTGCTTATTACCTATGTAGAAGCCAAAGCCAATGAGAGTCATTGGAGCAAAAAGGACCAATATTTTGGCCGTACTCCCAGGTCATGAGGCCACTGAAGATAATGGGACATTTCTACACTGGCCCCCCACCTGTCTTCCTAAGCAGGGAGGATATAGAGACCCAAAGTTGGTATAGAGGCTAAAACAGGAGAGTCACAATTGAGGAGCATTCAGTCTTCCTGACTTCCCAAAGAAGGGAAAACTACTTGGCAAGCATGACCTGACTCATCCTAACAGACAGAAAACTCCAGTAAGCTACAGGGCTACTCCTAGGTCCCTAAAGTCTCTTTATAGAGCCATTAGTGACCTCTAAAATCATTTCTTAATTAAATTTTGGCTACCTGCATGGTCTTAAACACTCAGAGAGAAGTGTATAACCAAAGATTTAAAAACACCTTAAATATATGAATGGCCTATTAAACGATACAACAAGAGCTTTCCAAGAGGGGAAACAAACATTAGGACATCTTTTCCCCATAGTTCTAATTCTATAATAAAATAAAACAGCTATAGATGTCAAAAGGTTATTTTCAAATCTAAAATATATAAATAAGTTCTGAGACCAAAAATACATTTGTTCAGCCTTTAATGACACCCAATGGCTCTCTATTATCAAGGTAAAATATTGTGTATATGTTTCTGATAACTCTGCTAATATCTCATCTGTTTTATCAGCCATTTCAAATAACACTGTGCCATTTAATGAACAGGTCTGGAAGAAAATCTCAGTCAGCTCATCCTCAGATGGTCCTGAGATGATCCAAGCCTGTCTACCTTGATTCCCTCGACCTTAAAAAGGACCAGTTTGCTGTGTGCTCACTTCTCCTTATGTTATTCTTTCTTCCCATTGTTCTCTTCCCAGGCCATCTTCCTACACTCCAGGGTCCATTAAAATAGTTCCCCTCTTTGGGAGAGACTCTCTAACTGCCACCACATCAGCAGGAAGTAGTAATGATCTAAAGTCTTCATCCTTGTCCCCTAACAGCAATTACACTGTCTTCTCATGAGAGGGAGAAATAAAGGGGGATAAAACTATGGTGACAGGACCCCTGGAGGTTAAAAGGACAAGAAAATTTTTCTTACCTCTTGCCCAGTTCCAGAGAACTGTTTTCCGTGTGTGCTCTGAGTCCCTGGCTCTGCAAAGGACAGGTCTCACTCTCTTTGATGCAGGTCAAGTTATGTCTCTCTGCCTCTCCAGCTTTAAGCCAACTAGATCTGAATGCCTGCTCAGTAGTGCCATGATCAGGACCAGTGTGTCAAGACACCAGCTCTCCTTTGATACAACAGGAGTAACCACCCATACAAAAATATTTCCTTTCCCATTTATTGTTCCCCAGTCTTGAATGCTTCACAAGTGTATCTCTACAAGAAAAACTCTATAAACTCTGCCTGTGCCATCTGAAAAAAAATCTTCATCCCTCTAATGGTGGGGCTTGGTGTGACGCTATCTCTGGGTGCTTACAGTGACCAACAGCATTGAATGTCTGCAGAGACAATTAAACTTTCTTGCAGGTGTGGTACTTCAAAACAGTCTAGCCTTAGACTTCATTACTGCTGAACTTTGGGGGGCATGTATGGTCTTGGGACAACAATAGTGTTGTCTTTGTTAATGAATCAAATGTTAAGTTGCTTGACTGCTATAAGCCTTAGGACCACCTGTTTGTCTAACCCTTTCACTACTTGGCTTCTCCTTAGACCCTTCCTTACTATAGGAACACTATTGCTTATAGCCCCTGTCTCATCAAATTCCTCAGATAACAAATAACTAATACTGCTAAGGTTACTAGTAATCAGGTCCGTGTACACCACCTAACTCTATCTGGACCTATGGTTAATTATAATAAAAAAAATCATTCAGGATAACACTGCCCCATTATAAAAAAACAAAGGACAAGTTGTGGGGCACTGTCAGGCACAAGCTGGCGCCTTCAGGAGAGGAGCCTGAGCTTCCAGACATAGCCAAGGACCCCCAGCTACAGGAGGCCATTCCTCCAAGCCCAGCACATCTGAACTTAGGCTTTGCCCATAGCCCTGTAACCTTTGGCCAGTTGCCTAGGAACCTCCTCATCAGCCTTCACACAGCCCATTCCCTGGAGACCATAGATCATCTGACCACCCCCCCACCACCACCACCATTGCCTGTGTGCTGGAATGAATGTCCAGTATTCTAATTAGGCATTAGAAATGAACTTGGTACATCCAAAACCAGCAGGGTCTACCCCCACCTTCAGATGCTTATAAACCCATTTTTACCTGACAACAAACTGAGAGCTGTTCACACTGAAAGTATTTTACTTTTGTATGTTCACCCACCCTGTTTGCCTGGGCATCTCTGGGGAACTGCAGACAGCCCCAGGGCAAGAACCCAGGAATGGACAGCTTCTAAGGAAAAAAGGTTCTCACTCCAATATTTCAGCAATCCCTATGTGATAATGAATGGTTCTGGATAGGCTGCTAAGTGACTGAAAGAGAGATTTCTAGTGACTATAGCAGAATAGGACCCCAACAAAAAAATTTGGGGGGAAAAGGTGGCAAGATAATACACATCCCACTCTTATACCAAAAAACTAAGAGTGTGCAAAGAATTATTAACTAGGGAAAGACTGATGCAGAGAAATGTGAGGGAGCTATCAGCCTGCAGCATCCACATAATCAGAAGTATCAGCTACAATCCATGGTGACACTGAAGTGCTTCAACTGAGCCAACAAAAGAAGAACAAAAAGGGAGATAACCGAATAATGAGGAGATCCAGGACCCACTTATATATTGAGAAAAAATAGCCTACTGCTTACCAGGAGACATGTCATGTCCAAAACCTCTTCCGCATCCTAGGAGACATTGCAGAGCAAGCAGCAACGTGAGTACTGCTCTCATTTCTAACCTGAAAACCAGCTTCAAGAAGATGGTGTCAGACACCATGTTGACTCACAACTCATAAAGGCGAATTTCTGGAGGGTACATAGAACAACACTAAATGAGACTTCTAAGAAAACAAAAGAACAGTGAACACCAACAACTCCACATAGGAGGGTTTTCAGTGACATAGGGGTCGCAGAAGGGATATAACAGTATCACCTATTCAAAGAAAAAAACTAATTTTGAAATAAAATACTGTACCATATAATCTGCCATATGAGTTCCCACTTCACATATCCATCCATGTTACTGGATATTTCCTGGATTTAAAAATAGTTATTTTTTATAATCATGGAAAATGTTAATAAAAATTGTGAAAAGATAAAAAATTAAATTTTAAAATATATTTATTTTATTTCTATTTATTTATGTAACAGAGAGAAAGAGGGAGAGAGAATGGGTGGGCCAGGGCCTCAAGACACTGTAAATAAATTCCATTTGCATGAGCCTCCTTATGCATCTGGCAAACGTGGGTCCTGGGTAATGAAACCTGGGTCCATTGGCATTTCAGGCAAATGTGTTAAATGTTGAGCCATGCTTCCAGCCCTTTACCTGGCTTTTAATAAAGGTCTACTGTTTCAGTGAAAAAGGGACTAAAGGAGGGAGATACATTAACTATTTACTAGATTGTTTTAAATCTGCTTGGTTTCATTATATTTAATGAAACTCTAGAGATGAAATAATACCTTCTCAATATGCATTACCATGCCAAATACGTATTTTCAGACATAAATACCACATCACATTTTCTTCTCTCCTTTCTTCAAAGTAACTGAAAACTGTTGGGGGAAAAAAAAAGAGTTTTAAGTTTTTAAAGCATTTAGTTCATTGTCATTTTGCTCCCCACATTGCATAACAAAGGGAGATGATAAAATATTTTGATTCTGTGGAAAAAGTACTTCATTTAGAGCTATGATCATTGCTTATATTGCAGTGGATATGTAAACTTCAAATGAGTAATGCCATTTTACATAGGTCTGACACTGTAAAAACTACGCATTTTAATAGGAGGAAAAGATAATGACATCAAAATAAGAGACTGATTAAGATACACAGGGGATATGATGGAGAATGGAGTTTCAAGGGGGAAAGTGGAAGGAGGGTGGGAATTACCATGGAATTTTTTTTATAATCATGGAAGTTAATAAAAAAAAAAAACTTGGAAAAAAACTCTATGCATGTTAATTTTTGTTGTTGTTGTTGTTGTTTTGGTTTTTTGAGGTAGGTTTTCACTCTAGTCCAGGCTGACCTGGAAATCATTATATAATCTCAGGGTGGCATGGAACTCATGGTGAACCTCCTACCTCTGCCTCCTGAGTTCTGGGATTAAAGGCATGTGCAACCATGCCTGACTTTTATTAAGTATTTGAAAATTTATTTTTATGTATGGGTGTACATTTAGGGAGTGCTACAGTGCACATTTTGAAATCAGAGGGCACTTTACAGGTGTCTGTGTTCCCTCCTGTTGGAGACAGTATCTCTATCACAGTCTCCAGAGTTTAGGGGTCATTGTTGAAGATGGAGTGAAAAGAAGATAAGAGTCTAAGTATAGGACAGAGTGTTTTGGAATGCTGTATTCTATACAAATTGTGGAATTTCCATTCATGATATCATAACGGTTAGCACTATCTATACACAAATTATATATTATAAACACAAAAGCTATTGCATCAAAGCAGAAGGGCTACTTGGAAAGAAAAGAACTGTCAGTGGAGGGTGTAAGGGGAGACTAAACATTTGTTGGAAGAGGATTATGACCAGGGTATATTGTTTATATGTATCAAAGTTGTCAATAAAAGTTTAATTATAAAAGAGTTATTATCACAGACTGTTGTAAGCTTATGGGTATTTGTATTGTTTTCCTTTTGCTCATAGAGTAATATGTACCTGAAATTGTTGGCTTTTGAAAATTAGGGGTTATGTCTGAGAAAATAAAATGAATAATTTTGTACTTCAGTGGTTGTGCTAAAGAGTAGACTTCAATTGTTAAGTAGCACAGGAAATAAAAACCAACAGGATAAAGCTAAAAAGCTTTTGCAGAGACAAACATACCACAAGCAGAGCCAATAGATTAACCACAGAATGAGAAAATTTTTGCCAGTGATACCACTGAAACAGGCCTAATATCTAGAAACTATAAAGAACTCAAAATACAAAAAAAAATAAAATAAAATAAAATAAAACAACCCCTCAAAATATGGGGTAAGGAACTGAATATGGAGTTCTCAGTGGAAGAAATGCAAATGACTAACACACACTTAAGAAAACGATCAACTTCCTTAACTGTGGTGGTTTGATTCAGGTAACCCTCATAAACAGGAGTTCTCAATTTCAATATCCCCATCTGTTGCAGCCAGGTTAACAGTGCTGGCAGAAATCACCCAACCAAGAGCAGCTTTGTGGAAAAAGAAAGGATGATTTTCACTTCCACACTTGAAGGGAAGCTGCATTTTGGAAAAGGAAAATGATGGCATGAGCAGAGAATGGACATCACCCCCTAGCCAGATAAGGTGGAAAATAGCAACAGTAGCATATGCCAAACACTGGCATGGGGAAACTGGCTACAATACCCATATGACCGCCCTCAACAATACACTGCCTCCAGGAGGCATTAATTCCCAAATCTCCATGAGCTGGGAACCTAGAATTCATAACACCTAAGTTTATGGGGGATACCTGAATCAAACCACCACACTCCACCCCTGACCCCATAAACCGATAACCACCCATGACGATAAGGCAACACATTCTGCTCAACCTTAAAAGTCCCCATAATTTTTATCAATCCTAATGGATATTCAAAAATCAGTCTAAGATCTTTTAACTAAGCCATAACACAAAAAAGATAACCCCTACAAATCAATAATGGCACAGAATAAACACAGGACAAAATCTGGCACTGGCCATAGCAAAGAAATATTCAACCAATAAACGATTTATACAGGGCAGACATCAAACTCTGTAGCTCCAAGTCCAACAACTCTAGCCAGTGACAAATCTCCAAGTCCAATCATTGTAACCAGCATTAACTCTTTGGAGTCCAATTCCAACCTTCCACCTAGGCTACTCAGTCCTGGGAAACTTCATCCAGGTGTAGCAGCAATCTTATATCCTGGCCTATCTACTGGGACTCTGCTGCAACCCAGTTTATCCTCACAGCTACATAGGGTCTACATACAGGCACCAAGCACAACTGCTTAACACTTTCCATGGCTGTTTCCAACACACAAGACCATGTTACAAATTCAATGGCCTTCTCTTTCCTTCATTTCTTATACTGTATCCTACCAGGTAAGGTGCCATTTTGTTAATACAGAAGGGAATAAATCAGACTTTAAACAATAGGATACTCCTTGAGCATTCAGGCCCCTTCAAAAGACTTCATGCTACTGGGCTTCTGCATGAGAAGGAAAATACTTAGTAGCAGAGGCCAGAAAGTTAAAAAAGAGATATAAAGGAAAGAGAAAGGAAGGGAGGAGGGTACTTAATAGGTTGATATTGTATATATGTAAGTACAATTATTGAGATGGGGAGGTAATATGATGGAGAATAGAATTTCAAAGGGGAAAGTGGGGGGGAGGGAATTACCATGGGATTTTTTTTTTATAATCATGGAAAATGTTAATAAAAATTAATAAAAAAAATTTAAAAGAAGGGCTGGAGAGATGGTTTAGCAGTTAAGCGCTTGCCTGTGAAGCCTAAGGACCCTGGTTCGAGGCTCGGTTCCCCAGCTCCCACATTAGCCAGATGCACAAGGGGGCGCACGCGTCTGGAGTTCGTTTGCAGAGGCTGGAAGCCCTGGCGCGCCCATTCTCTCTCTCTCCCTCTCTCTGTCTTTCTATCTGTGTCTGTCGCTCATAAATAAAAAATTTTTTAAAAAAATTTAAAAGAAGACTTCATGCTTACTGTTGTCCCAATGAAGGGGATCTGGCCCAATCTCAATGGTTGTAATCTCTCATAAAACTGCAGCTGAAAGGCAACAGTTTCAGCCCAAACATTTCATTTTCAGCCATATCCCTCTGCACACACAAGTTCATTTCTATATACTGCAACTGTGCACAAGGTCCCTGGACATGGGCATAACAGAAAGCCTCACAGAAACTGCTTCTATCCCAGTCAAAGCAAAGGTCTTTCTCACCCTCATAAGCCAAACCTCACAATCTATCTATAGGTCTTACTGTGTTCAGGTCTCTCAATTCTGACCAGAAAATCTATCAAGCTGCATTACAGGACTGCAAGAAATCTCTCAGGCCAATGTTTCTAATCTTTCATGCTTCCTCTTGAAAATCAGCTCCAAAAGAACAAAGCCACAGTAAGGCCTCTAGCAGCAAATTCATACTCGGAATCAACAATACTGTTGCAGTCAGGTTTGCATTTTTTTTTATTATTTATTTATTTGAGAGCAACAGACACAGAGAGAAAGACAGATGAGGGAGAGAGAGAGAATGGGCATGCCAGGGCTTCCAGCCTCTGCAAATGAACTCCAGATGCGTGCGCCCCCTTGTGCATCTGGCTAACGTGGGACCTGGGGAACCAAGCCTCGAACCGGGGTCCTTAGGCTTCACAGGCAAGCGCTTAACCGCTAAGCCATCTCTCCAGCCCCAGGTTTGCATTTTTGCTGAAATCACCAAACCCTGAGCAGCTTTGGGAATAGAAAGGGGGAGTTTATTTTGGCTTACAGACTTGAAGGGAAGCTCCATGATGGCATGAGCAGAGGCTGGACGTCACGCCCTGGCCAACATAAGGTGGACAAAAGCAACAGGACAGTAAGCCAAGCACTAAGAAGGGGAAGCTAGTTATAATAATTGTAAACCCACTCCCAAGAATACATTGCCTCCATGAGGCATTAACTCCAAATCTCCATAAGCTGGAAACCTAGCAATCAGAACACCAAAGTTTATGGATGACACCTCAATGAAACCATCATACCATCAGATAGCAACTGGGCTAGAAGCAGTTTGCATGAGTGATTTACTATTATGCCTGTCGTTAGAATTTATGCACGGTTATTTTGCATAAGAATTAACTGAGAGATGTACAGCCAAGATGGCGATCACCTAACTATGCTGTACATCCCCAGGAAAGAAAGGCAAGACATTAAGTGTTCATTTGGGTCTTTTAGGGGAGAGCAATCTCCAATAGATTGCCAGTAGGAAGGCACAGAGGGGGAAAAAACAGGGAATCACTGATTCCCCCACAGGCAGGTAGCCCAACCCCACCCTCCCAAGCAAACACCATACCCACAGTCCCAGTCTCACAAAACTCCTCACTTACTATAGGAAAGGGTCCAGGGCCAACATAGTTCCACTTGCCTCACTGCCCAGGGTCCACTGCCCTGATACCCTGCCCACGAATGACCTTGGCCAGGCTATGCCTGCTGGCCCATTGGAACTCAGGCTCCTTTGATAAATTGCCCACCAAACAGTGCCACCGCTCAGATGCCCACTTGTGGAAACTTAGCCTACTCTGCCCACTTGCCCACTTACTGTTCCAGGCGCTGCACATTCACGTGCAGCCCAGGCCCATTGAAACTTCTCAAGTGAGTTCAGACTGTGTCTGTCGCTTGTGCTAGCTTAGGTACCTTCCCCTCCCTGTCTGCCGGGCCAGCCAACCGGCATTGTACTGTTGTGGGGGAGCTCAGACTGCATTCAGGTCCCAGTGTTCCACAACACCAGAGTTAGTGCTGCTTCAATGCTTGGTGCCTCAGTGTCCCTCCTAGGGTGAGCGTAGGCAGCTTTGGCACATTAATGCATGAGAACTCAGGCAACTTTGGCACCCTGGCCAGGCAGGAGCTCAGGTGGCTTTGGAAAGTAAGAGCCAACGCCCAGGCTACTTGGAAACTGCCTTAGGCTGCTTCAGATTCCCACTGTGCATCAGCCCAGGCTGATCCACTCACGTATGTACCCATTCACTGTGATGGGGGGCAGACCACAGCGAAAAGATATAACATGAAAAATCAAAAGCAAGCAAATCCAGTTAGATCACCCAGTACTATAATGAATGTTGCTAATCAAAACATAGAAGAGTCATTTGGATCAGTACGCCAAAATGAAGCTATGAGCAAAGCAACCTTGACCAAGATACTGGTACAACTTGCAGAACAGCAACAAAGGACCAATAATCATGTGGATGCTGCCTTCACTACACTAGACCTAATAGATAAGATAATGGAAGGAGTTTAAAGACAGTTAAGAGATATGAGGGACAGTGAAAAAAAAAAAGAGGACATCAAAAATCAGCTGGCTGGGCTGGAGAGGTGGCTTAGCAGTTAAATGCTTGCTTGTGAAACCTAAGGACACCGGTTCAAGGCTCAAGTCCCCAGGACCCATGTAAGCCAGATGCATAAAGTGGCACATGCATCTGGAGTTCCTTTGCAATGACTGGAGGCCCTGATGCACCCATTTTCTCTCTCTCTCTCTCTCTCTCTCTCTCTCTCTCTCTCTCTGTTGGTCTTAAATAAAAATAAGCAAATTAAAAAAAATCAGCTGGCTATGCTAAAAGAAGACATAAAGAAATGGAAGGATAAATTCCAAGAAGCATCAAGAAAATCAGAAAATGATGTGAAAAGGGAGTTTGACCAAGGGATGGAAATTATACAGAGAAAAGCAATAGAAAATGCAAACCTAATTGAACAAGTCTAAAACTCTCTAAAAGCTCTCAAGAATAGAGTCAGTCATGTGGAGTATAGAAACTCTGATCTGGAAGACAAGTGGAAGAAAGTTCAAAAGATCAAATATTTCAGTAAGTTCAAAAGTTTCTGTGACCAGAACATGAGGGAATTATAAGATACACTTAAACATCCTAATATCACGATCATTGGAATACCAGAAGGAGAAGAAATTCAGACCAAAGGCATGGAGAACTTATTTAACAAAATAATTGAAGAAAACTTCCCCAGTCTCTTAAAAGAAAGGCCAATCAAGATACAAGAAGCTAACAGAACTCCAAACAGACTGGACCAAAGGAGAAACTCTCCAAGATATATTGTCATTAAGACCCTAAACAGGGACACCAAAGAGAAAATCCTAAAAGCAGCTAGGGAAAAACAGCACACCACTTTTAAAGGTAACCCCATCAGAATTACTACAGACTTCACAATGGAAACCCAGAAAGCTAGAAGGGCCTGGAATGAAACACTGCAAATTCTAAGAACCTATGGCTTCCAAGCCAAAATACACTACCCAGCAAAAGTATCCTTCATAATAGATGATTAAAGAAATCTTTTCATGACAAAATTCAGCTTTACAATTACATGAACACAAAACCAAACCTACAGAGTATTTCAGGAAATTCTCCATAGAGAAGAAACAAATAATCAACCACAACTGCCTCCAAGAAACAGACCACAATAACCAAACTCAGAGTAGGCACAAAAAACATCAATGTCCATGAACACACCAAACCAAATATACCATCACAATATGGCAGGGATGAAATCAAATCTCACAGGCATTATCCTAAAGATTAGTGGCCTTAATTCACCCATCAAGAGACACAAGCAGACAGGATGGATCAAAAACTACACACCTCAATCTGTTGTCTTCGATAAAACAACCTCACCACTAAAGACAGACACCTCCACAGGGTGAAAGTGTAGTGGACAACATTCCAAGCATATGTGAATAAGAAACAAGCAGGCATAGCTATATTAATGTTGGATAAAATAAACTTCAAACCAAAATTTAAAAAAAGACAAAGAAGGCCACTTCCTACTTATCAAGGGAACAATCCATCAAGAGGAGATTACAATCATAAATATGTATGGAGCAAACATAGGGGCACCACAGTTCATAAAACAAAACCTACTTGACAATAAAACAGAAATAACCACCAACGCCATCATAGCTGGGGACTTCAATACACCATTATCTGTAATAGACAGATCATCCAAATAGAAGCTCAGGAGGGAAGTAAGAGAGCTCAACAAAACAATAGATCACTTAGACGTAATGGAAATCTACAGACCTTTCCATCCCAAATCCATGCATTCTTCTCAGTAGCCCATGAAACATTCTCTAAATTAGACCATATACTGGGTCACAAAGCCTGCATCCACATATTTAGGAAGAATGACATAATTCCCTGCATAATATCAGATCACATACCATATTGCTAGAAATTAACAACAAAAGACCCACCAAGAATCCCAATGGCACCTGGAAACTGAACAGCACACATTGAAACAATAAATGGATAGTGGATGAAATAAAAAATGAAATTGCAAAATTTCTAGAATTGAATGACAATGACAACACATCATACCTAAACTGTGGGACACATGAAGGCGGGCCTCAGGGGAAAATTCATAGCACTCAATGCCTTCATAAAAAAGACAGAGAAAATTCGGCTGGGAATCCATCTGGTCCTGGACTCTTCTTTTTTGGGAGGTTTTTTACTTTTTCAGTCTCCATGAGTGAGATGGGTTCATTGAGGTGATTAATCTGCTCTGAGTTTAGCTTTGGTAGATGATATGGGTCCAGGAATTTATCCATCTCCTCCACATTTTCCAGTTTTGTGGAGTAGACGTTTTTGAAATAAGTCCTGATGATTCTCCCAATTTCACTTATGTCTGTTGTGATCTCTCCTTTTTCATTTTAAATTTTGTTAATTTGGAGCCCCTCCTTTTTTGGCTTGATCAAATTGGCCAGAGGTTTGTCAATCTTGTTTATTTGTTCAAAGAACCAGCTCTTTGTTTTGTCAATTGCCTTAATTGTTTCCTTGGTTTCCAATTCATTAATTTCTGCTCTGATTTTAATTATTTCTTTCCTTCTGGAGCTCTTTGGGTTAGATTTTTCTTGTTTTTCCAGAGCCTTTAGGTGGATGGTTAGGCTACTGATTTGGGATCTTCCTGTCTTTTTTATGAAGGCATTGAGTGCTATGAATTTTCCCCTGAGGACTGCCTTCTTGTGTCCCATAAGTTTTGGTATGATGTGTTCTCATTGTCATTCAATTCCAGGAATTTTGCAGTTTCATTTAGTATTTCATTCACTATCCACTTATTGTTTAAGAGTGTGCTGTTAAGTTTCCAGGTGCCATTGGGATTCTTGGTGGGTCTTCTTGATTTCTAGCAATATAGCATCGTGATCTGATATCATTCAGGGAATTATGTCAATTTTCCTAAATATGTGGAGGTAGTCTTTGTGACCCAGTATATGGTCTATTTTACAGAATGTTCCATGGGCTGCTGAGAAGAAAGTGTAGTCTGTGGATTTGGAGTAGAAAGTTCTGTAGATGTCTGTTAGGTCTAAGTGTTCTATGGTTGTGTTGAGCTCTCTTACTTCCCTGTTGAGTTTCTGTTTGGATGATCTATTACTGATAATGGTGTGTAGAAGTCCCCAGCTATGATGGTGTTGGTGGTTATTCCTGTTTTATTGTCAAGTAGGTTTTGTTGTAGGTTTTGTTTTATGAACTGTGGTGCCCCTGTGTTTGGTGCATACAGATTTATGATTGTAATCTCCTCTTGATTGTTCCCTTGATAAGCAGGAAGTAGCCTTCTTTGTCTTTTTTCATTATTTTTGGTTTGAAGTCAATCTTATCGCATATTAATATAGCTACACCTGCCTGCTTCTTATTCTCATTTGCTTAGAATATTGTTTTCCACCCTTTCACCCTAGGGAGGTTTCTGTCTTTAGTGGTAAGGTGGGTTTCTTGAAGGCAGCAGATTGAGGGGTCTAATTTTTTTTTGATCCACCCTGTTAGCTTGTGTCTCTTGATGGGTGAATTAAGGCCATTAATATTTAGGGTAATGACTATGAGATTTGATTTGATCCATGCAATGTTTTGGTGGTAGAGGTGTGTTGGTGTTTTCATGGAATTTGAAATTTTTTGCACATCAAAAGCATTATCCACCTTGACCAAGTGGGATTTATTCCAGGAACACAAGGGTGTCTCAACATATGAAAATCTGTCAATGTAATACACCACATAAACAAGCTTAAACATAAAAAGCACTTGATCATTTTGATAGATGCAGAAAAGGCCTTTGACAAGATACAATATCACTTCATGATAAAAACATTGGAGAGAATTGGCATGGCCAGTTCACATCTTAACATAATAAAGGCAATATACAAAGCTCCAAAGGCCCAAATAATACTTAATGGAGAGAGGCTGGAGGAATTCCCATTAAGATCAGGAACAAGACAGGGATGTCCTCTCTCACCTCTGCTTTTCAATATAGTTCTGGAAGTCCTAGCTCAAGCAATAACACAGGAGAAGGAAATAAAAGGGATACAATTTGGAATGGAAGAAGTTAAGTTAGCTCTATTCGCTGATGACATGATTGTATATGTAAGAGACCCGAGAGACTCCATCCCAAAACTCCTGAAGGTGATGAACTCCTATAGCAAAGTAGCTAACTGATCCCCTCAGTGGTATGAGACCCATAGCTGGAGCTGGAAAACAAGTCAGAACCATAGCCAAACATAAGCCCACTCTCCAATATCAAGCTACCATTAATCATGGTGTACAAGAGGGCCTACACCTATTAAACTCTCTATCAAAAAAGTTTTATCTCAATTTTACAGGTGCTAACTTACTCTCCATTGGAGAATCTGCCTCTCTTTTTCAGACAGATGCTGATCCTAAGGAGACAGCTGCCCCAACATACCTCAAAAGAGGCCTGAATGAAACTAAAGAAAATTGGCGAAACAAGCAAGGGTGCTGCTTCCCTGATGAACTGGATACCAGCACAAAGGGGAAGGAGACCATCACAGAGAAAAATCAACTCCTACAAAATCAGAGTGCAGAGCCTCAGATGTCCCCAACACCTCAGCACTGAAGCAGACCAAAAATGAACCCAACATGGCTGAGGGAAATTTTGTGGAAGAGGGGGTGGAAAGAATGTCAGAGTCACATGTTGGATTATGATATGCAGAGACATTTATTTTACCAATAACTGTGGACTAACTCACAATGCACGACCCATTTACATCAACAAGGAGGGTCCATTGGGAGGGAGTAGATTATTGATGAACCTAAACAATGGTACCAAACTGCCTGTATTTGCTGAAAACTAATAAATTAAATTAAAAAACAAAAGACAGAGAGATACCAAATAGGTAACCTAACCATCCACATAAAGGCACTGGAAAAGCAAGAAAAACCCAACCCAAAGAGCTCCAGAAGGAAAGAAATAATTAAAATGAGAGCTGAAATTTATGAATTGGAAACTAAGAAAACAAGTAAGACAATTCGCAAAAAAAAAAGAGCTGATTCTTTGAAAAAATAAAGAAGATTGACAAACCCCTGGCCATTTTGATCAAGAAAAAAAAAAGATGCTTAAAATTTACAAAATTCAAAAGGAAAAAGTAGAGATCACAACAGACTTAAGCAAAACTGGGAGAATCATCATGACTTATTTCAAAAACATCTACTACAGAAAATTAGATAATGTGGAGGACATGGATAAATTCCTGGACACATATCATCCATCAAAGCTAAACTCAGAGCAGATTAATCAACAAAATGAACCTAGCACACTTACTGAGATTGAAAAAGAAATTAAAAACCTCCCCAAACTAATCTTCCTCAAACTGTGCCATACAATTGGAGAGCAGGAAAAGCTACCAAACTCCTTTTATGAAGCTAGTATCACCCTAATTCCAAAACCAGACAGAGATGCCACAAGAAAAGAAAACCACCAGCATATTTCCCTGATGAACTTAGATGTAAAAGATCCTAAACAAAATCCTTGCAAACTGAATCCAACAACACATCAAAAGCATTATCCACCTTGACCAACTGGGATTTATCCCAGGAACACAGGAGTGGTTCAACATACAGAAATCTGTCAATGTAATACATCACATTAACACGGTTGTACACAAAATCATATGATCATTTAGATAGATGCAGAAAAGGCCTTTGACAAGATACAACATGACTTCATGATCAAAACATTGGAGAGAATTGGCATGGTTGGTTCATATCTTAACATAATAAAGGAAATATACAAAGCTCCTAAGGCCCAAATGGAGAGATACTGGAGGAATTCCCATTAAGTTCAGGAACAAGACAGGGTTGTCCACACTCACCTCTTCTCTTCAATATAGTACTGGAAGTCCTAGCTCAAGCAATGAGACAAGAGAAGGAAATAAAAGGGATACAATTTGGAAAGGAAGAAGTTACGTTAGCTCTGTTGACTGATGACATGATTGTATATGTGAGAAACTCCATCGCAAACCTCCTGAAGGTGATTAACTCCTATAGCAAAGTAGCAGGATACAAAATCAATGCATAAAAATCAGTAGCCTTTCTATATGCACATGATAAAAATACAGAGAATAAAATAAGGGACATGGTCCCATTTTCAGTAGCAACAACAACAACAAAAATACCTTGGAATAACATTAACCAAGGAACAAAAACATTAAAAAAAAAACCACAAAATATAAAAACACTCAAAAAAGAAATTGAGGAGGACTTGAGAAAATGGAAAGACCTCCCATGCTCCTGGATAGGCCGAATTAACATTGTGAAAATGACAATCCTACCAAAGGTACTATACAGATATAATGAAATTCCAGTTCAAATCCAAACAGTGTTTTTCACAGAAATAGAAAAACAAGCTCAAATTTCATATGGAAAGGCAGAAGGCCTCAGATAACCAAGCACATCCACAGCAAAAGAAACACCTCTAGAGGCATCACCATACCTGATCTAAAGCTGTTTTACAAAGCCATAGTAATAAAAACAGCACGGCACTGCCATAAAAACAGGAGTATAGTTCAATGGAAGAGACTTGAGAACCCAGACTTTGGGTCAAGCAATTATAGCTAATTGATATTTGACAAAGGCCCTAACAATATAGGCAGGAAGAAAGACAACATCTTCAACAAGTGGTGCTGGACAAACTGGATAATCATATGCAGGAAACTGAAACTTGATCCACACATTTCACCATGCACTACACTCAAGTCCAAATGGATCAAAGACCTAAATATAAGACCTGAAACTCAACTACTATTTGAAGAAAATTTAGGAAGTACTTTCCATGATATAGGAATGGAAAAAGACTTCCTAAACAAAACCCCAGTAGCTCATGATCTTAAACCGTCACTCAACCAATAGGATCATATGAAGCTGAAGAGTTTCCTTACAGTCAAGCATACAATAAGCAAAGCCAATACATTACCCACAGAATAGGAGAAAATATTTGCTGGTTATCCAACTAACAGAGGCCTAATCTCTAGAATCTACAATGAAGTAAAAAGTGTAAACAGTAAAAAGTCAAACAACCCACTCACAAAATGGGGACAAGAGCTGAACAGGCAGTTCACAGCAGAAGAAATACAAATGGCAAACACACACTTAAGAAAATGTTCATCATCCCTAATCATCAGGTAAGTGCAAATTAAAACAACTATGAGATTACACCTTACCCAATAAGGATAACAAACATCAAAAACATCAAATGAAATAAATGCTGGTGAGGATGTGGTGATGTAGAAACACTCATCCACTCTTGGTGGGAATGTAAGATTGTACACCCTCTTTGGAAAGCAATAGACACTCCTGAGAAAGCTGACTATAGAATTACCAAAAGACCCAGTTATGCCCTAACTGGGAATGTACCCTAAAACCTTTAAACCACAGTCCAGAGAGACTTGCTCAACCATGTTTGTAGTGGCTCAATTCATAATACCTAAGAGCTGGAATGAACCCAGATGTCCATCACTAGAAGAATGGTTACATAAATGTAGAATATCTAATCAATGGAATTCTACACAGCACTAAGAATGACAAATGGAGTCCTACTCAGTGGTAAAGAAAATGAAGTTATGAAATTTGCAGAAAAATGGATGGATCTGTAAAAGATTATCTAAGTGAGGTAACCCAGGCCCACATGTTCTCCCTCATATATGGATCCTAGCTACAGATGATTGGGCTTTTGTGTGTGAAGGAAAAAACTCAGGAGCAGAGGCCAGTAAGCTAAGAAAGAGGTATAAAGGGAAGAGAAAGGAAGGGAGGAGGGTAATTAATAGGTTGGTATTGTATATAGGTAAGTACAATGATTGAGATGTGGAGGGGATATGATGCAGAATGGAATTTGAAAGGGAAAAGTGGGGAGGGGAGGGAGGGTATTACCAAGGAATATTTTTTATAATCGTGGAAAATGTTAATAAAAATTGAGAAAAAAAAGTGCTTGCCTGTGAAGCCTAAGGACCCCGGTTCGAGGCTCGATTCCCCAGGACCGACGATAGCCAGATGCACAAGGGGGTGCACGCGTCTGGAGTTCGTTTGCAGCAGCTGGAAGCCCTGGCGCACCCATTCTTTCTTTCTCCCCCCCCCCTTTTCTCTCTGTCACTCTCAAATAAACAACAATTTTAAAAAAATGAGAAAAAAAAATGATAAAATGAAATTTGTGGAAAAATGGTTCTACCTGGGACATATTCTCAGTGAACTTACCCAATCACAGAAAGAAAATTGCCGCATAGTCTCACTCATCTACAGCACCTAACCTGTGTTTAACCAAGATGCTGACATATCCATCAAGCATCTTGAGGACTAGACAATAGGGAGGGTAGGGAAGGAAGGAAGGGGAAGGATGACACAAATCTAGACCCAAATGGCAATGGTAGCATAAAATTCTACATCCTAAAAGGCAGACCAAATGGCGGAACCTTCACCAGGCCCTTAGAGGGAACATCTGAGAGACAAGACACTAGAGAGGGTATGATGAAGGATTATCTTAATCTTCTACAGCCTCTCTCTCTCTCTGTGTCTCTCTTCTCTCTAACTCTTTTATATTAGTTACCTTTTTCCTCCTTTTCTTAGTGGGCACTGACTTGTAACTCCCAGTACGAGCAGGTGGCTATCATCCACAATGAGCTTTTGATCAGAGAGATGTACAAGGTTTCCTAAAAGAAAGATTTCTGTTAAGAGTACTTGATGACCCACCAAAGGTTAGTGGTAAGACCCTACTGCTGAAGACACCTTATGTGGTTGACACATAAAATGGAATGGCATTGCTGGAACCTGGAATAGAGTCAGTGCCCAGACAGTCAGCGTGTCTAGTGCCATAAGTTGCTGCATGGGCAACTGGGGGAAAATGACCAATATCTGTCCAAGTAACTCATGGTTTAATATACTTAGCAGCAAATAATCTTTCATGATGCTCACACAAGTGCAATAGTTGCACACAGTCATGGTCAGAAACCAACTACTCTTGATTCAGCTAAATAATCCTCTCAGTGGTATGGGACTGATATGTGGAGATGGGAAACAAGTCAGAATCATATCCAAACATAAGCCCACTCTCCATTATCAAGCTACCATCAATTGTGGGCTACAAGAGGGCCTACACCTATTAAATTCTCTCTAAGAAAGAAGGATTATCCCATTTGTCTGGCACTAACTTTACTCTCCGTTGGAGAATCTGCTTCTCTTTTTCAGATAGACACAGATCCTAAGGAGAGAACCAGCCCATCATACCTCCAAAGGGCCCCAGCAGAAACTAAGAACAATGGGCGAAACAAGCAAGGGTGCTGTTTTCTTGATGAGCCGGGTAACAGCACAAGGGTGAAGGAGATCAACACAGATAAAAATCAACTCCTACCAAATCAGAGAACCAGCAACCCAGAGGCCACCAACACCTCATCACTGAAGCAGATCAAAAATAAACCCAACATGGCTCAGGGAAATTGTGTGGAAGAGGGGGCTGAGAGAATGTCAGAGCCACATGATGGGTCATGATATGCAGACATTTATCCTACCCATAACTGTGGGCTAACTCCAGAATGCATGACCCATATACCTCAACAAGGAGGGGCCAAGGGGCAGGGGTAGGTAATGGATAAGCCTAGTAATGGTACCAAATTGACTGTATTTGCTGAGTACAAAACTAATTAAATAAACATATATATATATATATATATATATATATATATATATATACACACACACACATATATATATGATATATATATATATATATATATATATATATATATATATATATATATATATATAAACATATATATATATGTCAAAAAAATAACTGAGCAAACGTATGTGACACAGAAAAAAAAAGTGAAGCATTTGGGCCAAAACTTGAGCCTATTAGGTGCAATTATTTGAGAGATTACAACCAGTGAAATTTGGGCTAGCTGACCTGCACTGGGACAAAAGAAAAAAAGTTCAGTCATTTGAAGGGGCCTGAATGCTGAAGGACCGTATTGTTTGATTCAAAGTCCCACTGACCTTGCCTTATAAAGCCCTGGGAGCTGAAGCATGAATAGGAGGCTGCCATCTTGACTGGAATCCCAGGGGTTCTCTTTTCTGATGGTATTACTGGGGTGACTCAAAGTCACCATATTGCTGAGAAGTGACAGTTGAAATTTCTCTATCACACCCTCCCAAATTCAGCGATTTGTGTAGGGGAAAACAGTGGGTGAGTGAGAATCAACATGGTTTATTGTTTATATGTTTGGAAGCTTTGGACAAAGTTTAAAATACTTTTTATGGACTTAATAATTTCTAGGTTGCCTCTTAGAAAAAAACTGGTTCCAGTGCCAGGTGTGGTCCTTTAATTCTAGCACTCGGGAGGCAGAGGTAGGGTGACCGCTGTGAGTTTGAAGCCACCCTGATACTACATAGTGAATTCAAAGTCAGCCTGGGCTAGAGTGACAACTTACTTTGAAAAAACAAGTGGTTCCCGTGTAAATTGCTCATATTTTATAGTTCATAAAGTAAAAATTACTCCTTTACACAGATATGAGAATATGGCTTCCTTAAAGTTTAAGGTCTCAACATTGTCTCAATTTGATGAGTCATTGCGCCTGTATTTGTTTCTATTTGTAAAAAATTTTTTTTAAAAAAAACAAAAGTGAGAATAGGATTAATCAAATGGTTTAAGCATATACATTTTGAAGGCAGATTAAAGGACATAACTTCTTTTTACTCAATTCATTGGAAGCTCTACTTTGGTGTTTATAATCATCTATGCCATGTTTCTTTTTTTCTTTTTTTTTTTTTTTCACAGCATCATTTTCCCAGGTTGACTAAAAAGTCACTCTGCAGCTGCAAGCTGGCCTTGAATGACAAACATTTATATCTCAGCCTTCTGAATACTGGGAATAAAGTTGTGTACCTCCACTCATGGTTATATCCTAGAGGTTTTGATTCAATACTAAGTTATGGCCACGTTGTCCCACCCACTGAGCAGGGGCTTTCAATGACAAAAACAAGTTGATTACTAATCCCTTATATACCCCTATGCATTGGTAGCTACATTGTGCATGGCTGATTTATTTTGGAGCTTGGATGTTCCACTGGTTGTACAGAATCCAGATGGATTTTCTCCCACAGCACTTTTCATCAGTATGGTAATGGTCTCACAGTGAAATGGCTTCAGTTTAAACCTTATTTTTCAGTTCCCTGGCACCACAGCCTGTAATGTATTCAGCAGAATGATCTTGCTGTTTAGTTCGTGTGGGTAACCAAGCAACGGTAATGGCTTACATTGTTTCGTACATGCCCCTTCTAGAACAATATATTCTTCTACTAGTATGAAGAAACAAGGGGGCTGGAGAGATGGCCTACTAGTTAAGGTGTTTGCATTGAAAGCAAAAGGATCTTGTTTCTATTCCCCAGGACCCGTGAAAGTCAGATGCACACGGTGGCACATGCATCCAGAGTTCATTTGCAGTGGCTAGAGACCCCAAAGTGCCCATTCTCTCTGTGAGTCTCTTTCCTTCTCTCACTTTCTCAAATAAATGAATGAAATTTTGAAAAAGAACATGGGGATAGAAAATTGCAAGAAGACTAGAAACTGCCAAGACTTCATGGTGAAATGTGCCAAAAGAACTTGTGCCAAGACTCCATGAAGGAATGTGTCTGGTATGTGTGAGACAAACAACCTGAGCAAATATTGCTTAAGGGACTGTTTGCAGAACAGCTAGTATTCAAGTGAACTTGAGAAGGAAACAGGTAATGGGTAGGATGGAGAATGCAGGGTGGGAAAGGACTGAAGGTCCAGACTTACCAGCCGTTGTAAAGACCAGAATTTAATATTATTGAATCTTGCTGACATTAGTATTACTGTGATAAGGTTTTTTTAATCATGGTGCCTGTGGCTTAGAAATATTCATGTGAAATATTAATAAATTTAATATCTGCCTGGATAGATTGTTCAGTGGTGTGACTTATTCAAATGGTTATTTGTCATAGATGTTAGCCACATTTGTGTTCTCAGTGCTTGTGTTATTTTTGGAACATGAAAACTTCTAACAATCTCCTGTTACTTTCTTATGTAAAGTTCCCTCCTATGTTACTGAGCAGGGCACAAAGAATATTTAGTACCATTTACTGGCTTTCCTTACTAATGACCAGTCTGTGCCTTTTGACTAGCTGCCTCTGTCATTTTGTGGTGTGTACATTAAATAATCTGTTTCTTGTATGCTTTGTGGATATTGGTACCCATCTTCATCATTCCATCAATGTGTACTGAAGGTCAGTGGACCTCTTAGGTTGGGATGGCTGAGGAATTCAAACCTATAGTCTGAGACATATTAAGTACTCTTTATAGTCTGCAAGCAGCTGTTAATGGACTGCCAAGCCCATATTCTATAATGAATGACACAAATCCGATTCTAAATGTGTATTAGTTCTATCAGTAGTGATGTTCTAGAAGACAATGAAGAAAATAAACAAAGATATAAATATATAGTTTTAGATCTCCCATGGATAAACTGATAACATCTGCACATAAAGTTACTCGGACTTCTCATTTTCCTACTTGCATTCTTTCTTTCTACTTCCTTTGTCCCATTTGTCTAGCAAAATTTTTGAGCAGTATAATTGAGGACAGAGGAAATATCACAGTAATTGTCTTCCTAACTTTATTGAAAATGATTTTAATTTTATCACCACATAGAATAACGTCAGCTAACAGGTTACTGTATATGGTCTTCAGTATGTTAGAAAATGTTCCTTAAGTTCCAGTCAGCTTTATGGTGCTGGGATGAAATTCCACAACAGGTACAGTTCATAGGAGGAACATAATTTATTTGAATCTTGCAGATAGAGGAAATTCCGTAATGGAGGGAGAATCTAGTCTCCAGTCACAAGTCCATGCACAGAGAGTGAAGCAAAAGAACTGGCATCATAAACAGGCACATCTAGGATTCACCCACAGTGATGTCAAACTACAAACTTGAAGAAAACTCTTGAATACATTGTGGGACATCCATTCAAACAACCACATTCTACTCCTGACCTACAACAGGTTTATAGCCATTTACAATGTCAATCATATTCAGTAAAACTTAAAACAACCCCATCACTTTATCTGAGAGCTTTAAGATTAGTTCTTAGCTGTGAGTCCTGTAAAATCAAAACAAGTTATATACTTCAACACATAGAAGCAGAGAGTAAATATTTCACACTGTTATAAGGCATAAAAAGAGTGCAATGCAAAATTAATCATCATCAAGGAAACAGCAAACATTTGTACTTCAAGTCTGTTATTATAACCAGGGACTGACAGTCTCTGAAATTCCAAATTCTGTACCTCGGACTGTGCTGAATAGCTGAGGAAAACCCCCATCGTGTGTCAACAGTGCTTCATGGTAGCCCTTGCATAGCCCTGGTATATCTAAAATCAGGTCTCCATGAAAACCATGGTCCATCTTCTAATAGATTGACCAGCCTCTTCATTAGGGCCATCACATACTGCATATACAGCATGTCTTAGCAGCAGCTCCTGGAATCATGTGCTCATCACTTGTTCCATGTATTTGTCAGGCTTTGTAAACCAATAGCAGGTGTGCAGGAAACAGCAATATTGTTGATTCATGAATAAAATAAATCATGACCTCTAAGAATAGGTTTTTTCTTTTCAGATTTGCTTTCAAAAGATTTGGTATTCATACTATTTATTCTTTCTGGGATGTAATAATCTTAGGCATTCTCTCCACTCTTTTAATGTACAGCAGATAGGCTTTATTCCTTATGATTGCTAATGTTCTTAACAAGAGCACCTTCAGCAACAAAATTGTCAGTAATGTTAAATTGGATAGTATTTTTACAACATTAAAACATCACCTTCCTGTCTTTTTCAAAGCAGTTTCTACCCTTAAAAAAAAAAAATTACAGAAATATAAAGGGGGGGGCGGAGGGAGAGAGAATTGGCACAACAGTGGTCCAAACACTGTAATCAAACTCCAGATGCTTGTGAAACCTACTGAGCATATATAACCTTAAGTTTGCCTCACTTTTGTACATCTGGTTTACATAGGATCTAGATAGTTGAACATAGGGTCCATAGGATTCAAGGCAAATGCCTTAAACACTAAGCCATCATTGTAACCCTCAGTTTTGTATCTTTAGCCAAGCACATCAATCCCTTAAACATTTAACATTGAAAAAACTGTAGGCATGTGCTGCAGAATGCAAAAAGCCATTGTGCCAGTAGCCAAGTTACAAAATTTTCTGCAGTCTTTCCTTCCACTTAACGTTTATAAGCAAGGGCTGGGGAGATGGCTTAGCAGGTAAGTGCGTGCCTGTGAAGCCTATGGAACCTGGTTCAAGGCTCAATTCCCCAGAACCCGTATTAGTCAAATGCACAAGAGGCTCCGTGCATCTAGAGTTTGTTCACAGTGGTGGGAGGCCCTGGCACACCCATTTTTTTTTCTGTCTGCCTCTTTATTTGTCACTCTCAAACAAATAAACAAAAAGAGTTTATAAGCAAAGCTTTCAAGTAAAATTCTCTCTGTATTTTATAGTTCCAGATTCTCCACAAATTAGTCCATTAACCTTGACTTACCACTCCTGAAGAAGACATCATTAGTCCATGCCCATTCTTCCAAAATAAATGTTCCAAAGGTCCCAAATATGCATTGTTAGATTCACTTCAACTACACGCCACTACACAGTACCACTTCTGTGAGTCAGCTTTAGGCTGATGAGATGAACTTCCAAACCAAGCACAATTTATAGGAGGAATGTAATTTATATGAAGTTTGCAGAAAGAGACGTTCCATAATTGGGGCATAAGCTGGCCCCCTTTCAATGGTCCATTCAGAAAGTGAAAAAAACCACCTGTGCCATAAGAAAGTATAATCCAGTAATCGAGGGAGAGCTCCAGGAACCTATGTATCTTTTGGGTGGAAGCAAATCCACCTCCAAATACACTGTATGGCTAGACACTAGGACTCAGAAACAGTAACATTACGTTATGAGCTTAAATAAAAAACTCCTCGACCTATTTGGTGGCAACTATTACACTTTACAAATCAGCCCTGTAATTCTGGAATATAGCCATCCTGCTATCAGAAGTGATATTATGGATGTAATCCTGCATCTGTTTGCAAAGATTTTATTCAAAATTTTAATTCTATGTTTAAGACATTGGTCTAAAAACCTTACTGCTTGTTGTAGGCCAGGTGAAATTATAAACGATATCTGATCCTTAGACATTGAAATGTTAGATTTATCTATACCAACTCTTTCTCTGAACTCAGAGCTCATCAGTTCAGCTAGACAAATTAAATAGTAGATCTATGAATCCTTGGGTCCTTCCTTTTGATGGAACATGAACAACCACAAACAATTTTTTTAAATATTTTAAAGTATTTATTTGTAAGGAGAAAGGGAGAGAGAAGGGGTATAAAAGGCCTCCACCGCTGCAAACAAACTCCAGATATATGTGACACTCTGCATCTGTCTTTATGTAGGTTCTGAGGTATTCAACATTGATCTTTAAGCTGTGCAGGAAAGAGCTTTAATTGTTATGGAATGTTGACAACACCACAACTAGCATTTTTACATGCATATGACAGATTCATAGTCATGCCCTCATGCTTGTATGGCATTAACTTCACCCAATTAACCATCTTCCAAGTCCTTTCAAACATTTTTTTTTCAGTCTTGATGCATTTATTCTTTTTTTTTAAATTTGATTAGTTTTCTTTTCATCAAATACAGGCTGTTTGATACCATTGTTTAGGCTCATCTATGATTTACCTCCTCCTATTGGATCCTACTTGTTGATGTAAATGGGTTGTGCATTGTGGAGTTAGCTCCCAGTTATTGGTATGATAAATGTCTCTGTAAATCATGACCCAACATGAGACTCTGACATTCTTTCCACCCCCTCTTCCGCAAAATTTCCCTGAGCCATGTTGGGTTCATTTTTGGTCTGCTTCAGTGCTGAGGTGTTGGGGGCCTCTGAGGCTCTGGCTCTCTGATTTGGTAGGAGTTGATTTTTCTCTGTGTTGATCTCCTTCCACTTTGTGCTGGTATCCAGTTCACCGGAAAACATCACGCTTGCTTGTTTCACCAATTGTCCTTAGTTTCAGTTGGGCCCCTTTTGAGGTATGTTGGGGCAGCTCTCTCCATAGGATCTGCATCTACCTGAAAAAGAGAAGCAGATTCTCCAATGGGGAGTAAGTTAGCACCTAGAAAATTGAAATAACACTTACTTTTTTGATAGACAGTGTGATAGGTGTAGGCCCTCTTGTACCCCATGACTGATGACAGCTTGATATTGTAGAGTGGGCTTGTGTTTGGGTATGGTTCTGACTTGTTTCCCAGCTCCAGCTATGGGTCTAGTACCACTGAGTGGATCAGTTAGCCAAATCAAGAGTAGTTGGTTCCTCACCATAGCTGTGTGCCACTATTGCACTTGTGTGGGCATGACATAAGGTTATTTGTTGCTAATTAGATTAGACAATGAGTTGCTTGGACAGATATTGATCATTTCCCCCAGTTGCCCATGTAGCGCCTTCTGGCACTAGACACGCTGACTGTCTGGGGACTGACTCTCTCCTGGCTTCCAGCCATGTCATTCCATTTCACGCGTCAGCTGCGTATGGAGTCTTCAGCAATAGGGTCTTACCACTGGCCTTTGGTGGGTCATCAAGTACTCAGAGAAGTCTGTCATTGTTTTGGGAAACCTTGTAGGTTTCTCTGATCAAAAGCTCATTGTGGGTGGTAGCCCCAAGCTGGAAGTGGGGGTTACAGGTCAGTGCCTACTAATAAATTGAGGAAAAACATAAATAATATACAAGAGTTAGAGAGGAGAGAGATAGAGGGGAGAGGGGGGGGGAGGGAAGATGTAGAAGATTTAGGTTAGTCTTGATCCTACCCTCTCCAGTGTCTTGTGGTTCAGGTGTTTCCTGTAAGGGTGTAGTGAAGGTTCAGGCATTTGGTCTGACTTTTAGGAAGTAGAATTTTATGGTACCAATGACATTTGGGTCCAGATTACTGTTTTCTACCCTTCAATGCCCTCCCCGCCCTCCCTTCCATCCTATTGTCTAGTCCATGAAGTGCTTTGATGCATTTATTCTTATCATCCGACCTCATCCAAAGTAAAAAGCAAATTACTAAAAAATAAAAATTAGTAAGAAGTAAAAGCTTTTACTATTTCACTTACCAAAACTGATTCTTTTATTTATTTATTTTTCTTAATTTTCTATTCTGCAAGTACAGGCAGTTTGGTACCATAATTAGGCTCATCCGTGACCTACCCACTCCCCATTGGCCTCTCCTTGTTGAGGTATATGGGTCGTGCATTGTGGAGTTAGCCCTAATTTTCGTAGGGGGGCACTGACCTGTAACTTCCAGTACCAGCATGGGGCTATCACCCACAATGAGCTTTTGATCAGAGAAACCTACAAGGTTGTCTAAAAGAATGACAGATTTCTGTCAGAGTACTTGATGACTCACCAAAGATTAGTGGTAAGACCCTATTGATGAAGACACCATATGCAGCTGACACATAAAATGGAATGGCATGGGTGGAAGCCAGGAAAGAGTTGGTGCCCAGACAGTCAGCGTGTCTAGTGCCAGAATGTACTACATGGGCAACTGGGGGAAACACCCAATATCTGTCCAAGCAACTCATGGTACAACCTACTTAGCAACAAATAACCTGTTATGATGCCCACACACACAAGTGCAATAGTGGCACACAGTCATGGTGGGGAACCAACTGCTCTTGATTCGGCTAACTGATCCCCTCAGTGGTACAAGACCCACAGCTGGAGCTGGGAAACAAGTTAGAAACATATCCAAACATAAGCCCACTCTGCAGTATCAAGCTACCATCAATCAAGGGCTACAAGAGGGCCTACACCTATTAAACTCTCTATAAAAAAAGTAAGGGCAATCTCATTTGTCCTGGTAGTAACTTACTCTCCGTTGGAGAGTCTATTCTTTTTCAGATAGATGCAGATCCTAAGGAGAGAGCCACCCCATCATACCTCAAAAGAGTCCTGGCTGAAACTAAGGTAAATTGGCAAAACAAGCAAGGGTGCTGTTTTCCTGATAAAACAGATACCAGCACAAGGGAGAAGGAGACCAACACAGAGAAAAATCAACGCCTACCAAATCAGAGAGCCAGAGCCCCAGAGGCCCTCAATACCTTATCACTGAAGCAGACCTTTCAAACATTTTTGATAATCATTTTTAATATATTACTTCATTCAGTACACCTAATATCAATTACATATATTAAAAACTGAGTAACAGCTGGACTGACTAACATAGGCCTTTAATTCCAGCACTCAGGAAGCAGACATACACAGATGACTATGAGTTAGGGACCAGCCTGAGAGAAGATAGTGAATTACAGGTCAGCCTGAATTGAACATAAACAGGATGCTAGAGGAGAAAAGTTACATTCAAACATCCAAAATTTTCCCCTGGCCCAAATAAACCCATGATAATTTTATGATTACTTATGTCTGATATAAAAGGCTCCATAGTCTTTAGCAAATATGATACAGCTCAAAACTGAAAAGTCCAACATTTAAACTGAGATGCTAGAAACTCTATTAATTTTAAACCTTGTTCACTCAAAGTATAGTAAGTTATTTACAAAACACAATGATATAAATATTTCCACTGCAAATGGAAGGTGTAGCAAGGAAATACTGACAAGAATTGGGAAAACAAACAGGAAAAATTTCAAATTATGCAGCTGTACCTTGGGAGCCCGAGCAAAAAGTAATAATAGTGACAATAATAATAAGCTGTTCTACAAATTTAATCCCTCGGGACCTGAATGCTAGCTTTATAGGGAAACCAAACTTCACCAGGATAAGCAGCATTCCTTGGTGGCAATTCCCAAAAATTCCAAGCAATTTCACTGACATACTTTTCAACTTGATAGATCCATTTTTGGCACCATAGAACTTAAAGATTTCCCTTAGTTGCAAAGTGGCAATCTTAAGGCTGTCTGTACTTCCTGATCCCTTTTTCCTACCTTTTACTTCCAAAAACGATAGGTGAGTCACCAAAAGAGAACAGTAACACACTTTTGTATTGTTATTACATACCTCTCCTAATTTCAGACTGACCACTGCTATTCCTGCTATTCTACTACGTATCAGGATTTCCATCCTTAAACACAGAAATGTCTTACAGACATTCATTACATTGGTATGGCTTCTCACCTTTGTTAGTTCTGTGATGTATACTGAGCTGTAACTTGCAGATGAAGAATTTCCAACATTCACTGCATTTAAATGCCTTCTCACATGTGACTTTTCTGATGCAGAGTTGTAACTTGCAGATCAATGCTTTCCCACATTTAGTACATTCATGACTTCACACCTACATGAGTTTGATGATGCACAGTGACATGTGAGTTGGTGAGGTAAGCTTTGCCACATTTAGAACATCCATATGGCTTTTGAAAGGTGTCAATCCTCTGGTGTATAAAAGAGACGTACTTGCAAATAATCTTGAACATTCTTGGCATTTAAATCACTTCTCATCTGTGTGAGTACTCTGATGATTAGTAAGATGTGACTTGCAGATAATGGCTTTCCAAATCTCGTTGAATTTAAATGGCATCTCAACTGTGTGAGATATCTGATGTGTGAAGAGATTTTACTTGAACATGAACACTTTAACAATTCAGTACATTCATATGGCTTTCCACCTGTGTGAGTATACTGATGGTTAATGAGATATGACTTGAACACGAAGGCTTTCAGTCAGTACATCCATATGGCTTCTCACCTGTGAGTTCTTTGATGCTCAGTGAGATGTGATTTGGCAATGAAGGCTTTCCCACAGTCAGTACATTCATGTGGCTTTTGACCAATGTGAGTTCTTTGATGCCTAATGAGATGTGAACTTCTTATAAAGGCTTTCATACATTTGATACATTTATATGGCTTCTCACCTGTGTGAGTTCTCTGATGCACAATGAGTTGACACTTGAATGTGAAGGTTTTCCTACATTCATTACATTCATATGGCTTTTCACCTGTGTGGGTTTTCTGATGTATACTGAGTTTTGACTTGGACGTAAAGGTTTTCCTACATTCATTACATTCATATGGCCTTTCACCAGAGTGAGTTCTCTGGTGTATACTAAGTTGTGACTTGAACATGAACGTTTTCCCACATTCATTACATTCATATGGCTTTTCACCTGTGTGGGTTTTCTGATGTACACTGAGCTGTGATTTGGATGTGAAGGTTTTCCTACATTCATTACATTCATATGGCCTTTCACCAGAGTGAGTTCTCTGGTGTATACTAAGTTGTGACTTGAACATGAAGGGTTTCCCACATTCATTACATTCATATGGCTTTTCACCTGTGTGCATTTTCTGATGTATACTGAGTTGTGACTTGAACATGAAGGTTTTTCCACATTCATTACATTCATATGGCTTTGCACCTGTGTGAGTTTTCTGATGTATACTGAGTTGTGACTTGAACATGAACGTTTTCCTACATTCACTACATTCATATGACTTTTCACCTGTGTGAGGTCTCTGATGATTAAGGAGATGTGACTTGGATATGAGGGCTTTCCCATGTTCAGAATGTTCATATGCCTTTTCACGGAAGTGAGTTTTCTGATGCTTAGTGAGAGTTGACTTGCACATAAAGGCTTTCCCACATTCAGTACATTTGTATGGCTTCTCCCCTGTGTGAGTTCTCTGATGTAGAGTGAGTTGTGACATGAACATGAAGGTTTTTTTACACTCAGTACATTCACATGGTCTCTCACCTTTGTGAATCCTCAGATGCCTATTGAAACTTGACTTGAACATGAAGGCTTTCCCACAGTCATTACATTCATATGGCTTTTCACCAGTGTGAGTTCTGTGATGCATAGTGAAATTTGACTTGCACATAAAGGCTTTCCCACATTCAGCACATTTGTATGGCTTCTCCCCTGTGTGAGTTCTCTGATGTATAATAAGTTGTGACTTGAACATGAAGGTTTTCTTACATTCGGTACATTCACATGGCTTCTCACATTTGTGAATTCTCAGATGCCTAGTGAAACTTGACTTAAACATGAAGTCTTTCCCACAATTAGTACATTTAAATGGTTTCTCACCTGTGTGAGTTCTCTGATGCTCAGTGAGATGTGACTTGGCCAGGAAGGTTTTCTGACACACAGTACATTCATGCAGCTTTTGACCGGTGTGAGTTCTCTGGTGCTTAGTTAAATTTTTCTTGCATATAAAGCCTTTCCCACAATCAGTACATTTATATGGCTTTTCACTGGTGTGAGTTCTATGATGCCTCATGAGCTCTGAATTGAATGTAAAGGCTTTCCCACATTCAGTACATTCATGTGGTTTCACATCTGTGTGAGTTCTCTGATGAATAGAGAGTTGAGTTTTTAACATAACGGTTTTCCTACATTCATTACTTTCATATGGAGTTTCGCCTGTGTTATTTCTCTGATGATTAGTGAGATGTGACTTGGACATGACAGTTTTACCATATTCAGTACATTCATGTCGCTTTTTACAGGCCTGAGTTCTCTGATGCGTAGTAAGATTTGACTTTTGCATAAAGCCTTTCCCACATTCAGTACATTTGTATGGCTTCTCGCCTGTGTGAGTTCTCTGATGCCTAGTGATATGTGAGTTGCACATGAAGGCTTTCCCACAGTCAGTACATTCATATGGCTTTTCACCAGTGTGAGTTCTGTGATGTCTAGTGAGATCTGACTTACATATAAAGGCTTTCCCACATTCATTACATTCAAATGGCTTCTCACCTTTGTGAGTTCTCTGATGCCTAGTTATATTTGACTTGTACATGAAGGCTTTCCCACATTCAGGACATTCATATGGCTTTTCACCAGTGTGAGTTCTGTGATGGATAGTGAGATCTGACTTGAACATAAAGGCTTTCCCACATTCAGTGCATTTGTATGGCTTCTCACCTGTATGAGTTCTCTGATGTTTAGTGAGTTGTAACTTGGAGATGAAAGCTTTTCCACATTCACTACATTCATATACCTCATCACCTGTGTGAGTCTGCTGATGGACACTGAGATGTGAATTGGTAATGCAAGCTTTTCCATATTGATAAGGTTTCTCAGCTGTGTGACTTCTCTGATGCACAGTGACATGCGACTTGGATATCAAGGTTGTCCCACATGATTCTTGATGCCAAGTGTGATGTAACTTGTGGAAAACAGCATTCTGGCATTGCTTAAAATCATCAAACTTTGTCCAGTACATTTTCTGTTGACTTTTTAATTCTGAGAAATACAAAGAAACTTATTACATTCCAAATAGTAAACAAATATTTGACTCAAAAAGGCTTCTTTGTATTTGGTATGGTATTACATAGATCACAATAACTATATTAATACTACTTTTCAACTGACTTCTTTGCTAGTCACTATGGTAGGTTCCTTGACCTGAGGCAAATCTTATATAACAACGTGCAAACTCAGCACATGTTTTCTTATATTCACAGAACCTACTGGAGACCTTTAAATGAGACTAATTTTTGTTCTTTATTTGGTTTCCTTGCCTCTTCAATAAGATCTGTTCTAATTTTTATGAAAACAGCAATTTTCGGGTGGATTAAGCTTATTCAAGAATTTACTTTTCAATGAAATAACCTTTTGGGTATGAATAAAAGTTTTCCTTAATTTTTATTCTTTTTTTTTTCTTTATTTATTTGAGAGCGACAGACACAGAGAGAAAGACAGATAGAGGGAGAGAGAGAGAATGGGCGCGCCAGGGCTTCCAGCCTCTGCAAACAAACTCCAGATGCGTGCACCCCCTCATGCATCTGGCTAACATGGGACCTGGGGAACCGAGCCTCGAACCGGGGTCCTTAGGCTTCACAGGCAAGTGCTTAACCACTAAGCCATCTCTCCAGCCCAAGTTTTCCTTAATTTTTACACTTGCATTTCCTTACTTGAGTGTTTATACATAACTTTACCACAAGTTTACTAGATGTTTTCCTCTTCTAGTGTTTCACTTACTACAAACATGAGTGCAGAATTCTACTGCGATAATGTAGGATATGTTTGTTTTTGTTTCTACCCACTGCACTTACCACCTTTCTGCACAGAACATAATCAAGATAGTTGTTTTTTAATCTTATATGTTTATAGGTGCATATGTGGTTTTGATTTTGGAAAAGTGTGTTAGGAAGTGTATGTTTGCTAATAATAGTTCAAGTTTGGGAAACAATCATTGCCTTTAGCCTATGTGATTTGTGGGATTCTCAGTGTTCCAGTCAATTCTCAGGATCTTAACTAATGATTATGCAAAAATCATATTAATCGACTGAATGATCTCAACAGTTAATGTTGGGTTTAATGACTGTGGACATGATGTTTTTTTTTAATAACTGATATCTAATGATAATAATAGATAAGCATTGTCTTGAATCATTGTTATACTGAATGAAGGAGAAAAGAAGAAAGAAGATGGCAAAGAAAAAACACTGCATGGAAAACAAAATAGTAATTAAAATTAAGATAAGAATATTAAAATATGAAAAGCATCACTATATGGGATAAAATGAAAAAGAAACCTATTAATGAAGAAAAATAGTTGAACAATAAGGAGGAAGGAAAAAAATTAGAGAACACTCATACTCTCTCTCCAGGTGGTTATTGGCAGAATTAATGGTGTTTCATCTGTACACTGATATAGTCATTCTTTGATCACTGATGAAGTTGGTGGTGTATATACACTAATGGATGGACACGTAAGCAAGGTAAATGGCAAATCTGCACACAAATAAATTTGCATCTTCATATATAAGCTACTAGAAACCATTGGGATTGATATAACAGGCAGAATCCTACATTTATTGCACATACAGGTAAAATACAAGGTATCTCAACTGTGTATCAGAAAGTGAAAAAACAATATAGAGGACTCTTAGCTCAATTCAGGGATTTAAGTACCCAAGCAAGAATCAACTACATGTGGTAAAGGGAAGGATCCACCTACATTATTGAACTGGGCTATAAATTTTCAGATCAATGTTACAACTAAACATGTGACTCTATAATGAATGTCTAAAGGCCAAACAAAATGATCAATATAGGCTTAACATTTCCTATGTTTTAAACATCAATAAGCAATATGATATGAAAGGTAATACCAAAAAAAATATCCCTAATAGGCTTCTATAATGCAAAGCTAGATCAGTAATTCTCAAATTGGCCCTACCAGGTTGAGTATTTCTTCTTGTGTCCATCATCCACATATAAATACTTAATGTGTCCAGACACCCAGGATTATCCATGTTTTCAGGTTCCAAAATTTTCAAATGTTTCACTTGTAACATTTCTCTAATGTGAGTCTGCTGTTAAAGACTGAGTGGCAGCAATACTGATATGAATCTCTAGAATTATCTCCTGCAAGACACCTATGTTTCTAATAATTCTCTGACAAAAGAGATCTTTGTAATGTTTGCTGTAGTGTTGTACCTGTGGCCTTATATTTTTGCCTAGAACATGGGAATGGACTATTTCTTACTTATCTTTGTACTGCCATTCAGATTTTCTTTTCTTCAACGTCCCAAATGCTCATTTTAAATCCCAGACACACATTCTATATTTCATAAACCTAATATCCATTTGTCACCTACATTCTTCTCATGTACATTGAAAAAAGGTTCTAATAACTTATGGAATCTCTGGGGCTCTTTTATTCACTTCCAAATTTCACAGGTGATTGTAAATGTAATTATGATACTTTATTTGTGTCTGCATTGTAAGCACAACCATTATAGAATTGTGTACCTGAATATCTTCAAAGCATTTTGTGAGAGTAGTACAAGTGATTAATGGCACTGTTATACTAAAACACACAAAAAATGGTCTAGTGAAAATTTATTACAATACCTAACACAATATTTTCCAAGACCGCCTATACATGGAATTAAATTTTGTAACATATAAGAAAAAAAAAAAAAAAGAAAACATTCTTCAATGTCACAAACAGAATAGAGCTTTCTCCATGTCATAACAGGTGTTGGAGTCACACTAATACCATTTATCATGACAATTCCTGATGACTTCTCAATACATAGAAATATGCATTTACTTGCCTGGGAACCTCTGAATTGAGCCTCCTACAGCACTCCATGGTGCAAATCCATGCTCCAATTTGAAAATCAAATCTGGTTTGGTGATACAGTTCCCTGTAATTGGGAAATTATTGTCAAATGTTATATAAGTGAACTCTTCTATTGCTCTCTATTAGGTAAATTGCAAAGATAGCTTAGAGAAAGTTTCTACTACTGGAGTTCATTAAATGGAATATTTCCCTGAAGTGACATTGAAAATAGTTCTCTCAAGTGACATTGCACAGCATGATATATAATAAAATGATTTATTTCTGTGTGTGTGAGGGGGGGGATTTTTACAAACTATGGACTCACTCTAGCCAAGCTGACCAAGAACAAACGCTGTAGCCCCAGGTCCTTCTACTTCAGCCACATACATTCTGGAACAAAAACCTTAAAGTAATTTAAAAAGAACATTAAATGAACAGAGCATAATGAAACAGGACCATAATGAACTACAAAGACAACAAGTGACATTACTCATAGGTGGAACAAAGAGAGTGGTCATAAAATGATGAATAGAGAAAGACTGTGGGAAAAGACTTCAACTAATGAAATGAATAGAAGGGTAAAATGGGGGCTGCAGAGATATCTTAGGGGTCAAGGCACGTGTCTAGGAAACCATAAGAACTAGGTAGGATTCCCTAGTACCCAAGTAAGCCAGATGTCCTCGGTGGTGTATGCATTTCAAGTTTGTATGGAGTGGCTGCATGTCAGAGAAACATAATTTCTCTCTCTTTCTCCCTCTCTCAAATAAATAAAAATTTTTAAAAAATTTAAAGTAAAATAGAAAAGAGGATTCACGACTAAATCATAAAATAGAGCCAAAAATTTTATTACTAATTAAAGTAAGGAAGCAATGGGCTTCTGGGTTTATAGGAATAGTCCTAAAGTAAGTAAAGGTATATAATAAAAGCTACAGAGTTAAAAAAAAAAAAAAAAGAAATATAATCTGGACAGCTAGTGAGTAAAGCCCATAAATGCATGCATACATGCAAACACACAAACACACACACACACAAATTAATAAACATAAGTAAAAATAAAGTTTTTCCATAACTCAGCACAGGTCTATAATGTATTTTTTCTCTATATAGTCATTTCACCTCCGAAGGACATTTTTCAAATCTCGCTTACGATTTGTATGGACTTTGGTTATTGCCCTTATTATATATCTTAGGCTATGACTTTATTTTTTTTTTCTTTATACTTTCAATTAAATTTAGAGGTTCATGCATCCTGGAAAAGTGCTTTACACCAAGCTATTTTTCATCACTACTACTTCAATAGAGCATTGTAGAAGAGTGGTGGATAAGCACATCATTTTTTAAGAGAAAATAATTCCAGTGTTGCCCAGTCATTATTATGGAGGTCATCTCATATATAACATGACTTGTCACATTATAGTCTTGTGTTGAATTTTGGAGAAAATTTATTTTTATTTATAATTTTATATACACACACACATATATTCAAAAAAAACAGATTAATGGGGGTGAAAAGGTCTAAGTGAGGTCAAGGGAAGAGACTGAGTAAGGAAAGGTAGAGGTAGGGCTAATCAAAATCTAAGAGGAAATAAATGAGTCACATGGAAACCTACTTTTTTGGACAATGGAACACATACGAGCCAGATTATTACTAAAAATTTTCAGTGCCAGGAATGGGATATCTACCAGTGAGTTGTTGGCCAGGGAAGTCCCTAATTCCCCCAAAACATTACAGGCCATTGCCGAGGCCCTTGGTTACCCACCAGAAATGGATGGTAAGACCCTATTGCTGAATACATCACATACTTGGGCTGCAAGGTCACTGAGAAATATTGTTTGGACTGAGCTGAAAACCTCCTCCATGTAGACCAGCTGGCAGGAAGCTGGAAAAAGACATGCTACACAGATCAATGGGGGGGAGAGAGAGAGAAATGACTAGTGAAGGTACCCAACAGAGGACACTGCAAGTCTTATACTTAGCCAGCCAGGCCAAATGAGCCAATGGGTGCAACAGTGGCACATCTCTTAAGGGGGAAACAAATAGCCCTCTAACTTGACTAGAGGCCTGCTCCATGGGAGGTAATACATCCCTGATACTGAAAACCTACAACAGTAGCAGTCATGAGCCCTAGGGGTGTAATGTCTAATGCTGTCTGGCTAAAAGTATATACTATGCTCATCAAACTGTCCAGCAAACACTTCTCTTAATGATCATACCCATATACTAATGCTACTTTCACTTTTGGCTAGAGAACCTTCTCTTTTAAGATGGCAGTGACCTTGGGATTACTCTCAAAGTGCCATAGTGCTGAGAAGTGACAGAGGAGTGCTCTGCACAGAAATATCTCAATCACACCTTCCATGGCACAGGGTCCATTGAGGAAAAGGTAGTGAAAAGAATGTAAGAGCCAATGGGAGGGTAGGACTCTTTATATCATGCTCCTCCAGACACAAACTGGCCTGGATATCCATGACCTCACAATGCATGACACTACCTACACAAAACCATCATAATAGGTCGAAAAGATCATGACATCAAAATTAAAGAGACTGATTGAGAGGGGGAGGGGTATGGTGGAGAGCAGAGTTTCAAAGGAGAAAGTGTGGGGGGGAATTACCATGAGATATTGTTTATAATTATAGAAGTTGTCAATAAAAAAGAGAAATAAAAATGTCCTTCTTTGTAGGTCAAATGTCTATATAGGCAAACAAAGATTCTAAGGAGAAATTTAGCCAGGTTTGATGGCATACTCCTTTACTACAAACAAGTGGATACCTGAGGTAGGAGATTCACTAAAATGTTGAGGGCAGGCTTGGCTACAGAGTGCTCTCCAGGATAACCTAGGGTAGACTGAGATCCAGTCTCCAAATAAAAAGAAAAAATGGTGGTATGAACATAAGAGTAGGATGTTATGTGAAGTAATACAGCTATTTCCTCTGGTTTTGAAAGAACTGTCATCATCATAAATCAAAACAGCTCTACTGACCTCCAAGGGACTTTCAAAACAGTCATATCAATGAAATCAAGAATTCCCAGATGGACAGGTGGCTTAGCAGTTACAGTGTTTGCCTGCAAAGCCAAAGGAACCCAGTTCAATTGTCCAGGAACCACATAAGTCAGATGTGAAAATGGGCATATGTGTCTGGAATTTGTGTGCAGTGGCTGGATGCCCCGGTGCATCTACCCCTCCACCTCAAATAAGTAAGTAAAATATAATAAAAAAGGTGAGCCATCATGTTCTGCATAATAAAAGAAAAAGAATACTGAAACAGTTACATAGGTCTGTGATAACACAAATAGACTATACTCAAAAACCAAAAATGAATGCCATAAATTTCTCACTTGATAGTCCCATTGAGAATGTGTAGATAAGAGATGAAAACAGATTAGGATTTTGAATTTTTTGCCTGTACAAATGTGTATCATAGAAGTCTTTTCTTTATAAGTAACCCAATCAACTCATTCACCAAGGTGGAAATTATATTTTTTCCTTTGGCTTATTAAATTCCTTTATAATTGGAGTAAAAAGATGTTATTTCACTTCACCTCAGGACATTCATTGCATATAAATGAAATATGACAAACACAAAACAAAATTTCTGCATGTTGTCATTATAATTACAAGTCCAAGTTTACATATTAGAGTTACAAAATAAAACTAGTGACTAGAATATGGAAAATGGGTAGAAGAAATGGGATAAATGAGCACGGATAGAATTAAATGGGTGCCCTCAGAAGAAATAATTTCTTATGTTGCATAGCACCATCCTAACTTAGCATGAACATGGCAAAAATTTATTATTTCAGAATAGCTACAAGAGCTGGGTGTGGTGGCACATGCCCTTAGTTCCAGCACTCAGGAGACCCAGGTAGGAGGATCGCCAAGAGTTCAAGGCCACCCTGAGATTTAATAGTGAATTCCAGGTCAGCCTCGTCTACAGTGAGACCCTACCTCGAAAAATCAAAAACAAAAAAAAAGCTACAATAATTTTTAGTTGTCCCCCATACAAGTAATAGTTGATGTGATAGACTCTGATCACTATATATGTGGGTAATATAAAGCCACTTTGTTCTGTATAACATGTTCCACTAAGTATGTCATCTTAAGAGTACAATATCAAAATAATACTAAACATTAGTGATGATCACTATACTTTTCCACCAAAAAGAAAAGAATTGCCATTCAGAGACTCACGGGAGTTTAGCTCACCCAAGAACATCAGGCTGCTGTAGTTCTCCAGCATCACATCTCTGTAGAGGTTTCGCTGAACAGCATCCAGGTGCTGCCACTCTTGCCAGGTGAAGTCCACAGCGACGTCTTCAAATGACACCAACTCCTACAATGACATATTTCTCTATTTAACCCAGGAATACAAAGTAGGGACTAGAAAATTGGACTTCATTCTTCTATATGTATCTTGGCAGGGACTTATTCAATAAGCACAAAGTTTATATGCTATATCATGGAATAAAAGATTCAAGACTAATATAAAATTGTGGTACACTGCCGTCCCAGAAGATGCAAGGTGATGGGCTCAATTCCTAATACTAATAGAGGAATAGAAGGTCTTAATAAAGTTGTGGATTATGACTCCATATGGAGTCTGATCATCAATGTTAGCATCATAATATAGCAAACTTGACTGATTTTGAACAAACAATAACCAAATATTAATTCACAATCAAATATATTATAAACAAACATGTTTTGGCCACAAACTTTGATGATGATGATGCATCAGTCAAGTTCACTGTAGCTTATATCGAGAACCCATACAAGCATATTGTACTGTGCATGCCACTATACCATGCAACTCCAATCCAATGAACACACACACTCTGAAACATCTTGGCTCAAATGTATGTTACACATGTCATTGCTAATAAAGTAGGAATTTCTTCTCTTCTCTTGAACCATATAGTCTGTTAACAGATAAATGATATTTACAATCTAGTGCTTTCCTAGCTACCAATATATATGGTAAAATAGAGGTTGATTAGAAGTACCTTATGGGCATAATTATTGTTGCATCCAGAAGCAATACACTGTTATTAGAAAAATGTCAATGCCGGGGTGGGTTGTCTTCCAGTGAGCATTAACCATAAAGTCCACTGATACCACATAATATTTCAGGAATTGCTAAGACCTTGTAAAACCCTATTGCTAAATATTCCACATGAGATGCAGGACACTCAGGAATCAAGCTATCAATATACTAGAAAGAGCTAAGAAACCTGTCGAGGGATAAAAATAATCAATTGTGTTAAGCTGTAGTGAAGGACAGAAGTTTTACAGATGATCAACCAAGTCAAATGTACTAACTGGTACAATACTGCTATGCCTGTTAAGAGGGAAGCCAACTGCTCTCTGACTTGGCTCGAGGCCTGCTCCATAAGAGGGAATTTCTGTCAGGTATGGAATAAAGTCTACAGCTGGGGAGATGTTGCTATTGGTTTCCCATCACTGGGAGAAAACAGTCAACCAAGAACAGCTTGTGGGGGGAAAAAAAAAGTTTATTTTGGCTTACAGACTCAAGGGGAAGCTCCAAGATGGCAGGAGAAAATGACATAGTGTGCAGAGGATGGAAATCACCTCCTGGAAAACATCAGATGGAAAACAACAAGAGGCGAGTCTGCCAAACACTGGCAAGGGGAAGGTTGCTAAAAGAATACAGTGCCAGTGCCTCCAGAAGACTTCAATTATCAAATTGCCATGAGGTTGGGAAATAAGAATTCATAACACCTATGTTTATGGGGTACACTTGAAGCAAACCACCATGGCAGGTCATAGTCTTACAGAACTACTTCTCTTGTATTGTTAATTTGATAAATTTTGCCCACAAAAATTTCCTGTCAATATGGTCATGCTCATATATTAATGATATTCTCACTTTTGGCTAAGGAAGACTGCTTTTCCAGATGATGATTACCATTGGGTTGATTGAAAACACACCAAGCTAAATATGGACAGTGCTAAATGAGACATCACATACTCCAAGGCTCAAGGACCATTGTGGAAGTGAAGAATGAGGAATTGTGAGAACCTGGAATGGTGGTACATGCCTTTAATCCCAACACTAGAGAGAATTGTCATGAGTTTCATGGCAACGTGAGACGACACAGTGAATTCTAGGTGAGCTTGGGCTAGACTGAGACCTTATTCCTAAATCCAAAAAAATTTTTTCGTAAATGTAAGTGACAAAATTTCAGAAACAAAATGCCCTTGACATTAATGACCTTACAGTGCCTGATGGTATCTACACAAAACATGCAGTAAGTGGGAGATAAATGACATCAAAATAGAAGAGAGACTAACTGGAAAAAAAGGAGGGAATCAATTTAAATTGATTTTGGAGGAAGAAAACAGAGGGTGGTGGGAGAGGATTTTTATGGTAAACTTGACATATTTGGGGCAGTTACAAATAAAGATGATTTTAAAAGATAGTATTTTCACCATTACTACTCAGCATTTAAGATTTTCATACTTTGTGGAGTATATGCTTTTATAATATGTCCCTATGATTTTTTGAATTTCTCTGTAATCTGTTGTGATGTTACCTTGTTCATCACTGATTTTATTAATTTTTGTCTCTTCTCTCTTTCTTTTGGTCAGATTTGCTAAGGGTTTATCAATCTTGTTTATCCTCTTTCTTTCATTAATTCTTTGGATTTTTTTTTCTATTTCATTAATTTCTGCCCTAATCTTTATTATTTCTTCCTGTCTACTGATTTTTGGTATGCCTTGTTCTCCTTTTTCCAAGGCTTTTAGGTGAAGCATTAGGTCGTTTACCTGTGACCTTTCTAATTTCTTAATATAGGCACTTAAGGCTATAAATTTACCTCTTAGAACTGCCTTCATTATGTCCCAGAGATTTTGATATGTTGTGTTCTCATCATCATTTGACTCTATGAATTTTTTGATTTCCTTCTTGATTTCTTCATTGACCCATTCATCATTTAGTAGTGTATTGTTTACTTTCCATGATTTTGTGTATCCTCTATGGCCTTTCTTGCTACTGATTTGTAGTTTAATTCCATTGTGGTCAGAAAGAATGCAAGGACTTATTTCAATTTTCCTGAATTTGTTAAGATTTGCTTTGTGTCCTAATATATGGTCTATTTTAGAGAATGTTCCATGTGCTGCTGAAAAGAATGTATATTCTGCAGAATTTGGATGAAATGTCCTGTATATATCTGTTAAGTCCATTCCTTCTGTGACCTCATTTACTCCAGATGCCTCTTTGTTTATTTTTTCCCGGGATGATCTGTCAATTGATGAGAGTGGGGTGTTAAAGTCACCCACTACCAATGTGTTTGGTGTTATCTGTGACCTTAGCTCTAATAGTGTTTGTTTGATGAATTTTGGAGCCCCCATGTTAGGTGCATATATGTTTAGGATTGTAATGTCC
Source organism: Jaculus jaculus (assembly GCF_020740685.1). NCBI lineage: Eukaryota > Metazoa > Chordata > Mammalia > Rodentia > Dipodidae > Jaculus > Jaculus jaculus. The sequence continues at coordinate 3,888,865 of NW_025423515.1, read as the reverse complement.
TCCTGTTGGAGTGTGCCCTTAATCAATATAAAGTGACCTTCCTTATCTTTCTTGACTAACGTTGGACTGAAGTCTACCTTGTCAGATATTAGGATAGCAACCCCTGCGTGTTTTCTAGGCCCATTTGCTTGAAACACCATCTTCCAACCTTTCACCCTAAGATAATGTCTATCCTTTGTAGAAAGGTGAGTTGCTTGGATAGAACAAATTGTAGGATCCTACTTTTTAACCCAGTCTATGAATCTATGTCTTTTCGTTGGGGCATTGAGGCCGTTGATATTAAGAGATTTTATTGAAAGGTGTGTATTTATATTTGCCTTTTTTTGTGTGTGTGTGTGTGGTTCCGGTTCTACCTGTGCTCTTTTAACAAGTATTTGAGTATTGCTTGTTTTTTCTAGGTTCCTTATATGTGTGGTTTTCCTTTTCTTCAGCCTGGAGGATTCTATCAAGTATTTTCTGTAGAGCTGGTTTTGTCTTCAAATACTCCTTTAACCTGCTTTTGTCATGAAATGTCCTTATTTCTCCGTCTATTTGAATGGATAACTTTGCAGGATAAAGTAACCTTGGTTGACAGTTGTTATCTTTCAGAACTTGGAATATATCACTCCAAGCCCTTCTGGCTTTAAAACTTTGTGTTGAATAATCTGCTGTAATCCTGATGGGCTTACTTTTGTAGGTAACTTGATTTTTCTCTCTAACTGCTTTCAATATTTTTTCTTTGCTGTGTGTTTGGATGTTTGATTATAATATGGCGAGGAGAGGTTCTTTCTAGGTTTTGTCTGGCTGGGGTTCTAAAGGCTTCCTGTATCTGTATTGGCACCTCTTTCCCAATTTGGGGGACATTTTCTTCTATGATTTTGTTGAAGACACCTACTACGCCTTTGTAGTGGAATTCTCCTTCTACTATGCCCTAAATTCTAATATTTGATCTTTTCATAGTGTCCCAAATATCTTGAAATTCCCACTCATACTTTTCTATAAGTTTGTCTTTCTCTTTGTTGGCCTGTATTAGATCTGCCACCTGGTCTTCTAGCTTAGATATTCTATCCTCTCCTTCATCCATTCTACTGGTGAGATTTTCTACAGAGTTTTTTAGTTCATTGACTGTGTTCTTCATTGCTAGTAATTCTGACTGCTTTTTCTTTATTATTTCTATTTCCTTATTTATGTCTTGTATTCCCTTCTTTATTTCATGAAATTGGTGTCCTGCATCTTCTTTGATTCCTTTGATTTCCTCTTTAATTTCTTCTTTGACTCCTTTGATTTGTTCTCTGACTTCTTTGAACATATTTACCATCATTCTTTTGAAATCTTTCTCAGGCATTTCCTCTAACTCGTTCTCACTGGAGGTCATTTCTGATGCATTAATACTTTTAGGTGGATTTATATCGTCTTGCTTTTTAGTGTTTCTTGTGTTATAATGTATATATTTTTGCATCTTGGATTAAGTTAATGCTTGGATTTTCTAGCTAGCTGGGTATACATAGCTGTATCAATTGGCTTGATGTTATATATTTTCAGGGTAGGAGCTTAAGGTGGTAGATGTGGCTCTTAAGACTCTGAGAGTATCTACAAAGGTGCTTCTAGGGGCTGAGTTTCCCTGCTATGGGGGTATTCAAGTAGGCAGAGTGGAATAAAATACAGGTAGATTGTAAAATTTAACTAAACACTGTACCCATTCAGTCAAAAACAGCCCCAAGTATGTATGCCAGAGTACTTATTATAACAACCAGATCCTCTATCAACATAGAGGTTAAGATTTCTGGTCTGTTGAGGGATCCAAGTCAGCTTGTGACCAAGAGAGACCCTTCCCTGGTGCAAACCCAGTTACCTTGGATGCGTTTGGTCTCAGTCAAGTTGCTGCCTGGGTTGTCGGGCTGCTGTTGTGATTTCTGGAGCAGGGCACTGGCTTTTCCTGCAGGGCAAGCCAAGCCTGGCAACTGTGGCCCTGCAGATCAGCTCCCCCACTGGGTCTGTCAGCAGCTGAAGCTTCTGCTGCTGGGTCGGTTGTTGTTGCCGCTCCTGGGTATGCTGCTGCTTGGGCCACTGTTACCGGTGCTGGAGCCGCCAATGTTGCTGCCAAACTCTGCTCCTGCTTGGGTCCCGCTGTCAGCTCAGGTTGGTGTGGCCGTGTCCCGGGACTGCTGCTCTGTTTGCCGGAGCTGGGCTCAGGTGGTGGGGGAGGGGAGGGAGCTGCAGCTGCTCCGGTTCTCTCACTGTTCCACGTGTTCTTCTACCTCGCGGTCTGCTCCTCCGTTGCTCACTGCTGCTCTCTCTTCACGTTTCCTGAGTTGCGGAGAGTGCGGTGTGAGTGGAAAATCCCTGCACCTAGCTTTTCTTGCGGGTGGAGCCGAGCTTGGCAGCTTTCCAGTGCGCCGGGCCGTGGTGGTTGGCGGAGCTGCCGGAGCCGCTTTTCCTGCCTGTGCAGGCTCTGGATGCTCTGGATCTCTCCTACTTCTCTGCTGCTGCTTCAATTTCCTATACACCTCACTTTTTAGTAAAAGTGTGTATGTTGCTGAGTTTTTCTTGGTCTTTCTCCCCCAGGCTGCTTTGGCGTGGTACCTACGCCACCATCTTAACCGGAAGACTACTCAGCATTTAAATATCAAGTATTACGTAGTTGGATAGTATGGTGAGATAATGAAATTCATCTACCAGTATAGTGTGTTCTTTAATAAATGACATTTCACATGACTCCAGGTTATACACAGTAGGCAATCTTTTGACCAATCCTTCAGTAAACTGTTGCCAAATATTGTAATTGGGCAATCTCCATTATTGAACATAGCATCTCTGAACAATTAGCCTGTCTTGATAAACACAACATGATCTGCATATACATACATACATATATAAATAAGTAAAAAAAAAAAAATTAAGCCAGACATGGTGGCATATGCCTTTAATCCCAGCACTTCAGAGGCACAGGTAGGAGGATTGCCATAAGTTTGAGGCGACCTCAATCACCCATCCCAATTATCATATTTGTGGAATAACCCAGACCACCTATTCCCATTTTCACTTTCCTGGAATAGCCCAAACCACCTGTCTGATTATTACTTCCCTAAAGTGGTCCAAGCCCTGAGGCAAGGTGTGCCACCCAGCAAACAAAGAATTGCAGTGCCATATCCCTCCTCCCCACAAATATCTCCTAGGCTTTTTGACTTGCATTGTCAGAGCTCTTCTTAGAATGCCTTGAATAAAGTCTGTTCATGTCTTCCCTGTTTTTTGTTTTTGTTTTCTGAGATAGTTTCAACTCTAGCCCAGGCTGACCTGGAATTCACACTATGTAGTCTCAAACTATCCATTTCTGGTTTGGAAGTGCAACTGAGCCTACATCTTGACTCTTTTCACAGTTTTAACTTAAGAAAGCATTGAGGGTGGAAATCCAGAAGGAAGGAGAAAATGGGGGGGTTGTCTCTGAGCCCATCTGATTCTAGTGTCCTACACCTAGTGTTAACCAAGGGGGGTATCAATGAGCAAAAGCTCCAAACAATGGCTGTACATTGATTTTTATTGTCTTACATATAGGCCAGAGAAAGACTACACAGTAAATTCCAAGACAGCCTGCACTAGAGTGAGACCCTACCTCAATTTAAATAAATACAAAAAAAAGCAACCACCTTAAACAAGGATGTTTCATTCCAAAGTTGTAGGGATGATTCAAAATACACAAATAAATAAAGATATCTCACCACATAAACAGAAAATCACATGTGTATTCCATTAGATGTAGAAAATGCATTTGATAAAATACAACATTTTTAAATGATTAAAACACTGAAGGAAACAATTGAAGGCTGGAGAGATGGCTTAGCAGTTAAGGTGCTTGCCTGCAAAGCCACAGGACCCAGGTTCAATTCCCCAGGACCCACGTAAGCTACATGCACAATGAGGCACATGCATCTGGAGTTCGTCTGTAGTGGCTGGAGGACCCCGTGTGCCCATCTTCCTGGACCCCCTCTCCCTATGCTATGCTATATTAGCAAAAGTATTTTACAAATTCAATAAAAATTTCAGAACTGTTCTTCACAGAGAAAAAAATACCAAAATTCATAGGAAAAACCAGAAGGCCTTGAATAACCAAAAATATCAACAACACAAGTTATCTAGAGGTATCACCATAAGCTTATTTGAAGATAGGCAACAAAGCCATAGTAAGAAAAAGAGCATGAAACTACCATAAAAAAGACACACAAATCAACAGAAGACCCATCCCTAAATTCAAACAACTACAGCTACCTAACAAAGGTGCAAAAATACACAATAGAGAAAAGACAGCATTTTCAATGAACAGTAGTAGGTAATTGGAAAACCACATGTAGAAAAATAAATTAGTTCCACCTCATAAAAATGGCAAATTGACAACTATAAATGGATTAAAGACCTGAACTACTAAAACAACTGGAAGAAAAAGCAAGGAGAGCACTCCATGATATAGATGTGGGGAAGGAATTCCTGAACAAGACCCCAGTAACACAGGAAATGTGATAAAATCTCAAACACTGGACCTCATAAAACTTAATAGCTACTGTGCAAACAATCAATAGAGTCAATAATTTTCCCACAAAAATGGAAGAAAATCTTTATCAGCTACATATCTGACATGTCTAATATCTAGTAGATACAAAGAACTTAAAAAACTAAACAGTAAAAAAATCAAACAACACAATCAATAAACAGGGTAGAGAACTGAACACAGGATTCTGAAAGAAAGAAATAAAAATGACCATTAGACATTTAAAGAGATGTTCAAGATCTTTAGCCACCAGAGAAAATGAAATCAAGATAATTTTGAGAGTTAAACTTACTTGTCAGGATGGCATTCATCAAAAAAAAAAAAAAAAATCAAATGACAACAAATGCTGGTTAGGCTGCAATCTTACCCATTACATAGTTACAAAATTATAAAAACAGATGGACTTCCAGGTAAGACGGCAGCATAGGAGCCATGCCAAGCAAGACTAGGGAGGAATTTAAGCAAAGCCCCAGCAAAATACACTCTTCTTTTGAAAAGTGAACGACTATTGGTTATTCTTAGAACAGCAGGGAAGCCAGAGAGATCAAGAACCAACAGAAAGGAGGAAAGTGGCCAGAGTCCTACTGAGGTGCTCCAAGAGCATGATACGTGCTCCATGCACACCCCACCCAGCACTGCCTCACCAGAACTGCCAAGCAGCAACAGCAGCAGAGACCAAACAAGCAACTTTTCAACTTCATCAGCCTTCTTGCAAAGTTAAGAAATCTGAATGAAAGACAGCTGAGATCACCTAAAGAGCTACTAAAACTGTGAGCAGCTCCACAAGACTGAACTCTCCTGTCCCCCATCGTGAGAACCTCACACCTCCAGCATTCACCAACCAGGGGCACCACAGCCAGCACAGCTAATCAGAACTCCAACTCCACAGCACAATAAGGGATCAAGGTGGGCACTCAGCATTGGTGACATTGGAAGCCACCCGAAAAGGTAATGAGGGCAACTGACAAACAACAGATCTGCAAATATAGACCTGCATTAGAAGAGATAATGTTGCTTTCGTTCTCGGGGCATGTTATTGGTTATATATTCTTGGTTGGCTTTACCATTTTCAAATAACCTGTACTTGGGGGTTAAATAATGTTGCCTTTGAGACTTTCATATTTATAGGGCCTTTGTCTTTGGCTACTGTCAATATTTGGAGAAGGGTCTAATCCAGATCCAGTTTGACCTGTAACCTAATTCAGATCAGAAATCTCTACCTCCCAACTGACAAGATTGAGGGTGTAGAACAACACACACCCTTAGGGATTTTGGCTTCATAAGACTATCTGTTTTAATGCCCACAAGTGCATACTGATATGCTACTTGGTTGAAGTTTAGAATTTGCCAGTGAATTATTCCACCCAGTCCACTAGAATACATGCTTAGCAAGCAAACTCAAAAACTAGGATTACTTCTGTGGCTTGATTGTGGCGCAAGAGCTACACAGGGCACCTTGAACTCATATCCTGAGGGTATATAGAGGTGGAGTGTCGTGTCTGGGAACACTGCACATAAGTGGAAAACCCAAGTATCAAATCAATATGGGATGCAAAAGTCACTACAATATAACACAAGAAACTCAAAGCATCAAGACAATACAGTCCCACCAAAAACTACAAATCCTTCCGAAATGATCACCAATGAGACTGTTTTAGATGAAATACCTGAAAAAGATTAAGAAAATGATGGTATCTATGCTCAAAGAAATCAGAGAAGAAATGAATGGAATCAAAGAAGAAAACAAACTTCTGAAAGACAACACAGGAAACCAGTTTAATGACATAAAGAGGTCATTACAAGACATGGGTAAGGAAATAGAAATACTGAAGAACCACCAGGTTGAAATCCTAGCTCTGAAGAATACGTATAGTCAGTGAAATAAAAAACTATGGAAAGTATCACCACTAGAATTGATGGAGGCGAGAACAGAATATCTAAACTACAAGACCATGTGGCAGACCTAATACAGTCCAATAAAGAGAAAGACAAACTAATAGCAAGGTATGAATGGGAATTTCAAAACATCTGGGACACTATGAAAGGATCAAACATAAGAATTCAGGGTATAATAGGAGAAGAATTTTAATCCAGAGGCTTAGTAAGTGTTTTCAACAAAATCATAGAAGAAAAATTTCCCCAAATTGGTAAAGAAATGCCAATGCAAATATAAGAAGCTTTTAGAACACCAAACAGACAAAACCTGAAAAGAACCTCTCCTTGCCATGTTATAATAAACTGCAAAACACACAAACCAAAGAAAATATATTAAAAGCAGTTAAGAGTGAAAAAACAAATGTCTTACAAAGGCAAGCCCGTCAGAATAACTGCAGACTACTCAACACAAACTTTAAAAGCCAGAAGGGCTTGGACTGATGTATTCCAACTTCTGAAAGAAAACAACTGTTAATCAAGACTACTTGATCCTGCAAAGCTATGTATCCAAATTGATGGAAAAATAAGGACACTCCACAATAGAAACAGGCTAAAAGTATTTATGACAACTAAACCAGCTCTATAGAAAATACTTGAAGGAAGTCTAGCACAGGCTAGCAGACTGGATGAGAAGGCAGGATCCTGTCATTTGTTGCCTCCAGGAAACTGATCTCTCAAGAAAAGATAGCCACTGCCTTAGGGTGAAAAGATGGAAAATAGTATTTCAAGCAAATGGTCCTAGGAAACAAGCAGGGATTGCAATCCTAATATCTAACAGGATAAACTTCAAACCAACATTAGTAAGGAAAGATAAAGAAGGTCATTTTATAATGATTAAAGGAACACTTCAACAGGACGACATTACAATCCTAAACATATATTCAGCTAACATGGGGGCTCCCAGTTTCATCGAACAAAAACTATTAATTAGAATTAAGGTCACAAATAACGTCAAACACAATTGAGGTGGGAGACCTTAATACCCCACTTTCATCAATTGACAGGTCATATCACCAAAAAGTAAACAGAGAGACACTTGAATTAAATGATGCCATGGAACAAATGGACCTAACAGATACCTATAGAAAACTTCATCCAAATGCTACAGAATATACATTTTTTTTCTCAGCAGTACATGGAACATTCTCTGTATATATTAGGACACAAAGCAAATCTCCAAAAATATAAGAAAATTGAAATAATCCCTTGTACTTTATCTGTCCACAATGGGATTAAACTGCAAACTAGCAACAAGAAAATTACAATCCAAGAAGTTATAAAAGTCTTCCAAATAAAAAAAATAAAAATAAAAATAAGCCCAGGCATAGATAGATTCATTCACTGATGAATTTTACTGCACCTTCATGAAAGAATTAACACCACTACTTCTCAAACATTTCCATAAAATAGAAAAGGAAAACATTCTACTGAACTCCTTCTATCAAGCTAGTATCACCCTCATACCAAAACCAAAGACAGAATAAAAATAAAGAAAATTACAGATTGATCTCACTCATGAACAGACATACTAAAATTTAGAACAAATTGTTGGCAAACAAAATACAAGAATAAAACAAAAGTTTATTCACCGCAACCAAGTTGGCTTTATCCCAGGGATGCAGGGATGGTTCAACATATGCAAATTGATAAATTTAATACATCATATAAATGGCCTGAGGACAAAAATCACATGATTATCTGAATAGATGCAAAAGAGGCATCCAACAAAATCCAACATCCTTTCATGGTAAAAAGTATTACAGAAACTTTGAAGGAACATATCTCAGCATAATAAAAGTGATTCATGACAAGCCTACAGGCAACATAATAATAAATGGAGAAAAACTGAAGTCTTTCCATTACAAAATTAAGGAACAATTAAATTATAATTAAAATTAAGGAAAAATTAAGGGTGTCCATTCTCCCCACTTTTATTTAGTATAGTGCTGGAAGTCTTAGCCATAGCTATATGGCAAGAGACACTCATAAGAGGGATAAAAATTAGAAAGGAAGAGATCAAATTGTCACTATTTGCAGATATGACTGTATACATAAAAGACCCTAAAAAGTGTACCAGTAACATAGCAGGATACAAAAAAATACACAAAAATCAGTAGCTTCCCTATAACCTAAAAACAAACACTTAAGAGAATGAAATCAGGGAATCTCTCCATTCACAATTGCCTCATAAATAAATAAACGAATAAATAAAGTACCTTGGAATAAACCTAACAAAGAAAGTGAAGGATCTCTACAATGAGAACTTTAAAACACTCAAACATGAAATTGCAGAAGACACAAGGAAATGGAAAGACATCCTATGTTCATGGATTGGAAGAATTAATATTGTAAAAATACCAATCTTTTTTTTTTTTTTTCTTTTTGAGCTGGGACTCACTCTAACCCAGGCTGACCTAGAAGTCAGTATGTAATGTCAAGGCAGCATGAACTCATGATGAATCATCCTACTTTCTGCCTCCCAAGTGCTGGTATTAAAAGTGCGAGTAAAAAAAATAAATAAATAAAAAATAAAAAATAAATCCATATTACCAAAAGCAATCTACACATATAATGCAACCTCCATTAAAATTCCAATGGCATTCTTTGCAGGAATAGGAAAAAACAAAACAAAACCAAAAAAACAATGCTAATATTCATTTGGAAGCACAAAAAAACCTTTAATAGCCAAAATGACTTTGAGCAACAAAAATAAGGCTAGTGGTATCACCATACCTGCTTTTAAGCTATAGTACAAAGCCATAATAACAAAAACAGCATGGGATTAGCACAAAGACAGACATGTAGATCAATGGCACAGAATAGAGGTTCCAGATGTTAATCCAGGCAGCTACAGCCATCTGAATTCTTCTTTTTTTCCCTCAATTTTTATTAACATTTTCCATGATTATAAAAAATATCCCATGGTAATACCTTCCCTCCCCCTGCTTTCCCCTTTGAAATTCCATTCTCCATCATATTACCTCCCCATCTCAATCAGTCTCTCTCTTATTTTGATGTTATGATCTTTGCCTCCTCCTATAATGGTCTTGTGTAGGTAGTGTAAGGCACTATGAGGTCATGGATATCCAGGCCATTTTATGTCTGGAGGGAGCATGTTGTAAGGAGTCCTACACTTCCTTTGGCTCTTACATTCTTTCCGCCAACTCTTCTGCATTAGACCCTGAGCCTTGGAAGGTGTGATCGAGATGTTACTCAGTATTCTAGTCACTTCTTTCCAGCATTATGGCACCTTCTGAGTCATCCCAAGGTCACTGCCATCTGAAAAGAGAAGATTCTATACCCAAAGTGAGAGTAGCACTAATATAAGAGTATAAATATTAAGAGAAGTGCTTACTGGGCAGTTTGATAAGCAAAGTATATACATTTTTCTAGACATCAGCAGATGTTATGCCCCTAGGGCTCATGACTACCCCTGTTTTAAGTTTTCAGTATCAGGGAGGTACACCCCCCCCCCATGGAGCAGGCCTCCAGTCCAAATGGAGGGCAGTTCGTTTCCACCATTACAGACATGCCAGTATTGCACCCATTCAGCCATCTGATATCTGACAAAAATGCCAAAAATATTCATTGGAGAAAAGACAGCCTCTTCAACAAGTGGGACAGGGAAAACTAGATATCTATATGTAGAAAGATGAAAATAGATCCTTATTGGGAGCTATGAACCAAACCTTGGCCATGTTAACAGAAACTGCCATACAGCAAGTTAAGTTTTTACTTCCTCACCTAATGCTCAACTACCAGAAACAAAGACTACCATATAGCAAGTTAACTTCCTACTTCCTCACCTAATATTCAACTACCAGAAACAATGGGATCTGACACCTGGCTAAACACTCCCCCATCCTGCCAGTAGCTGATGAAGAAACAAAGGCACTGCAGTTTAACCAGTAACTCTGTGGTCTTTGGCCTAACTACGTCCCCTTCCCCCTACAACTCCTTGCCCTGACCACGTCCCCTTCCCCCTACTACTCTATATAAACCTACACGTAAGAATAAACTCTCGAGGCCTTGACAAACATCTAGCATGGTCTCGTTCTTGTGTCTGTTTGCCTTTTTTCACCCAGGTTAGCTTCTCCTCCAGTCCTTGTTCAACTCTCCGCTGGCTGAGGCAGATCCTTGTCTTTCTCCATTCACAAGAATCAAATCCAAGTGGATTAGGGACCTTATTATCAGAACTGAAAATCTAAAATTGGTAGAGGAAAAGGTAGGGGAAACCCTGCAACGTATTGGCATAGATAATGACTTTCTGAATATATCTCCAATTGCTCAGAAAATTAAACCAATAATCAACTACTGGGACCTCATGAAATTACAAAGCTTTTGTACAACAAATGACACTGTGAATAAAGTGAAGAGACAACCTACAGAATGGAAGAAAATATTTGCCAGCTACACATCTCACAAAGGATCAATATCCAGAATATACAAAGAATTCAAAAAACAGAATGAGAAGAAATCAAACAACTTAAATAAAAAATGGGCCATGGGACTACATAGAGAGTTCTCATTGGAAGAAATACAAATAGCATGTAAACATCTAAAAAAAAAAGTGCTCTACATCTTTAGCCATCAGGGAATCGGAAATTAAAACTACCTCGAGATTCAATCTCTCTCCCGTTAGAAAGGCTACCGTCAAGAAAACTAATGAGGACTTCCAGTTAAGATGGTGGTGTAGGTACCGTGCCAAAGCAGCCTAGGGAGGAAAAGCCCCCCCAAAAGAGGCAAAATACACACTTTTACTAAAAAGTGAGGTATACAGGAAACAGCAGCAGAGAAGTAGGAGAGATGCAGAGCATCCAGAGCCACACAGGCTGGCAGAAGGTGCTCCGGCGAGGCGGATCCGCAAGCAAGACCACGGCAGCAGCACGCCAGCCAGCCGCCAGGCTCAGCTGGAGCCACAGGAAAAGACAGACGAGGGATTTTCCACCCACACCGGAGGTCTCTGCAAACTCAAGAAACATGAAGGGAGAACGGCAGTGAACAAGAGAGGAGCAGATCACAAGGGAGAATATGTGGGACAGCGGGTGAACTAGAGCAGCATTGGCTCCCTCCCCACCCTCACTGCCAGTGCCCAGCTGCTGGGAACAGAGCAGCAGTCCAGGGACTCAGCCACGCCTACTTGAAGTGACAGAGCACCAAAGAGGGACCCAATCAAGAGTGCAGATGAGAACAAAATCATCCCAAAAGGTAACTGGGATTACACCAGGTCAGTACCCACCTAATAAACCTGGTATATATGCCTGAACCAGAAGTGCTAATTGCACCTTCCATATCAGGATAAATTATATGTTAAATAGGATGGATGGTTAAATTTGCCATTCTTAATAGCTATTTGGGGCTTGTTATTTGTTGTTTCTTGCATTATAGTGGCTTTGTTTACTCTTCTGTTATACACTAGGGAAGGGTCTCACCTGGTTACAATCTGACTTGGAACCCTCTACAGACCAGAAATCTTAACCATCTTGTTGTCAGATTAAGGGAGCAAGGGAGACACCACACAGCCTGAGGGACAGACAGAGGACTTGGTTGTCATAACACCTACTCTTTGATAAATACCCTGTGCTTGTTTTTCATTGAAGGTGTACATTGTATAGTTAAATTTTAGAATCTGTCTATATTTTGTTCCACTTAGCCTTCTTGAATACTCACATAGCAGGCACACTCAACACCTAGAGTCACCTTTGTAGATACTCTGAGAGTCTTCAGAGCCACACCAAGTGCCTTAAGCTCCTACCCTGAAGATATATAACATCAGATTGATTGATAGATCTCATAATACCCAGCTAACTGAAAAATCTAATTATTAAATAATCCAAGAGGCAAAAATATATACATTATAACACAAGAAACACCAAAAATCAAGACAATATAAATCTACCCAAAACAATTAATGCATCAGAAAAGACTTCCTCCAGTGAGAACGATTTAGAGGAGATGCCTGAGAAAAATTTCAAAAGAATGATTATAAATATGTTCAAAGAACTCAAAGAAGAAATCAAAGGAAGCAAAAACAAAGGACACCAGTTTACTGAAATAAAGAGGTCAATACTAGAAATAAATAAGGAAATAGAAATGATAAAGAAAAACCAGTTAGAATTACTAGCAATAAAGAACACAGTTAATGAATTAAAAATCTCTGTAGAAAATCTCACCAATAGAATGGATGAAGGAGAGGACAGAATATCTAAGCTAGAAGACCAGGTGGCAAATCTAATACAGTCCAGCAAAGAGAAAGTATGAGTGGGAATTTCAAGATATTTGGGACACTATGAAAAGATCAAACATGAGAATTCAGGGCATAGTAGAAGGAGAAGAATTTCACTCAAAAGGTAGAGTTGGCATCCTCAACAAAACCATAGAAGAAAACTTCCCCCAAATTGGAAAAGAGGTACCAATGCAGATATAGGAATCCTTTAGAACCCCAGCCAGACAAAACCTGGTAAGAACCTCTCCTCACCATATTATAATCAAACTACCAAACATACAAACCAAAGAAAAATAATGAAAGCAGTTAGAGAGAAAAATAAAGTTACATACAAAGGCAGGCCAATCAGGATTACAGCAGATTACTCAACGCAAGGTTACTTTATCCTGAAAAGCTATCCATTCAAATAGATGGAGAAATAAGGACTTTCCACAACAAAAGCAGGCTAAATGACTATTTGAAGATGCAACCAGCTCTACAGAAAATACTTAAAAGAATCCTCCATGCTGAAGACAAAGAAAAGCATATATATAAGGAACTGGGGAAAAAAAAAACAAACAATACTCAAATACTAGTTAACACAAGAGAGCAAAGGTGAAACCGGAAGAACTACAAAAAAAAACCAAAAAAACAAAAACGGCAAATATGAATACATACCTTTCAATAATATCTCTTAAAATCAATGGACTCAACGCCCCAACCAAAAGATATACGTTTGCAGACTGGGCAAGATCTTTCAATTTGTTGCCTCCAAGAAACCCACCTTTATACAAAGGACGAACATTATCTTAGGGTGATAGGTTGGAAAACAGTTTTTCAAGCAAATGGGCCTAGAAAACAAGCAGGGGTTGCTATCCTAATATCTGACAAAGTAGACTTCAGTGCAACATTAGTTAAGACAGATAAGGAAGGCCACTTTATATTAATTAAAGTCACCCTCCAAAAGGAGGACATTACAATCCGCTCCATGGGAAGGGAATACATCCCTGATACTGAAAACTTAAAACCGGGGTAGTCATAAGCCCTAGGGGTGTAATGTTTGCTGTTGTCTGGGCAGATGTATATACTATGCTTATCAAACTGCCCAGTAAGCACTTCTCTTAATATTTATACCCTTATATTAATGCTACTCTCACTTTTGGTTGAGAATCTTATCTTTTCAGATGTCAGTGACCCTGCGATAACTTGGAAGGTATCATGGTGATGGAAAGAAATGACCGCAGTGCTCAGTACTGCAATATCTCTATCACACCTTCCAAGGCTCAGGGTCTAATATGGAAGAGGTGGCGGAAAGAATGTAAGAGCCAAAGGAACGGCAGGACTCCACAGAACATGTTCCATCCAGACACAAAATGGCCTGGATATCCATGGCCTCACAGTGCCTGATACTACCTGCATAAGACCATCATAAGAGGAGGAAAAGATCAAGACATCAAAAGTATAAAAGACTGATTGAGATGGGGAAGGGATATGATGGAGAGTGAAGTTTCAAAGGAGCAAGTGGGGGGGGAGGGAAGGTATCATCATGGGGTATATTTTATAATCATGGAAGTTGTTAATAAAAAAAATAAATTTTTTTTAAATAAAGGACAAAATAAATAGTAGAGGGGACTTCTGATTGAAATGGAAGTGTGGGAATCATTCCAAAGCAGCCTTGGGGAGAAAAAGCCAAAAAATAGCAAAATACATGCTTCTACTAAAAAGTGAGCTGTGTAAGAATTTATCAACTGCGACAGAGAAGTAGAAGAGATGCAGAGTGTCTAGAATCCACAGAAGCAGGCAGAAGCGGTTGCAGCAGCAGTGACACCATGTCTGCGGCAGAGAAGTAGAAGAGATGCAGAGTGTCTAGAATCCACAGAAGCAGGCAGACGCAGTTGCAGCAGCAGTGACACCATGTCTGCGGCAGAGAAGTAGAAGAGATGCAGAGTGTCTAGAATCCACAGAAGCAGGCAGAAGCGGTTGCAGCAGCAGTGACACCGTGTCTGCGGCAGAGAAGTAGAAGAGATGCAGAGTGTCTAGAATCCACAGAAGCAGGCAGAAGCGGTTGCAGCAGCAGTGACACCGTGACTGCAGCAGAGAAGTAGAAGAGATGCAGAGTGTCTAGAACCCACAGAAGCAGGCAGACGCGGTTGCAGCCACAGTGACACTGTGTCTGCAGCAGAGAAGTAGAAGAGATGCAGAGTGTCTAGAATCCACAGAAGCAGGCAGAAGTGGTTGTAGCTGCAGTGGCACCATGTCTGCGGCAGAGAAGTAGAAGAGATGCAGAGTGTCTAGAATCCACAGAAGCAGGCAGAAGTGGTTGTAGCTGCAGTGACACCATGTCTGCAGCAGAGAAGTAGAAGAGATGCAGAGTGTCTAGAATCCACAGAAGCAGGCAGAAGCGGTTGCAGCAGCAGTGACACCGTGTCTGCGGCAGAGAAGTAGAAGAGATGCAGAGTGTCTAGAACCCACAGAAGCAGGCAGACGCGGTTGCAGCCACAGTGACACCGTGTCTGCGGCAGAGAAGTAGAAGAGATGCAGAGTGTCTAGAATCCACAGAAGCAGGCAGACGCGGTTGCAGCCACAGTGACACCGTGTCTGCGGCAGAGAAGTAGGAGAGATGCAGAGTGTCTAGAATCCACAGAAGCAGGCAGAAGCGGTTGCAGCTGCAGTGGCACCATGTCTGCATGGCAGCCACAAGGCTGGGAAGAGCCAGGTTAAGGGATTCTCCACTCACACTGGAGCTTCTGGCAAACTCAAGAAATGTGAAGAGAGGACATCAGGAACTAATGAAACAGGATTTGGAGACCAGTGGGAGAACACCAGCCACCATCCATAGCCTCCCCTACCCTGACCTCCAGCACTAGTGTCAGCAAGCATCAGAGACCTAGGGAAGGGAGTCAACCTACAAAGCATCTGGCACAGGCAAACAGAGCAGTGACCCAGCCAGCCTACCTGAGCTCACAGCACAGCAAAAAGAGACCCAAGCAGAAATGCAGCATATTTGAGACCAAAACCATCCCAGAAGGTAACTGGGATTACAACAGGTCAGTACCCACCAAATAAGCCTGGTAAATTTACTTGAGTTGGAAGTGCTAATTGCACCTTCCATGTGAGAGTAAATTATATGTCAAATCTGATGGATGGTCAGATTTGCCATTCTTGAATAAACTGTATTTTGGGCTTGTCATTTGTTGCTTCCTGACTTATAGTGCCTTTCTTTGCCCTTCTGTTGTGCCTTAGGAATCCAAACACCTTCCCCTTAGGTGGGTCTCAGAGGTTGTTTTCTGGAAGGATCAGCTAAAGAAGAAAGTCCTTCTTCCAGTGTAGGCGCTTCCAGAATGAGCAGCCCTCCACAACATGGGATAGATATATGTAAGACAGTGTACTGTTCACCTGAGCTTTAAGTTGACTGATACAATGAATCCCCAGGGATTGGAATTACCTTAGAAATCTCATGCCGGGCAAGGAAAAACCTAGGATCCTAGTGCTTAACTCACTGAAAAAGATCTCACAATTCAGTCAAATTTTTGGATCACCTTGCACAAGTAACTGAGTTAAGACAGTAATGGATAAATGAACAGAACCACATTGATTATGACACATTAATTATGAATAACACTTATTATTTCAATACAAACCTTAGGTCGGGGGCTGGAGAGATGGCTTAGTGGTTAAGCACTTGCCTATGAAGCCTAAGGACCCCGGTTCAAGGCTCGGTTCCCCAGGTCCCACGTTAGCCAGATGCACAAGGGGGCGCACGCATCTGGAGTTCGTTTGCAGAGGCTGGAAGCCCTGGCGCGCCCATTCTCTCCCTCCCTCTATCTGTCTTTCTCTCTGTGTCTGTCGCTCTCAAATAAATAAATAAAATATTTAAAAAAAAAAAAAACCTTAGGTCGGGACCCCAAAAGTGAACTTTGAGCTTGGGAGTGACTAATCTCAAAATTTGATTTTTCTCCAATGTGGTCATATTTATTTTCATTAATTGAAAAATGTAAAAGACTTCCAAGTAAGATGGTGGCATAGCAGCCACACCAAAGCAGACTAAGGAGGGAAATAAACAGAAAACCAGCAAAATACACTCTTCTCCCAAAAATCAACCACAACAGAGAAGCAGTAGTGACTAAGATCTTTCAGAAAGGAAGAAACCAGCAAGAATCTCTCTGAGGATCTCGAGGCCCCAGTTTACATGCCCATCCACCTAGCTGGAACATAGTTGCAGGAGCAGAAACCAGGTGACAGGATTTTCTAATCATACCAGCCACCTCACAAAGTCAAGAAACCTGAAGGAGAAGACAGCAGAGACAAACTGAGCAGCTGCTGAAGGAGAACAAAAGCGGGAACAACAGCAGCCCCAACACAACTCCAGGCATCTTGAACAGCCTCCCATCACCCATCCATCAGAGAAGTTGTTGACCCCTGGCCACACAGAATCCAGCACAGCAGATCAGAACAGTAGATCAACAGTGCAACAGAGAGCAACCGAGGTGCACACTCAGTATTTGTGAGATTGGAAGCCATGCCAAAAGCTTGCAGGGCCGAACAACACACAGGCAGATACATGGGCCTGTACCTCAGCTCTCTTTACATGTCAGGGCAAGATATATGTCACATGTATTTGGTTGGCTTTATTATTCTTGAATAAGCAGTGTTTGGGTATTGAATATTCTTATCTTCGATGTTCCCTGATTCCTGACTACCAGGCTAAGCAAAGTCCCTTCCATCCAGCTCTGACAGGGTACCTGGTTAAACAACTTCCCAAGCCACCCTACACTTCTGCTGTAGTCACCATTTCCTAAAGGCCCCATGACCAGACATTAAGTCACAGTCCTGAAACCACAGACATGAATTACAAGGACTCATGAAACTCATAAAACACAGGCTCCACCACTAAGTGCCACCCTGATGCCTTCCTACACCTCTGTCTGGTGGCTGACATGCCCCCATACCAATGACAGATTAGCTAGCCAGGTCATGGTGAGTTGTACCTTCATGGTTAGTGACAGGTAGAGTTTAAGGTAAGCAATGTGGCAAATAACTTAGGTGCAAATCATTAGAGTACAGAAGTGCTACCTAGAGAGGCTACAGAACTCAGATTTATTAGGTGTTGGGGGAGGAGAACTAATACTACAAAATTCCCCATCCACAAGCTCTGGAGGATGAGAGTTTTTATAGGCCTTTTTGTGGGCAGTGTGACATCACATTGAGTTCTTTGCATTATTGCTGGGCTTTAAGTTTTAAAGCTACATGACTAAAGACAGAGGAAATTCTTTAGCAATAAGGTTAAAAAGGAAAGGAAAGCTGTTCGCTCAAAAGGGAGGTTATATCCACAGTCTGGCTTTGCAAAATATCTAACTGCACTAAGAGATTCAGTAGTGCTGGGTAAAAGCAGGGCATCATGGTTGGTTATTCCCAGCACACATTCTTTCCAGCTTGCATATTGGCTGTTCAACAAAGGAGAGGATCTAGGGGTTGGGGAAGAGGTTCTTCAGAGCAGCATTATTAAAATTTCAATCACACTTCTAGTTAAGATGGTACTGTAGGAACCATGCCAAAGCAGCGTAGGGGAGAAAAAGCCAAAAAATAAACCCAGCAAAATACACACTTTTACTAAAAAGTGAGGTGTATAAGCAGAGAAGTAGGGGAGATCCTGAGCCCACACAGGCAGGCTGAAGCATCTGTGGCAGCAGCAGCAGCGGTGGCTCTGGCAGCCATGGATCCAGCAGCAGCAGCTCCAGGAGTGGCAGTGGTAGCTCTGGCAGCAGCAGCGGTGGCTCCGGCAGTGGCAATTCAAGCAGTGGCAGCTCCAGCAGTGGCAGCAGAGGCACCAGCAATGGCAGCGGCACCTCCAGCAGCAGCAACTACAGCAGCTGCAATGCCATGTCTGCAGAGCCACAGCTGCCAGGCTCGGCTTGAGCCACAGGAAAGCTAATGCCCAGAACCAGAAAACAGAACAGCAGTCTAGCAACCCAGCCAGCCAACTTGAACCCACAGGGCACCAAAGAGGGATCTATGCAGGAGTGCTGCATAACTGAGACAAAAACCATCCCAAAAGGTAACTGTGATTACACCAGGTCAGTATTTACCTAATAAACCTGGTATATAGCCCTGAAGTGGAAGTGCTAATTGCACCTTCCATATCAGGATAAATTATATTAAGCCTAACGGATGGTCAGATGTGTCACTCTTAAATAAGCTATGTTTTGGGCTTATTCTTTGTTACTTCTTGATTTATAGTGGCTTTGTTTCCTCTTCTGTTATACATTAAGAAAGGGTCTTACTAAAAAAAAAAAAAAAAAAAAAAAAAAAAGGAAGAGTCTTACTTTGTCACAAGCTGACTTGGAGCCCTCAAAAAATGAAAAATCTTACCCTCCTTGTTGATAGAGGATTTAGGTGTCATAATACCTACTTCTGAATAAATACTCTATGCTGTTTTTCACTGAATGTGTACATTCTTAAATTAAATATTAGAATCTATCTGCATTTTGTTCCACTCAGCCTACTTGAATATTCCCATAGCAGGCAAACCCAAACCCTAGGGTCACATTTGTAGACACTCTGAGAGTCTTAAGAGCCACACCTAACACCTTAAGCTCCTACCCTGAAAATATATAACATCAGATCAATTGATACATCTAATAATACCAAGCTAACTAGAAAATCCAAGAAATAATTTAATCCAAGAAGCAAAAATATATACATTATTCATAACACAAGAAACACCAAAAATCGTCACTATAAATCCACCAAAAGTGGATCAGAAATGACATCCAGTGAGAACAAGTTAGAGGAAATGCCTGAGAAAGATTTCAAAAGAATGATTGCAAATATATTCAAAGAAGTCAAAGAAGAAATGAAAGGAATCAAAGAGGAAATCAAGGGAATCAAAGAGGAAATCAAAGCAATCAAAGAAGACACAGGATACCAACTAAACGAAATAAAGAGGTAAATGCAAGATATACACAAGAAAATAGAAATAACAAAGAAAACCCAGTCAAAATTACTACCAATGAAGAACAGAGTTAATGAATTAAAAAACTTTGCAGAAAATCTCACCAATAGAATGGATGAAGGACAGGACAGAATATCTAAGCTAGAAAACCAGGTGGCAGATCTAATGCAGTCCAACAAAGAGAAAGACAAACTAATAGAAAAGTATGAGTGGGAATTTCAAGATATTTGGGACACTATGAAAAGATCAAACATAAGAATTCAGGGCATAGCAGAAGGAGAAGAATTTCACTCCAAAGGAATAGTAGGCATCTTCAACAAGATCATAGAAGAAAACTTCCCCCAAATTGGGAAAGAGGTGCCAAAGCAGATATGGGAATCCTTTAGAACACCAACCAGACAAAATCTGGAAAGAACCTCTCTTCACCATATTATAATCAAACTACTAAACACACAAACCAAAGAAAAAACAGTGAAAGAAGTCAGAGAGAAAAATCAAGAAATAAGGACATTCCACGACAAAAGCAGGCTAAAGGAGTATCTGAAGACAATACCAGCTCCATAAAATACTTAAAAGAATCCTCCATGCTGAAGAGAAAGAAAAACACACATATAAGGAACCTGGAAAAAAACAATCAATACTTAAATACTAGTTAACATAGGAGAGAAAAGGGAGAACCAGAAGTACAAAAAAAAGGGCAAACATAACTACACACCTTTCAATAATATCTCTTAATATCAACAGCATCAATGCCCCAACCAAAGACATAAGTTTGCAGACTGAGTTAAAAAGCAGGATCCTACAATTTGTTCCCTCAAAGACACCCACATTTCTACAAAGGATGGATATTGTCTTAGGGTGAAAGGTTGGAAAATGGTGCTTCAAGCAAATGGGCCTAAAAAACAAGCAGGGGATGTTCTCCTAATATCTGGAAAGGTAGACTCCAGTCCAACGTGAGTAAAGAAAGATACAGAAGGTCACTTCATATTGATTAAGAGCACACTTCAACAGGAGGACATTACATGCAGCTAACATGGGGGCTCCCAAATTCATCAAGCAAACACTATTAGAACTAAGGTCACAGATAACGCCAAACACAGTGGTGGTGGGTGACTTTAACACCCCACTCTTATCTACTGACAGGTCATCCCAGGAAAAAATAAACAGAGAGGCATCTGGACTAAATGAGGCCATAGAAGGAATGGACTTAACAGATATATACAGGACATTTCATCCAAATGCTGCAGAATATATATTCTTTTCGGCAGCACATGGAACACTCTCTAAAATAGATCATATATTAGGACCCAAAGCAAACCTTAACAAATACAGGATAATTGAAATAATTCCTTGCATTCTATCTGACCACAATGGAATCAAACAACAAATCAATAGCAAGAAAAGCTATAGAGCATACACAAAATCATGTAAACTAAACAATACACAACTAAGTGATGAATGGGTCAATGAAGAAATCAAGAAGGAAATCAAAAAATTCATAGAGTCAAATGATAATGAGAACACAACATACCAAAATCTCTGGGACACAATGAAGGCAGTTCTAACAGGTAAATGTATAACTTTAAGTGTCTATATTAAGAAAGCAGAAAGGTTGCAAGTAAACGACCTAATGCTTCAGGTTAAAGCCTTGGAAAAAGAACAAAAAAGCAAACCAAAAATCAGTAGATAATAAGAAATAATAAAGATTAGGGCAGAAATTAATGAAATAGAAGCCAAAAAAACAATCCAAACAATCAATGAAACAAAGAGTTGGTTCTTTGAAAGGATAAGCAAGATTGATAAACCCTTAGCAAATCTGCCCAAAAGAAAGAAGAAACACAAATTAATAAAATTAGAGATAAAAAAAAAATGCAACATCACAACACATCCCAGAGAAATTCAAAAAATCATAGGAACATACTATAAAAACATATACTCCACTAAGTATGAAAATCTGAAAGAAATGGATGATTTCCTTGATTTATATGACCTACCAAAATTAAATTGACATGAGATTAATCACTTAAGTAGACCAAAATCTCCAAACTAAAAAAAGTCCAGGCCCAAATGGATATACTGCTGAATTTTACCAGACCTTCAGAGAAAAACTAACACCATTGCTTCTTAAGCTTTTCCAGGAAATAGGAAAAGAAGGAATCCTACCAAACTCCTTCTACGAAGCCAGCATCACCCTGATACCCAAACCAGGCAAAGATAGAACAAAAAAAGAAAATTACAGACCAATTTCCCTCATGAACATAGATGCAAAAATTCTCAACAAAATACTGGCAAACAGAATACAAGAATATATCAGAAAGAACATTCAACCTGACCAGGTAGGCTTTATCTCAGAGATGCAGGGATGGTTCAACATACACAAATCGATAAATGTAATACATTATATAAATGGACTGAAGGACAAAAATCGCATGATCACCTCATTAGATGAAAAGAAAGCATATGACAAAGTCAAACATCCCTTCATGATAAAAGACCTACAGATACTAGGAATAGAAGGATAATATATCAATATAATAAAGGCTATTTATGACAAGCCTACAGCCAACATATTACTGAACAGGGAAAAACCAAAAGCTTTTCCACTAAAATCAGGAACAAGACAAGGGTCTCTACTGTCCCCACTTTTATTTAATATAGTACTAGAAGTCTTAGCAATAGCCAAAAGGCAAGAGAGGCACAAAAAAGGGGTAAAAATTGGAAAGGAAGAGATGAAGTTATCATTGTTTGCAGATGACATGATTTTTTATATATATAGGGCTCTACAGACTCTACCAGCAAACTGTTAGAGCTGATAAACACCTACAGACATGTAGCAGGATAAAAGTAAATACAAACAAAGTAGTAGTGTTCATATATGCTAACAATAAACACACAGAGGATGAAGTCAGAGAATCATTCACAATTGCATCAAAGTAAACAATTGCATCAAAATAAAGTACCTTGGAATAAACCTAATCAAGGAAGTAAAGGATCTCTATAATGAAAACTTTAAAACACTCAAGCAAGAAATTGCAGAAGACACTAAAAAATGGAAAAACATCCCTTGTTACTGGATTGGAAGAATCAATATTGTGAAAACGGCAATCTTCCAAAGACAATCTAATATATTTAATGTAATCCCCATCAAAATTCCAATGGCATTCTTCACAGAAATAGAAAATAATTATCCAAAAATTCATTTGGAATCAAAAAAAAAGCTCGAATACCTAAAATAATGCTGAACAACAAAAATAAGGCTAGTGGCATCACCATACCTGGTTATAACCTATACTACAGGGCCACAATAACAAAAACAGCGTGGTACTGACACAAAAGCAGACATGTAGATCAATGGAACAGAATACAGGGCCCAGATGCAAGTCTAGGTAGCTATAGCACCTGATATTCGATAAAAATGCCAAAAATACTCATTGAAGAAAATACAGCCTCTTCAGCAAATGGTCGTGGGAACATTGGATATGTATCTGTTGAAAGATAAAAATAGATTCTTCTCTCTCTCCATGCATAAGAATTAAGTCCAAATGAATCAAGACCTTAACATCAGACCTGAAACTCTGAAACTGCTAGAGGAAAAATTCAGGGAAACCCTTCAACATACTGTTCTTGGCAAAGACTTTCTGAATACAACCCCAATCGCTCAGGCAATAAAACCACAGATTAACTGCTGGGACCTCATGAAATTACAAAGATTTTGTAGGGCAAACAACACTGTGAATAAAGCCAACAAGCAACCTATAGAATGGGAAAAAAATATTTGCCAGCTGTACATCTGATAGAAGTTTAATATGTAGGATATACAAAGAACTCAAAAAGCTAAATAATAAGAAATCAAAGAAGCCAATTAAAAAATGGGCTATGTTACTAAATAGAGTTCTCAAAAGAAAAAATACGGATGGTGTATAAGCACCAAAAAAATGTTCTATGTCCCTAGTCATCAGGGAAATGCAGATTAAAACTATGTTGAAATTCCATCTCACTCCTGTCAGATTGGCTACCATCATGGAAACAAATGATCATAAATGTTGGCACTATACTGTTGTTGGGTGTGGTGATTTGAATAGACGGCCCCCAATATATTCAGTTTTTATTTGTTTGTAGTTTGCATCTGCAGCCACCTGGCTGGAGGCAGTGTCACTGGGTGGATCTTAAGGTGTGCTGGTGGGTTTCAGGTTTCAATCTAAAGATATGCAAAGTGTGCCTGAAGTGTGCTATGGCTTTTGGCTTGTATTTCTCTCTCTCTGCTTGGTCCTGTGAAGGCAGGCCAACTTCTGCCATTTATGGAACTTCCCCTGGATCTGTAAGGTAAATAAATACCTCTTTCTCCATAACAGTCTGGTCTGGAACTTCATCTCAGTGAACCTGAAGCTATCTGCTACAGTGGGAACGCAATGTGGTCCAGCCATTGTGGAAATCAGTGTGGAGGTTCCTAAGACAGCTAAAACTTATCTACCATATGACCCATATATAGCACTCCTAGGCATATATCCTAAGTACGTATCATATTTCCTTAGAAGTACGTGCTCTACCAGGTTTATTGCTGCTCAATTCACAATAGCTGGAAACTGGAACCACCCTAGATATCCTTCAACTGATGAATGGATTATGACAATATGGCACATTTATACAATGGAGTTCTATTCAGCGGTAAAGAAAAATGAAGCTATGAAATTTGCAGGAAAATTGATGGATCTGGAAAGGATTATACTAAGTAAGGTAACCCAGGGCCAGAAAGCAAAATGTCACATGTTCTCTTTCATATATGGATCCTAGGTACACATGGTTGGGCTTCTGTGTGAGAAGGAAAAAACTCAGTAGCAGAGGCCAGTAAGCTAGAAAAGAGATATAAAGGGAAGAGAAAGGAAGGGAGGCAGGTACTTATTAGGATGGTATTGTATATATGTAAGTAGAAAAATAGATTAGTGGGGGTGAAAAGGCCCAAAATGAGGTCAGGTAGAGATTGAGTAAAGGAAAGGCGGAGGGAGCGCTAATCAAATCTAAGAGGATATAAATAAATCATATGGAAACTTACTTTTTTGCACAATGGAACACTCAGGAGCCATAGATTGTTGCTAGCAAATTTTCAGTGCCAGGGATGGGATACTTTCCACTGAGTTGTTGGCCAGGGAAGTCCCTAATGCCCCAAAACATTATAGGCTATTTCCAAGACCCTTGGTTTCCCACCAGGAATAGATAGTAAGACCCTATTGTTGAAGAGCCCATTTACTTGGGCTGCAAGGCCACTGAGAAATCCTGCTAGAACTGAGCTGAAAACCTCCTCCATGTAGACCAGCTGACAGAAAGCTGGAAGAAGCCATTCTGCATGCACTTCAATGGGAGAAAGAGAAATCACCAGTGAAGATACTCAACAGTGGACAATGCAAACCTTATATTTGGCCAGCCAGCCAAATAAGCCAATGGGTGCAATAGTGTCATGTCTGTTATGGGGGAAAACAACTGCCCTCTAATTGGACTGGAGGCCTGCTCCATGGGATGGAATACATCCCTGACACTGAAAACTTAAAACAGGGGTAGTCATGAGACCTAAGTGTGTAACATCTGCTGCTGTCTGGCTAAATGTATATACTATGCTTATCAAACTGCCCAGTAAGCACTTCTGTTAATGTTCATACCCTTATATTAATGCTACTCTCACTTTTGGTAGAGAATCTTTTCTTTTCAGATGGCAGTGACCTTGGGATGACTCAGAAGGTATCATGGTGATGGAAAGAAATGACTACAGTGCTCAGTACTGCAATATCTCTATCACACCTTCCAAGGCTCATGGTCTCATGCAGAAGAGAAGGCAGAAAGAATGTAAGAGCCAAAGGAAGGGCAGGACTCCATACAACATGCTCCCTCCAGACACAAAATGGCCTGGATATCCATGACCTCACAGTGCCTGACACTATCTGCACAAGACTATCATAAGAGAAGAAAAAGATCATGACATCAAAATTAAAAGACTGATTGAGATGGGGAGGGGGTATGATAGAGAATGGAGTTTCAAAGGGAAAGTGGGGGGAGGGAGGGTATTACCATGGGGTTTTTTTTTATAATCATGGAAGTTGTTAATAAAAATTTGGAAGAAAATAAATTCAATTACAAGGACACAAAAGAAAGAGTTCTAGGTTAATCCGAGATACAATAAAACTTCATAACCCACAAAAACATATAAGGTTGTCTATGTGTGTAGTTAAACAGGAACAAGGTTGCCAATAGCCTGGAAATTAGATATGAAGGTTACAGGAGAGGAGAGGACAAAGGGGGACAAAGGATACTAGAATCCAAATGACACAGACAATGGGCAGCCAATGGATAGTAATAGTTTCATGGTTATATTAGTTACAGCTTCCTTCCTCTGGCATAGAAAGCCAGACACAAACCTACAATTTCTACATCATTAAGTATACTCCCATGATCTTCCTGGACCATGTTTTACAGAAAAGTCTAAAACATTTAAGTTTACATCTAGAAAATTAATATATAACTAAAATATTATTATTATTTGAAGTATTCAGAAGGGTTATTATCTAATCACAAGTAACCTTCACAGCAAATGTTTCCAATGGTGCTGGAAGTCCTGATTTTCAGCTCACAAGAGGCATCAAGCAGACACCAGATTGAGGGGCTCCTTTCCCTTTCCAGGTCCTCTTAATTTCCCCCTCTTCCAGTCTCCTTTATTCTTTCCATAGGTCATGACTGCACCCTTCCTACCTAAAACATCCCTCCTTCCTGACAATGGGACATCAGTCTCAGATCCCCTCTAAATATTTTGTCAGATTGCTTTTCCTGAAGCCTCTCCTGTCAGACCATTGACTAATCACTAAGATCCTCACATGCTCTCGCAGTGAGTCAAATCCTACCTGAGGAACTCACCTTCCTTGGCCTTTAGCCTTTGGTCCCTCATGTGCTGCCTTAGTCTCCCATATCCTCCTTCCCACCATTACTTCTTCCTTATGCCTACAAGGCCTGCATTGCTCTTCTATCCAGACCACTTAGTCCCTCATCCATCCTTAGAGACTGGGGAGCACCACTGGCCAATGCCTCTCCCATGTTTTTTATAATCTGATGTGTATAGAAAAGACACACCCTTCTGGAACCTGCCATAATCAAGAAACTGGCCTAGTTTCCCATGGTGGCAAGCAGTGGGAAACTCAGCTAACAAATACCCAACCCCTACCATCAGCTTTCCTTACTGTACAGCAAGCTGATCTCCCCTTATTCCAGGTTTCAGAGTCCTAGAGTAGGGCTGGGGAGGGGGTGGCTAAAGCAGTTCTGCTCTTTACAAAGAGTTTCCTCACACTTGCCATGCTGCTGTTCACCACACTGGCCATCAGGTAGGAACATCACTCTACTTGTGACAAGAAAAAAAAAAAGTAGGGATGGAGAGATGGCTTAGAAGTTAAGACACTTGCCTTCAAACATAAAGGACCCAGGTTCAATTCCCCAAGACCTAGGTAAGGCAGATACACAAGGTGTCACATGTATCTGGAGTTCACTGGCAATGACTAGAGGCCCTGACAAGCCCATTCTTTCTCTCTTTCTCTCTCATTCTATCTCAAATATATTAAATATATGTACGTACATATGTATGTATGTACGTATGTATTTAAAAAGAGAAACAAAGTAATTTAAGAGTGAGAACTGCATTGTCTGAGATGCCACAAAGACTTGATGGGAATGAACACAAGGCAAGGACCATGTTAAATATGGGATCTGTAACAGGATGTTAGAGGTCCATTCAAGTCCATGAACACCAAACAGTAGGTTTATTTCTAATTTTAATTAAAAAATTGAATAAAAATGACTAAGGCACTGGAGAGATGGCTTAGTGGTTATGGTGCTTGCCTGTGAAACCTGAGGACACATGTTCAACTCTCCAGATCCCACGTAAGCCAGACACACAAGGTGGCACAGGTACGCAAGGTTGCACATACACACAAGGTGGCGCAGGCACGCAAGGTTGCACATACACACAAGGTGGCGCAGGTACGCAAGGTTGCACATACACACAAGGTGGCACAGGTACGCAAGGCTGCACATACACACAAGGTGGCGCAAGCATCTGGAGTTAAATACACTGGCTGGAGGCCCTGGCTGCCAACTCTCTCTCATAAACACTTGAAAAAAAAAAAGTCTTGGGCTAGCCTCATTTAAAAAAAAAAAAAAACTGAAAAGACTGAGAAAGATAAATGTTAAATTATTACATTTGTTGAGGGAAGTTCAGAGCCAAGGAAAGGCAAAAGGCACCCACATGGCTAGAGGTACATGTAGTACATAAAGTTCAAGGAGCTCCTGCTATGTGGGGAGCTGGAAGGGCAAAGGAGCCCTTGTGGAGAGTAAGAGCTAGGGTGGTGGGCTGTCTCCTTGCTCAGGTGAACCAGAGAGACAGTTTGTTCAGGAAGACTAGGAGCTTTCTCAGGAACAGGCTAGCCCTGACACCAAGTTCCTGGCACCAAACTTGACCAACCACAATGTTTTAAATCCTACAAAAGACCTCCCTCCCAGGAGGGGTCCTTCTTGTTTCAGGAAAAGCAGGTCTAGAGTACTAGGTAAGAGATAAGAAATCAGATCATCTTTGATTTCTATAAAGTACAGACTTTCCTGTCCCCTCCCCTTCTTTTTTCCTTTCACGGAGGGGTCCAATCATCCCAACTGTACCCCCTTTCAGTTATGTCACTGATATTTATACAATTGTTTTTTGTTTATATGAGAGAAGTGTTTCAGTAGGTGTCCAGGTTGGCCTTGAAATATCTCTAGACCTGGGCTGGTCTGTACCTTGTGGTTCTCTCTCCTTAACCTCCAGAGGGGCTGGGTTATGAACCTGCAGAACCATGCTTCATTTGGGAGTGAGGTTGAACCAAGGTCTTGGTCCTTTCCCCTGTCTCACCTTAACACAGCCCTGATGGAGGAACATCCAGGAAGATCAGGAAGGAGGCAGGAAGAGGTGAGACCTATAAGCACAGCTGACCTGAGTTTCTTAGGTTTTTACATTCAGTGTTAACCATCTATTTGAGTGGGGTCCCAACCAACAAAAGTACATTCCCAAACAGGGATACACACTGGTTTTTATTGTCATACCTGTAAGCTACAGAGAACAGAGAGAGATATAAAGAACAAAAATGGTCAGGTAGATGGACCATGTGTATAAATCTCAGTACTTGAAAGACAGAGGTGAAAGGATTGATGCAATCAATCTTCATGTAAATCTGGGCTGAGCTCCAAATCAATCCTGGCTATAGAGTGAAACACTTCTCTCTCTCTCCCAACACACAAACAAGGAAAGGATCAGGGAAAAGGAAAACAGGGAAAGGATTAAGGGACTTATATCCAGAAGTACAGAAATACCCAGAGAACCAGGGAAGGTCATATGTCCCCTGGGAAGGTGTGGGTTGGGTGTCTTTTTCTTCTGTCCCTGAGTATGCAAAGAATTCCCCTCTGACCTCTGTCACTCAGTGAGATGCATTCAACCCAGTGTCAGCCCTGTCCACAGGGAAAACCAGAAAAGGCTTAGGCCTGTGCTTCAGGAAGGGAAAGCTCAGAACCCAGTTATCATTTCACAGTTTGCTTTGTAAGATAAGGCAGGAGTGCTTGCTTCAATAGCATGTATACTGAAATTGGAATGGAACAAACAAAACAGATCAGAAGGACTTCTGCACAAAAATGACAGAGTTCTGGCATTAAAGGCATGCACCACTATGCTTCACTAACATTTAAGGTTGTTTTTTTTTTTTTTTTTTTAAAGTTCAGGTTGTTGAGGGAGAGGGTATTGTTTTCTATAGTAGTTGTCATGGGTAAGTTGTCCATGCTCCAGTATGCACCCCATCAATCATATTCATGAAACAACCCTAATCAAATGCAGTGTATCACACAAAATACATAACATAAGGACAGAGACCTGGTGGGAGGTTCAGGCCAGCCTTTCCTACAGAATGAGATTGTGCCTCAAAAGAAAAAAAAAAAAAAAAAGGTTGGCAATGTTTATAGTGATAAATTTGCAGAAACACAGGAAACACCCAAAGGACCTGGGGCTACATTTTCCCTAAGCATGGTTTGATGTGAAGGCTATATTCCCTTCTCCCCTTGATTTTCTAAGCCTTCCCCTCCACCCCACTAAGTGACCTGGACTCAACTCCAGCAGTGGACATGTCAAATCCAGCAGTAGTCCTGTAGAGCCCCTGCATCAATACCAAGCCCAGGAGTTAGTGCAGGGACTGAAGGAAAGAGCCCCAGCCCAATCTTGCCAGATTCTGAGCCATGTCTCCAAATGAACCCAGCATGTTCTCTACATACCAGACTGAAGAAAGATGTGAAAGACAATGCCCTATAAATTACCCAATCAGATGGAAAGTGTAAAACCCTATCTGATACCTGGAGCTGAGAGAAGTAGGGGATCAGATGGAGTCCACCCTCCCTGCACACAGTGACTAACTGTGGGGCCTACCTGTACTCTACATGTATATCATCTCTCATCAACTCTAAATCTCAGTATACAAGTCTCTCTTTCTCTATCTCTCCCTGGGAATTCCTCATTTGAGCTCTGGGACTCTGGATGCATGCAAGGGGCCTAAAATGAGAGACCCACCGAGTAATACTATACATGCTCCCAAGATCTGTCATTGAGTTACATGCAAGAGGACAAGGTGGAGTAAGGAAGGCAGAATTGCAGATAGTTCTTTGGCTCATGCCAAGTGCCACCTGAGCTTGTCAGCTCACTTCCATAAAGGCTCCCGTGACTCAGCTGCTCGCATATCCGGCTAGATGAAAACCCTCTTTCACCACAGCTGATAAAAGTCTCCAATCTCATATGCAAAAGAAGCCCCACCCTGCTTGTATGACATATAAGACCTTACAGACCCTTACCTGGCCCCCTCACCAAGGGGAACACATTAGCAGACAGGCTGACCTCTTACAGAGGCTCAACAGACATCTTCATGGTCACCTTTGAGGAACCTAAAAAATTCCGTGCTAACACCCATGTAAACCTTAAGGGACCACAATTACACTTCCCCTCTGATCCCTAAAACCAACTCCAATGCATATTAAAAACTTGCCACTCTCGTGCTTCACTAATAACACTTGCCCTTCAAACAATGGGCATAAACCCCCTGAGGCCTCAAGGCCAGTGCTCTTTGGCAAACTGATGGCACCCACATCCACCAATTCAGCCATCCAAATAATATTATTGTAACAATAGATACATACTCCCACCTTATATGGGCCATGGCACAAACAGGAAGGAGTTCAAAAAACTCATGCAGCATATGCTCTCCACCTTTGCCATTATGGGCCTCCCTCATCAAGTAAAAAACGATAATGGCCAGGCCTTTACTAGCTCTTCATTCAAAGCCTTTTCCAAACAATGGAAGACTGCTCACCATATGGGTATCCCACATAACCCACAAGGCCAAGGTATAAATGACACACCGAACCTTAGAAGCCCAACTTAAAAAACAACAGTCCAATACCTGCCTGCCTAATCTTCAGTTCAATCTGACTTCCTTGAACATTTCAATATATACAAAAACCACCAATACCCCCGCCTATCTCCCTCCACTGGCATACACCAGAGACTGTCCCTCCCATCTTGGTGTGGTGGCAAGATCCTTTAGTCGGAATAGGAAGTGACCAGACCCCATCTGCACTATGAGAAGGGGAATTGCTTGTGTATTCCCACAAAATGAGCCCAAGCCCATTTGGATACAGGCCCAAAATAATTGATTCAATTCCAACAACCAAAAAGATGGCCCGCCTGATGTACACACACACACACACACACACACACTTACTTGGAATTAAATAAACAAACTTTTATTTTACTTAATTTATGTATTTATTTGAGAGAGAAGCAAATATAGAGGAAATGGGTGCACCAGGGCCTTGAGCCACTGCAAACAAACTCTAGACGTATGTGCCACCATGTGATCTGACATATGTGGGTACTGAAGAATTGAAATGGGGTCATTAGGTTTCAAAGCAACTGCCTTAATTGCTAAGCCATCTCTCCAGCCCAAACTACAGACTTTTAAGAGATGTAAATCAAGGAAAATCTTGAAAGCCTGCTGTTGTGGGTACCCCACTTAATGGTGGAGACAGGAGAGGGGGCCTCTGCTCTGCCTCCCTAGCTACAGGACACTTGATTCATTCATGTCCCCAGAACTGATGACTTGTTGCCTTCCTCAGTATAGCAGAATATCTGGAGGAGAAGGCATAATCCCTGGAAGTTCTGAGTAATTTGGGCTCTAATGATGATCCTCTGGTCTGTCTGTGCCTCTTATCTATTCCCGTTTCTTGCCTTCTCTGCACCTCTTGCTGCAGGACTGTGGATATATGCATCTGGAATTTCCCAGCCACCACCTATGCTCAAAGGCTCAGGCTGGGTTTCTTTTTTTTTAATTCTTTTTTTTGTTGTTGTTTAATTTTTTATTTATTTGATAGTGACAGAGAAAGAGGAAGATAGGGAGAGAAGAGAGAGAATGGGCATGCCAGGGCCTCCAGCCACTGCAAACGAACTCCAGACGCTTGTGTTCTCTTGTGCATCTGGCTAACGTGGGTCCTGGGGAATCGAGCCTCGAACCGGGATCCTTAGGCTTCACAGGCAAGCGCTTAACTGCTACAGGCTGGGATTCTTGAAGAAGAGACACATTCAGTGCTTCTACATAAGCCACCCCTCCAGAAACACCACTAAGAATTGCATGAAAAGACACAAGAGGAAGAATGGCCAGTGACAGCAGAAACAAAGGACAGTAGAGCACAAACAGTTAGATTGGACCAGGCAGAGACAGTCATAAAGATGCAAAAAGAGATCAATCTCAGAGATTCGGACATAAAGACACAACTCCAGAGGTGGCACAGCTGCACAGGGAGCCTGAGGCTGGGTGTCACCAAGACCCTGACTCCACACACAGGGCTTCATTCCAGGAAACATTGGGGCAGATGGGAAAGGGCCCTCACAACAGTTAGACAAAAGTTTCTTCAGTTCAACTTGTCTCAGTGTGCCTAGTGAAATCACCTTCCTGTGCTCCATGACACTGTTGCTCCTTCAGTGTTCGATTATGCCCAGCATCCATCGAGCCTATAGACAACCATGACACTAACCACCCTGTGTCTTCCTGAACCCCTCTGCCTAGCAGCCAAAACTTGCTCATGGTGCTTAGGTCAAAGACAGGCTGGCTGACTCAGACAAATTCCCACATTTTACTGAGCACAATGCCCCACACCTTTAATCCCAGAACTCTGCAGGCACAGGGAGGAGGATCACTGTGAGGCACAGGGGAAATCAAACCTAGGTCATCTATTGCTGAAGACTCCACATACTTGGACTGCAAGGCCACTGAGAAATCCTGCTGGAACTGAGCTGATAACCTCCTCCATGT
Organism: Jaculus jaculus; assembly: GCF_020740685.1. Classification (NCBI taxonomy): domain Eukaryota; kingdom Metazoa; phylum Chordata; class Mammalia; order Rodentia; family Dipodidae; genus Jaculus; species Jaculus jaculus. Next base: position 3,855,857 of record NW_025423515.1, on the reverse strand, counting down.
AGACCAGCTGACAGAAAGCTGGAAGAAACCATTCTACATGTAGTTCAATGGGATAAAAAGATACCACCAGTGAAGATACTCAACAGTGGACAATGCAAGCCTTATAACTGGCCAGCCAGGACAAATGAGCCAACGGGTGAAATAGTGACATGTCTGTCATGGTGGAAACCAACTGCCCTCCAATTGGACTGGAGGCCCGCTCCATAGGAAGGAACACATCCCTGATACTGAACACTTAAAACAGGGATAGGCATGAGCCCTAGGGGTGTAACATCGGCTGACGTCTGGAAAAATGTATATACTATGCTTATCAAACTGTCTAGTAAGCACTTCTCTTAATATTCATACCCTTATATTAATGCTACTCTCACTTTGGTTAGAGAATCTTCTCTTTTCATATGGCAGTGACCTTGGGATGACTCAAAAGGTATCATGGTGATGGAAAGAAGTGACTGGAGTAACATCTCGATCACACCTTCCAAGGCTCAGAGTCTAATGCAGAAGAGGTGGTGGAAAGAATGTAAGAGCCAAAAGAAGGGTAGGACTCCTTACAACATGCTCCTCCAGACACAAAATGGCCTGGATATCCATGACTTCACAGTGCCTACACTACCTACACAAGACCATCATAACATGAGGAAAAGACCATGACATCAAAATAAAAGAGAGACTGATTGAGATGGGGAGGGGATATGATGGAGAATGGAATTTCAAAGGGGAAAGTGAGGGGGGGAGGGAGGGTATTACCATGGGATATTTTTTATAATCATGGAAAAATTGAGAAAAATAAAAAAATAAAAGAAAAAGAAAGAAAAAACAACCTAGGTCATTAGGCTATGCAGGCAAGTGCCTTAACTGCTGGGCAATCTCCCTAGCCCCTGTCAAACATAATAAAAGGGAGTGAGACTGATACACAGAAATGTGTTGAAGATCAACATAGGGACCCTGATATGGCATCTAGATCCCACAGAAGCTCTACCTTGGAAATGCAGACACTACAGACCATAAGGAGTGAGCCCTTCTCACTCATCAAAGCCAGTGTGGAGGTTAAAATGTACTATGTCCTCATAACCATAATTGTGTGTTTGTGATTAAGCATTCTACTTAATCTTCAGCTGGAGTTGGAGGCATGCTGGAACAGGAGTCACTCAGGTTGATGTTCAGGTGTTTCTCCACAATACCTCTCCCTCTATCCCTACTGAGGTGTGAAGCTGTAACATGAAGTTGTCTGATCTTGCTATGCTTTCTTCATCATGATAAAGGACCCCTTCAAAACTGTAAGCTAAAATAAACCATTTCCTTCTACAAATGATATCACATTGGCTGTTTTGTCCAGCAATGACAATACACCTGCTATAGGCAGGGTGTGGACTCCAGCAGCCAGAGCCATCCGTGACCATTTCTTTGCCACTGGACAGACATCTATTGTCCTGGTACCTCACCTCTGCTTCAGTTCTGTTCAGACAGCTATATGAACTGTCTAGCCCTGTTCACTCTAATAACTGAGGACACAAGCACACTGGGGAGATGGTGGTCAGCCTCTGAACAGAGAGAAGAAGGACTACTGGAGCAAAATGGGAGGATAAGCTGTGCCTGGTACTACAAACCTCTCCCCCACTTCTGAACCATTTGAAAATTTCTTCAGAATGAACTGCTTCATACATGTTATCCTTCCTGGTGAGCAAATATAAATTAATTGTGAAGAGTTTCAAAAGCACTTAAAGAGGGATGGAGAAATGGCTTAGCAGTTAAGGCATTTGCCTGCAAAGCCAAAGGATCCTGGTTTGATTCTCTAGGACCCACAAAAGCCAGATGCACAAGGTGGCACATGTGTCTGGAGTTCATTTGCAATGGCTGGAGGCCAGGGTACACCCATTCTCTCTCTCTCTCTCTCCGTCTGCTTCTATGTCTCTCTCCAATAAATGAATAAATATATGCACACACACACACACAAGCACTTTAAGAAACAGGCAGCATGCTCTGGGAGCACCATGAACTCAGCCGAGGAGCTCAAACGGATAGAGAGATGGGACCTGCTCGAGTTTTCATGGTCTTTTTGTGTCTGAGAGTGTGAACACTTGCATTGCATAGAAACATCTGGATGTTAGCTTTAGGATTTATAATTTGCTAAATTTTGAGACCTTCCTGTACCTTCTCCAAATCTAAGGTGGGCAGACTTAGGTAGTGCAGACCATGCAGGCTCTGCTGAAAGCTCTCAGCTCAGTCAACCTTAAATGATATGGAAAACAAAACAAAATGGGAGCTGGGTGTAATGGCACAGCTCTATAATCCCATCTATTCAGGAAGGTGAAATAGGAGAATAGAGACTTTGATTAAACCATATCATTTTCATCCAAAAAAATGTTGAAGCCAACCTTTTTTAAACCAAATAAAAAATTCAGTGTGCAGACGTCCTGCAATATCAGATTTGGTATTGATGGGCAGAACCTGAAATAGAGGGAATAGTAGTATATAGTTTTAGATATTGCAGATAATCCAGCTAAAATGTAACACATGACATAGAGAAATGGCTCGGCAGTAAAAGGAGCTTGCTTGCTTGACAAGCCTGAAGGCCCAATGACCTGCAGTCAATTCCCCAAGGCCCATGTAAATCCAGATGCACAAAGTGGCACATGCATCTGGAGTTTGTTTGTAGTAGGTAGAGGACCTCACATGCCTAAGGACCCAGATTTGATTACCCAGTGCTCACGTAAGCCAAACGCACAAAGAGGTTCATGTGTGTGGACTTTGTTTGCAGTGATTGGGTGCCCTGGTGCACCCATTTTCTCTCTCTCTTTCTCTCGCTCTCTCTCTCTCTCAGACACACACACATACACTTTCTCACCCAAACTGGATAAATAAAATAAAAATTAATTTAAAAAATAAATTCTGCTTTAAAAAATCTCCATAATAGAAAAGTGATACACTTTTTTATCTGTAAAATAATTGCAATCTGGGCATGGTAGCACATGCCTGTAAGCCCACAACACAGGAGGCAGAGGTGAGAAGATTGTTGTGAAATCAAGGCCAGTCTGGGACTACATAGTGAGTTCCAGGTCAACCTGGGCTAGAATGAGACCCTACCTCAAAAACATCAAAAAAATTAATTTCATAAAAATACAATCACTCTGGTCATCTGGCAGTGAATACAAACTTGCTTGTTAATGTTAACCTGTACCTGCTAATTTTCCATTTTTGAATCACTATTAGTTTACACTAACACTGAAAGTAGTAATTCAGCACTGTATACCACAGACATTCTCTCTCAAGCACTTTAAAACTGCCTTCTTCAAAGGGCTCTCACATTCCTGAACCCACTATTGAAGTGGACAGAACAAGAGGCTAATTATTCCTTCCTAACATTATACATCCAGTTCTTGTTTCAATCCATCCCCTGCAACCTCCTCCCATTTACTCTGATTCCATTTCTGTGAACCTTAAATGTGCAGTGGTGTTTTGTCCGTGAGATAGGTAAGTTTGGCACCTCCTAGTGGTCAAGCTCTGCCGGTGCAGGTTCTGCAGGAAGCTCCCCCACCAAGACTCACTGGGTGCTCCTTGCTTTCCCAAATACAAAACAGTGTGTGTGTGTGTGTGTGTGTGTGTGTGTGTGTGTGTGTGTAATGGCAGGCTATAGAGGTCCTGGAGAACTGAACCTGGATCCTTTGGCTTTGCAGGGAGGCACCTTAACCGCTAAGCCATCTCTCCATTTCTTTGTGCCATTTTCTGTATCTAGCTTATTTTAGTAGCATAAAACCTGAAATCAGCCATGCAGGGTTTTCAAGCAAGAACTTTTAGCCTCTCTTCCATCTTCCTATCTATGGAAACAATTTTGGGAGCCATTTTCCTTAAGAATCTCTTACGGCTAGGGAGATAGCTCAAAGATTACAGGTGCTTGTGGAAAGTCTGCCATCCTGAAATCAATTCCTTTGTTTCAACACCAATGTAGGGAGCAAAGAGAAACATGCATCTGTAAACACAAGATGCCCATGGCAGTGGGACAGCCCCAAGAGAATCCAGAAGCCCAGGGACCTGCTAGACTGCTTTACCCTATAGGAAAAATAACAAGGGATGCCCTGGCTCAGAACATAGATATCTGGGGCTAAAGAGATAGCTCAGTAGTTAAGGTGCTTGCCTCCAGAACCTAACAACCCAAGTTCAATTCCCCAATCCCTATGTAAAGTCAGATGAACAAAGTGGGAAATGCATCTGGAGACTATTTGCAGCATCTGGAGGCCTACCTGTGCCAATTCTCTCTGTTTCTCTTCTCTCTCTCTGTTTGGGAATTGGTTAATATTACAAAGAGATATGAAGATGTCTAACAGCCTCCACATGTGTGGCATGACACAAACATGTCAACCTTCACAGTCTGCACACAAACAGACATCAATACAAGGACGAAGACACAAAAGTTTTATTGTTTTGTGGTTTAAAAAAAAGCCTCTTGCAGAGACAACTGAAATGTTTTCCGTGTAATTCCACATGTAACAATGAACATGGGGGGGGGCTACAGAGATGGCTCAGCAGTTGAACCACTTGCCTGCAAAGCCTAACAACACAGATTTGATTACCCAGTACTCATGTAAATCCAGATGCACAAGGTGGTACATGCATCTGGAGTTTGCTTGCAGTGGCTAGAGACCCTGGAGCACCCATTCTCTTTGTTTCTCTCTCTCATAAATAAAATATTTTTAAAAATAAAATAAAGCCAGGTATGGTGGCACACGCCTTTAATCCCAGCACTCGGGAGGCAGAGGTAGGGGGATTGCTGTGAGTTCAAGGCCACCCTGAGACTCCATAGTGAATTCCAGGTCAGCCTGGGCTAGAGTGAGACCCTACCTCGAGAATAAAAATAAAATAAAGTTCAAAGTAATCCTTGGACACACAGTGAGCTTGAGGCAGACTCAGCTACCTGATATCCTTCTCAGAAGAAAGGAAGGGAGGGAGAGAGGGAGGGAGGGAGAGAGGGAGGGAGGGAAAAACAATAAACCCAAAGATTCTGCATACTTTGTGAAAGCAAGTACATCATTCCTCTAAATGGCATGTGGGTCCCAACCTAGTGTACTTAAGGTGAAGACAATTGAGGCAGGGAAGGGAAGCAGAGATGAAAAGGCCCAACTCTTTCAAGGTGGTGCATGCACCTGGAGTTAGTTTGTAGTGGATGGAGGCCTTGTTGTGTCCATATCTGTCGCTCTCCTTTCTATCTCTCTTTGCTTGCAAATAAATAAATAAAAATATTTTAAATATGTTTAAAAAATAGCCAGGGATGGTGGTACAGAACTTTAACCCCAGCACTTGGGAAGCAGAGGTAAAAGGATTGAAGTGACTCTGAGGCCAGCCAAAGACTACATAGTGAATTACAGGTCAGCCTGGGCTAAAGCAGGACACTACCATAAAAAAAAGAGCATGGGGAATTTGGAAATATGATATTTAAATATATTGCATATGATGTTGGAGAAAACATTACTAGTAAGGAACACAGTGACGAATAAATGTAGGCACCCTCACCTCTCATCAATAATGAATGCTCTCCAGAAGTAACCTCAGGGACAATTTAATGCACGAACCCTCACAGCAGTAAACAATGCATATATGTCAGTATGATGAAGGGTATGAACCTTCCCTAAGTGTAAGTTGTCACTGTTTATCAAGCTGTCTTCTTTTCTTCCCACTCCTATTCATATTCTCTTCTTTACTTTGTCATTGGAGTGAAGTTCCTACCTCTGAATTCAAGGGTGCAGGTTTTGTTAGCCACTGCCCACTCCAGTTTTTATTCCCTGTAATGTGACTGAAATAAGCACAAAGGAACTAAGCGCACCTCACACTCCAATGCCTCACACATTTTCATGTTTCTGTACATCTATGACAGCAGTAACCACTCTACTACTGTGTTCATCAAGCAGCTTTCCCCTCTTTGATATATGTCCATATGTAGACCAGAACAGATGAATGAGGCCCAACACAAACATCTTAAGCTTATTTAAATTTTACAGGAATTTTTCGTGATTTTTGTGAAACTCGATTCTGCAGCCCTGAAGTGTTATTTTTTTTTCCATAAGCTACACTATCAAAAGGTTCAATAACTTATAAAGCATCTTGTTCATTCACACACAGCTGACATTGATTTGTTTTGCATGCCAATCACTAAGGATTTAGAGATAATTATATTTATGTTGTTCCCAGCTGTGATGAGGTTGCATATAACCATTACAATGAAATTGCTGAGTGTATAGGGGTACATGTACCACAGTGTGTATGTATGTGCAGGTTAGAGGACAACCTTCCCTGTCAGTTCCTGCCTTTGACCTTGTCTGTGGCAGGGTCTCACTGTTCACCACTACACTCTCCAGGCAAGCTGGTTGCTGAGCTTTCAAAGGATTCTCATGTCTCTACATCCCATTTGCTGAAGGCACCATGAAATTACAGATGTTCACTACTGGTACATGTGGGGTCTTTATCCACTGAGCCATCACACCAGCCTCCTGAAATTGCTTTTTTGAGTTAAACATATTTTTAATCCATTTTTTCCCCATTCTCATCTATCTAGAAAATTTAGCCCCAAAGATAACCTACAATATGATTATGATATGAAAGCATATGATTAAATCCATATGTATGTATATGTGTGTGTGTATGTATATATATATATATTTTTTTTTTCACATACATACATATACACACAAACATATATATACCATAAAAGAAAATAAATATGCCTGTGCCTTGGGTAAGGGAATTACTCCAATGGAATATTGAGCTCTGAGATTCCAGGCATGGGAAAACTGAAAAAGAATGAAACAGGGCAGAGACTGTGGTTCAGTACATTGAGTGCTTACCTAACACGCATGAAGCCTTGAGTTCAAGACACAGTATCAATAATCACATAAACAAGAAATATTGTTACTTGCCTCTAATCCCAGCAATAAGTAGGTGATAACAGGAGCATCCAAACTTCAAGGCAAGGTTGGAGAGATGGTTTAGTAGTTAAGGTGCTTGCGAGCAAAGCCAAAGAATCCAGGTTCAATTTCCCAGGACCAACATAAAGCCAAGTGCACAAGGTGGCACACACATCTCGAGTTCATTTGCAGTGGCTAGAGGCAATAGTGTACCCATTCACTCATATTTTTTTCTCTCTCCATCCCTCCCTCTTTCTCTCTCTCTCAAATAAGTAAATGAATAAAAATACAATATTTAGAAAATAAAGTTCAAGCCGGTGTGGTGGTGCACGCCTTTAATCCCAGCACTCAGGAGGCAGAGGTAGGAGGATTGCCGTGAGTTCAAGGCCACCCTGAGACTCCATAGTGAATTCCAGGTCAACCTGGGCTAGAGTGAGACCCTACCTCAAAAAAAAAAAAAAAAAAAGAAAAGAAAACAAAACAAAAGAAAATTCAAAGCAATATTTCGCTACATAGTGAAGGTTAGGGAAACTGAGCTACTTGATATCCTGTCTCAAAAAAAAAAAAAAAAAAAAAAAGATATACAAAGAAAACATCCCAAAATTCTGCTTGCTTTGAAAAAGTAGATGCATCATTCCTCTAAGTGGCATGTGGGTTCAACCCTCAGTGTGTGGCAGATGAAGGGAAGTAGAGGCAGGGAAGGAGGCAGCAGTGAAGAGGCCCAACTCCTGCAAGGAGCTGCACTGTGAAGAGCTGCAGCAACCGGGTGAGAGTCTGTTGCACACAATGGGAAGGATTCTGCAGTGTTAGAAACTGGGGACGGGGCAGAAAAGGGCCTAAGGTAATGACAGTCCCTGAGTAGGTCTAAGGATGTTCTCTAGAAACTACCGGAAGGAACTTTCAAAGTGACCTTTTCTTGAAACCAAAGAAAAAATAATAATAATGGAAATCATTCAAAATAAGTTCATAACTTCTGGTTAAGATGTCAGCATATGAACCACAACAAAGCAGCTGAGGGGAGAAAAAGCAAAAAACAAAACAGAGCAAAACAAAAAGGCAAAATATACTGTTTTACTAAAAAGTGAGTTGTATGAGAAATTACCAAGTGCAACAGAGAAGTAGGAGAGAGAGGAAATCACCAAGTGCAACAGAGAAGTAGGAGAGACACAGAGCATCTGAAGCCCACAGAAGCAGGCACAAGTGGCTCCAGCAGCACTGGCACCAGCTCTGCATGGCTCCAGCCATCAGGCTCAGCCTGAGGCACAGGAAGAGGCAAGTGAGGAGACTCTCCACTCACACTGGAGCTCCTCACAAACTCAAGAAACATGAAGGGAGGACAGCAGGGAAGAATGGAGGAGCAGCTCCTGAGGAAGAACAAGCAGGAAAACATTTGCCACCATCCACAGCCTCCTCTCCCCCACCACCAGAGTAAGTGCCAGCAAGCAGCAGAGACCTGGGAAAGAGAGCTCACCCACACGACACCCAACAGGTGATCAGAGCAATGATCCAGCGGCCCAGCCGGCCTACCTGAACCCACAGCACAACAAAGAGGAAACCAAGCAGGAGCGCAGCATAACTAAGACCAAAATCATCCCAAAAGGTAACTGGGACGACACCAGGGAAGGGTCTCACACGGTCACTAGCTGACTTGGAACCCTGAACAGACCAGATATCTTAGCATCCTAGTTGACAGGGTAAGGGTGTGGGGCAACACACATCCTAAGGGACTGTGACTTTGAGAATCTGTTAGTCATCATACCAACTTTTGCATAAATACCCTGTGCTGTTTTACACTGAATGTGTAAATTGTTTAGTTAAATTTTAGAATCTGCCTGTATTTTGTTCCACTCGGCCTTCTTGAATACTCTCATAGCAGACAAGCGCAATATCTAGGGTCATTACTCTGAGAGTGTTAGAGCCACAACTAGCACCTTAAACTCCCACCCTGAAGATATACAACAGCAGATTGACTGATACATCTAATACTGTTGGGAGCTGTGACTGTTCTTTGACTGCTGGCCTTCAAGGTTGAGGCCCAGAGATACAGAAGCGCTGATGTACACAATGTTCCTGGCACAGTATGTCCGCTATGGCCCTGGGCTGTGAGAAAGTTCTTGGTTAGAAAGTTTTAGCTATGATAAAGATGTCTTGTAACTATCGCATGACTGCTGGTATTGTAAGAGGTAGTGCTTATGCTTAAAAGCTTGCAGCTGCCTGAATAATCTTGAGCCTTGATCAGAACTTGTCTTGGCTCCATTCCTTGTGTTCTTGTCCCAGGTTCATTCCTGCTCCTTCCCTCGGGTACAGTTCAACTCTGTGCCGCGGGTCGGCACAGCATGGCGCCCGAACAGGGACTTGAGTACGAGGGATTCAGTGAGGAACGCCAACGTGAAAAACAAGGAGTCGCACGGACATAAAGTGAAACTACGAAGCCCAAAATTGCCCACTTCGGTCTTCTAGGAAAAGGTCAGTTGGCGATATGGGACAAGCAAAAAAGTAAAAAGGAGGGCTGGAGAGATGGCTTAGCGGTTAAGCGCTTGCCTGTGAAGCCTAAGGACCCCGGTTCGAGGCTCGGTTCCCCAGGTCCCACGTTAGCCAGATGCACAAGTGGGCGCACGCGTCTGGAGTTCGTTTGCAGAGGCTGGAAGCCCTAGCGCGCCCATTCTCAATCTCTCCCTCTATCTGTCTTTCTCTCTGTGTCTGTCGCTCTCAAATAAAAAAAAAAAAAAAAGTAAAAAGGAGCTAATAGCTGTAGCTAAAGATATTTTAAAGGCACAGGGAATTGGGATTGCTTCAAGTTCCTTAAGAAAATTTTTTGATGTTGTAAACAAGACAACCCCTTGGTTTATAGAACAGGGAAATGTTGACTCAGATGCGTGGGACAGGTGGGAGGCGAGCTAAATGATTATCTACATACTCATGGCCCTAACAAAGTTCCTATGATGCCTTCTCCCTATGGTCTTTAATAAAGGATGCTTTAGAATCCGGCACCAAGGACAGTTTGGTAAAACAGATGTTAGATCATACTAAGGATGTTATGGAAGAAATTAGAAGTCAGACTTCTGAGCAAGAAAAACCAGTGATAGATGTATCAGGAGCTAAAGAGGACATTGCAAACTCTAAAAGTCTGTAAGGAAGATAGTGATGAAGGAGACGAATTAGATACAGAGGAGGAGGCAGACTTAGAGGATGAAGCGGCCAATTATCATTCAGATTGGGAGTCGCCACTTCCATCCGCCCCCAGCCCTCTGCTCAGATTTTTATGGCAGATTTGAGGGAGGAGATTGCAGGTCTAAAAGAGAGAGTACTTTTGGAAAAGGAGAAACAGAAATTTAAAAAGGAGTTGGATAACATTCATAAGAACAGAGACACCAGGAATGTTCAAATATCTTCCTTACACCCTGCTCAGCCTGTTTTTGGTTGTTCACCTTTAGAAAGGGCAATACAGATGGCTATGGAAGAGGGTGATGAGGAAGCGCGAGCCTTCCCTTTAGCATATCCAGTAACTGAATTTCAGCAGAATGGACAAAGGATGAAGCAACATGAACGGTTTCATTTTAAGGAGGTAAAAGAATTAAAATTATCTACTGCACAATATGGGTCTACGGCCCCATTTACCATGTCAGTTATAGAGGCTTAATCCGCAAAGATTCTCACTCCAGATGATTAGAAAACATTATGTAAAGCTTGTTTATTCGGAGGGGATTATTGGAAAGTGGAATTTTATGATCTTTGCAAAAGGACTGCTATGTAAAACCAACCAGCAGGAAATGGTGCTTGGAAGTATGACATGCTTACTGGGGAAGGAAATTTTGCAGGAAATAACAATCAAATTACATACCTTCTTGCTGCTTATCATCAAATTACTACTGACCAAGACAACAGTCATGAAAATGCTGCTGACCTTGATGATGTGCTGCCATCTACATCTCACGAACAGTGAAACCTATTGGACTTATGTTCCTGATCCTCCATTTTTGCATCCTGCTATTTGGGAAGAAAAGGAAATTATAGTTCTGATTAATACCTGATTGTTGGGTACCCCCTCTAGCAGACATATAAGGATGCATGAGAAAAGCATGAGCGTGAGTCCATATTCAGGTCGCGGTCTTGGCATCCCGATATGTTTCTCTAAAACAGATCACTTAGGATCCCTTAAGGTGGAGAAAAGGAATATTAGTGTGCAGCACCACCTTGGGAGCAAGAAGAAGGTAGTAAGTAGAATTTCTATTTGGCTTCCCAAAGGAGAGCAGGTTTCAGGAGGAAGCCCTCCGGAGGACTTTATTCGCTATGAAGGTAACACCCCTTGGTTCAAAATGTATAGGGAATAAATATATCAGATATAATGTGACAGGTTCTGATAGATATATTAGGGATTGGTCAGGATCAGCAGGTGCCATAGGGAGTACAACAGAGTGGCAAAATGATTGGATGACTGGACTCAGGACTGTGGTGGTCAGATAACGGACATCAACAAACATGTGTGTGGAAGCTTGCTGCTGCTATGGGAGGAGTAATGGCTAGTACTGCAGGAACTAAGAATAGAGGGCCCAAGCATCAAATTAATCCAAGATGTAACAATATGCACAGTGTAACATAAGAAACACAAAAACTCAAGACAATATGAATCCACCAAAAATTATTAATGCATCAGAAATGCCCTCCAGTGAGACTGATTTGGAGTAAATGCCAGAGAAGGTTTCAAAATAATTATTATAAATATGTTCAGAGAAATCAGGGGGGAAATCAAAGGAATCAAAGAAGAAACAAAACCAACTTAATGATATGAGGCCAATAAAAGACAAAAATAAGGACTGGAAGGATTGTTGAGTGGTTAAAGTGCATGCCTCTAAAGCCAAAGGACACAGGTTCAATTCCACAAGACCCACATTAGCCAGATGTACTAGGGGAGGCATGCATCTGGAATTTGTTTGCCATGGCTGGAGGCCCTGGCACTTCCATTCTCCCTCTCTCTCTCTCCTTCTTTCTCTGTCAAATAAATAAATAAAAATAAAATATTTTATAATAAGACAAAAATAAATATTAATACATCAGAAATAAACTTTGGTGAGAATGAGTTAGAGGAAATGCCGGAAAAAAATTTCAAAAGAATGATTTTAAGTATGTTCAAAGAAGTCAAAAGGAAATCAAAGGAGTAAAAGGGGAAATCAAAGAAATCAAAAACACAGGAAACCAATCTAATGTAACAAGGTTCTACATACCTAGTCATCAGGGAAATGCACATTAAAAATACATTGATATTCCATCTCACTCCTGTCAGATTGGCTACCATCATGAAAACAAATGACCATAAATGCTGGTGAGGATGTGAAAAAAGAACCCTTCTACACTTGGTGGGAATGAAATCTGGTCCAGCCATTGTGGAAAATAGTGTGGAGGTTCCTCAGACAGCTAAAAATAGACCTACCATATGACCCAACTATAGCACCCCTAGGCATATGTCCTAAGGACTCATCTCATTACCTTAGAGATACTTGCTCAACCATGTTTATTTCCACTCAATTCACAATAGCTGGGAAATGCAACCAGCCTATATGACCCTCAACTAATGAGTGGATAATGAAGATATGGCACATTTACACAATGGATTTCTAGTCTATGGTAAAGAAAAATGAAGGTATGAAATTTGCAGGAAAATGGATGGATCTCAAAAGGATTATACCAAGTGAGGTAACCCAGACCCAGAAAGTCAAATGTCACATGTTCTGTCTCATATGTGGATCCTAGCTACAGATGATTGGACTTCTGTGTGAGTAGGAAGAAAACTCAGTAGCAGAGGCCAGTAAGCTAGAAAAGAGATATAAAGGGAAGAGAAAGGAAGGGAGGGGTGTACTTAGGAGCATGGTATTGTATATATGTAAGTAGAAGAATAGATTAATAGGAGTGAAATGGCTTAAGTGAGGTCAGGGTAAGAGACTGAGTAAAGGAAAGGTGGACGGAAGGCTAATCAAAATCTAAGGGAACATAAATACATCACATGGAAACCTACTTGTTATGGACAACGGAACACTCTGAAGCCATAGATTGTTACTAGAAAATTTTCAGTGCCAGGGTTGAGATACCTTCCAGTAGGTTGTTGGCCAAGGAGGTCCCTGAAGCCCCCAAAACATTACAGGCCATTGCCGAGGCCCTTGGTTTCCCACCAGGAATAGATGGTAAGACCCTATTGCTGAACACTCCACATGCTTTGGCTTCAAGACCATGGAGAAGCCCTGCTGGAACTGAGCTGATAACCTCCTCCATGTAGACCAGCTGACAGAAAGCTGGAGGAAGCCATTCTGTATGCAGTTCAATGGGAGAGAGAGAAATCACCAGTGGAGATACTCAACAGTGCAAGTCTTGTATTCTACCAGCCAGGACAAATGAACCAACATGTGTAACAGTGGCACGTCTGTCATGGTGGAAACCAACTGTCCTCTAATTGGACTAGAGGACCACTCCATAGGAGGGAATACATCTCTGACACTGAAAACTTAAAACAGGGGCAGTCATGAGCCCTAGGGATGTAACGTCTGTTGCTGTCTGGCTAAATGTATAAACTATGCTCATCACACTGCCCAGTAAGCACTTCTCTTAATGTTCATACCCTTATATTAATGCTACTCTCAGTTTTGGTATATAGAATCTTCTCTTTTCAGATGACAGTGACCCTGGGAAGACTAAGAAGGTATCATGGTGCTGGAAAGAAGTGACAGGAGTGCTCAGTACTGTAGTATCTCTATCACATCCTCCAAGGCTCAGGGTCCATTGTGGAAGAGGTGGCAGAAAGAATGTAAGAGCCAAAGGAAGGGTACCACTCCTTACATACAACTGTCCAGACAGAGGTTGGATTCAGTATCCATGACCTCACAGTGACTAGCAAAACCTTCACAAGATCCTCATCATAGGAGAAAAATATGATGACATCAAATTAAAAGATATACTAATGGAAAGAGGGAGGGGATGTGACGGAGAACAGTGTTATGAAGGGGAAAGCAGGGTAGGAGAGGGAAATACCATGGATTGTTGTCTATAAGTATAGAAGCTGTCAATGATTGATAGATAGATAGATAGATAGATAGATAGATAGATAGATAGATAAACAGACAGACAGACAGACAGGCAGGCAGGCAGATATTTTTAAAAGAATGTAAATTTAAAAAATCAAAAAAAAATTCACATATCCTTAAAACAGAAAACATCAAGTAAATATATCTTCATGATTGAACTGTATTCAAACATGAAAAGGAAAATTATATAAAGTCTTTTTCAAAATCTTCCAAATTAAGCTAGGCATGGTGGCGCATACCTTTAATCCCAGCACTAGGGAGGCAGAGATAGGAGGATTGCCAAGAGTTCGAGGCCAACCTGAGACTTCATAGTGAATTCCAGGTCAGCCTGGGCTAGAGTGAGACCCTATCTCAAAAAAAACATAAAAAAAACCTGAAAAAAAAAAATCTTCCAAATTAAAAAAAAAAAAAACAAAAAAAAACAGCAGTGCCAGTGTTAAAACATTCTACATAGCTGATTGAATGATTAGAAAAGTCTGTGGTAGTGAAAAGCTAGTCCATTACAGGTTAGAGAGGTGGGTAGGGTTAGGGTGACTGGACCCCTGAAAGTAAAAAGCTCAGGCTGACTTCTTATCTTTTGTCTAGTTCCCTAGAGACCTGTTTTTGATAAACAAATAAGACCCCCTCCTGGGAGGGAGGTCTTTCATAAGATTTAAACATTGTCTTTGGTTAGCTTCGGACCCCAGAACTTGTTGCCAGAGCTAATTTCTTCCTGAGAAGCCTCTATCTAGTCTTAACCTACCAGCTGGTGCTTTGATTTACTTGGGCCAGGAGTCAATCCACCACCCTAAGGTTATAAATACCTTTGTGCCAGGAGAGGGCTCACCGTCCCCGATCACTTGGGAACTTACAGTTATGGATGAGTTTTTACTGCGGCTGGGCCTGGTCTGGCTCAGTCCCTAGCCCAGGCCCAGCCAGGAGGAAGTCCTAGCCCTTGCTCTCTGCATTGGTTCTTTATCCTCTCCAGCTCTCCACATGGCATGAGCTCCTTGAACTTTCTTTTTTCTTTTCATGCTTTTGGTTTTTTTTGGAAAATATTTTATTTTTACTTATTTGAGAGAGAGAGAGGGAGAGAGAGATTCAGAAATAGGTAGAGAGAGGAGTGGGGGAGGATGGGTACACCAGGGCCTCCAGCCAATTCAAACGAACTCCAGATGCATGCACCCCCTTGTGCATCTGGCTTATGTGGGTCCTGGGGAACAGAACCTGGGTTCTTTGGCTTTGCAGGCAAATGCCTTAACTGCTAAGCCAGCCCTCCAGCCCTCTTTCCATGCTTTTTCCCGAAGCCCTCCACATAGGATCTCTAGCCACATGGGTGCCTTTCCTTGGCTGTACATCCCTAGTAAGCAAAATAATTTAATAATTATCTTTCTCAGTTTTCTTTTCTTATTCAATTCTTGGACTAAAATTAGAAATGAACCTAGGGTTTGGAGTTCAAGGGCTTTTCTGGATGGTTAGCACCCCATTATAGGTTTATAACCAAATTTTGTTGGGTGACCTTCAGCCCCATAAATAGGTACTTATAGCCTGCCTCTCCACTTGATCTAACATTCTCATCACTATCAGGTAAAATTCTTCTTGAAATGTTCCATCAGACATCTTAGTTTCCATGAACATATAAGCTAGGGATGGCATCACAAAACATCTAAGGACTCTAGCAGAGACTTCCCTGCTTTGAAACTTTCTACTCAATGTTTCCATGAATGCACTTAAAATGCCTATATTTATATCTTTCTCACTATATTACTATAAATATTCCATGAGAAAGGTAGGGTGGCCCACATTTTTACTTCCAGCACAAAAAGAGGCCAAAGCAGGAAGATCACTGTAAGTCTGAAGGTATCATGATTTACAAGTTGAGTTCCAGATCAGCCAGAGCTAGAATGAGACCAGGCTAAAGAGATGAAACAAAAATTTCTGAGAATTTTACCATGTTGAAACATCATATTTGATGTAACCTAAACCTGTTCCAAGGTCATCGGACTTCATATTTGGCTCAGAATAAAGAATTTATTCTGCACTTGAGATACGAACAGGGTTTTGACATCCCAGCACCACATGATAAAAAAAATGAAAATGAAAAATCAGCACGTATTTTCCCCTGAGAGTTACAGATTCTTTCATGTGTCCAGGCCACTGCACTTGGTATTCTTTTTACCCTACTGACAATTTGAGTCAAATAGACTTTGTTTTGGGAATGACATGCACATTGCAGGGTTCTCAGCAACATCCCTATCCCCACCCACAAGGTCAGGTATAGCATTGTATGACCCACCCTCAAGTAAATTAAATAAATGACCCTAGGCATCACAAAATATCTGTTGAATGGTTAAAGCAAATGCATTCCTCCCAACTTCAACCCCAGCAACAAAGTTTGCAGCATTTGTATGGAAATACCAGAACAGTTCAGGGAAAAGCACAGGGACTATGTGAAAATGTATGACATGCTGTGACTTTGGTTTGATTATTATTGTCAGGGAAGGAGATGAACAATTACAAGTGGCCACCAAGTGAACAACCTAAAGGCAGATCCAAGCCTCAATCTGATGGAACAGGCAAGAAAACACAGGCCAGTGTGGGAAAGAATTTCAGGGCTCACAGTGATCACAAGGAGATCCTGTCTCCTGGCACCTCCTAGCTCCCTGGTCTGTTTCCTGCATGGACAGTGTGTATGGGGACTATGGCAGTGTGGAATGAGTAGGCCAGACCCCTGTCTCCTGGCTCCTCCCAACTCACTAGTCTGGGTTCCTTGCACAGGAAGTGTGCAAGTGGACAAAGCAGTGTGGAATTAGTAGGCCATATGCCTGTCTCCTAAGCTCCTCCCAGCTTCCCAGTCTGGGATCCCAGCATGAACAGTGTTCTGGTGGTTGCAGCAGTGTGGACAGAGTAGGCTCCTGCTTCCTCCCAGCTCCCTGGTCCAGGTTTCCCAGGCTGGACTGTGTGCTGGTGGGCACAGAGTGTGTAGGCCAGATCCTTTTTCCCCGGCTCCTCAGTCCCCTGGTGGTCCTGGTAGGTCCCATTGTGTCTTGCTTGGGGGAAGGGGGGCTTGTCCCTATGTGAGCTGTGGAATCAGGCTTTTTGCTCTGGTATCCTGACTGAAAACTGGGTACCAACATCCCTGTTCATCTGAGACAGAGGGCACATGGGCCAAAGGACAAAATCTTGCTTCCTACTCAATAAAATAGTCTTCATAAAATGGGTAAACAACAACAACAAAAGAAAGTCAGATAAAAATGAGAAATTTTCAGCACTCGGGAGGCAGAGGTAGGAGGATTGTGGTGAGTTCAAGGCCACCCTGAGACTCCATAGTGAACTCCAGGTCAGCCTGGGCAGAGTGAGACCCTACCTTGGGGAAAAAAAAAAAAAAAGAGAGAGAGAGAGAGAGAAATTTTGCCGGGCATGATGGCGCATGCCTTTAATCCCAGCACTTGGGAAGCAGGATCACTGAGAGTTTGAGGCCAACCTGACACTATATAGTGAGTTCCAGGTCAGCCTGAGTGAGCGTGAGACCCTACCTCAAAAAAATAAAAAATAAAAGAATTGCTGAAACCATCAAAGGACCAACAATCATATCAATGAAATTGAAAAGAACCATCTCCTAGAGCATTCACTCTTTGACAGTAGGATTAAATTGATTGAAAGAAAATGTTAGAACCCTCCAAAGAGATATGAATAAATAGAAGGTGGATCAAAAAATGGAAGATCTCAACAACTGGTTGATTAAGTTTAATGAAGTCTTGATCAAATGCAAGAATGAACTCCAGTAATCATCAAGAAAATTAGGACTTGAATTGAAATTGTACTTTAAAAAAGAGTACACAAATAACAAAACAGAAAACAAAATCAAATAGAAATTATAAAAACTGCTCTAGAGCCCTCACCAACAGAGCTACTCATGTAGAAGACAGAACCTCTGGCCTGGAAGACAAGACAGAAGAAATTGACTGAGAGGCCAAAAACTTGGCTTATTTCAAAAAATCAAATGAACAGAATACAAGGAAACTGTGGAATACCCTAAAACGCCCAAACATCCAAATCATGGGCATACCAGAAGGAAAGGAAATAAGGCCAGAGGCATAGAGAAGATATTCAAAATAATTATTGAAGATAATCTTCCAAATCTCTCAAAAAAGAGGCCCATTCACATACAAGAATCCCACAGAACACCAGACAGACAAGACAAAAGAATCATTGTTAAAGCTCAAAACAATGAAAACAAAGACAGAGTGCACTAAAACTAACAAGAGAGAAACAACTCACAACATACAAAGCCAATCTCATCAGAATTATGTCAGATTTCTCAATGGAAGCCCTGAAAGCCAGAAGAGCCTGGAATGGAACACTTCAAAATCAAAACACTATGGATTCCAACCCAAGCTACTCTACCCAACAAAAGTATCCCTCATAATAGACAGTGAAAGAAAAATTTTCCATGAAAAAGTCAACTTGATGAGTATGTGAACCCAAAGCCAAACCTACAGAAAATACTTGAGGGAATACTCCACACAGAACAGTCAAACAACCAATCTCAAGAGCAATCAAGATCACAATAACCAAAATAGACCAGGCTCAAAACAGTACAAAACACAAGAAAGCATGCAACCCCATAAAACACCTCATTATGGCAGGGATTAATTCAAACTTCACAGTAATAACCTTAAATACTAATGGTCTTAACTTACCCATCAAAAGACACAGGCGATCAGGATGGATCCAAACAATGGGTCCTTCTATCTGCTAGCTTCAAAAAATTCACCTCACCACTAAAGATAGATACCTCCTCAGGGTGAGAGATTAGAAAATGATATTCCCAGAAAATGGAAATAAAAAACAAGCAGGTGTTGCTTTATTAATATCTGACAAAATAGACTTCAAACCAAAAGTAATCAAAAAGGACAAAGAAATCCACTTATTACTCCTGAAAGAAATGATCCAACATGAGCCCATCACAATCTTAATATGTATATACCAAACACAGGTGCACCACAGTTTATAAAACAAAATCTACTCAACAATAAAACAAAAATAGTCACCAACACCATCCTAGTGGGATACTTCAATTCCCCACCAACATCAATAGACAGATCATCCAAGCAGAAAATCAACAGGGAAATAATAGAGCTAAACATCATATATTAACTAGATGTAATAGATATCTACAGAACTTTCCACCCCAAATCTACAGAATGCACATTATTCTGAGCAGTCCATGGTACCTTCTCCAAAATAAACCATACATTAGACCATAAAGTCATGAAAATTGAAGTAATTTCCTGCATCATGTCAGAACACAATGCTTTAAAGCTAGAAATTAACAAGAGACATATCAAGAACTCCACCAGCTCCTGGAGACTAAACACACTTTTACACAGTGTATGGGTCATGGAAGAAATCAAAAATGAAATCATAAAATTCCTAGAATTCAATGATAATGAAAATACAACCTACCAAAATTTATGGGATGCAATGAAGGTCATAAGGGGAAAATTCAAAGCCCTAAATGTCTTCATTACAAAGTGAGAGAGATTCCAAATTAGTAACCTGACTTTACATCTAAAGGTGCTGGAAAATCAAGAAGAATCGAACACAAAAACCTCCAGATTGAAAGAAATAATCAAGATTAGAGCAGATATTAATGAATTGGAAACTAAGAAAACAATTTTTACAATTGTTTAAATGAAGAGCTGGTTATTTAGAAAAACAAACAAGATTGACAAACTCCTAGCTATTTGATCAAGAAACAAAAAAGAGACAGAGAGAGAGAAATCTCAAATTAACAAAAGGCAATATAGTGCTGAGAAGAAGGGACTGAGGAGTGTCCAGCACTGAAGCATCTCATACCCTCCAAATATCAGAGTCCATTGCAGAAGAGGTGGCAGAATGAATGTAAGAGTCAAAGGAAGGGTAACACTTCTTACATACAACTGTCTGGACAGAAACTGGCCTCAATATCCAAGACCTCATAGTGCCTAGCAATACCTATACAAGACCCTCATAATAGGAGAAAAAGATGATGACATCAAATTAAAAGAGAGACTAATGCAGAGAGGGAGGGGATATGACAGAGAGCAGAGTTATGAAGGGGAAAGCAGAGGAGGGGAGGGAAATACCATGGTTTGTTGTCTGTAAATACAGAACTTATCAAGAAAAAATATATATATATTAAAAGATTAGAACAGAAATTAATGAATTGGAAACTAAGAAAACAATTTTTAAAATTGTTTAAATGAAGAGGTGGTAATTTGGAAAAATAAACAAGCTTGATAAACTCCTGACTATTTGATCAAGGGGGTGGAGGGAAAACAAGAAGTCTCAATAAAATCAGAAGTGGAAAAGGAAAGACTACAACAGACATCAATGACATTGAAAGAATTATCCAAAACCTCTACTCCACAAAAGTCAATAATTTGGAAGAATGTAGTATTCCTAGAGATTTACCACCTACCAAAACTAAGCTCAGAGCAGATTAATCTCTTAAACAAAACTATCACATCTATGGAGATTGAAAGGTAATCAAAACCTCCCCAAAAGAAAAGTCCAGGACTAGATGGTTTGCAGCTGAATTCTATCAAACCTTCTTTGAAGAACTGAAACCAAATTTTCTCAACTGGTCCACATAATCAGAGAACAAGAGATTCCTCCCCAACTCCTTTTATGAAGCTAGCATCACCCTAGTACCAAAACCAGAGTTGCAACAAGATAGAAAACAATAGGCCTATATCCCTAATGAACTTAGATGCAAAGATCCTGAACACTTTGTGAACCAAATTGAGCAACATATTAAAAGTATTATCCACCTTGATCAAGCAGGCTTCATCCCAGGGATGCAGGGCTGGTTTAACATATGGAAATCAGTCAACATAATATACAGCATACATGAACTGAACCATAAGAATGCCATGATCATCTCAATTGATGCAAGAAAGCCTTTGACAAAATACAACTCTACTTCATGATCAAAACACTGGAATAAATAGGCATGGAGGATTTATATCTCAACACACAAAAAAAGGTTATATATAAAGTTCCTAAAGTCCAAATAATACTTAATAGGGAAAAACTCAAGGAGTTCCCACTGAGATTGGAAACAAGAGAGGGGTGCCCATCCTCACCACTGTTCTTCACCATAGTACCAGCCCAAGTGATAAGATAGGAGAAAGAAATAAAAGGGATTTGAATTGACAGGGAAGAAGTCAAGTTAGCCCTATTTGCAGATGACATGATCTTATTGACCCAAAAGTCTCCATCTCAAAACTTCTAAAGGTGATAAATTCCATCACCAAAGCAGCAGGATACAAAATCAATGAACAAAAATCAGTAACTTTTTCTATATGCAAAGGACAAATATATAGAGAGAAAGAAATCAGCAAGGCTGTCCCATTTTCAATACCAACAACCACCAAAAAAATTGGTCAGAATTTTAGTCTAAGTCCCTATTTTTCTGTAAGAGGGAGGGGTGGAAATGATATTCAGCTGCCATTGAAAGGTTGTTGATAGGAAATCCTTAGCTCACTGGCATATTAGGATTTGTTAGTGGTTTCTATCAGCACTGTGTTTGCAAGAAGAATCTCTAGTTTAGAGATGTGGTATAGCACAGTGTTAAAGTGTCTAGCATGCAAGAGGCCCTGAGTTCCATCCCTAGCACTACAAAATGAGCAAAGAAAGAAAACCCTCTGGCTTTCCATTTCAATAGTTTTGATATGACTTTTCTGTCTCTTTTTTTTCCTCCCTTATGTCTTCAAATATTGTTCTTGTTACCAATCTCTTTCATCTTTAATGGCATTCTCTGTACTAGCAGATTTGTTAATGCTAAATGATAAAGTGGGAATTTTTTTTTTTTCATTTTATTTGTGAAGGGAGGGGTACAGAAAAAGAATATGGACATGTCAGGATCTTTTGCCACTGCAAGTGAACTACAAATGCATATGCCACTTTGTGTATCTGGTTTTATGTGGGAACTGGGGAAATCAAGCCCAGGCCAACATGTTTTGCAAACAAGTGCCTTTAACCACTGAGCGATCTCCTTAGCCCCAAGACTGGCTTTTACAGTATCCATTCTATGTCGTGTAATTTTGATTTCTGTGGTACTGGAGATACAATCTAGCAAGGCAGAGCTCTTAAACAAAACTATCACATATTTAGGCTGTGTGCTTCAGAGCTCTTGCCCCGATCTTTATAATATGCATTACAAAAACCTTTTGCTTTCTAAGCTTCACATACCAATAAAAAAAAATGCAGTTTGGTTTTAAATATATTTAATAAGCATTTTTAAAATAAAAGGGAGTTGGAGAGATGTTACAAGTCTTCCATCCTAAGCGCAATTCTACAGCAGCCACATAAAGCCAGTCACAAAGGAGTGCCATGCATCTGTGATTCCAATTCACCTGCTGCACTGGGAGGCAGAACCAGGAGAATCCAGTAGCTTAGGGCCAGCTAAACTGGTGCATATGAAGCAATGAAAACAAGGGAGATATTCTACCTCAAGCAAAACTAGAAGGAGAGATAGATAACCCAAAGTTTTCCTCAGACCTCCACATATGCACCATGATACGTGCACCATCACAAACATTACATACCTCCATGCATAAATACAGACACATAAACAGTAATAAAAGTAAAATAACATATCTTGAATTTCTATGTTTGCAGATGTAGAGTTCTGTGGTTATATATTCAAAATCTGGAGGATTCTTTTTTTTAAAATTTATTTATTTATTTGAGAGTGACAGACACAGAGAGAAAGACAGACGGAGAGAGAGAGAGTGGGCGCGCCAGGGCTTCCAGCCTCTGCAAACGAACTCCAGACGCGTGCGCCCCCTTGTGCATCTGGCTAACGTGGGACCTGGGGAACCGAGCCTCGAACCGGGGTCCTTAGGCTTCACAGGCAAGCGCTTAACCACTAAGCCATCTCTCCAGCCCTGGAGGATTCTAAGAAAGGAGGAAGAGGCCACTGTATCTGGCATCATTCCACTTAGTCAGTTACAAGACTTATGCAAGAACTTGTGCCTATATCCATGTGTTGAGTAAAAATAAACAAGCTGAGGTAGGAAGATCACCATGAGATGGAGGCCAGCCTGAGCTGCAGAATGAGTTCCAGGTCAACCTAGGCTAAAACTAGAACAAAACCCCCAGTAACCCAGGAAATTAAACAAGCACTCAGCCTGGTGTGGTGGCACACACCTTTAGCCCCAGTGCTTGAAAGGCAGAGATAGAAAGATCACTGTGAGTTCAAGGCCACACTGAAACTAGAGAGTGAATTACAGGTCAGCCTGAGCTAGACTGAGACCCATACTTCAAAACACCAAAAGTAAAAAAAGGAATTTTTTTTTTTCAAAAACATTCAACCAATGGTATCTCATGAAGTTAAAAAGCTTTTGCACAGACATATCATAAGCAGAGCCAAAAGATTACCCACTGAATGGGAGAAAAATGTTGCCAGCTAGAGCACTAACAGAAGCCTAATATCCAGAATCCACAAAGAACTCAAAAATCTATTTGCACAACCATGTTTATACCTGCTCAATTCATAATAGCTAAGAACTGTAATCATCCCAGGTGCGCATCATTGGATGCATAGATAACCAAGATGTGGTATATCTACACGATGGAATTCTACTCAGCAGTAAGACAAAAATGACACAATGAAATTTGTAGAAAAATGGCCAAACTTGAACAGATTGTTCTTAGTGAACTCACACAATCACAGAAAGATAATCATCACATGGTCTCACTCATCTGCAGTTCCTAACCTGGATCAGTTCAGTTGCTAACATGCCTGAATAGCATCTAGAGGCTTGGACAACAGGGAGCATAGAGTGTGGGGCAAGGGGAAGGGTGTGTAGGGGTAACACAAAACTGCACCCAAATTAAACTGGTACCATAGAATTCTACATCCTGAAAGTTAGACTAAAAAGTGGAACCCTCAAGAGGACCTTAGGGGGAGCACCTGAATTGAAGGGCTCTAGAGAGGGTGAGATGAAGCCTAACCTTAAATTTCTCCTGTTTTTCTTCTCTTTTTCTTTTTTCTTTTCCCTGCTTGCTGATCTGTAATTCCCTGAACCAGGATGTGGTTTATATCCACATTGAGCTGTTGATCAGAAAGACCAGCCTCTCAGGATGTCCTCACTATGAGAAACGGGGTGATGGTTTTATTTGTCTTTGGAGCTCTACCCACTAGCTCTCTCCTTTCTCCTGTCCAGTGGCTGGGAAGCCACACCATGCATGTAAGTTTCATGTAAGCCTATGGTGGCCCGCCCGTTGCCTCATATTTAGGCTGTGTGCTTCAGGCCATGTTGTGAGCTATATCACAGAAAACATCCTTGTTCAGGGAGGTTTGATGTGTGCCATTTCAGGAATTTGAATAGGTCTCACACACCCACATATCAAATGAGGGGGTCTAAGGAAATGGTTACAGGTACTTCCTTGCAAGCTTCACAACTCCAGTTCAATTCCCCACCATCCACATAAGGGCACATGCACACAGCAAACCAACTCCAAGGCAGTCAGAAGTGGAGACAGGACAACCCAGAAGCTTGAAGGTCAGTGAGCATGGTGCATATGAAGCAGAAAAGAAAAACAACAACAACAACAACAAAGAGCATACCTAGTAAAAAGACTGAAACCTAGTGTACAGCAAAGCAGAAGTGGTCCGCAGACCTCCACATGTACTCTGTGGTGTGCACGTGCCCACACATACACGAGATATTTGAATCACATCACTCCTCTCTTTAATGCCATCTTCTTCTAAATTCCTATATACACCCTAAGTATCACATTAACTAACCAATCTGAAGGTCTCACCCAAATAACAGGCAAGGCATTTCTGTGCCTGGAATACCCTGTTGTTCCTTTCAATCAAGTACCTAACTTATTCTTCCCTTCATGAAGTGTCAGCCATCCCCCAACACGACCCTGCCCCTCCCAAACTGTCATCTCTTCACAGGTCTAGTGACTTCTCTAACATTCTCTATCTGCCTCGCGCCATGTGTACCTTAGGTAGACACCTTTCCCCATATCAGAGTGAGCTTATTAAACTTAGGACATCCCCGTTTTCATAATCACACTCAGTATTGATGGATATCCATTTCTCACACCCCAAAAGCTTTTAAGTTTTTGAGTTAAGCCAGACTTCACTTATTCTCCTTCCTGCTTTTCCTTCTAGCATTTAGTACCTAACACTTGGTTTTTACTTTCTGTCCATATGCCCAGGAAAATGAAGGCGCTGTCTCCAAGCACATCACACTGAGGTCAGAAAACCGGCATGGGGAGGTGAAGACATTGGAGGCGGCACGCTGGAGCTGGCTTTGGGCTGCGGCCAGGGGTCCTCGCTGCGCCACCAGGGAGCTCACATGGCCCCTCACCACACCTGACCCTCCTACCTGATGCTGAGAGGTCTGACTTGCAAGGAGATCACCGGGGCGCCTCCACCACCACCATCTCACCACACAGAGGCCCAGGAAACTGAACTCTGCTGCTACCTCCCTGCCATTTGCGCCTCCGCGCAGTGCTCTGGCTGAGCTGCAGCGCTGTGACATCAAGGGCTGTTCCATTTGCCCTGGGTATGGGAGCGGGGGTGGAGCCTAGCTGAGGGGGCTTGCAGAAGTGAGTTGGATGCAGCTGTACTGAAGCAGGGATTTTGCAGCTCACAGGGATCTTTCGTCCCACCTACCCATAGAGCAGACGCAGGACTCCTGGGACCTGAGGAGGCCTCATGGGACAAGGTGACTCCTGCCCAGTGTGTGTGCCTGACAACACTATGGTCAACCCACGAGGACTGACTGCACTCAGGCCTGAGTTCTGCAGCCCTGCCCTGCTTCCCTTGCTCTTCCTTCCTCCCTTTCTCGTCTTCCATTTCCCCTTTTTCCTCCCTCTCTTACTTCTCTCTCTCTCACCCTCCTTCCTTTCTCCATTCTTCCCTGTTTCCCTCACTCACTCCTTCCTTCTTTTCTTCTTTCATTCTTCCTCCCTTTTCCTTCTATTCCCCCCTTCCCCTCGTTTTCCTTCCTCCTCTTCCCTTTCCCACCTTTTCCTTCCCACTTCATTCCTTCCCTCTATTCTTCACCCTTTCCCACTCTTTTTCGGGTTCCGTTTCTTTCTTCTTCCCTTTCCCCATTTTCCCTTTCCTTTTCCTTTTTTTCTTCTCCCTGTCTCCCTTTCCTCTTTACTTATCTTCCTCCATTTATCTGCCCCTGTTCTTTCCTTTTTGATCTTATGCTTTGAGACAGGGTCTCCATATAATCCAGACTTTCCATCAACACTTGTCCTTCCTACTTCTGCCTCCCACTGGGGTTACAGAAGTGCGCCGCGCCCAGGTTTTGGAGAAAGTGTGTGTGGGGGGGGGGGTGCGCCGGAGCTGGTGTGGTCTGGGCGGAAGGATTCACGTTCCAGGGAGGAGCTCGTGGGTCCCGGCCAGCCCACCCCGGGTTCCTCCAGCGCCTCCCGGTCCCCGCGGCCCCTCGCGGTCCTCCCACCTGCCGCGGGGCGCTCTCGCTCGCGCACAGGCCCGCCGTGGCCGCCTCCCCCGCCATCCCGCAGCTCGGTCTCAGGAACAGGAGCTCCGCCGCCGCTTCCTCCGCTGCTCACGATCCGCCTTTCACGTCACGGTTTCTGGGCGCTTTACCCGGCTTCACACACGCCCCTGCCGCCTCCTCTTCAGCGAGCCGCTGGGGAGAAGGTCGGAGAAGGAAGCCGCGCTCGCCTTTTTAAAGTTCACGAGTTCCCTGAGGAGCCGCTGCCTGAGGCGCAGCGCTGTGACGTCACGGGAGGTTCCACTGCCCGCGCCGCAGGGGGGTCCACCGGTGACGTCACGGGAGGTTCCACTGCCCGCGCCGCGGGGGGGGCCGGGGCCGTCCACCGGTCAGGGGGGGCGCGGCTGGCGGAAGAGGGGGCAGCTGGACTGG
Organism: Jaculus jaculus; assembly: GCF_020740685.1. NCBI lineage: Eukaryota > Metazoa > Chordata > Mammalia > Rodentia > Dipodidae > Jaculus > Jaculus jaculus. Next base: position 3,828,995 of record NW_025423515.1, on the reverse strand, counting down.
AGCAGGGACTCTGCAGAGAATAGAGCGTGTGCGCCCCCAAACACTCAGAGGGCAGAGGCAGGGGCTCCTGAGACCCGAGGTGCAGCTGTGTACTGACCGACCAGCTTCCACCAACCCAAGGACTAAGCATGTCTTCAGATAGCCTCTGATTTCCCTGCCTTGCTAAAACCCGCCTACCTGATGGTCAGCCAGCGTGTTTCAAATGCACCTTAAGTTATGAATTGACTTATGTAACTATAAAAACGTCAAAAAACTGTTAACGCATTTGAACATGGAATTTTGGCAAACCTAAATCTGTGTTCCTGGGCCATGGTCACTCATATCTGGCCCTAGACTAAACAATCCCCCTTTGAGGTGAGAGCTGTGTCTTTTGCATGGACACTGGGGTGCAGCTGTGCTGAAGCAGGGACTTTGCAGCTCACAGAGCCTGTGCCCCACCCCGGATATACCCAGAGAGCAGATGCAGGGATTCCTGGTACCTAGGGTGCAGCTATAATAAAGCAGAACCTTTGCAACTCACAGAGCTTGCCTCTCCCCCACCCACACACACTTTCCCAGAGAACAAGTGCGGGGACTCCTGGGGCCTGAGAAGGCCTGGTGTGATGGTGTGACTCCTGATGCCAGAAGATCCCACAAGGCCCACTGTGTGTGCCTGACTATGGTCAGCCTACAGAGATTGACTGTGCTCAGGCCAGGGTTCTGCAGCACTATCCTCCTTCCCTTGTCCCTCCTTCCTTCCTTCCTTCCTTCTCTTCCCTTTCCCCCTTTTTTTCTTTCTTCCTTTCTCTTTTCTTCCCTTCCTTCATCTCTGGTTTGCTGGGAGCTGGAATCAAAATATTGCCTTCCTCCCTTGCAAAGTTCTGTAACACAGGAAGGCAAGAGATAGACATGAAAACCTGGAATGGAGAAGTGCGTGCGTGTGTGTGTGTGTCTGTGTGGTGTGTTAGGAGTGCTGAGATGGGAAGCAGCCCTGAGAACAGAAGTGATATTTTTTAATTGGAGTGTAATGTATATTTACATTGTATGTATAATTACATTATACATAATTAAAAGAGATGAAACTTACAGGGACATTCTTATATTTATGATGTCTGAAGGAATTTATAAATAGTACAAAAGCTTTACAGCATCCTAATGTCGTGGCCTTTTCTGTCCTGTCACCCCTCTTTCAAAGGAATAGCAGAGACAAAGCACCCAGTAATGGCCAGTAACAAGAAGCTGGGTGCTGCTGCTCCTATCAGGACCAGGAGTCTGAGGGAAGTGAAGGGGAGGAGAAGGGACTGGGAAGACCACACAGGTGCTTGGGAGGAGGTGAGAAATTTGGGGAGGCCCCTACTGAGGAAACTAGACTGGGCTTGGCCAGGGAGGGTATTGTTGGTTGGGATGAGGGGACCGATCCCAGACATTCCTCTCTCACTATTTAAGGCTGCAGGCTGGAATGATGATCTCTAGGGAAAAGTCCATCACTGGGCTCTGGAGACAGTGCACTTGGTGAACACCCATTGTGGGAAGAAAGTGGCTCTTGGACACAGGATATTTTGCAAGAAACATCTAGAAGCAGGAAGTCAGGCTACGCACGTGGGAGGCATAGCTTCATGTGTGGTGTAGGTGAAACTTGGATTCTGAGCAGCTGCTTACAAACTTGAGGTGATCTTAGCTCAGAGCTAAGCCCAGGCAGAGATGGGGCACAATGGATCTTGCTCTTGAGATCTCTAAATTTGGAGGAAGACATATGGAGGAATGATGTGCTGCATGGGCAATGACAGTGATGGGAAGTGACCTGGGATCCAGAAAGACTTCTTGGGGAAAGGGACTAGGGAGCTGTGCAGATGGGCATAGTGACACTCATCTGTTACCTCAGCACTCAGGAAGCAGAAACAGGGGGATCATGAGTTCAAAGCCAGCCTGGGATATATATAGCAAGACCTGGTACCAACAATATTCCTGGGGACTAGGCTTACTGGGTAGTGTTTGCCTTGTAAGCCTAAGGACCTGAGTTTGATACTCAGAACCTATATAAAAGAGCCAGGTGTGGCCCTGCAGGCTTGTAATCCCAGCACTAGGGAGGTGATATAGGAGAGTCCCTGGGGCTGAATGGCCAGCCAGTCTAGCCTATTTGGTGAGTTCCAGGCACCGAGAGACCCTATCTCAAAAACTGCCAATGGAGCCAGGCATGGTGGCACACTCCTTTGAATCCCAGCACTGGGGAGGCAGAGGTAGGAGGATCGCCATGAGTTCAAGGCCACCCTGAGACTCCATAGTGAATTCCAGGTCAGCCTGGGCTACAGTAAGACCCTACCTTGAAAAAAAAAAAAAAAACACCTGCCAATGGCATACCTGAGAATGACACACAAAGTTCCCTTTTATCCCCACTGTGTACACCATACTTGCAGACACACATACACTGCACACACAGGAACATACAAGTACACATCCACACACATACCACTTTTTGTTTTGTTTGGTTTTTGGTTTTTCGAGGTAGGGTCTCACTCTGGTCCAGGCTAACCTGGAATTAACTCTGTAGTCTCAGGGTGGCCTTGAACTCACGGCGATCCTCCTACCTCTGCCTCCCAAGTGCTGGGATTAAAGGCGTGCGCCACCACGCCCGGCACATACCACTTTTTATTTTTAAACTTTTTAATTTATTTGCAAGCAGAAAGAGGTAGAAAGAAGACAGACATACAGATAGGCCAGGCACTCCAGGGCCCCCATCCACTCCAAATTAACTCCAGACACTTTTGACACTTTGTACATCTGGCTTTAAGTGGGTGGTCAGGAATCAAACTTGGGTTGTTAGACTTTGCAGGCAAGCACGTTAACCAGTAAGCCATCTCTGCAACCCATCTATCACATTTTTAAACAAAAAACCATCCTTGGGTGAGAGAAACAGATGCTGGGAGAGAAATCTGGTTAAAGCAGGTTTAGGATAAGTAGGAGACCCAGGAAGGCAAGAAAAGTAGACTTAAGGTCCTGTCCATGGATGGATCTTGTAGAACAAAACACCCAAAGATTATGCTGAGAACAGCCTGGAAACTTTGAGCAGTGGAGCAGGCCAGACTCCAGCTGAGCAGAGGTTGGCAGGAATAGTGACAAGAATCCCTCCCTAGGGTCCAAGGTCAAAAATGAGCCTATCTGGGCCACAGAGAAAAGTGGCCTGGACTGGGATGCAATAACTGGCCTGAAGCAGGTACCCAGGCCTGCATGCCAAACACTCTGCAGACTTCCTGTCTGGTTGAGAATTGTCCTGACTAATTATCCTGGCTTTGCTGTGGGTACCAGGAGGGTGGGGCTCTCATCCAGCATCATGATGCACTGGGACTTGAGTCTTCGCTCTAGTTCCGGCTGACCTCTTGAGAAAGTGGTAACTGGTCCCCTACAGGTACCAAGCAGAGCCTGGAAGAGAGCAGAAGGTAGAGCCAGCAACAGTTTCTTTTCAACATTCAATCAGACTCAGAACCAGCAGTTTAAAGAGGTTGAGAGGACCTCTGGGGGATTAATAGAACTCATGAAAATTATTCAAGGAGGCCTGGAGAGATGGCTCAGTAGTAAAGGTGCTTGCTTGCAAAGTCTGATGGTGTGGGTACAGTTCCTCAGCATCCACATGAAGACAAATGCACAAAGTGGCTTGTGTGTCTGGAGTTTGTTCACAGTGCTAAGAGGCCCTCGTGAATCCTGCTACACCCATTCTCTCTCTCCCTTGCAAATAAATGAATACAAATATTTCTAAAAAGAAAATTGTTTAAGGAGACCTCAGTGGCTGTTCATGCTGGTATCATTCTTCATGGCCATTATGACATGTCACCTTGCCTGGAGATGTGACTTCCTGCCCCCTCTACATATACCTGAGCATGTGTTGTGTGTCTTCAGGTAAGGCCTTTCCCTCTCTGAGCCTTAGCTTCCCTTTCTGGGTTGGTGTGGTCATGAAATGAGGGGCTGAGTGTGGGGCCTCCCAGCATACTGAATTACAGTAAGCACTCAGAGACAGTGAACCACGGAATTGGAGGATTGAGGAGTCTGAGATGAGATTCTTTTGGCAGCAGATGTCAGGTGAACACCATTAAGGAATGGCATATGGCCATCTGGACTGGTAGATCATGGCTGCTCAGGGCCCATGTATTGGTCAAGCCTTCACCATCATGAAGCAGAATCAGGATGTCTTCATTTGCAAAGAGGACCAGAGGGACTCCTTTGCTTCACTGGCTGGATGAAATAGTAATGGGAAAACTTGAGGCTGGGGAGGGAGAAGTGTGGGTATGTGCAGGCCACCAATCAGGAATAGGTGACTGGGGACATACCAAGGTAGGGCACTGATTGATGGCTTGTGAGCTGAGTGTTCTGTGCCCATCAAACTCTTGTCCCACTCCTCTCCTCCAGGTTGCAACAATGTCAAACATGAGCAGTTGGATGCCAAGCTGAAGGAGGTCACAGGGCCCATCAACTTCACAGTCTTCTTGACCATGTTGAGTGAGAAACATTAGTGTGAGAGAGGCTCTCAGGATGCTGGGGAGAGGGAGTAAACATGTCTTCCTATGGGGCCCTGATGTTTACATGACCACAGTTGAGAACATGGTGTGCCCCTCCCCAGACACCATCCCTTGGAAGCACACACCATCCCAGGCCTGCATCAGTTTTCACCTAGGTTCATTGACCACAATCAACACAGCATCTTCCATTTCCTTCCTATTACCATTCCCCCTGCTTTTTTGAGGTAGGGTCTCACTCTAGCCCAGGCTAACTTGTAATTCACTGTGTAATTTCAGGAGACCTTGAAATCACAGTGATCCACCTACCTCAGCCTCCTAATAACTAAGAATAAAGGCATGCACCATCATAACCAGCTTATTTCCCTTATCTACCTGTCACTTTTTCCTCTCTGCCTTCTGTTGATGGTGAATGAAAGGCAGAGAAGTGCTATGGGAGAAAGTGATTCTAAAAACCACAGTGGAGCCAGGCATGGTGGCTCACGCCTTTAATCCCAGTACTCGGGAGGCACAGATAGGAGGATCACCATGAGTTTGAGGCCACCCTGAGACTACATAGTGAATTCCAGGTCAGCCTGGGCCAGAGTGAGATCCTACCTCAAAAAAACAATAAATAAATGCAAACCACTGTGGCTGACTGAGCCTATTGCCAGACAAATTACTCACCTTGTCCAATTCTGTAGGCAACATGGTCACAGTGAAAAGATGACAGCTGTATTCACCAATAAGGAGTCTGAACATGCTCAGAGAGGTCACAAAAGATGTTCCAGGTGCCTCAAGAAAAGAATAACTGTAATGGATCCACTAACAATCTTCTGGAACTCAGTATTCGGTCTGGAGCTAGAAAATGGAGCCAGCTCTGTTCTCTTTCTCTCCTGACTCTGGGACATCCTCTGCATAGTCATCTCCAAGTTGGAGGTTTCTGTGGCTGAAAGTAAGGGTCAGCCTGGACTGTGGCTGTACCAGGAGTTAGGCAGTGTGGTCACCCTCCCCTCAGGCTGCCCTTGAATAGTCTTTAGATCAAGATCTGGACTCCCACACATGGAAGGGTGATACTGGGTAGTCTGGGTTTCTGTTTACACCTTAATATTTCTGAAGAGTGCTTGTCTAGAATCTCTCAGAGAGGAACTGTGCCATGACTCAGCAGTATAGTACTTACTTAATTCCCCCAGTGAGGGGCTGAGGCCTGGCTCAGTTATAGGGCTCCTGCCTAGAAAACACCAGTGAGGGGCTGGGATGTGGCTCAGTGGAAGAGTTCCTGCCTCGAATCCCCCACTGAGTAGCTGTGGGCATAGAATATGCCGAGGCACTTTCTGCTATAATGTTAGTTGTGTACTAGGGGAGAACAGGAGTTTAGTTGGGAGCCTCTAGGGTGCACATAGAAAGGGGAGAGTAATTTTATCCCTAAAGGCCCCGAGCCTGTTTTGTGGATGGGGAATTAGAAGCTTAAGGCTCATGATGCTCCTGTCAGGCTTTGGCTAAGCTGGGGCAAGACTCATGGCCTTGGTGAGGACTACAGTACTGCAGCTTCTCCCTAGTTTTTCAGGGACATGAAGCCTGGAATCCAGCTGAGCTTGTCACACAAACTTTCTTGTCCTCTAATTGGGGTAAGGAAATTTTGCCATGAGATGCCCCACTATGGTGCCTCAGACAAGGAATGAAAACTGTGTGACAAACTAAGGTATTGTGTCTATTACCTGGGTGCACTGGATCTGAAGAGGACCAAATTGGAGTGATGCCAGCCTGGAGCTGGGCACTCATATAGGTTCATTGTCCTGATCCATTAGTGTGGGTCAAAACCTAAGCATTGAGCCAGGTGTGGTGGCTCATGTGTGTAATCCTAACATTCAGGAAGTGGATGAGGAATTCAAGGTCATTCTCAGCTGTATATTGAGTTTGATGACAGCTAAGGCTACATGAGACCCTTTCTCAATCAAACCATACAAAGAAACAAACCCAAACCCCTAGCCATTAGTGGCCATCAGCAATATGGTCCTATATGATGGGGGAAAATGCACATCTCTGACCCTAAGACATGGTGAGTCTTCCCAAGACCACAGTGAGTGACTGAGGAGCACATGACCAGGAAAGGGGTCTGGATAAGAGTTATTAGGCCACCTGCTTTCATCACAGATCCAAGGAAACCTTGAACAAGTGCCTTCCTTTCTCTGGGACTCAGTTTCCCCAATAATACAATGAAGACCTTGAGTATTAAAGCCCATGATGGACATCAGAATCTTTTCTTCTTCCTCATTCTCCTTTTGGTCCTCTTCTTGTGTTGAGCATAGAGCCAAGTGCCTTGCACAAAAAGTCAAATACTCTACCATGTTCCAGTCCCTCAGTGTGGGGTTCTAAGTAGGCTGAGACATACCCTCAGCCCTTCATGGATAGATTCTAAGCAAGAAGTCTACTGCTGAGCCATGTCCACAATGTCTCACTGGGGGATTCTAGGCAAATGCTCTACTACTGAGTCACTCTCATCCCCTCACTGGAGGTTCTAGCAAAACACTCTAGTGCAGTAGGAATTGGAGCAAGAGAGAACTGGGAGGAAGAAAGGTAGGGGAGGGGAAGGCTGAATTCTCCAGGAGGCTCATGGGTACTGAGATAGAGAGGGACCAACAGGTCAGCATAGAGAAAGATGCTGATGGGAGCCAGGCTGAGGGGAGAGAACTAAGCTAGTTGTTATCAGAATGGATGGAGGCAGGACTGGGAAAAGGAATGGCCAGCTTATCTTGGAATGTCTGAATGGGACATGGACATAGCTAGCTGTAGTACAGGTCAAGTCCTGTGGCAGTGGCCTATAGGAAGTGTACATGGGGACAGTTCTAGTGGAGCACAGAGGTAAAGAGCCCAGTGAAAGCCTGCTTTGGACCCTAGAGGCTGAGTCAACGCCTGAGCTATGCTCAAGCCATCCCTTCCAAGCCTCACTGGGCTTTTGGTGATCCTGGGTAATGAGATGTTTCCTCCCCACCCAGGGACAGGCTGGTGATCAAGGACAGTGATGTTTATGGTCAGGTATTGAGGATGGATCCGCAGCATGTCAGAGCCTCCCCCTATGTGATGTGGGAGAAGGCAAGTGGATCCTGGTGGAGGTGGGCATGTCTACTTCCTCTTCTATAACATTATCAAAGGCTGTGAGGCAGACTTCTGGGCCTACAGAGGCACTTCCAAGAGCATCTCAATCTAGAATCAGCCAGTCAGTGTATGAGGTTCCCACCTGCATCTTTGGAACCTAGGACACCCCCTTGACAATAACCTAGACCAGTATCATGGAGCAAGAGTGAGAAGGAAATCCATCCATAGGGGATCCATTTGGGGAAGAGAAGGTACTCCAGAGGCTGTAGGACCTGACAAATCTGGCTGCTGGTTATACCAGCCATAAAGAAGATGCTAGTTAAAACAAAATCTTTGCAAAGTTCCCAGATTGGGGACCTGGAAAATTTGACCTTCTCGCAGTACCATAAATAGTGGAAATTGTGTATAGGTCCTTAGTGGGACCTGGTACCACTGGCGCCAGAATGCACAGGAGCTGCTCACCATTCTGATACTATCTTTATCACTGAGCCTGCTTAAGCCCCACAAATCTCCCCCATAGTTCCAGGTTACATCAGTCCCCTTTGTTCAGGACCCAATGTAGGTCCTACTTCTGGAGGCTCTGGTAGCTGGAAGTAGTTAACTTTCCTGGACCCATCTTGCTCCATCTTCCATCAGGTACATCATTTAGTCCTCTCCAGCCTCAGTTTCTTGCTTAGTTAAAAGTGAATCTTAGTACTCATGTCCTGAATCAGCTAGAGCCAAGATCTAAGGGGATCCACCATGGGAAGAGTTTTCTATGATGCCCTTTGCCTCAAGTGGTATCTTATAGTCTGGAAAGTGCTAGATAGATGTCATTAAAAGTGGCAGGGCATCACGAACAAGGCCTGGTGGTTCAGGCCAGTCAACCCAGGCTCAGCAGGCTGAAGCATGAAAATGACAAGTTCAAGGCCAACCTGGGATATATAGTGAGATCCAAGGGCAAGGATATAAGTCAGTAGTAAAGAATATGTGTAACATCCTCCTGTGAGGGTCGGGGGTTGGGCTGTAAAACATTTGCCTCGCATGTCTGTGGCCGTGGTTCCATGGAAATCTCAGCAATCCTAATGTCCTTCTGTGGTCTCAAGGTCATTCCATTCGGTCCCTCCCGAATTCTAGAGGGAAAGTTGGGGTTCCATAGGAGGCATCTGGCCTCAGACACCTGCCTCATACTCAGAGCAGCCCTGTATATTAGTGTTCCCCAGATCAGGGCTTTTTGCCTCCAGTACCCTCCAGGGCCAAATGCCCGTGAGCATGCCTTCAGGACTGCCCTTACCTCAAGACATGATGACTTCTTTACACAAACAGCATAAAAGAGAATCTTAGGGCACAGGCCAACCTTTTCAGTTAGGAGGAAGTGTGAGTTTTTGGAGGAGGGTCCCATGATCCCCTGCTCCGATCTGCTCAAAAACTATCCTGGTCCAGTCCCTCTCTGTGTCCACTCCCTCATCTCAAGCAAATAATTGTGGTGTTCCCACATGATGTCTATGGCAACTTGGACTATAGGAACTGTGCTATGTCATCACACTTGGTGAGGAGCAGGACTAAGAGATAGTTTCCCCCACATTCTAAGTCAGTGAAGACTGGCCAGGGAGGGGGTTCCTGTGACTCGTTTGTACAAAATAAACAGCTTCATTATTCTATGATTTGGGGAGTTGAAGCAAAAATAAAAAACACAAAGATGTAAGTTTAGGTGATTGTGTGATTAACACTCCAGTTGGAGTGATTAACACTCCAGTTAGGGAGATAGGAAAGTTTCCTATCCATGTTGATTTTTCCATAATTCTTGTTTCCTTGGCTTTGTTTAGCCATCCCTGATGAGGTGGTGTGTAGAACTAATTAACAAGTTTAACACTCCCCAGCTGGACCCAAAGACCTTAATTTATGGTTTTATTCAGCACCTAGAACATGTGAGCGCTCATGCCAGTCTAAGGGATGCCAAGATGGGACAGGCCTATCTACAGGCAGAAGAGGTGATGTGGACTGCAAGGAAGGAAGGATAGAGGGAGAAGAAGCCAGCAGAGAACAGCACTTGAGAGGAGGCTGGACCAAATCAGGAGAAACCAGTCAAAGACTGCTGGGCAGGGACAGGGCTGGTAAGGGGAGGGGGGTGAATTCAAGGAACATTTGAAGGGTAACCAAAATTTTCATTTTTTACTTTGTTGGTTTCACCTTAGTACAGGCTGACCTGGAATTCACTATGTAGTCTCAGGGTGGCCTTGAACTCATGGTGATCCTCCCACCTCTGCCTCCTGAGTGCTGAGATTGAAGGCATGTGCCACCATGCCCAGCAAGCAAAGACTTCTTAACCAGTACAGGCAAGGCATCTAAGATCAAATATGTAGGACTAAATTGGACTATCAGAATTAAAACTGTCCATCAAAATACACAATTGAAACTGTGGAAAGACAAGACCTGGGATGGGAGAAAATACTATAGACACACAGATTTTTGTCAAAGGCTTTTTATACAGATACATTATTTCTGCCTGTTAATAATGGAAAATATGTTAGTCACATTTGCCACTAAAACTAATTTAACTGAACAAGCAATTTGGGGGAGGAAGGATTTACTTTACTTTTAACTCACACTTTCAGAGATTTTGTGTCCATAGTCAGCTGACTCCATTGCTTTGGGCCCATGGAGAAGTAGAGCATCAGAGGGCAGAAAACAAGGGCAGAGCAAAGCATCACACTGCTTGGCAGACAAGAAACAAGAAGCCAGAAAGAGGAACATGTGTAGCCAAGATACCCCTTCAAAGGCAAGATTCCAAGGAGCATCTTTCTGAAATCTGGCCCTACCTTCCAGGGTTTCTAGCATGAAGCAGGATTCTGTTTAAAAAAAAAAAAAAAAAAACAGGCTAGGCATGACAATCTATGCCTTTAATCCCAGCATTCAGAATGCAGGGGTAAGAGGATCCCTTTGGGTTTAAGTCCATACGGAGACTACGTAGTGAACTCCAGGTCAGCTGGGCTGGAGAGAGAGCCTATGTCAAAAATCAAGTCAGGTCTGGGTTGCCTGCATGGATAGGGCGTGGGCACATGTGGTGGTCTGGAGTGACTAGGCCAGACACCTAATTCCTGGCTCCTCCCGTCTCCCAGGTCTGGGTTGCCTGCATGGACAGTGTGCATACAGGTGTGCAGGGCAGTCTGGAGTGAATAGGTCAGACCCCTGTTTCTTGACTCTTCCCACCTCCCAGGTCTGGGTTCTCTGCATGGAGAGTGTGTGTGTGCAGGCAGGTGGAAGTAGCAGGCTCAAGTGAGTAGACCAGACCCATGTTTCTGGGCTCCTCCCACTTCTTCTGTCTAGGTTGCCTGCACAGACAGTGAGCAGACAGGCGCAGTGGTCTGCAGTAAGTAGGCCAGACCATTATTTCCTGGCTCCTCTCAATTCTCCAGTATGGGTTGCCTGCTGGTGCGGACAGTGTATGGGTGGCCATGATGGTCTGTAGTGAGTGAGGCATGGAATAAGTAGGCAGATCCTTGTTTCCTTGCTCCTCTCAGCCCCCTGGTCCTCATAGGACTGATTGCGCTTTGCTTGGGGAGGCCTGGTCCCTATGTGAGCTGTGTAATCAGGCCTTTTGCTCTGGTATTCCAACTACATACTGGGTGCCAACATCCATGTCCACCTGAGTCAGAGAGTACATGGGACAAAGGACAAAAATATGGTTCCTCTTCAATAAAATAAAGAGTCTTCCTAAATTGGGAAGGCAAGGCAAAAAAAAAAAAAAAAAAAAAAAGCCAACTAAAGTCAGAAAACTGAGAGATCTACATCAAGGATGCCTAGACCTACAATGGAATCCTTCAATTAAATCACAGGTAAATCAACAAAACTTCATTCCCAAAATGAAAACACAACAACTTGTTGTGAGACCCTGATCAAAAAAATTGCTGAACAGGAAGCCAAACATCAAAGAACCAACAATAGTATCAATAAGTTGAACAGAATTGTCTCCTAGGGCATTCAGCTTTTGATAGTAGGCTTCACTTGATAGAAGAAAACATTAGAGTTATGAGTAAATTGAAGGTAAGTCAAGAAATGGAAGATTTCAACAACAGGTTGATTAAGATTAAAGAAGACTTGATCAAATGCAAGAATGAACTTCAGGAAGCATCAATAAAATCAGAACTGGAATTGAAATTGTACCTCCAAACAGACAGGGACACAGTGCAAAATAACAGAAAAAAATAGGGCTGGAGAGATGGCTTAGTGATTAAGCGCTTGCCTGTGAAGCCTAAGAACCCCGGTTTGAGGCTCGGTTCCCCAGGTCCCACATTAGCCAGATGCACAAGGGGGCGCACGTGTCTGGAGTTCATTTGCAGAGGCTGGAAGCCCTGGCGTGCCCATTCTCTCCCTCTCCCTCTATCTGTCTTTCTCTCTGTGTCTGTCGCTCTCAAATAAATAAATAAATAAAAATAAATAAAAATTTAAAAAATTATTGAAGAAAAAATTCTGACTCTCTCCAAAGAGAGGTCCATCCAGATACAAGAAGCTTACAGAACACCAAACAGACAAGACCAAAGAAGAAATTCTCCAAGACATGTCATAGTAAAAACTCCCAACAATGAAAACAAAGAGATAGTACTAAAATAAGCAAAAGAGAAACAATTCACAACATAAAAAGACAATCTCATCAGAATTACATTCTCAGTAGAAACCCTGAAAGCCAGAAGTGCCTGGATTGGGACACATCAAACATGAAAAACTATGGGTTCCAAGCCAAGGTATTCTACCCAGCAAAAGTATCCTTCAAAGCCAGGCGTGGTGGCGCACGCCTTTAATCCCAGCACTCGGGAGGCAGAGGTAGGAGGAGTGCCATGAGTTCAGGGCCACCCTGAGATGACAGAGTTAATTCCAGGTCAGCCTGGACCACAATGAGACCCTACCTCAAAAAATCAAAAAAAAAAAAAAAGTATCCTTCATAACAGATGATGAAAGAAAAATCTGCATGAAAAAAGTCAACACTATGATTATATGAACACAATACCGAAACTACAAAGACTACTTGAGGGAATGCTCCACAAAGGACACTGAAACAACCAATCTCAGGGGCCATCAAGAAGAAGACCACAATGACCAAAATAGTCTAGGCTAAAAACAAAACAAAACAAAACAAAACAAAAAAAAACCCTACAAAACACAAGATGGCACCAAACCCATAAAACATGACAGGGATTAATTAAAACCTCACAATGATAATATTAATGGCCTTAACTCACCCATCAAATGACACAGGTGATCAAAAAACTGGATCCTTCTATCACCATTAAAAACGGACACCTTCTCAGGGTGAAAGGTTGGAAAATGATATTCCCAGAAAATGGAAATAAAAAACAGGCAGGTGTTGCTATATTAATATCTGATAAAATAGACTTCAAACCAAAGGTAATCAAAAAGGACAAAGAAGGCCACTTCTTATTCATGAAGAAAATTACCCAACATGAGCACATCACAATCACAAATATATATACACCAAACACAGGTGCACCACAAGCAAAATCTACTTGACAATAAAACAGAAATAAATACCAATACCATCATAGTTGGGAGAATTCAATACTCTACTAACATCAATAGACAGATCATCGAAGCATAAAATCAACAAGGAAATAATAGAGCTCAACAAAATCATAGATCGACTAGACCTAACAGATATCTATAGAACTTTCCACCCCAACTATACAGAATGCACATTCTTCTCAGCAACCCATGGAGCCTTCTCCAAAATTGACCATATATTAGGCCATAAAGTGTGCCTTCATGAAGTCAGGAAAACTGAAGTAACTCCCTGCCTCATGTCATACCACAGTGCTTTAAAGCAAGAAATTAACAAGAGACACACCAAGAACTCCACCAGCTCCTGGAGACTAAACACCACACTTTTACACAGTGAATAAGTCATGTAAGAAATAAAAATCAAATCAAGGCAAAACAAAATAGGGATTTTGGACATGTGTCAGTGGTTAAAGAAAATTGTTTGTAAAACTTTTCAACCTGGTTCAACTTCCCAACACCCAGATAAAGCCAGATGGACATTCTTTTGCAGTAGCAGGTGACACTTGGTGTGCCCATAAAGCACTTGGATATGTAAATAAATAGATAAATACAAAACTAAAAATTATTTTTAAATCCTAAAAGCAATAGGAAAGAAAGAAAGGAAGGAAAGAAGAATTCTGAATGGGGGAAAGTGCGAAAGAGGGAGAAGAAGAATGGCACATTTGAGGCAGGGTGAATGGCACTTGGCACTCTTGGCCCTCAGGGAAGGCAGGAGCAAGGGCCCTTGATCAGGTCAGGATAACAACCGAGCCATCCACAGCAGAAGAGGCCAAGGTTTATAGAGCTCTCCCTCCACTGAAGACCTGCCTTTCTCTTCCTCTAAGATCGCCTTTCCTAGAAACACTGAGTTGAGATGAGCTATGCATATGCCCCTGAGAACTTACCAGACCAGTTTGTATCCAACAGAACCAGGCAGAGCCAAGACATCTCAAGCCATGGCCACCTGCTTGTTTGAGGTTCCTGGCTTCATTATATCTGGGACTGCCAACCCACTGACTCCTCCTGGGAATATGGAAATGAGAGTGCTGGGGATGTTGCTCAGTGATAGAACACTTGCTAAAATTAAGCCAGTGAGGGGATGAGTGTGTGACTCACTGGTAGAGCAGTAGCCTAGAATCCCCCAGTGAAGGGCTAGGGGCATGGCTCTTTGGTAGAGCACTTGCCTAGCACGCTTGTATCACATGGGAAATGGTTAAGTCCTTACCTGGGATTCCGGTGCTCCTGGGGATCTGTGTGCTCCTGGGGGACCTATAGGCAGAGTTACCAATGGCCACCTGAGGCCAGCAAAGCTAACTGCCCTCTGCCAGCTCTGGAGATGGACATTTCCAGCCTTTTTTCCCTGCGTCTGTCCTCATAGGTGGTGGATGAAGGAAGAGGGAAGCACACTGTAGTAATTTGAACATATGTCCCACATAGACTCAAGTGTTTTATTAAAGCTTGTAACTTGGGAGTGAGGAGGTGTCCCTGGGTGCAGACCCTGGGATCCAGCCCAAAGGTGTGTTTGGGGACAGATCTGAATTCCAGCCTAAAGGTATGCAGAGAGGTTTGAGCCCTGGTGAAATGTCTTCCTGTCACTGGTTTTGTGTTTGCTGCTTTTTGGTATTTGCTGGCTGCTGGTGGTTTCTCTTTGCTTGGATTTATGAATGGGAGCCAGCTTCTTCCACTGTGGTTAGAACTTCCACTGTATCTGTAAGCTTGAAATAAGTCCCTTCCTCCTCCAAGTTGTCTGTTTTGGATGTTCATCCCAGAAACGTGAAGCTTATTCCTCCACATACATTCATCAGGCATTCCATCCTAGTGTCCAGAGCCACACTTCCATCTGCTCGATCTACACCTTCATTTGCATGCCTCGTCAATATAGTCAATCCCATCCTGGGATCCAGAGAGAAAGCTAGTCTAGAAAGTTCTCAGCCTAGTCTGTCAGTCTCTGCCCATCTGGGAACCCAGAACTAGCCTTCCTGATACACTCCTACCCTAGTGCTTTGGTTACCATGACAATATGCTCACCCTATGGCCACCATGATTGCACTTTGAGAAACACACCCCATCAGGCTCCTCTCAGGTCCCTCAAACTCTTAAGTCAAATCCTCTTTGCCCTCACTGCTCATATACCCTGCAAGAAAGTTCAATCAGTGCTGTTTCTTCTCTTGCAGGTTCCATACCTATCTGAGTCCCTTCTTGGTGCTCTTTCTTGTTGGTCTTAGGTGGCACCCTCTCCTCCAGGAGTCCCTCCAGGATTTTTCCCTCTCCTCCTTCACAAATACAGGGACCAGCCACTGCCAATGTTTGATGTACATTAAATTACTGTCTTCCCCTTTGTGACAGTTAAGGTGTTGTCAACTTGATCTGTTTAGTAATCCACAGAAATCCCCTTTGGGTGGGTCTTGGAGGTTGCTTCCAGGAAGAATCAACTAAAGGAGGAAGCCCTTTCCCCAGAGTGAGCCCTTCCCCCAGAGTGGGTGGCCCTGCTCAGAGGGGGTAAAAAGAGCCCCTTCCTTCCTTCCACTTGGCTGCCGGAGCTGCTCACTACCTTCCAGCGTGGACTGAAGACCAGCGTGGGCCAAAGACCAGCGTCAACTGAAGACTCACTTGGATCGAAACCCAGCAGCTCCTCAGGAAGCCTCCAGGCTTTCCAGCACCATCTTCAGTGCTGGGTCAGGACTGCTGAGGCATCTGGCCACATGGACTGAGCAGCTACCAGGTTCCCTGATTCTTGGGCCTGCAACAATAAATTCCCTTTTAAAAATAATTCATTCTAGCAGTTCTGTTCCTCTAGAGAACCCTGACTAATATACCCCTGGACCATTGAGCTATGTAGAGGGAATTTGGGTAGGTCTCATGTGCTTTTGTTCCCCTGCCTCTACACAGATCTGTGCTTCCAAGACTGTAGGAAGATGGCTGGGTTGTGCCATGTAGTGATTTCTAGGGACCAAATATCATGTGTTGATCCAGTTACAAAACAAACACCACCCCCCCCCCCCGTGCAAGTATATTTGAGATGTACCATGTTATCTCGGAAGCCTAGTGACCCTTAAATTTGCTTTCTTACCTTCTTCAAATGTCACCTTTTGGATGAGCTCTACTCCAGTTCCTCCCAAACTCTGACTCCTAATGGGGTTTTTGCCCATTTTACAGAAGTGACTTCTTTATGCCATGCTAGGGACAGAACTTAGACCATGCCCCAGCCCCTCCTTATGAGATTCTAGGTATGTGCTCTACCACTGAGAGACATCTCCAGCCCCACAGTGGGAGATTCTAGGCAGGTGCTTTGCCAACTGACTCATGTCCCCAGCCCTTCACTGGGGGATTCTAGGCAAGTGATCTATCACTGAGCCACACCCCCATCCCTTAACTGGGAGATTCTAGGCAAATACTCTACCATTGAGCTATACCATAGTTCCTCTTATAGGGATCATAGGCAGGTGCTCTACCACATACCCACAGATCCAGGGGAAGTTCTAACCACAGTAGAAGAAGCTGGCTCCCATTCATAAATCCAAGCAGAAAGAGAGAAACCACCAGCAGCCAGCAAACACAAAGCCAGCGACAAGAAGACATTTCACCAGGCTCAATATACCATGCATTTCATTGGATGGTTCTAGTCAGGAGCTCTATCACTGAGGTCCATCCCAGCCCTATTACTTTTACAAGTAAATACCTTATCCACTGAGCCATCTCACCAGCCCACCATCTTAATGCTTTCATTTGGAAACAGTCTAACTAAGCTACCCAGGCTGGTTTTGAACTTGATCTGTAATCCAGATAGACCTTGACCTTTCAATCCTCTTTCCTTAACCTCCTGAGTAGCTGAGATGCCAAGCAGCAGGCCCAGCTTGAAAGTGACTTATTATTGAAACCTGGGTTTGATTATAAGGTGACAGGCAGTTCACAAGAACCTAAGACACTGCCCAGTTAGTGCCCACAGGATGTTTGTTTACTGTACAGAAGAATCACTGAGAAAATGCAGGCCAGCCTCTTCTGCCATTATGGGACTTCCTCTGGACCTGTAAACTTCAAATAAATTTCCTTCTTCCTGCAACCTGTGCCTGGTTTGGAGGTTCCTCCCAGCGACCTGAAGCTGTCTGCTACAGTGACCCTACCTCAGCCTTCTAAGTGCTGGGATTAAAGGCGTGCACCATCACACCCGGCTCCCTTAAACTGATTTTTGTCAGGCATTTCATCAGACAACTAGAAGCTGGTTAATACAGTAGAACATGCCCCACCTCCTGAATGACCCAGCTGAGCAACCTGGCATGGTGTAGATTATTGGTTCTTTCCTCCAGTGAAGGAGTGCCTGGCTGTGACTTAAGGCTCACTGTTACTGCCCAGCACATTGGGAGAGTTTCCTCCTGAAAACCACTCCCTGTTGAACTCCAAGGGCAGGATGGCACCCAAAGATAACTGAAGCAAACCAACAGCTTTCCAAAGACAGATCACATACACAGAGGAGCCAGAACCAAGATCACAAGTAAAGGAAGCTGACTGAAGCTAAGGCCTGTGTGTGTGTGTGTGTGTGTGTGTGTGTGTGTGTGTGTGTGTGTATCCCACCAAAAATGGCATATTTAACTTTCTACATAGCATCACAGGTTAGGAAATTCAGGAAGGGTTAACATTTTCCTAACATGCAAATCATATCACTAATTATTTTCCAGTGTGGTTTGTGAGCAAAAAGGTACTCTCATTTTAATTTGTTTGAGATAAGTTCACCTTATGTAAATTCATGAACCTCCTGACTTAGCTTGCAGGATGCTTTGATTAAAAGTGTGAGCTACCACACCTGGCTCCGCCCCCCCTCCCCCGAGGTAGGGACTTGCTCTAGGCCAGGCTGACCTGGAATTCACTATGTAGTCTCAGGCTGGACTCAAACTCACAGTGATCCTTCTGCCTCTGCCTTCTCCGAGTGCTGAGATTAAATGTGTGTGCCACCACACCCAGCTTGGTTTTATTTTAAGAAAGAAGGTGTCTTCCATTTTATTGCATGCAAGAAATATCTTCAAGATAACTCTTTAAAATCATGAGACGAGGGTTGGAGAGATGGCTTAGCAGTTAAGACATTTGCCTGGGAAGCCTAAGGACTCAGGTTCAATTCCTCAGGACCCATGTAAGCCAGATACACAAGATGGCATGTGCGTACAAAGTTCATTTGCAGTAGCTAGAGGCTCTTCTTTATCTGCCTTATTCTTTTGTTCCCTCTCAAACAAATAAATAAAATAAAATAATTCATGACATGAGGGAATGGAGAGATGACTCAGCAGTTAAATGAACTTGCTTACAAAGTCTGACAGGCCAGGTTTTATTCCCCAATACCCACAAAAAGTTAGTTGCACAAATTGGTGTATTTGTCTGTAGTTCATTTGCAGTGGCAAGAGGTCCTGGAATATCTCTCTGTCTCTCTCTCTCTCCCCCTGTGTGTGTTTCTATGAAATAAATAAGTATTAAAAAGAAATAATGGGCTGGAGAGATGGCAGTTAAGACATTTGCCTGCATGCCAGAGGACCCAGGTTCAATTCCCCAGGACACATGTAACTATATGCACAAGGTAGCACATGCATCTGGAGTTCATTTGCAGCAGCCAGAGACCCTGGCATGCCCATTTTCTCTTTCTTTCTCTCTCTGCCTCTCTTTCTGCTGCTTTCTCTCAAATAAATAAATAAAATATTTTAAAAAAGAATTCATGCAGGACTTCTCAAGTGGACTGGCTACGAAAACCCACGAGCATTCCTGAAGTGTTCCTTTACCATTATAGCACAGTGGCAATCGTTAAGATTCTCTAATCTTAGTTCTGTTGGAAACTTATTTATTTCCTTTAAAAATTACCAGGCATGCTGGCACACACATTTAATCCCAGCACTCGGGGAGCAGAGGTAGGAGGATGACTGTGAGTTCAAGACCAGCCTGAGACTATATAGTGAATACCAGGCCAGCCTGGGCTAGAGAAAGACCCTCCCTTAAAACAACAGCAACAACAAAAAGTTTTTAATAAAGAAACAAGAAACTGGTGCTGATTATATATATATATATATATTTCTCCCCTCTGAGTCTCCATGTTTCCCAAGAAAGGAAAGAAATCTATGAGGAGAAATATAAACACGCCAGGAAAAAAGCATATCCAATATTTCTGAAATGAATATGCTATGGGATGAATTGTATCCCTCCAAACAATGGGACATAGTTATGTAGTTTCACGCTGGCCTTGAAATCACGGTGATCCTTCTACCTCTACCTCCCATGTGCTGGAATTAAATGCATGCACAAGCACACCCACACCCTTCTTAAAAGAAAAAAGAAAAACAGGCAGAAAGAGAATGAGATTGGTGGATGTTCTAAGGCCTCCAGCGACTGCAAACCAGCTCCAGACACGACCATGTGCATCTGGCTTTACGTGGGTCCTGAGGAATTGCGCAAAGGGCCTTAAGTTAAGCAGGCAAGCGCCATCCCTTTCCCAATTCAAGGCCTGCATCTGAGCTGCAGAATACACGTTCGAATACGGAAGGACCCTGTTTAAGGAGACCAGCTTGTTTCTATGCGTGGGAAAAAAACAAAGACGGCGACTGGGGGACACAGCAGGAAAAGACGAAGCGGCACGCGACCCCCACGCCCGCTGCCGCACGCCTGCGCAGAGCGGGTCCAAACAGCCCGGTAGCGCGGGTCCCGGCCGTGGCTCTGACACAGCTGGGGGAGCGCAACGCGATGACGCCACGAGAAACGCGCCGGCTGAAGGGACGCCTGCGCAGTCCGGAATGAGGGCGGGGTGCCGTCATGTGGAGCACACTGGCTGAAGGGACGCATGCGCAGTCCGGAATGAAGGCGGGGTGCCATCTGGACCACACTGGCTGAGAGGACGCATGCGTAGTCCGGAATAAGGGCGGGGTGACGCCGTATGGAACGCACTGGCTGGAGGGACGCATGCGCAGTCCGGAATGAGGGGGGGGTGCCGCTGTGTGGAACGTGCCGGCTGAAGGGACGCATGCGCAGTCCGGAATGAGGGCGGGGTGCCGCAGTGTGGAACGTGCCGGCTGAAGGGACGCATGCGCAGTCCGGAATGAGGGCGGGGTGCCGCAGTGTGGAACGGGCCGGCTGAAGGGACGCATGCGCAGTCCGGAATGAGGGCGGGGTGCCGCAGTGTGGAACGGGCCGGCTGAAGGGACGCATGCGCAGTCCGGAATGAGGGCGGGGTGACGCCATGTGGACCGCCCTGGCAGAAGGAACGCATGCGCAGTACAGTGCGAGAGCAAAGCTCTTCACCGCCCCCTCCCACTCCATCCTGGATGCTGAGACGCCTGCCCCCAACCCCTCCTAGGCTCGTTACCCACCAGGTCTTCGTCATGGCGGAATGCTTCTGGATGAGCAGCTTGCTGCGAAGGCTGTGGCGGAGGACGGGCGTGAAAGCCAGGGGACCCACGCGTGCGCTCCCTCCTCCACGCTGAAAGCCAGGTGCGCGTGGCAGCCTTGGGCCCCGGGCGCCCGCTTCCGGTGGGACAGGGCCACGTGGGCTCTTTGGGGCCACAAGGCCCCGACCGCTCCCACTGTCCCCCTCCCAACCCACCCGTGCCTCGGTTTCCCCGACTGCAAAACAACCTGCATGGATAACTGCCCCCTTCTGCACGTCCACCGCTCCCTCCTATCCCATCCGTGCCTCAGCTTCCACTTCTGCATAACAAAATGTAGGGTTACCAGCCCCCCTTCTCCCTTGCGTCCCTCCCGAACCTTCCCGTGCCTCAGTTTCCCTGGCTGCAGAATAACTTGAAGGGTTACCTTCCCCCCTTTCTCCCCCACCGCTCTTCGCCTAACTCACCCGTGCCTCAGTTTCCCTATCTACAGAATAACCTGGAGGGTTACCTTCTGCCCTTTCTTACCTTCCCTGTCTTCCCAACCCACCTGTGCCTCAGTTTCCCCGTCTGCAAAATGACGTGGAGGATTACCTTACCCCCTTTCCTCCCTCTCTCCTTCCGAACCCACCAGTGCCTCAGTATTCCCGTCTGCATTATAAACTGGAGAGTTACCTTCCCTCCTTTCCACCACTCCCTCTCTGCTCCCCAACACACCCGTGCCTCAGTTTCCTGTCTGCAGAATTAAATGCAGGGTTACCTTCCTCCCCCTCCCTCTCTGCTTCCTATTTCACACGTGCTTCAGTTTCCTTGTCTGCAGAAGAACCAGTGTACCTTCCCCATTTCTCCCTCTCTCTCTCCTTCTATACAACCCATGCCTAAGTGTCCCCATGTGCAGAATAATGTGAAGGGTTACCTTCTCCCCATTCTACCCCTCTCCCTCTCCTTTCTGACCCCCGTGCCTCAGTTTCCCTGTCTGCAGAATAACTTGGAGAGTTACCTTCTCCCCTTTCTCCCCCTCCCTCTGGGCTTCCTAACCCACGGTGCCTCAGTTTCATCGTCTGAAGAATAACCTAGAGAATTACATTCCTCCGTTTCTCCCCCTCCCTCTTTGCTTCCTAACCCACTCTTGACTCAGTTACCCAGTCTGCAGAATAACCTGGAGGGTTACCCTCTCTCCTTTCCCCCTCTGCTTCATAACCCATTGTGCCTCAGTTTCCCTGTCTGCGGAATAACCTAGAGGGCTACCTTCTCCCTTTTCCCCCCCTACCTGTCTGCTTCCTAACCCACTTGTGCCTCAGTTTCCCTGTCTTTAGAATAACTGAAGTGTTACCTTTTCCCCTTTCTCTGCCCTCTATTCTTCCTAACACACCTTGCCTGCAGAGTAACCCAGAGGGTGAACTTGCCCGCTTCTCCCCTACCCCTCTCCTTCCTAATCCACCTGTGATTCAGTTTCCTAGTTGGAAGAATAACCTGGAGGGTAACCTTTTCCCCTTACTCCCCCTCCCTCTGTGCTTCCTAACCCACCCGTGCCTCAGTTTCCCCATCTGCAATATAAACTAAAGGGTTACCTTACCCATTCCCCCCCTTTTCTCTCTGCTTCCTAAACCCCCAGCCTCAGTTTCCCCATCTGCAGAATAACCTTAAGGGTTAACTTCCCTTATCTCCCCCTCCCTCTCTCCTTCCTAACCCACCCGTGCCTCAGTTTCCCATCTGCAGAATAACCTGGAGCGTTGACTTCTCCCCTTTTTCCCCCTCCCTCTTTCCTTCCCAACCCACCCATGCCTCAGTTTCCTGTCTGATGAATACCCTGGAGGTTACCTACCCCCTTCTCCCCCCTCCCTCTCTATCCTAACCCACCAGCCCCTCAGTTTCGCTGTCTGCAGAATACCCTGGAGGGTTACGTTCCACCCTTTCTCCCCTCCCTCTCTGCTTTCTAATGCCTGGTGCCTCAGTTTCATTGTCTAAAGAATAACATAGAAAATTACATTCTCGCCTTTCTCCACATCCCTCTCTGGTTCCTAAGCCGCTCTTGACTCAGTTTCCCCATCTGCAGAATAACCTGGAGGGTTACTTTCCCCCTTTCTCCCCCTCTGTTTCTCCTTCCTAACCCACCCGTGCATCAGTTACCCACTGCAGAATAACGTGGAGGGTTACCTTCCCCCCTTTCTCCCCCTCCCACTGTGCTTCCTAACCCACCCGTGCCTCAGTCTCCCTGTCTGTAGAATAACCTGGAGTGTTACCTTCTTCCCTTTCTCCCTCTCTGCTTACTAACTCACTTTGCCTCAGTTATCCTCTCTGCAGAATAACCTGGAGGTTTACCTTCTCCTCTTTCTCCCCCTCCCATTCTGCTTCCTAACCCACCCGTGCCTCAGTTTCCCCACCTGCAGTATAACCTGGAGTATTACCTTCTCCCCTTCCTCCCCCCTCCTTCCTAACCCACCCGTGCCTCAGTTTCCCCACCTGCAGTATAACCTGGGGGGGTTACCTTCTCCCCTTTCCCCCCTCCTTCCTAACCCACCCATGCCTCAGTTTCCTGTCTGCAGAATACCCTGGAGGTTTGCTTTCTCCCCCTCCCTCTCTGCTTCCTAACCCCCCAGCCTCAGTTTCCCCATCCGCAGAATAACCTTAAGGGTTAACTTTCCCTATCTCCCCTTCTCTCTCTCCTTCATGACCCACCCGTGCCTCAGTTTCCCATCTGCAGAATAACCTGGAGGTTTACCTTTCCCTGTTTTCTCCCCCTCCCTCTCTGCTTTCTAACCCACCCATGCCTGTTTCCAGGTCAGTAGAATTACTGGAGGGTTACCTTCTCCCCTTTCTCCCCTGTCTCTGTGCTATGTAACCCACCCCTGCCTCAGTTTACCCGTGTGCAGAATAACCTGGAGGATTTCCTTCCCCCCTCTTCCTCCCTCTCTACTTCCTAACCCAACCATGCATCAGTTTCCCCATCTGCAGAGTAACTTAATGGAATTCCTTCCCCCCCCTTCCCTCTGCTTTCTAACACAACCATGCCTCAGTTTCCCTGTCTGCCAAATAACCTGGAGGGTTAGCTTCTTCCCTTTCTCCCCTTCCCTCTCTGCTTCCTAACCCACCATGCCTCAGTTTCCCCATCTGCAGTATAACCTGGAGGGTTACCTTCTCCCCTTATCCCCCTTGCCTCTCTCCTTCCTAACCCACTTGTGCCTCAGTTTCTGCATCTGCTGAAAATCCTGGAAGGTTACCTTCTCCCTTTCTCCCCTTCCCTCTCTGCTTCCTAACCCACCCGTGCTTCAGTCTCACTCTCTGCAGAATAACCTGGAGAGTTACCTTTTCCCCCTCCCTGTCTCCTTCCTTACCCTCCTGTGCCTCAGGTTCCCCGTCTGCAGAATAACCTGGAGGTTTACCTTCTCACCTTTCTCACCCTCTCTCCTTCCTTACACCCCCCCCCCCCGCCCCATGTCATAGTTTTATAGTCTGCAAAATAACCTGGAGGGTAATTCTCCACTTTCTATGCCTCCCTCTCTGCTTCCTAAACCCCCTGTGCCTCAGTTTCCCCCTCTACAGAATAACTTGCAGGGTAACCTTCCCCTTTCTCCCCCTCCCTCTGTGCTTCAGAACTCATCTGTGCCCCAGTTTCCTCGACTGCAGAATAACCTGGAGGATTTCCTTCCCCCCACACCCTCTACTTCCTGACCTAACTGTGCCTCAGTTTCTCTGTCTGTGGAATAACCTGACCAGTTACCTTCTCTTTCTCCAACTCCATCTCCTTCCTAACCCACCTGTGCCTAAATTTCCCCCTCTGCAGAATAAACTGGAGGGTTACCTTCCCTCCTTCCTCTCTCCTCCCCCTCTCCTTCCTAACCCACTGTGCCTCAGTTTCCCCATCTGCAGAATAACTTGGAGGGTTACCTTACCCCCTCTCTCCTCTTCCCTCTCTGCTTCCTTACCCATGGTGCCTTAGTTGCATCGTCTGAAGAATAACATAGAAAATAACATTCCCCCTTCCTCCCCCTCCTTATTTGCTTCCTAACCCACTCTTTTTTTTTTTTGGTTTTTCGAGGTGGGATCTCACTCTAGCCCAGGCTGACCTGGAATTCACTATGGAGTCTCAGGGTGGCCTTGAACTCACGGCGATCCTCCTACCTCTGCCTCCCAAGTGCTGGGATTAAAGGCGTGTACCACCACGCCCGGGTCTAACCCACTCTTGACTCAGTTTCCCCATCTGTAGAATAACCTGGAAGGTTACCTTCCCCCTTTTCTCCCCCTCCCTTACTACTTCCTAACCCACCTGTGCCTCAGTTACCCACTGCAGAATAACCTAGTTACCTTCCCTCTTTCTCCCCCTCCCTCACTTCTTCCTAACCCGCCAGTGCCTCAGTTTCCCCCTCGGCAGAATAAACTGGAGGGTTACCTCCTACCCTTTTTCTCCCTCCCCTCCCTGTCTCCTCCTTAACCCACCCGTACCTCAGTTATCTGCAGTATAACCTGGAGGGTTACCTTCTCCCCTTTCTCCCTCTCCCTCTCTCCTTCTTAGCCCACCCATGCCTCAGTTTCCCTGTTGGCAGAATAACCTGGAGGGTTACCTTCCTTCCCCTCCCCCAGCTTCTTACCCACCATGCCTCAGTTACCCATCTGCCAAAACTCCAGGAGGGTTACCGTCCCCCTTTCTCCCACTCTCTGCTTCTTAACCGACCAGTGCCTCAGTTTCCCCATATGCAGAATAACCTGGGAGATTTCCTTGCCTCCTGCCCCTCCTCTACTTTCTGACCCAACCGTGACTCAGTTTCCCTGCCAACCGAAGAACCTGGAGAGTTACCATGTCCCTTTCTCCACCTCCCTCTTTGCTTCCTAAAAACCCTACCCGTGCCTCAGTTTCCCCGTCTTTGAATAACCTGAAGGTTTACCTTCCTCCCTTCCTCCCCCTCGCTCTTTCATTCCTAACCCACCCGTGCCTCAGTCTCGTACTCTGAAGAGTAACCGGGAGGGTTACTTACGCACTTCCTCCTCCTCCCTCTGTGCTTCTTAACCCACCCGTGCCTCAGTTACCCCGTATGCAGTTTAACCTGAAGGGTTACCTACTCCCCTTTATCCCCCTCCCTTTCTCCTTCCTAACCCAGCCCATGCCACAGTTTCCCTGACTGCAGTATAACCTGAATTGTTTCCTTCCACCCTCTTCCCCCTCCCTCTCTGCTTCCTAACGCACCCGTACCTCAGTTTCCCCGGCTGCAGAATAACCTGAAGGGTTACCTTCTCCCCTCCCCCCTGCTTCCTAACCCACCCATACCTCAGCTTCCCCATCTATAGTATAAACTGAAGGGTTACCTTATCCCGTCCTCCCCCTTTCTCTCTGCTTCTTAACCCCCCATGCCTCAGTTTCCCCATCTGCAGAATAACCTTAAGGGTTAACTACCTCTTATCTCCCCCTCCCTCTCTGCTTCCTAAACCACCGTGCCTCAGTTTCCCGACTGCAGAATGCCCTTGATGTTTACTTTCTCCCCTCCCTCTTGCTTCCTAACCCACTGTGCCTCAATTTCCCCATCTGCAGTATAAACTGAAGGGTTACCTTACCCCTTCCTCCGCTTTTCTCTCTGCTTCCTAATCCCCCAGAGCCTCAGTTTCCTTCTCTGCAGATTAACCTTAAGGGTTACCTTCCCTTTTCTCCCCCTCCCTCTCTGCTTCCTAATGCACCCGTGCCTCAGTTTCCTGGTAAGCAGAATCACTGGAGGGTTGCCTTCTCCCCTTTCTCCCCAATCTCTGTGCTGTATAACCTACCTATGCCTCAGTTTACCCCTGTGCAGAATGACCTGGAGGGTTTCCTTCCCCCCTCTTCCTCCCTCTCCACTCCCTAACCCAATCATGCATCAGTTTCCCCATCTGCAGAATAACTTGATGGAATTCTTTCCCCCTTCCCACTCCCTCCTACTTTCTAACTGAACCGTGTCTCAGTTTCCCTGTCTGCAGAATAGCCTGGAAGGTTACCTTTTCCCTTTTCTCCCCCTCCCTCTCTGCTTCCTAACCTACCTGTGCCTCAGTTTCCTCCTCCGAAGAATAACCTGGAGGGTTGCCTTCCCCCTTTCCTCCCCCTCCCTCTGTGCTTCCTCATGCACCCATGCCTCAGTTTCCCTGTCTGCAGTATAACCTGGAGGGTTACCTTTTTCAGTTTTTCCTCTTCCCTTTCTGCATCCTAACCCCCCGTGCCTCAGTTTCCCCATCTACAGAATAACTTGCAGGGTTACCTTCTCCCCTTTCTCCCCCTCCCTCTCTGCGTTCTAACCCACGGTGCCTCAGTTTCATCTTCTGAAGAATAACCTAGAGAATTACATTCCCATGAGCCCTAGGGGTGTAATGTTTGCTGGTGTCTGGCTTACTGTATATACTATGCTCACCAAACTTCCCAGTAAGCACTTCTCTCAATGTTTATACCCATATAATTGCTACTCTCAGTTTTGGTTAGTGAACCTTTTCTTTTCAGATGGCAGTGACCTTGGGATGACTCAGAAGGCACCATGGTGCTGAGAGGAAGTGATGGAGGAGTGCTCAGCACTGAAATATCTATCCCACCTTCTAGAGCTCAGAGTCCATTGCAGAAAAGGTGGTAGAAAGAATGTAAGAGCCAAAGGG
The DNA here is from genome assembly GCF_020740685.1 of Jaculus jaculus. NCBI lineage: Eukaryota > Metazoa > Chordata > Mammalia > Rodentia > Dipodidae > Jaculus > Jaculus jaculus. The sequence goes on along the minus strand of NW_025423515.1, from coordinate 3,801,955 downwards.
AGGATAGGACTCTTTACAATGTGCTCCTCCAGACACAAAATGACCTGGATATCCACGACCTCATAGTGCCTGACACTACCTACACAAGACCATCATAATAGGAGGAAAAGATGATGACATCAGAATAAAAGAGAGTGTGGGGGGGTATGATGGACAGTGGAGTTTTAAAGGGGAAAGTGAGAGGAGGGAGGGATTTACCATGGGATAATGTGTTAAAAAACAAACAAACAAACTGTGGTGTAGAAGAAAGTGTCTAGACATCAAATGCAAGAGAGGAATTCACTTCTAGAAGGGTGTGGGAATAGACATGGATTGTCAAGGTATCCATAAGGCGTCTTCAGTGGTCTTCATGAAATGTCACTTCTGGGCTGGAGAGATGGCTCAGTGGTTAAGACACTTGCCTGTGAAGCCTAAGGACCCAGGTTCAGTTAATCAGTACCCATGTAAAGCCAGATGCTGTAGGTAGCACATACATCTGGAGATCATTTGTAGTGGCTGGAGGTCCTGGTGTGCCATTCTCTTTCTCTCAAATAAATAAATAAATAAAATATGTATTTTTTTTTTAAATTTTACTTGAGCTGGAGGGATGTTTTAGCAGTTAAGGCACTAGTCTGCAAAGCCAAAGGACCCAGGTTCAATTCCCCAGAACCCACATAAGTCAGATGTATAAGGTGTTGCATGCTCCTGGAGTTTGTTTGCAGCAACTGGAGGCCCTGGCATGTTCATGCTCATCTTTCTCTCCTTCTTTGTCTTACAAATAAATAAAAACAAATTTCACTTCTTCAGCAGATAGTACTCAATGCCAGTTTCAATATGCAGCTCTCTGAGATGTCATTCCCCTGGTGAGAGGGAGAGATATTCTCCTAACTTTTACAAAAGTATACATTACAGAGCTGGGTTTGGTGGCTCACACCTTTAATCCCAGCACTTGGGAGGCAGAAGTAGGCATATCATTGTGCGTTCAAGGCCATCCTGAAACAACATAGTGAATTCCAGTTTATCCTGTCTAGATAGAAACCATACCTTGAAAAAACAAAACAAAACAAAAAAGTATGAAAGTTTTCCAATTTCTCTTATTGTTTATACCTTATTGCCAAGTTTATTTTTTTTAATTTTTATTTATTTGAGAGATATATATATAGAGAAAATGGGCAAGCCAGGGCCTCTAGCTGGACAAACAAATTTCAGACACATGTGTCACATTGTACATCGGGCTTACATGGGTCCTGGAGAATCAAACCCGAGTCTTTCGGCTTTGCAGGCAAGCACCTTAATGGCTAAGCCATCTCTCTAGTCCCCCTAATTTGTAAATTTAAGCTCAGTACACACATGGGTGTATAGGATACAAAATGAATGTATACAGGGTTGAGGGCTATCTGGTTTTACACATTTCCTGGGGCTGACTCTTGCGACATAGGCCCTACAGATGCATTGAAGGGATACCTGTAAAAGGTGTACTGTACTTTCTACATCTCAGTTAGTCTATATGTAAATCTATACACAACAAATAGATAAGAGGGGAAGGGATGAAAATTCTCTATGCGATGAGTTTATCATTTCCTTGTTACTTCCACATCATTTTTCTATGACCTCATAGCACTTCTTTCTTATTATTTATCTATTTATTTGAGAGAGAGAGAATTGGTGTACCAGGGATTCCAGCCACTGCAAATGAACTTCAGATGCATGTGCCACCTTGTGCATCTGGCTTCTTTGGGTCCTGGGGAATCAAACCCATGTCCTTTGACTTTGCTGGCAATCACCTTAACCACTAAGCCATCTCTTCAGCCCTTCTTCTTTCTTTCTTGAAGCAAAAGATTTTCTTCCCTTTGAAGCTGCCATGCCGGAGGAGGTTAACCAAGAGAAAGGCAGTGTGGAAAGATGGATACACATGCCCCAGGATGGATGGGTTCAGCCTGAGTCTGCTTAAATTATGAAGATAATTTTTTTTTTTTAAATTTATGTTTTTTGACAGAGTGCAGCCTGAATGCAATGGAGAGAAACCAGCCTGTTCTGGATGTTAACTGTCCCCATAGGGACCATCAAATGCCCACATCGGGACTCCACATGAACTTCAGGAAATGCAGGCAGGTCCTGGATCTCCCTGCCTCACAGGATGACAGTGAGCTCAGGACCACCACCTGGAGAAGAGGTTGCAGCCAACAGACCTGGACTGTCACCTGGACCATTGTCCCACCAGCCATTCTTCAGTATGAAGATTCATTCCTTTGCAATTTCCGTGCAATGTATATTCCTTCCTTGCATTTATGAATTCCAATCATGGGAGTTCATAAAGCCTCTTTGATTTCCTGTGTCTCAGATGCTAATAAACCCAGGGGCTATCGGAGAGTAGCCCCAAAAACATGACTGTTGCTACCACCTTTCTTCATTTTAAAAAATTTTTAAAAATTTATTTATTTGACAGAGGCAGAGAGAGAATGAGCATACCAGGGCCAACAGCTACTTCAAACAAATTCCAGACAAATGCACTACCTTGTGCATCTGGCTTAAGTCGGTACTGGGGAATTGAGCCTGGGTCCTTAGGCTTTGTAAGTCCTATAACAAGCGTCTCACCTGTCTTCTTGCAAAACTATGTGATGTTGCTTTAATGTTCATAATCTTTATGCGTATGCGTGTGTATGCTGTGTTCATGTATTGAGTGCATGTGTGTGCGCTTGTGGAGGCCAGAGGACAACCTCACCTGTCCTCCCCAGGGATGTCATCCATATGGTGGAGATGGGTCTCTTTTGCTTGGAACTTAACCAATTCCGCCAGACTTACTGGGTATCACATCCCAAGGATGCTCCTTGTTTGCCTCCCCAGTCTGGGATAGCAGGTATGCACCTCCATGACTGCCACCCCCAATCCCCCCTCGGCTTTGTAATGAGGGTTCTGGAGATTGAACTCAGGTCTTCGTGCTTGCAAGACAAGCACCTTACCAACTGAACCATCTCTTTAATCCCTACTCTTAATTTTTAAAATATGTATTTTATTTATTTGCAAGCAGAGAGATAGGAGAAAGAGATAATGGGCATGCAAGAGTCTTTAGCCACTACAAATAAATGCCAGATGCATTTGCCGTCTTGTGCATCTGGCTCACATGAGCCCTAGAGAATCAAACCTGGGTCCTTCAGCTTCGTAGGCAAGCACTTTAACCAATGTCATTCCTCTCTAGAGGAACAGAACTGATAGAAGGAATTGTATTAAATGCGAATTTATTGGATTAGTGTATTGCAGTCCAACAATAGCAGGTTGCAGTCCAGAGAGTCAAGGAACCCAGTAGCTGCTCAGCCCACAAAGCTGGATACCTCAGCAGTCCTAATGAAGCACTGGAGGCTTCCAGGAGAGCCGCTGCTCTCCGGCCCACACTGCAAAGCAGCAAACAGCACCGAGAGCCCGATGGGAGGAGGGGATACTTTCCTTCCCAGCGCTCCAGCACTCTGGCAGAGGTAGGAGGATTGATGTGAGTTTGAGACCAGCCTGAGACTTATTCCAGGCCAGCCTGGGCTAAAGCAAGACACTACCTAGAAACCCCTCCCCGCAAAAAATAATAAATAAAAATACATGTGTGTTTTACTAAAATAAAATTGTTTTGGCTCACACCATGTGTTCCTCCGCACGCCACACGGGGGACTTTTCGGTGGGGATTTTGGGTGCCAACCAGATGCAGCATTTTTGGAAAATAGCGCCCTGTGCAGCTGAAGCGCTTTGCGAGGCGCCTCGGGTCCTGGCACGACCTCCTGCTGCTCCCCCGCCGCTGCTCCTGAAGCTTTTCCAGATTGCCCTGGTAGACTTGGGAAAGAAGCTTCTAGAAGCGGCACGAGCGGGTCAAGATGATGAAGTTCCCATTTTGATGGCAAATGGAGCTCCTTTTACTACTGACCGGCTGGGAACGTCTCCCCTTCAACTTGCCGCCAGTAGGGGCATTACTCCACCACAGAGGTACTGCTTCCAGCTGGTGTAATTAGGGATGCCAGAACCAAAGTGGACCGAACACCATTGCACGTGGCAGCTTCTGAGGGCCATGCCAGCGTAGTTGAGGTTTTACTTAAGCATGGTGCTGATGTCACGGCAAGGACATGTTAAAGATGACAGCTCTGCATTGGGCAACAGTACATAATCATCAAGAGGTGGTGGAACTGCTGATCAAATACGGTGCTGATGTACACACACAAAGTAAAGTTTGTAAAACAGCATTTGATAGTTCAATAGATAATGGAAAGGAAGATTTAGCAGAGCTATTACAGATTGCTAAGCAGAACCAAATCAACACAAACCCAGAGCGTCCCGACACTGACAATACATGCTGCGACACCACAGTTTATCATTGGACCTGGAGGGGTGGTGAACCTCACAGATGAAACGGGGGTATCTGCTGTTCAGTTTGGAAACTCTCCTACATCAGTATTAGCCACGTTAGCCGCCTTAGCTGAAGCATCTGCTCCGTTGTCCAATTCTTCAGAAACTCCAGTAGTGGCCACAGAGGAAGTGGCTACTGCAGAATCTGTGGATGGTGCAATTCAGCAAGTGGACGGTTCAGGAGGTCAGCAAGTTACAGATGGAATTCAGCTTGGGAATCTGCACTCCATTCCAACCAGTGGAATAGGTCAGCCTATCATTGTGACCATGCCAGATGGACAGCAAGTATGGACAGTACCAGCAACAGACACTGCTGAAGAAACTGTTATAAGAGAAGAACCACCAGTTAAGAGACAGTGTATCGAAACAATTGAAAACCGGGTGGATCTGCGGAAATAGAGAGAGAAGCTCTTCAGAAACAGTTGGATGAAGCAAACCGAGAAGCAGGAAAGTACCGGGAGCAGCTTCTGAAGAAAGAGCAGGAAGCAGAGGCCTACAGACAGAAACAAGAAGCCGTGACTCGTCTTCAGAGCAACGAAGAAGCTGTTTAACCAAATGAACATGCAGTTTGCTTGTGCTTTTGCTCAAAAAAGAATGCGATCTTGAAGTGTACAGAGTAAGGGTACAGCCATGGGATACAGGACGGTGGGAGAGGCTACAGACTGGACTTCAGCCATGAGCGCTGAATTCTTGTAACATAAGACTCTAGAAGCTGTGTAATGTATTTAAAACTGAATTCTGTAAATAGTGTTTTGTTTTTTTTTAAACTGCTGGAAATGAGTTGATAAAGATCATTGAGATCCAAAACGCAATAAGCCACTGATATAGTGAATTCTTTGTGATTTTTAATACAGACTTAATTTCCTAGAACAGTTTTAAGGGTAATTGTTGTTGATTAGACCAAATGTCATATGATAATTATGGTGGACTCATGCTGGGCTTGCTATGGAAGGTATAAGCTTCCATGTGAAGACTTCTCCTAGGAACTCTCTTTGTACAGCTCTTAAGTTGTCTCAGATTCTTGGAAAACATTTTTTAGGAAGCAAAAAATTTGTATTTGTTGAATTTCAGCTATACTCAAGTAGATTTACACGGATATGAAGCAAATATTTTTAAATTTTGTTTGTAAATATTTTGCATGTTTTATAATTTTGAAATGCATCACTTGCATAGGTATTTTTTCCCACAAAGATGATGAACATTACCAGGAAAATAAAAGCAAAAACAACAACAACAACAACAACAAAACAAAACAAAAAAAAAAAAAAAAGAAAAGAAAGGAAAGCAAAGCTTTCATTCTATAGGTCATTGAAACTAAGTAAGCTAGAAGCTGGTTTATTGGAATGACAATGTTCTTGGAAGGAGCAGCTTACAAAATAACTTGAATTTGCAAAATCTATGCTTCTTTGAAAGTTTCACTGTGGGGACGTGAAACTGTTTTCTGTGCCTTCTATCATGATTTCCACATGAAAGCACTTTAAGGCACTGGATTTTAAGATGATGTTTTGGCAAACTCAGTGCATATAGGTTTCTAAAATACTTCATGGACTTACCCTCCCAACCCCTGAAATTATCCTTATGGAAAAAAATTGCTTTTGTATGTACAACAAGAACTTTTTGTATACAGTGATGCTATAGATGTATCTAATATGACCTCCCTTTCCTTGTGAAAGCTCCATGTCTGTGCCGTGATTACCTCTCATCCCAATATTATTGGTCCACAATGAGTGGATATTAAACATTGGCAGACTGTTCATTCTTTTTTGTATAACCTAACTTAAAGCTTTTTCTTCCTGCTTTGTTTTTAAATGTTTTATGGCTTTATAAAAATGTTTAACCCTAAAACCTCTCTAGATTACCTATACTGTGTAAAGAAGTAATTACCCTTAAAACTGTACTCTGGCTTACTTTTCTATTTTACAATTAAATATCTTTTCCACAAAAAAATAAAATAACATAAAATTGTTTTGCCTTTGACAGACACTTGATGCAACTGTATTTTAGCTTTCTACAAATCTAACTGTATAGACTATATGTGTAGTATGTAGAGATGGTGGCTTGTGTTTTAATTGGCATATAATACACTCAGATACATGTGGAATTCTTGGTCAATAATGGGTAGTGATCCAGTCAATCAAGGTAATGAATGCTTCATCTTCTTCAACACCTCACATTCCTGTGTGTTGTGAATGTGCAAATGTGTCTTGTTATTTTAAATAGGTGACACATTGGCACAGGCTCCACTTTCTCCTGGTGGCAAAGGTGTTAGATCCAATTGCTAATAGTTCCTAGATGTGTTCTGGAACCCTTGATCCAAAGTCTATTTTAAAGAGGGCAGACCTTATTTCTCCTTTCATGAAACGTGTGTGTAGAAGGGCTAAGCAGACAATTAATAAAGAAGAAAGCAATATAATAATCATAAAGGCATTCGGGGCTGTGATGGAGATGAAGTGAGGACTACTGCCTATGAAGCAACCTGCAGACCATGAGTGTCTCCAATGGCTGGTGAGTGAGCTCACATCCTGTGGATTTTTTCTCGCTAGAAGACAAAAAGTGTCTTACTGTCTTTGCAACTTAACATTAATTTAAAGAAACATTTTATCTTTATTTATTGACAGAGAAAGAGGCAGATGAGGGGGAGGGAGGAGGGGAAGATGGGTGCATCAGGGCCTCTAGCCTCTGCAAAATAGCTCCGGATGCATGCGCCACTTTGCACCTCTGGCTAACATGGGTACTGGGGAATCAAACCTGGGTTCTTAGTCTTCAAAGACAAGCACCTTAACCAATAATTTTTGATTTTTCAAGGTAGGTTCTTGCTGTAGCTCAGGCTTAAGACCTGGAATTCACTGAGGGTGGCCTAGGATTCATGGCAATCTTCCTACTTAAGACATTATGAGGTTCTTTTTTTTGAGGTAGGGTCTCACTCTAAACCAGGCTGATCTGGAATACACTATACAGTCTCAGGCTGGCCTCAAACTTACAGCAACCTTCCTACCTCTGACTCCTGAGTGATAGGACTTTAAAAAAATATTTTTTTTTCTTTCCAATGCCCTTTATTCTTCCATGTAGATCAAGGCTCCCATCTCCTATTATTTCCTGTCAGTATTTAAACAAAAACAACAAATAAAACTTCCACATTTTGGCAATATGAGTCTGCAATCACTTCTCTTGGTTTTTGTCAGTATGAGAAAAATGTCTTCCTTTCACCTCTTTTTCTTTTCCCTTTTTTTTTCTTTCAAATTTTTATCAACAACTTCCATGAATATAAAAAATATCTCATGGTAATGCCTTCACTCCCCCAACTTTCCCCTTTGAAACTCCATTCCCCATCATATACCCTTCCCATTGCAATCAGTCTCTCTTATTTTGATGTCATGATCTTTTCCTACTCTTATGATGGTCTTGTGTAGGTAGTGTCAGGCACAGTGAAATCATGGATGTCCAGGCCATTTGTGTCTGGAGGAAAGATGTTGTAAGGGGTCCTACCCTTCCTTTGGCTCTTACATTCTTTCCCCCACATCTGCTGCATTAGACCCTGAGCCCTGGGAGGTGTGATAGAGATATTCCATTACTGAGCATTCTGGTCACTTCTTTCCAGCACCATGATACCTTCTGAGTCGTCCTAAGGTCACTGCCATCTGAAAAGAGAAGATTCTCTACCAAAAGTGAGAGTAGCATTAACATAAGGGTATGAACATTAAGAAAAGTGTTTACTGGGCAGTTTGATAAGCATAGTATATACATTAAGCCAGACAGCAGCAGACGTTACACCCCTCGGGCTCATGACTACCTCTGTTTTCAGTATCAGGGATGCATTCCCTCCCATGGAGTGGGCCTCCAGGCCACTTAAAGGGCAGTTGTTTTCCACCAACACAAATGTGCCACTATAGTACCTGTTGGCTCATTTGACTAAGTGAGGTAAACCACTAACCTGGCTGGCCAAATATAAGGTTTGCAGTGTCCACTGTTGAGTATCTTCACTCATGATTTCTCTTTCTCCCATTGAACTGCATGCAGAATGGCTTCTTCCAGCTTTCTGCCAGCTGGTCTACATGGAGGAGGTTATTAGCTCAGTTCCAGCAGGATTTCTCAGTGGCCTTGCAGCCCACATATGTGGAGTCTTCTGCAATAGGGTCTTACCATCTATTACCATCTATTCCTGGTGGGAAACCAAGGGCCTCAGCAATGGCCTATAATGCTTTCTGTGCATCAGGGACCTCCCTGGCCAACAACTCACTGGAAAGTATCCCATCCCTGGCACTGAAAATTTTCTAGCAACAATCTATGGCTCCTGAGTGTTCCCTTGTCCAAAAAAGTAGGTTTCCATATAATTTATGTATATCTTCTTAGATTTTGATTAGCCCTCCCTCCACCTTTCCTTTATTCAATCTCTTCCCCTGACCTCACTTTGAGCCTTTTCACCCCCACTAATCACTAATACTTCTACTTACATATATGCAATACCATCATATTAAGTACCCTCCCTTCCTTTCTCTTCCCTTTGTATCTCTTTTCTAGCTTACTGGCCTCTGCTACTGAGTTTTTTCTTTCTCACACAGAAGCCCAATCATATGTTGCTAGGATCCACATATGAGAGAAAACATATGACACTTGGCTTTCTGGGCCTGGGTTCCCTCACTTAGTATTATCCTTTCCAGATCCATCCATTTTCCTGCAAATTTCATAACTTCATTTTTCTTTACCACTGAGTAGAACTCCATTGTATAAATGTGCTATATCTTCATTATCAACTCATCTAGGACATCTAGGCTGGTTCCATTTCTTGGCTATTGTGAATTTAGCAGCAATAAACATTGTTGAGCAAGTATTTCTAAGATAATGAGTCCTTAGGATATATGCCTAGGAGTTCTATAGCTGGGTCATATGGTAGATCAATTTTTAGCTGTCTTAGGAACCTCCACACTGATTTCCACAATGGCTGAACCAGATTGCATTCCCACCAACAGTGTAGAAGGGTTCCTCTTTTTCCACATCCTCCTAAGCATTTATGGTCATTTGTTTTCATGATGGCAGCCAATCTGAAAGGAGTGAGATGGAATCTCAATGTAGTTTTAACCTGCATTTCCCTGATGACTAGGAATGTAGAACATTTTTTTTAGATGCTCATATGCCATCCGTATTTCTTTTGAGAACTCTCTACTTGGTTCCATAACCCATTTTTTTTAATTGGCTTGTTTGGTTTTTTATTACTTAATTTTTTGAGATCTTTATATATCCTAGATATTAATCCTTTATCAGATATATAGCTGGCAAAGATTTTTTCCCATTCTGTATGTTGCCTCTTTATTCACAGTGACCATTGCCATAAAAAAATCTTTGTAATTTCATGAGGTCGCAGTGGTTAATCTGTGGTTTTATTGCCTGAGCAATTGGGGTTATATTCAGAAAGTCTTTGCCAAAACCAATGTGTTGAAGGGTTTCCCCTACTTTTTCTTCTAGAAATTTCAGAGTTTCAGGTCTGATGTTAAGGTCTTTAATTCATTTGGACTTAATTCTTGTGCATGGAGAGAGAGAAGAATCAATTTTCATCCTTCTACAGATAAATATCCAGTTTTCCCAACACCATTTGCTGAAGAGGCTGTCTTTTTTCCAGTGAGTTATTTTTGGCATTTTTATCAAATATCAGGTGGCTATAGCTACTCGGACTTACATCTGGGTCCTCTATTCTGTTCCATTGATCTACATGTCTGCTTTAGTGACAGTACCATGCTGTTTTTATTATTTTTTAAAATTTATTTGAGTGTTACAGACAGACAGAGAGACAGAGAGAGGGTGTGTGTGTGTATGAGACAGAGAGAGAGGGTGTGCCAGGGCCTCCAGCCACTGCAAATGAACTCCAAATGCATGCACCCCCATGTGCATCTGGCTTATATGGGTTCCAGGGAATAAAGCCTCGAACCAGGGTCCTTAGAATTCAAAGGCAAGCACTTAACCGCTAAGCCATCTCTCCAGTCCAACATTCTGCTTTTGTTACTATGGCTCTGTAGTATAGGTTAAAATCAGGGATGGTGATACCACCAGCCTTATTTTTGTTGCTAAGTATTATTTTAGATATTAGAGGATTTTTGTGAGTCCAAATGAATTTTTGGATTGTTTATTCTATTTCTGTGAAGAATGTCAAAGAAATTTTGATGTGGATTGCATTAAATGTGTATATTGCTTTTGGTAAGATTACTATTTTCAGAATATTGATTCTTCCAATCCAGGAAAGGGGATGTTTTTCCATTTGACAGTGTCTTCTGAAATTTCTTGCATGAGTGTTTTAAAATTTTCATTGTACAGATCCTTTACTTCCTTGGTTAGGTTTATTCCAAGGTACTTTATTTTCTTGGATGCAATTGTGAATGGGAGTGATTCTCTGATTTCATCCTCTGTGTGTTTGTTGTAAGCATATAGGAAGGCTACTGATTTCTGTGTATTTATTTTGTATCCTGCTACATGGCTGTAGGTGTTTATCAGCTATAATAGTTTGCTGGTAGAGTCTATAGGGTCCTTTATATATAGAATCATGTCATCTGCAAATAATGATAACTTGATCTCTTCCTTTCCAATCTGTATCACCTTTATGTCCCTCTCTTGCCTTATTGCTATGACTAAGACTTCCAGTACTATATTAGATAAAAGTGGGAACTTTGGACGCCTTTGTGTTGTTCCTGATTTTAGTGGAAAAGCTTCCAGGTTTTCCCCCTTTAGTAATATGTGGGCTGTAGGGTTGTCATAAATAGCCTTTATTATGTTGAGATATAATCCTTCTATTCCCAGTCTCTGTAGGACTTTTATCATGAAGGGATGTTGGATTTTGTCAAATGCTTTTTCTGCATCTAATGAGATGATCATGTGATTTTTGTCCTTCAGTCCATTTATATAATGTATTACATTTATTGATTTGCATATGTTGAACCATCCCTGTATCTCTGGGATAAAGCCTACTTGGTTAGGGTGAATGATCTTTCTGATTTATTCTTGTATTCTCTTTGCCAATATTTTGTTGAGAAATTTTGCATCTATGTTCATGAGGGAGATTGGTGTATAGCTTTCTTTTTTTGTTCTATATTTGCCTGGCTTTGGTATCACAGTGATGCTGGCTTCGTAGAAGGAGTTTGGTAGGATTGCTTCTTTTTCTATTTTATGGAAAACCTTAAGAAGAAATGGTGTTAGTTCTTCCCTCAAGGTCTGGTAAAATTCAGCAGTAAATACATCTGGGCCTGGACTTTTTTTGGTTGGGATATTTTGGATAACTGCTTGGATCTCCATACTTGATATAGGTCTATATAAGTGATTAATCTCATCTTGGATTAATTTAGATAGGTCATTGATAAAAATCAAGGAACTCATTCATTTCTTTCAGATTTCCATACTTTGTGGAGTACATGTTTTTATAGTATGTCCCTATAATTTTTTTTGTTTTGTTTGTTTTTCGAGGTAGGGTCTCACTCTAGCCCAGGCTGACCTGGAATTCACTATGGAGTCCCAGGGTGGCCTCAAACTCATGGCAATCCGCCTACCTCTGCCTCCTGAGTGCTGGGAATAAAGGCATGTGCCACCATGCCCGGCTCCTATAATTTTTTGAATTTCTCTGGTATCTGTTGTGATGTTGCCTTTTTCATCTCTAATTTTATTAATTTCTGTCTCTTCTCTGTTTCTTTTGGTCAGATTTGCTAAGGGTTCTTCAATCTTGCTTATCCTTTCAAAGAACCAACTCTTTGTTTCATTGATTCTTTGGATTGTTTTTCTTTTTTGGTTTATATTCATTAATTGCTGCCTTAATTTTTATTATTTCTTCCTGTCTATTGAGTTTTGATTTGCCTTGTTATTTTTCCAAGGCTTTAAGGTGAAGCATTAGGTCATTCACTTGCGACCTTTCTAATTTCTTAATGTAGGCAGCTAAAGCTATAAATTTACCTCTTAGAACAGCCTTCATTGTGTCCCAGAGATTTTGGTATGTTGTGTTCTCATTGTCATTTCACTCTATTATTTTTTTGATTTCCTTCTTGATTTCATCATTGACCCATTCATCATTTAGTAGTGTATTGTTTAGTTTCCATGATTTTGTGTATGCTGTATAGCTTTTCTTGCTATGGATTTGTAGCTTGATTCCATTGTGGTCAGATAGAAAGCAAGGAATTATTTCAATGTTCCTGTATTTGTTAAGATTTGCTTTGTGTCTGAACATATGGTCTATTTTGGAGAATGTTCCATGTGCTGCTGAAAAGAATGCATATTCTACAGCATTTGGATGAATTGTCCTGTATATATCTGTTAGTTCCATTTCTTTTATGACCTCATTTAATCCAGATGCTTCTCTGTTTATTTTTTCCCAGGATGACCTGTCAATTGATGAGAGTGGGGTGTTGAAGTCACCCACTACCACTGTCTTTGGTGTTATCTGTGACCTTAGTTCTAATAGCGTTTGTTTGATGAACTTGGGAGCCCGTATGTTAGGTGCATATATGTTTAGAATTGTAATGTCCTCCTTTTGGAGTGTGCCTTTAATCAATATAACATGACTTTCCCTATCTTTCCTAACTAATGTTGGCCTGAAGTCTACCTTGTCAGATATTAGGATAGCAACCCCTGTTTTGATTTCTGGGCCCATTTGCTTGAAATACTGTTTTCCAACCTTTCACCCTACGATAGTATTCATCCTTTGTAGAAAGGTGTGTTTCTTGGAAGCAACAAATTGAAGGATCCTGCTTTTTAACACAGTCTGCAAACCTATGTCTTTTGGTTGGGGCATTGAGACCATTGATATGAGGAGATATTATTGAAAGGTGTGTATTCATTTTTGCCAATTTTTGTAGTTCTTCCAGTTTTACCTTTGCTCTCTTGTGTTAACTACTATTTGAGTATTGTTTGTTTTTCCAGGTTCCTTCTATGTGTGCTTTTCTTGCTTTTCAGCATGGAGGATTCTTTCAAGTATTTTCTGTAGATCTGGTTTTGTCTTCAAATTCTCCTTTAGCCTGCTTTTGTCATGGAATGTCCTTATTTGTCCATCTATTTGAATGGATGGCTTTGCAGGATAAAGTAACATTGGTTGACAGTTGTTATCTATCAGAACTTGGAATACATCACTCCAAGCCCTTGTGGCTTTTCACTTTTGTGTTGAGTAATCTGCTGTGATCCTGATGGGCTTGCCTTTGTAGGTAACTTGATTTTTCTCTCTAACTGCTTTCAATATTTTTTCTTTGGGTTGTGTGTTTGGCAGTTTGATTATAATATGGTGAGGAGAGGTTCTTTCCAGTTGTTGTCTGGTTGGTGTTCTAAAAGGTTCCTGTATCTGCATTGGGATCTCTTTCTCTATTTGGGGGAAGTTTTCTTCTATGATTTTGTTGAAGATGCCTACTATATCTTTGGAGTGAAATTCTTCTCCTTCACTATACCCTGAATTTTAATGTTTGATCTTTTCATAGTGTCCCAAATATTTTGAAATTCTCATTCATTCTTTTCTATAAGTTTGTCTTTCTCTTTGGTGGACTATACTAGATTTGTCACCTGGTCTTCTAGCTTAGATATTCTGTACTCTCCTTCATCCATTCTATTGGTTATATTTTCTGCAGTTTTAAAAAAAATTCATTAACTGTGTTCTTCATTGCTAGTAATTCTGGCTGCTTTTTCTTTATTATTTCTAATTCCTTATTTGTGTCTAGTATTGACCTCTTCATTTCATTTAATTGGTGTCGTGTGTCTTCTTTGATTCCTTTGAGCTCCTCTTTCATTCCTTTGATTTCTTCTTTGACTTCTTTGAACATATTTATAATCATCTTTTGAAATCTTTCTCAGGCATTTCTTCTAACTTGTTCTCACTGGAGGTCATTTCTGATGCATTAATGCTTTTTGCTGTATTTAAATTGTCTTGATTTTTGGTGTTTCTTGTGTTACAATGTATATATTTTTGCATCTTCAATCAATTTAATGCATGGAAGGTGCAATTATCACTTCCATTTCAGGCCTATATACCAGGCTTATTAGACGGGTACTAACCTGATGTATTCCCAGTTACCTTTTGGGATGATTTTGGTCTCAGTTATGCTGCACTCCTGCTTGGGTCCCTCTTTGGTGCACTGTGGGTTCAAGTAGGCTGGCTGGGTCACTGGATCAGTGCTCTGCTCACCAGAACTGGGCACTGGCGGTGGGGAAGGGGAGGCTGTTGATGGTGGCTCTAGTTCTCTCGCTGGTCCATGTAATCCTCTACCTCATGATCTGTTCCTCTGTTGTTCACTGCAGTTTTCCTTTCATGTTTCTTGAGTTTGGGAAGAGCTCAGGTGTGAATGAAAAATCCCCTCACCTGGCATTTTCTGCAGCTTAAGCCAAGCCTGGTAGCTTTGCCTCTTCAGACCTGTTGTTGCTGCTGCTGGAGCCCCTTCTGCCTGCCTATGTGGGCTCTGGATGCTGTGGATCTCTCCTACTTCTCTGCTGCCATTTTAATATCTTATATACCTCACTTTTTAGTAAAATCGTATATTTTGCTGTTTTGTTTTTGTTTGTTTGTTTGTTTTGGCTCTTTCTTCCCTAGGCTGCTTTGGTGTGGTTCCTACACCACCATCTCAACCAGAAGTCAAAAAATATGTATTTTACTAATTTATTTGAGAGAGAGGCAGATAGAGAGAAAATGGACATGCCCAGACCTCTAGCTACTGCAAATGACTCCAGATGCATGTGCCACTTTATGCATCTGGCTTTACATGGGTTCTCGGGAATCAAACCTGGGTCTTTTGGCTTCGCAGACAAGCACCTTAACTACTAAGCCATCTGTACGGCCACACATATGTTCTTTTAATGGATAGATGTTGGGCCCTGAAAGGCCCAGGTGTGAGGCCCAGTGGAACTTCCTGAGCCTAGCTAAAGTTTGGTGACCTGCCTTGGACTCAGCAAGATGCCTAATGGCTTCTTGCCTGTTACTTCCGCGCAGGAGTTGGAATAATCATTTCAGTAGTCACAGTTTACTATAGGCCCTTACCTCTTCTCCCATCCTAAAATCCCTGCCTTTGTCCCCAACATGATATAGGCAACTGTTTGTAACCATAAAGCAAGTTTCTGTGGGTTCCTGCTTCCATAAGACTCCCAACTCAGTGTGGTTTTTCTCCAGTGACTAGGACAGGTTTTTGAGACCTCCGATGTCCTCCCTTCTCCTCAACCCCTAGCTGGCATGGTCCCTCCTCATCACTACCTGGCCACCGTGGAGGAGCACAGCATCTGGTGCCTAGCAGGGGGCTCTGGGAACCCCGCAGACTAGTGCACTGTGAGAGGCATTCGTTGAGGAGGTCAATCAGTGTGCAGGTGAGCATACACTCATGAGTTATGAGGCAGTCTTCATATTTAATGTGCTAAAATTTGCTTCTACTTGCTTGTCAACATCTCTTTGCTCCCTTTCTCTTTCCCTTCACTTTTGGTTCACCAGCGGCTTTTGTATTTCTGAACGGGGCCTAGCAAGCTGCATGTGTGGCTTTTGTATTTCTAAAGGCTTGTGCTCCTCTCTCTCTCTCTCTCCTTGGGCCTGTGAAGGCAAGCCAGCTTTTTCTGCCATTATGGAACTTCCCCTGGATCTGTAAGCTTCCATAAATATCCCTTCCTCCATAACTGTACCTGGTCTGGAAGTTTATTTCAGTGAACCTAAAGGTATCTGATAAGTGGACTGAGATGAACCTGACCACGTGGATGTCAATCTTTTGGAACCTTTGTTTTGGAGGAATAGGCATGGACTTGGTGCTTGCAACTGAAGGTGGCTTCAGGAGTGGTAAACCAAATTTTATGGACTATTCTGATGAAAGTCTGAGAATGCTAAATACAGATAGCATTAAACTTCAAGGCTTGGCTTATGAGCTTTCTAAGGGAAAGCAAAGACTGCAAGGGACTTTGTTGGAACTGGGCTACTGGCGTAAGGGCTGGTTGCATCCTGCTGGCCAGGCCCAGAGAGTTTGATCAAGGTTAAACTTGTAATGAACTGATATGCTTAGCTAGAGATATTGGACTGAGAGATTTAAGATTTTTTTTTTGTTTGTTTGGGTTTTTTTTTTTTTTAATTTTTATTAACATTTTCCATGATTGTTTGGGTTTTTTGAGGTAGGGTTTCACTCTAGCCCAGGCTGACCTGGAATTCCCTATGGAGTCTCAGGGTGGCCTAGAACTCATGGTAATCCTCCTACCTCTGCCTCCCGAGTGCTGGGATTAAAGGCATGCACCACCACACCTGGCTGATATTTAAGATTTTAAGCTAAAAAACCTCAAACAAGTTAAAATTACAGGCACTTAGACTAATTTTAGGTTATGGCGGTTTGATTTACATTGTTTTTGTCTCTCCTTGCTATGCCTTATACCAGTTAAAAATGTTTACTCTGTGCCTTTATATGTTAGAAGTGTTTAACTTGTTTGATTTTACAGGTCTTAATATCTTAAATTGGTCAAGTCTGTGGGGACCTTTAAAATTAAACTGAGTACAATTTATATATAATGTGTGATGGTTATAAATCTATTGGGAGCCAGGGACAAAATATGGTAATTTAAATAGATGGCCCCCTCCTGGCAGCTTGTGCCCAGCCCTCCCCTACTGGGAGTTGGCAGGCAGTTCACCTCCTGGGTGACTGCCACATGGCTCTCTTGGACCTACCCAAGTGGGGACAGGGGAGAAGTCTGCCCTCTCGTGGTGACTAGGCTCACTGATATTTTTCTTTCAGTTGATACCTTTTCCCGCGCCCGCTGGACATCAGCTCATGCTGGGGAAAATCTAAATATACAATTAGCCATATGCTGTAATGTTTTGACACTCTCTGGCTACCTGTTCAAATTAAAAGAGATAATGGCCCCTGCTTCATAAACAAGGCCTTTATAGATTTTCTCCAGACCTGGAAAATCTCACATTCTACAGACATCCCATACAACCCCCAGGGCTAGGCTATTGTTAAAAGATATAATCAAACTCTCAAGTCAATTACAAAAACAAAAGGGGGAATCCTTACCCCCACATGATCAACTAAAAAAGGCATTATTTACCATAAATATTTTTAATTTTTCTAAAAGTGATAAACAATTATTCCCTTTTCAAAAACATTGGTCCTCATCTGTTACCTACAGTTCTATCTGGGTAAGATGGAGGGACCCATTGACCAGGACCTGAAGAGGACCAGACTTGCTCCTCACAGCAGGGAGATGGTTTAGATGTGTCTTCCCTCAAGATAAAAAAAAAAAAAAAAAGACCCATTTGTCTTTAGGCTTGTACTTTTAATGTCTAACTATCCTTCATACTCACAGCTTTAAAGTAGCTCCTGAGAAAGTACAAACTGTGCCTCCCTTTAAGATCTTGGGCTCGATCCTTAACCTGCATACAGTTTCACCTGTTAAACGCTCTATATACTAGGGTTGAAAGTTAGAACTCATTTGGAGTGTCATGTAGATTTTCAATGGATTTGTGTTACTTCTAAAAAATATAATGACAGTCAACAGCATTGGGAAAATACATTTAAGAGATATTTGACATAATGATAATATTTCCTTGGATCTGATTCAGTTACATTCAGAGATTTTGTCTTTGCAAAATAATCATCTTACTTTTGATGCAGCTAAAGCTGCTGATGACTTAATATCTGCTTTTAAGTCTGCCTTGCCTGGATGGAATTCTCTCTTCTTGGATAGGGAGCTTTACTGCTACAGGTATTTGTCTTTTGCTCATTCTGTGTCTGCTGCCCATACTCATTAAATGCCTTTTAAGATACATTATGGATATCCATACAGAAATACATGGGATACAGCTATGGACCCGACCCCGACTTCCTGAGACATTATCTTAAAGCCCCTGCAGAGGCTGGTAGTCAAAGACGGGTAAGATTCTCTCGAGTTAGGTCAACCTAAGACAAGGCATAAATGACGGAATTTATGTACCAATGATGGGTAAGGCCTAAATATTGTAGAGAACAACCTAAGATAGACTCAGTCTTTCTGCACCGAGGCCCAGAAGGGCTTGGTTCATAAAAAATATAAAATAAAAATAAAAAAAGGAAAAGGAATTGTCTGGAGCCATTTGGCTGGCCTTATATCCGTAGCTCTGGGCCATTTGACAGCAAGACTTTAGCACCTACATGTAAGCAAGATTATACACATTTAGTGTTACTGATAAGAGCTGGCCATTCCTTAATATTTATGTTTATATTGCTAAAATCGAACGGTTTGTTTGTTTCCCAACCTTGGGATAATCTTTTGTACTGAGAAGTGATTAAAGTGCAAAAAGTCTGTTACAGAAAGGAGTTTTTTGATAGAAACTTGTGTAAAGCTCATGGAACTTTTGTCCATGGGAAAACTTTGTAAAAAAAAAAAAAAAAAAGACCCATTTGGGTACCAGTGAGACACCTAAAATATCTGGGCCTCCCCGGCTGCTTACAGTACAATTGCTCAGCCACATTCCCCATCCCTGTCCAGCTTTTCCCAATGTTTCCACTGGAATTTACATTTGGGCTCCGCCTTCCTCTAATAATTCCAGTATAAATGTGGGATACATTCATCCTTCCTTATGTACTTTTAACACAACTGAGCCCAGTGCTCAAGGCTGCCCACCTTCTGGAATGGTTTATGTTTGTGGAGGTGGGATGGCCTATAACTTTCTGCCCACCAATTGGATGGGTCTTTGTGCCCTAGCCACCTTAATCCCAGATGTAGATATCATTCCTGGAAGTTAGATTGCCTGGCTGAGGTAGTCCTACAAAACAGGAGGGGCCAAAAAGGGAGGCATATGCTTGTTTTTACAAGAAAAATACCACTTTTATGCCATAAATCGGGAATCGTCCAGGACAAGATTAAGAGGCTCCAGGAAGACTTGGAGAGGAGGCAATGGAACCCCCCAGGACAGCCCACTGTGGATGGGCTTACATGACTTCTTACCCTACCTTCTCCCTCTACTTGGGCCCTCTTTCCCCTCCTCCTTATCCTCACTGTTGGGCCTTGTGTAATTAACAAAATTACACAATTCATTCACCAGTGGCCAGATGCAATAAAACTCCATCAGGTGGAGATACATTACCACAGGCTGGCAACTCAGGAATTAAGTTCCTCAGATGACCCATTGTCACCTTTTCTGCCCTCCATGTGACCAATGATGGATAAGATCTCAGACTGACTGAGACAACCTAAGACAGGCCATGGAGTGAGTTCTCAGTGAGTTAAACACATGGTACCCAGTGATGGGTAAGATCCCCAGAGGGGGCCAACCTAAGACAGGGGCCATGGTGACTAATACTATTACAAAAACAAAAGGGGGAGATGTTGGGCCCTGAAAGGCCTGGGCATGAGGCCTAGTGGAACTTCCTGCGCCTAGCTAAAGTTTGGTGATCTGCCTCAGACTTAGCAAGATGCCTAATGGCTTCTTGCCTGCTACTTCCACACAGGAGTTGTAATTATCATTTCAATAGTCACAGTTTACTATTGGCCCTTACCTCTTCCCCCATCCTAAAATCCCTGCCTTTGTCCCCAACATGATATAAGCAACTGTTTGTAACAATAAAGCAAATTCGTGCTTCCACAAGACTCCCAAGTCAGTGTGGTTTTTCTCCGGTGACTAGGAGAGGTTTGGGGATCCTCCGATGTCCACCCTTCTCCTTAACCCCCTTGGGGGGAATCAGCTGGCCTTGTCCCTCCTCAGTACTACCTGCCCACTGGGGAGGAGCCTGGCAGATAGATAAATATGTAGTTTTTGATTCCAATAGTTTTCCACACAGTCACCTTGTTCTTGTAATTTTTAAAAATAAAACCTTATCAGACATTGCTTTTTGGCTCTTAGCTTTTGCAAACTATTGTCTTTTTTTCTCAATAATATTGTGGACACAAACAACTGAAGTCACCTGCAAATGGAAAGGAGACAGTTTAGGATTGTTCACAGCCTTCTCCTTGCTCACAGCATCTCTTTGCTTCAGGTTGGTATCATGGGAAGGCCATTGTCCCCTGGATTACAGTCACTGTCAAAGAAGAAGATGGCCAGGATTTCTGAAAAGACATTTCTCAGAGACTTTGCAAACTGACTTCTTTTTCTTTTTTTCTTCTCTTTTGTTCCCACTTTTCCACCAACCTCCTTTGACCATGTTGAATTTATTACCCTGCAGAATGTCTCCATGTGACAGCTCTGATTTAATAACGACCAGTGTGGAGGGACATGTGTGATATTTGCATTTTCTTCTAAAAAAAAGGAACTTAGCTTATGCTAATGAAAGAGCTGACCCATAATATCATGAAATTGATGGGTGTTAAAGGACCAACACAGATCTGTCCCTAAGAATATGCATGTTCTCTGTGCCATGCTTCCCTTCTGATGGCTAACTGAAAAGTCCCAGTGAAGATTAGGAGCAACCCCTGCTTGTTTCCTAGATCTATTTGCTTGAAATAGTGTTTTTCATCCTTTTACCCCAAGACAGTATCTATCTCTCATTGAGAGATGAGTTTCCTGGAGGCAAAAACTGGCAGGATCCTACTTTTTAATCCAGTCTGCAAGCCTGTGTATTTTGGTTGGGGCATTGAGGCCACTGATGTTAACAGTAACTAATGAAATGTATGTGTTTATTTTTGCTACCCTTCTAGTTTTGTTGTGCTTCCTGTTTCCCCTTTACTTCTTTTAACTGTTATTTGAGTATGGTTTATTTTTTCCTATTTCCTCCTGTGTGTGTTTTGCTTTTTCTTTGGCTTGAAGGATTCCTTCAAGTATTTTCTGTAGAGCTGTAGAGTTGTCATAAATTCCTTTAGAGTTTTTGTTATGTTTTTGTTATGTTACTTATCTCTCCATCAATTTGGATAGATAGCTTTGCAGGTTCAAATATTCTTGCTTGACAGTTGTTATCTTTCAGAACTTGGAATACATCATTCCAAGCCCTTCTGACTTTTAAAGTTGTGTTGAGTAATCTCCTCATATTCACATGGGCTTGCCTTTGTAGGTGACTTGCTTTTTCTCTCTAACTGCTTTCAATATATTTTGTTTAGTTTGCATGTTTAGTAGTTTAATTACAACATGGTTAGGAGAGATTCTTTCCAGATTTTGTCTGTTTGTGTTCTAAAAGCTTCCTGTATCTGTACTGGCATTTCTTTTCCAATTTTGGGAAATTTTTCTTCTATGATTTTGTTGAAAATGCCTAATAAGCCTCTGGATTGAAATTCTTCTCTTTCTACTATACCCTGAATTCTTATGTTTGATCTTTAAATTGTGCTCCAAATATCTTGAAATTCCCATTTATACCTTTTTTTTTTTTTTTTGGTTTTTTGAGGTAGGGTCTCACTCTGGTCCAGGCTGACCTGGAATTAACTCTGTAGTCTCAGGGTGGCCTTGAACTCATGGAAATCGTCCTATCTCTGCCTCCTGAGTGCTGGGATTAAAGGCATGTGCCACCATGCCTGGCTCCCATTTATACCTTATATTAGCTTGTCTTTATCTTTGTTGGACTGTCTTAGGTCTGCCACCTGGTCTTCTAGTTTAGATATTCTATTCTTTTTTTTTTTTTTTTTTTTCGAGGTAGGGTCTCCCTCTAGCTCAGGCTGACCTGGAATTCACTCTAGTCTCAGGGTGACCTCGAACTCTTGGCGATCCCCCTACCTCTGCCTCCTGAGTGCTGGGATTAAAGGCATGCGCCATCACACCCTGCTAGATATTCTATTCTTTTCTTCGTCCATTCTACTTGTGAGACTTTCCACAGAATTTTTTATTTGACTGGCTATGATTTTCAGAGCTAGAATTTCTGCCTGGTTTTTTTCTTCAGCATTTCTATTTCCTTCTTCGTGTCTTGTAATAATGTCCTTATTTCATTAAGTTGGTTTCCTGTGCTGTCTTGGAATTCCTTCAGTTTCTTTTCTTCTTTAATTCCTTTGTTTTCTTCTTTGATTCATTTGAGTATAGACAAAATCTTTTTTTTTTTTTAAATCTTTGTAAGGCATTTTATCTAAAACAGTCTCATTGGGGGCCATTTCTTATGGGTTTATGATTTTTTTTAGTGGGATATTATTGTCTCGATTCCTTGTGTTTCTTGTATTATAATGTTGTATCCTGAGTTGAATTGATGCTTGGATTTTCTAATAATCCGTGATGGTTTTAGATTTGGAATTCCAAATTTATGTACTTTCAGAGTAGGAGTTTAAGGTGCCAAGTGTAGCTATTGTACTCTAATCCCACTGCGGAAGTATTCCTCAGGGTTGACTTTTCCTGCTATTCACATATTCTACGAGGCTAGGTGGAGCATTTTACTGGTAAATTCTGAAATTCAACTGAGCAATACACACAATAAAAACCAGCACAGGGTATGCAAGTGTGGGGAAACAAACCTTATAAAACCACAAACCCTAAGGGTGTGTGTTGATCTACACCCTTAATCCTGTCAGCTGGGAGGTTGAAATTTCTGTTCTGAAATCAGTTCCAGTTCAGCCTGGGTCTGAAATAGATCTTATCCCCAATGATGACAGAAGAAAAAAACAAATGCCCTTAAAGTCTGAGTGCATTAAAGGCAACAATAGTCATCCCTCAAATACAACTTAATTGAGAATGATAAATCTAACAAAGAACATGTAACCCTGACATCCAGTGCAGTGCAGGCCTATGTACTTGCTTTTTTTTTTTTTTTTTTTTTTGCCAGTTAGCCTCCTTACTTTATGGGATGGCTTCAAGTCTCACCAATGCTGAGTGCCCACCTCAATCCCTCAGTGTTGTGTTGTGAATCTGGTGCTCTGATCATCTGTGCTGGATGCCCTGCTGCTGGGAGTGGAGTAAATTCTCTGGAGGGTTTCAGTTCTGTCATTTGGAGAATGGGAGAGTGCAGAAAGCATGGAGTTGTACTGGAACTGCTCATCATCCCACCTGTGTCCAGCTGTCTCCTCTTCAGATTTCTTGACTTTGCAAGGAGGCTGATGAGGTTGGAAAATCCCCTCGTTTGCTCTCTGTTCCTGCAGCTAGGTGCTGAGTGGGCATGCAGATATGAACAAGTCCTGTGGCTTTGGTTTGCAAGCTCCTTGGTGAGATTCTGGCTGATTTCCTCCTTTCTGGTAGATCTTAGTATTTCCTGTTTCTCTGCTGTAGGGGGGTAAAACCTGGACACCTTCACTGTTCAGATGCAGGGGCATTTTGCTGTGGTTTTGTTCAAATGCCTCCCTAGGCTGCATTATTGTGACTCCTATGCAACCATCACCTGGAAGTCAGCTACTAATCTTCTATGTGGTCATGTGACATGACTGCTACTCATGTCTTCTAGACAGTGAACCTCCAGCCAATGTATCGGAGAGTGTTTGCTTAGAAACACCCAGGTCCAGAGAGACCAGACCCCTGCTTTGCAGTTGCACCTAGTAACTGAACAAAAAGGCAGAACTCAGGCCCCACATTGATCTTTCTTTTTATTTTTTATTTCTATTTTTTTATAATTAACAACTTCTATGATTGTAAACAATATCCCATGGTAATTCCTCCCTTCCCCCACATTCCCCTTTGAAACTCCACTATCCATCATATCCCCTCCTCCTCTCAATCAGACGCACTTTTATTTTGATGTCATCATCTTTTCCTCCTATGATGATGGTCTTGTGTAGGCAGTGTCACACACTGTGGGGTCATGGATATCTAGGCCATTTTGTGTCTGAAAGAACACGTTGTAAAGAGTCCTACTCTTCCTTTTGTTCTTACATTCATCCTGCCACCTCTTCCACAATGGACCCTGAGCCTTCGAAGGTGGGATGGAGATATTTCAGTGCTGAGCACTCTTCTGTCACTTATTCTCAGCACCGTGATGCCTTCTGAGTCATCCCAAGGCCACTGCCATCTGAAAAGAGAAAGTTCTCTAACATAAAAGTCAGAGTAGCATTAATATGTGGGTATGAACATTAAGAAAAGTGCTTACTGGGCAGTTTAATAAACCTACTATGTACATTTTGCCAGACAGCAGAAGACATTACAGCCCTAGGGCTCATGACTACCCCTGTTGTAGGTTTTCAGTACCAGGGATGTATTCCCTCCTATGGAGTGGGTCTCTAGTCAAATTAGAGGGCAGCTGTTTTCCCCCACAACAGATATGCCAGTGTTGCACCTGTTGGCTCATTTGACCTGGTTGGCCAAATATAAGTCTTGCAGTTTTCACTTTGGAGTATCTTCACTAGTTATTTCTCTCTCTCCCTCTGAACTGCATGCAGAATGGCTTCTTCAGGCTTTCTGTCAGCTGTTCTACATGGAGGAGTTTATCAGCTCAGTTCCAGCAGGATTTCTAAGTGGCCTTGCAGAAAAAGTATGTGGAGTCTTCAGCAATATGGTCTTACCATCTAGTCCTGGTGGGAAACCAAGGGCCTTGGCAATGGCCTGTAATGTTTTGGGGGCATCAGGTACCTCCCTGGCCAACAATTCACTGGAAGGCATCCCATCCCTGGCACTGAAAATTTTCTAGGAACAATCCATGGCTCCTGAGTGTTCCATTGTTTGGAAAAGTAGGTTTCCATATTATTTATTTATATCCTCTTAGGTTCTGATTAGCCCTCCCTCCACATTTCCTTTACTCAATGTCTTCCCCTGACCTCATTTAGGCTTTTTCACTGCCATTAATCTGTTCTACTTACATATATAAAATACCATCCTATTAAGTGTCCTCCCTTCCTTTCTATTCCCTTTTTATCTCCTTTATAGCTTTTGCTACTGAGAGTAGCCTTTGCTACTGAGTTTTCTTCCTACTCACACAGAGGTCCAATCATCTGTAGCCAGGATACACATATGAGAAAGAACATGTGACATTTGGCTTTCTGGGCCTGGGTTATCTCACTTAGTATAATCTTTTCCAGATCCATCCATTTTCCTGCAAATTTCATACCTTCATTTTTCTTTACAGCTGAGTAGAACTCCATTGTGTAAATGTGTCATATTTCCATTATCCACTCTTCAGTTGAGGGACATCAGAGCTGGTTCCATTTCCTATCTATTGTGAATAGAGTGGCAATAAACATGGTTCAGAAATTAGCCCTAAGGTAGTGAGACAAGTCCTTAGGATATATGCCTAGGAGTGCTATAGCTCAGTCATATGATAGATCTATTTTTAGCTGTCTCAGGAACCATACTGATTTCCACAATGGGTAGACCAGATTGCATTCCCACCAACAGTGGGAATGAAGGCTTCCTTTTTATTCTTTTATTATTATTTTTATTATTTATTTTTTAATTATTTTATTCCTTTTTATTCTGCATCCTTGTCAGCATTTATGGTCATTTGTTTTGGTCATTGGTTTTTTTATGGTCAATGTATGGTCATTGTTCATAATGGTAGCCAATCTGACAAGAGTGAGATGGAATCTCAATGTAGTTTTAATCTGCATTTCTCTGATGCCTAAGGATGTAGAAATTTTTTTTAGATATTTAGATACCATCTGTATTTCTTCTTTTGAGAACTCTTTATTTAGCACCATAGCCCATTTTTTAATTGGCTTGCTTGATTTCTTATTATTTAGTCTTTTGAGTTATTTATATAACCTGCATACTAATACTCTGTCAGATGCATAGCTGGCAAACTTCTTCTCCCATTCTGTAGGTTGCCTCTTTGCTCTATTCAGAGTGTCCTTTCCTGTACAAAAGCCTTGCAATTCCATGAAGTCCTGGTAATTAATCTGTGGTTTTATTGCCTGAGCAATTAGGATTATATTTAGAAAGTCTTTGTCAGGATCAATATGCTGAAGGGTTTCCCCTACTTTTTCTTCTAGCAGTTTGAGAGTTTCAGGACTTTGATCCATGTGGACTTAATTTGTGTGCATGGAGAAATAAGGATCTATTTACATCCTTCTACAGATACATATCCAGTTTTCCCAAAACCATTTGCTGAAGAGGCTGTCTTCTCTTCAATGAGTATTTTTGGCATTTTTGTCAAATATCAGGTGGTTGTATGCTACCAGAGCTTACATTTGATTCCTCTATTCTGTTCCATTGATCTACATGTCTGTTTTTGTGCCAGTACCATGCTGTGTTTGTTACTATGGCCCTGTAGTATAGGTTAAACTCAGGTATGGTGATGCCACCAGCCTTATTTTTGTTGCTCAGTATTGTTTTAGATATTCGAGAGTATTTTGTGTTTCCAAATGAATTTTTGGATTGTTTTTCTTATTTTTGTGAAGAATGCCTTTGGAATTTGGATGGGGATTTCACTAAATATGTAGATTGCTTTTGGTAAGATTGCCATTTTCACAATATTGATTCTTCCAATCCAAGAACAAGGGTTGTTTTTCCATTTCTTAATGTCTTCCACAATTTCTCACTTGAGTTCTCTAATGTTTTCATCACAGAGATCCCTCACTTTTTTAGTTAGGTTTATTCCAAGGTACTTAATTTATTTTTTGATGCAATTGTGAATGGGAGTGATTCTCTGATTTCATCCTCTGTGTATTTGTTTTTAGCATATGGGAAGGCTACCAATTTCTGGGTGTTTATTTTGTATCCTGCTACACGGCTATCAGTGTTTATCAGCTATAACCATTTTCTGGTAGAGTCTTTAGGGTCCTTTATGTACAGAATCATGTCATCTGCAAATAATAACTTAACATCTTCCTTTCCAATTTGTATCCCTTTTATGTGTGTCTCTTGCATTATTGCTATGGCTAAGACTTCCAGCACTGTATTAAATAAAAGTGGGGACAGTGGACACCCTTGTCTAGTTCCCGATTTTAGTGGAAAACCCTCAAGTTTTTCTCCATTTAGTAATATATTGTCTGTAGGCTTATCATAGATAAGATTTATTATATTGAGATATGAGCCTTATATTCCCAGTCTCTGTAGGACTTTTTTTTTTTAATGTTTATTTTATTTATTTATTTGAGAGCTACAGACAGAGAAAGAGGCAGAGAGAGAGAGAATGGGCATGCCAGGGCTTACAGCCACTGCAAATGAACTCCAGATGCTTGTGCTCCCTTGTGCATCTGGCTAACGTGGGTCCTGGGGAATCGAGCCTCATGCTGGGGTCCTTAGGCGTCACAGGCAAGTGCTTAACCACTAAGCCATCTCTCCAGCCCTCTGTAGGACTTTTATCATGAAAGGATGTTGGATTTTGTCAAATGCTTTTTCTGCACCTAGTGAGATGATCATGTGATTTTTGTCCTTCAGTCCATTTTCATAATGTATTATATAGTTATCCATTTGCATATGTTGAACCATCCATGCATCTCTGGGATATAGCCTACTTGGTCAATGTGAATGATCTATCTGGTATATTCTTGTATTCTGTTTGCCAATATTTTCTTGCGAATTTTTATGTCTGTGTTCATGAGGGAGATTTCTCTGTAATTTTCTTGTTGTTGTTCTATCTTTGCCTGGTTTTGGTATCAGGGTGATGCTGGCTTTGTAGAAGGAGTTTGGTAGGATTCTTTCTTTTTCTATATTTTGGAAAAGTTTAAAAGCATTGGTGTTAGTTCTTCCTCAGTCTGGTAAAATTCACCAGTGAATCATTGTGGGCCTGGACTTTTTTTAGTTGGGAGGTTTTTGGATAATGCTTAGATCTCCATACTTGTTATAGGTCTATTTAAGTGATTAATCTTATGTTGATTTAATATAGGTAGGTTACATAAACCAAGGAAATCATCCATTTCTTTCAAATTTTCAAACTTAGTGGAATATATGTTCTTATATATAGTATGTACCTATGATTGTGAGAATTTCTCTGGCTTCTGTTGTGATGGTGAGTTTTTCATCTCTAATTTTTAAAAATTTGTGTCTCATCTCTTTCTTTTGGTCAGATTTGCTAAGGGTTCTTCAATCTTGTTTATCCTTCAAAGATCCAACTCTTTGTTTCATTGATTCTTTGGAATGTTATTTTTCATTTCTATTTCATTCATTTCTGCCCTAATCTTTATTACTTATTCCTCTCTACTGATTTTTTGTTTGCTTTCTTCTTCTTTTTCAAAGGCTTTAAGGTGAAGCATTAAGTTGTTTACATTGGACTTTTCTAATTTCTTAATATAGGCACTTAAAGCTATAAATTTCCCTCTTAGGACTACCTTCATTGTGTCCCAGAGGTTTTGGTATGTTGTGTTCTCATTGTTTGACTATCAGTTTTTTGATTTCTTCAATGACACACTCATCATTTAGTAGTATATTGTTTAGTTTCCATGATTTTGTGTATGCACTATAGCTATTCTTACTATTGATTTGTAGTTTGATCCCACTGTAATCAGATAGAATGCAAGGAAATATTTCAATTTTCCTGTATTTGTTAAGATTTGCTTTGTGTCCCAATGTATGGTTTTAGAGAATGTTCCATGTGCTGCTGAAAAGAATGTGTGTTTTGAAGCATTTGGATAAAATGTCCTGTATATATCTGTTAGGTTCATTTGTTCAATGACCTCATTTAATCCAGCTGCCTCACTGTTTATTTTTTGCCAGGATGACGTGTTCAAGAAACCCACTACAACTGTGTTAGGTGTTATTTGTGACCTTAGTTCTAATAGTGTTTGCTTGATGAAGTTGAGAGCCCTTATGTTAGGTGCATATATGTTTAGGATTGTAATGTCCTCCTGTTGGAGGGTGCCTTTAATCAATATAAAGTGACCTTACTTATCTTTCCTAACTAATGTTGGACTGTCATCTACCTTGTCAGATATTAGGATATCAACCCCTGCTTGTTTTCTAGGCCCATTTGCTTGAAACACCATTTTCCAACCTTTCACCCTAAGATAGTGTCTATCCATTGTAGAAAGGTGAGTTTCTTGGAGACAACAAATTGAAAGATCCTGCTTTTTAACACAGTCTGCAAACCTATGTCTTTTGGCTTGGGCATTGAGGCTGTTGATAGTAACAGTTATTATTAAAAGGTATGCATTTATTTTTGCCTTTTTTGTTTGTTTGGTTTTTAGTCCTTCTAGTTTTACCTTTGTTTGAGTATGGTTTGTTTTTTTCCAGGTTCCTTATATGTGTGCTCATCTTTCTCTTCAGCATGGAGGATCCTTTCAAGCATTTTCTGTACAATTTGTTTTGCATTCAAATATTTCTTTCTTTTTTTTTTTTTTTGAGGTAGGGTCTTACTCTAGCCCAGGCTGACCTGGAATTCACTATGGAGTCTCAGGGTGGCCTCAAACTCATGGCAATCCTCCTACCTCTGCCTCCCAAGTGCTGGGATTAAAGGCATGCGCCACCACACCCGGCTTTCAAATATTACTTTAGTCTGTTTTTTTTTTTTTTTTTTTGTGAAATGTCCTTATTTCTCTATCTATTTGAATGGATAGCTTTGCAGGATAAAGAAACCTTGGTTGACAATCATTGTCCTTCAGAACTTGGAATACAACATTCCAAGCCCTTCTGGCTTTTAAAGTTTGTGTTGAGTAATCTTCTGTGATCTTGATGGGCTTGCCTTTGTATGTGATTCTCTGATTTCATCCTCTGTGTGTTTGCTGTTAGCATATATGAAGGCTACTGATTTCTGTGTATTTATTTTGTACCCTGCTACATGACTGTATGTTTTTATCAGCTCTAACAGTTTGCTAGTAGAGTCTTTAGGGTCCTTTATGTATAGAATCATGTCATCTGCAAATAATGATAATTTGATCTCTTCCTTTCCAATTTGTATCCCTTTTATGCATGTCTCTTGCATTATTGCTATGGCTAAGACTTCCAAAACTATATTAAATAAAAGTAGGGACAGTGGACACCCTTGTCTTGTTCCTGATTTTAGTGGAAAAGCTTCCAGTTTTTCCCCATTTAGTAATATGTTGGCTGTAGGCTTGTCATAAATAGCCTTTATTATATTGAGATATGTTCCTTCTATTCCCAGTCTCTGTAAGACTTTTATCATTAAGGGATGTTGGATTTTGTCAAAAGCTTTCTCTGCATCTAGTGAGATGATCATGTGATTTTTGTCCTTCAACCCATTTATATAATGTATTACATTTATAGGTTTGCATATATTGGACCATCCCTGCATCTCTGGGATAAAGCCTACTTGGTCAGGGTGAATGATCTTTCTGATATATTCTTGTATTCTGTTTGCCAGTACTTGGTTGAGAATTTTTGCATCTATGTTTATGAGGGAGATTGGTCTGTAATTTTTCTTTTTTGTTCTATCTTTGCCTGTTTTTGGTATCAGGGTGATGCTGGCCTCATAGAAGGAATTTGTTAGAATTTCTTCTTTTTCTATTTCCTGGAAAAACTTTAGAATCAATGGTGTTAGCTCTTCCTTGAAGGTCTGATAAAATTTAGCAGTGAATCCTTCTGAGCCTGGGCTTTTTTAGTTGGGAGATTATTGATAACTGTTCAGATCTCCATGCTTGTTATAGGCCTATATAATTGATTAATCTCATCTTGATTTAATTTAGGTAGGTCATATAAATCAAGGAAATCATCCATTTCTTTCAGATTTTCAAATTTTGTGGAGTATATGCTTTTATAGTATGTCCCTATGATTTTTTGAAATTTTCTGGAATCTGTTGTGATGTTACCTTTTTCACCTTTGTTTTTTTTAATTTGTGTCTCTTCTCTCTTTCTTTTGGTCAGATTTGCTAAGGGCTTATCAATCTTGTTTATCCTTTCAAAGAACCAACTCTTTGTTTCATTAATTCCTTTGGATTTTTTTTTTTTTTTGATTTGATGTTATATATTTTCATGGTAGGAGCTTAAGTTATTAGGTGTGACTCTTAAGACTCTGAGAGCATCTACAAAGGTGCTCCTAGGGTAGGGTTTCCCTGCTATGGTAATATTCAAGTAGGCTGAGTGGAATAAAATACAGGTAGATTCTAAAAGTTAACTAAACACTGTACACATTCAATCAAAAACAGTCCCGAGTATGTATGCCAGAGTAGTTATTATAACAACCAGATCCTCTATCAACACAGAGGTTAAGATTTCTGGTCTGTTGAGGGATCCAAGTCAGCTTGTGACCAAGTGAGACCCTTCCCTGGTGCAATCCCAGTTACCTTGGATGATTTTGGTCTCAGTCAAGTTGCTGCCTGGGTCGTTGGGCTGCTGTTCTGATTTCTGGAGCTGTGCAGTGGCTTTTCCTGCAGGGAAAACTGAGCCTGGCAACTGCGGCCCTGCAGATCAGCACCCCCATTGCTGGAACTGCTGCTGCTAAAGCTGCCGTTTCTGGGTCCACCTCTGCTACTGCTGTAAGCTGCCACTGCTGGAGCCACCGCTGCTGCCTCTGAAGCTGCTGTTGCTGGGTCTGCCACTGTTGCTGCTGAGGCTTGCCGCTACTGGATCTGCTGCTGCTGGGGCTGCTGTTATCAGTGCCGTAGCTGCTGATGTTGCTGCTGGATTCTGCTCCTGCTTGGGTCCTGCTTTCGACTCAAGTTAGCATGGCTGGGTCCCAGGACCACTGCTCTGTGTGCTGGAGCTGGGCACAGGCGGTGGGGGAGGGGAGGGAGCCACAGATGCTCTAGTTCTTTCGCTGTTCCATGTGTTCTTCTACCTTGCGATCTGCTCCTCCACTGTTCACTCCCGCTCTCCCTTCACATTTCTTGAATTGCAGAGAGCTACGGTGTGAGTGGAAGCTCCCCGAACCTGGCTTTTCCTGCAGCTTGCGCTGAACCTGGTGGGTTTCTGGTTTGCTGCTGCCACCGTGGTTGGCGGACCTGCCAGGGCCGCTTTTGCCAGCCTATATGGGCTCTGGATGCTTTGGATCTCTTCTACTTCTCCTCTGCTGCTTCAATTTCCTATACACCTCACTTTTTAGTAAAAGTGTGTATTTTGCTGGGTTCTTTGGTCTTTTTCCCCCCTAGGCTGCTTTGGCCTGGTACCTATGCCACCATCTTAACTGGAACCTACCCTAATCTTTATTATTTCTTCTCTTCTACTAATTTTTGTTTTGTCTTGTTATTCTTTTTCCAAGGGCTTAAGGTGAAGCATTAAATTATTTATTTGTGAACTCTCTAATTTCTTAATATAAGCACTTAGAGCTATAAATTTCCCTCTTAGGGCTGCCTTCATTGTTTCCCAAAGGTTTTGGTATGGTTTATTATTATCATCAATTGATTCTATGAATTTGATCATTCAATAGTGTACTGTTTATTCTCCATGGATTTCTGAATGCTCTGTAGTTTTTCTTGTTGCTGTTTTGCAGTTTAATCCCATCGTGGTTAGATAGAGTACAACGGATTATTTCAATTTTCCTCTATTTGTTCAGATTTGCTTTGTGTCATAATATATGGTCTATTTTATAGAATGTCCCATGTGCTGCTGAGAAAAAAATGTATGTTCTGAATCATTTGGATGAAATGTTTTGTAGATATATGTTAGGTCCATTTGTTCCATGATATCATTTAATTCAGATGTCTGTTTACTTTTTGCCGGGATTAACTGTCAATTGATGAGAGTGAGATATTGAAGTCTCCCACTACAATTGTGTTTGATGTTATATGTGACCTTAAGTGTAATAATGTTTGTTTGCTGAAAGTGGAACCCCTATATTAGGTGTATATATGTTTAGAATTGTAATGTCCTCCTCTTGAAGTGTTCCTTAAAGTATTTTCTGTAGAGCTGGTTCAGTTGTCATAAATTCCTTTAGCCTGTATTTGTTATGGGATGTCCTTATTTCTCCATCAATTTGGATAGATAGATTTGCAGGATAAAGTAATCTTGGCTGACAGTTGTTATCTTTCACAACTTGGAATAGATCATTCCAAGCCCTTTTGGCCTTTCAAGTTTGTGTTGAGAATTCTGCAGTTATTCTGATGGGCTTGCCTTCATAGGTGACTTGCTTTTTCTCTCTAACTGCTTTCAATACATTTTCTTTGGTTTTCATGTTTAGTAGTTTAATTATAACATGGCAAGGAGAGGTTATTTCTATGTTTTGTCTGTTTGTTGTTCTTAAAGCTTCTTGTATCTGTATTGGCATTTCTTTCCCAATTTGGGGAAAATTTTCTTCTATGATTTTGTTGAAAATGCCTACTAAGCCTCTAGATTGAAATTCCTTCCCTTCTATTATACCCTGAATTCTTATGTTTGATCTTTTCATAGTGCCCAGATATCTTGAAATTCCCATTAATACATTGCTGTTAGCTTGCCTTTTTCTTTGTTGGACTATATTAGGTATGCCACATGGTCTTCTAGTTTAGATATTCAGTTCTGTCCTTCACCCATTCTACTTGTGAGGCTTTGCTCAGGTTTTTGTTTTGTTTTGTTTTTTGAGGTAGGGTCTTACTCTAGCCCAGGCTGACCTGGAATTCACTATGGAGTCTCAGGGTGGCCTCGAACTCATGGCAATCCTCCTACCTCTGCTTCCCGAGGGCTGGGATTAAAGGCGTGCACCACCACGCCTGGCTCTTTTCACAGTTTTTTATTGGACTGTCTGTGTTCTTCAGAGTTTGGATTTCAGTCTGGTTTCTCTTCAGCATTTCTATTTCCTTACTCATGTCTTGCAATGACATCCTTATTCCATTAAGCTCATTTGTCTGTGATCTCCTTCAGGAGTTTTTGTTCTTTAATTCCTTTTTTTTCCCTTTGATTCCTTTCTTTCCTTCTTTTTTTTTTTTTTTTTTTTTTTTTGGTTTTTCGAGGTAGGGTCTCACTCTGGCTCAGGCTGACCTGGAATTCACTATGTAGCCTCATGGTGGCCTCGAACTCATGGCGATCCTCCTACCTCTGCCTCCCGAGTGCTGGGATTAAAGGCATGTGCCACCAAGCCCGGCACCTTCTTTGATTTGTTGGAGTATAGATAGATTTTTTTTGTTTTGAAATATTTGTCAGGCATTTCATCTAAAACAGTCTCCTTGGTGATCACTTCTGGTGGATTTACAATTTTTGGTGGTACTGTATTTTCTTGATTCTTTGTGTTTCTTGTGTTATAAAGTAGTGACTTTTGCATCCTGAACTGATTTGATGCATGGGTTTTCTACTTATCTGCTGTGTTTTTAGATATGGCGATCCACATTAAATACTGTTGCAGTCAGCTTCTCATTACTGGTAGAAATCACCCAACTAAGAGCAGCTTGTGAAAAAAAGGGGTTTATTTTGGCTTACAGGCTTGAGGGGAAGCTCCATGATGGTAGGGGAAAATGATGGCATGATCAGAGGGTGGACATCACCCTCTGGCTAACATAAGGTGGACAACAATATCAGGAGAGTGTGCCAAACACTTGCTTGGAGAAATTGGCTATAATACCCATAAGCCTGCCCCAGTAATACATTTCTTCAGGAGGCATTAGTTCCCAAGTCTCCATCAGCTGGGAACCTAGCATTCAAGACACCTAAGTTTATGGGGGACACCTGAATCAAACCAACACATTCTTCCTCCAGCCCCCATAAACTGATAACCATACATGATGTAAATTGCAATGCATTAATATAACTTTATCCCCATAGTTTTCATCAATTCTAATGATGTTCATATATCTCCATAGTCCAAGATCTTCTAACTGAGCCATCATACCAAAAAAAAAAAAAAAAAAGAATCACCCCCCCAAACTCATAATGGCACAGAATAAACATTCACACTGCAAAAGATAGCATTGGGCATAGCAAAGAAATATTCAACCAATACAACATTTAAAACAACCAGTGCAAACATCCAAGTCTGTAGCTTAAAGTCCAACAACTCTCGCCAGTGACAAATCTCCAAGTCCGATAATTCTAACCAGCAACTCTCTGGCATTCCAATTCTGCCCCTTCAGCTAGGCTACTCACAGTCCTGGAAAACTTCACCTGGGCCAGCAGCTTTCCTGAGCAGCCATATTGTGGTCCTGGCTTCTCCACTGGGTCTCTGCTGCAAGCCATGGTCATCCTCATGGCCCCATGGGGTCTCCATGAAGGCATCCAGAAAACCTGCTTCACACTGCCCATGGCCTTTCCAAAACACAAGACCCTGTTGCAAACTCAATGACCCCCTTTTTCCTGCATTTCTTATACTTCACAATACCAGGTAGGGTGCCAATTTGTTAACCCAAGCGGGGGGGGGGGGGGGATAAAGCAAACTTTGAAGAACAGGATGTTCCTTGAACACTCATGCCCCTTTAAAAGAGTCTACATTCTTTCTGTTGCCCCACTGCAGGTCAGCTGGCCCAATCTCAATGGTTGATTAATCCCTCAAACAACTTGCAGGTGAATGGGCAGCAGTTTAGTCCCAAAGATTTTTCTTTCTGTGCCATATCCCTCTGTTCATACAAGTTCATTTCTACACAAAGCAACCCTGCACAACTTCTCAGGGCCCAGGCATAACAGCAAGCCTCACACAAAATGCTAGCCCAGTCCAAGCAAAGGTCTTTATCACCCTCATAAGTCCATAGTTTCTTACTGCATTCAGGTCTTTCAACTCTGACCAGAATAGTCCATCAAGCTGTAGTTACAGCACTGCAAGGCATCTCTTAGGCCAAAATTTCAAATCCTTCCACATTCCTCTTGAAAAATCAGCTCCAAAAGGCCAAAGCCATACAGTCAGGTGTCTAGCACCAATCCTACTCCTTGATGCCACTTTACTGTTGCAGTCAGGTTCCCATTGCTGGTAGAAATCATCCAACTAGGAGCAGCTTCTGGGAAAAAAAGAGGTTTATTTTGGCTTACAGGCTCAAAGGGAAGCTCCATGATGGCAGGGGGAAATGATGACATTAGCAGAGGGTGGACATCACTCCCTGGCCAACATAAGGTGGACAACAGCAACAGAAGACTGTGCCAAACACTGACATGGGGAAACTGGCTATAATACCCATAAGCCCACCCTCAACAATACATTCCTTCCAGGAGGCATTAATTCCCAAATCTCCATCAGCTGGGAACTTAGCGTTCAGGACACCTAAGTTTATGGGGACACCTGAATCAAACCTCCACATATACTTTAAGAATATGACTTTAAGGTTCTAGTTGTAGCTCTTATGTGCCAATCCCCTTTTTCTCTGAGCTGAGGGAGGCCCTCATCTTCCCTTCTTTCCTTAGCTGAAGGAGGCCCTCCTCTCCACTATTTCCCTGTGCTTCCCAGTGCTGAGGGAGGCCCTGTTTAACACTTCTTCCCTGTGCTGAGGGAGAAGCCTTTTCTCCCCTTTCTTCCCTGAGATGGGAGATACCCTCTTTTGACCTCTTTTCCCTGGGCTTTGGGAAGTCCTCTTCTCCCCCTTTTTCCTGAGCTGAGGGAGGCTCTCACCTCCACTACTTCCCTGCTCTGAAGGAGGCCTTCTTCTCCCTTTCTTCTCTGAGCTGAGCAAGGCCCTCTTATCCTCTCCTTCCTTTAGTAGAGGGAGGATCTCTTCTCTCCTTCCCTGAGATGAGGAAGGAAACCCTCTTCTCCCCTTCGTCCCTGAGCTGATGGAAGGTCTCTTATCTTCTCTTTCCCTGGCCTGAGAGAGGCCCTCTTCTCTATTCATCACTGTGTGAGGGGGCCCTGTTTTCCACTCTTCCCCTGCTCTGAAAGAGGCCCTTTTCTCCTCTCCCTCACCTGAGCTGAGGGAGGCCATCTCCTACACTCCTCCCCTGTGCTCAGGAAGGCCCTCTTCTTCCCTTCCTCCCTGTGGTAAGGGAAGCCCTCTTCTCCCCTTCCTCCCTGAGCTGAGGGAGGCTCTCTGCTCCACTCCTTCTCTGAGCTGTAGGAGGACCTCTTCTCCCCTTCTTTCTTGAGCTGACTGAGGCCTCCTTCTACACTAATTTCCTGTGCTTCCTTGTGTTGAGGGAGGCCCTCTTCTCCTCTTCTTTTCTGAGCTCAGGGAGGGCCTCTTCTCCACTCCTTCCCTATCAGAGGGAAGCCCCATTCTCATTCTCTACTTTTTCCTTGAGATGAGGGAGGCCCTCTTGTCCTCTCCTTCCCTGAGCTGAGGGAGGCCCTCATTTAATCTCCTTCCCTGTGCTGAAGGAGACCCTCTTCGAAACTTTTTTCCACTGCTGAGGGAAGCCGTTTTGTCCATTCCTTCCCTGCACTGAGGGAGGACTTATTCTCCACTTGATCCCTGTGTTTAGGGAGGCCATTTTCTCCACTCCTTTTCTGCTCTGAAGGAGGACCTGTTCTCCACTCCTTCCCTGTGCTTAAGTAGGCCATCTTCTTCATTCCTTTCCTGTGCTGAGGGAGGACCTCTACACCTCTCCTTATCTGTGTGGAGGGAGGCCCTCTTCTCTCCTTCTTCCCTGAGATGAAGGAGGCCCTCTTCTCTTCTTTTCTGAGCTCATGGAGGTCCTTTTCTCCACTCCTTTCCTGTCTGAGGTAGGCCACATTCTCCACTCCTTCCCTGTGCTGAGGGAGGCCCTCTTTTCCACTCCTCCCCTGTCTGAGGGAAGCCCCATTCTGGTTCTCCACTCCTTGCCTGAGCTGAGGTAGGCCCTCCTCTTCCCTTCTTCCATGAGCTGAAGGAGGCCCTCTTCTTATCTCCTTCCCTGTACTGAGGGAGTTCCTCTCCTCGACTCCTTTCCTGTGCTTAGGGAAACCCTCTTCTAATCTTTTCCCACTGCTGAGGGAGATCCTCTTCTCCATCCCTTCCCTGAGCTGAGGGAGGCCATTTTCTATACACCTTTCCTGCTCTGAAGGAGGACCTGTTCTTCACTTCTTCCCTGTGCTTAGGGAAGCCCTCTTCTCCATTCCTTCTCTGCTCTGAAGGAGGCCCTCATCTACCCTACTTCCTTGTGCTGATGAAGGCCATCTTCACTCCTTCCCTGTGCTGAGGAAGGCTCTCTTCTCCACTCCTTTCCTGTGCTGAGGTAGGCCCTCTTCTCCACTCCTTCTCTGAGCTGAGGGAGGCTCTCTTCTCCACTCCTTCCCTGAGCTGAGGGAGGCCCTTTCTCCCCTTCTTCCCTGAGCTGAGGGAGGACTTCTTCCCTTCTTCCCTGAGCTGAAGGAGGCACTCTTAGCCACTATTCCCACGTTATGGGATCCAGTATCACAAAGTAATACCATGGACTCATGGAATGTGAAGCAAAGTTTTATTGGGTTAAAAAAAGACAGAAAAGAGGAAAAAAGTATAGTCTGATATACCAGGCCTGTGCCCCCCACCAGGGCATCTCAGGGGGGCAGCAGCAATGAACTTTTCAGAGTGTCAGCTTTTATTGGAGATAACCACATGATGTTAGAAAAAAACAGGATGTGAGTTAAACCCTAAATCACAATTTACATGTGACAGTTATGGCCATAAAGGCAAAAAAGGAAAAAAACAAAACAAAACTTGCAAACACATCTATTGGTCAATTACAAGAAGCAACACCTGGGGGGTGTGAGGTAGGCTTGTTGTCCCGTCCCATGGGACCTAGTTATTCATGGGGGCGAGGAGGACCCTAACCTGAAATAAGATGGGCGAGAGAGAGGAAGAGACTCAAGCAAATGTACACTTGTCAAGAGTCCAATTTTATTGAGCCACAGCGGCCTTTTTAAGGGTTAGGGTTAGGGTTAGGGTTTTGGGTGTGGGGGGGGGGGCTGGAGGAGGCAGGTGGTGGAAAGTTACAGAATCTTCTTAGCCTTTGGCCTAGGACAGTTTGCGGTTATTCCAAAAATTCACGGTACAGTTCTCACGTCTCTGCAGTTGCCAGGCAGGATGTTAATTAGTTAGGTGTGGTGGAGTAGGGGGATGGAATCAGTTAGGTGTGGCAGGGTGGGGGGATGAGGAAAGGTCAGAAGTTGCTCAGGACAGAGGTTATCTCAGGGCTAAGGTCTGTTCAGGGCTCATCTCCTCATCTCCAACAGCTTGTGACCCACATTCCCACTTATCTTAATGAGTTTACTCAAAAATGCAGGCCCCAGGAAATGCTATTCATCCCAGCAGGGCCTCTTGTTTACCTGCCATTAGCAGAACCTCCTGTTTGTCTACCATCAACAGAGCCTTCTGACTTCTATATTTCTCTAGGCTAGATATAATAAGATGTAGAGAAATAAAACATTTTCCCCTCTTTATACCCAAAGGTGAGGAAGGCCCTCTTATCCCCTTTTTTTCCTGAGCTCAGGGAGGCCCTCTTCTCCACTCCTTCCCTGTGCTGAGGGAAGCCCTCTTCTAATCCCCTTCCCTGTATGGAGGGAGGCCCTCTTCTCTACTCCTTCCCTGTTCAGAGGGAGGCCCTCTTAGCCACTTTTTCCCTGAGTTGACTGACGCCATCTTCTCTCCTTCTTTCCTGAGCTCAGGGAGGCCCTCTTCTCCACTCTGTCCTTTAGCTAAGGGAGGTCCTCTTCTCCACTTCTCCCCCTCTTCTCCTAGCTGGGGGATTCCCCCTTTCCCTCTCCTTCCATGAACTTAGGGAAGCCCTCTTCTCCCATTCTTCCCTGAGCTGAGGAACACTCTCTTCTCCCCTCCTTCCATGAACTTAGGGAAGCCCTCTTCTCTCATTATTCCCTGAGCTGAGTGAGACCCTCTTCTCCCTTTCTTCCCTGAGCTGAGGGAAGCCCTCTTATCCACTCATTCCCTGCTCTGAAGGAGGCCCTATTTCCCCCTTCTTTCCTGAGTTGAGGAAGGCCCTCTTCTCCCTTTCTTCCCTGAGCTGAGGGAGGCCCTCTTCCCCACTCCTTCCTTGTGCTGAGGAAGGCCCCCTTTTCCACTCCTTCCCTGTGCTCAGGGAGGTCCTCTTTCCCACTTCTCCCCTGAGCTTATAGAGGCCCTTTTCTCCCCATCTTCCCTGAGCTGAGGGAGGGCCTCCTCTCTACTTTCTCTCTAAGCTGAGGGAGGCCTTTCCCCTCCATTCTTCCTTGAGTTGAGGGAGGTCCTCTTCTCCACTGCTTCCCTGTGCTCAGGGAGACACTCTTTGCCACTTCTTCCCTGAGCTTAGGGAGGCTCTTTTCTCTCCTTCCCTCAGCTGAGGAACGTCCTCTTCTCCATTCCTTCCCTGTGCTGAGGGTGGCCCTCTTTTCGACTCCTTCCCTGTGCTGAGTGAAGCAGTCTTTGACACTTCTTCTCTGATCTGAGGGAGGCCCTTTTCTCCCCCTGTTCCTTGACCTGAGGGTGAAAGACCCCCAGGGGGAGACCCTCACTCAAGTCTCAGGAGAGCACGCACCCAAAGACACACAGGAGACTGGGCTTGCTGCAAAAGAATGAGGCTTTATTCAGGAAACCAGAGCTCTGGGGTTGA
This sequence comes from Jaculus jaculus, assembly GCF_020740685.1. Taxonomy (NCBI): domain Eukaryota; kingdom Metazoa; phylum Chordata; class Mammalia; order Rodentia; family Dipodidae; genus Jaculus; species Jaculus jaculus. The sequence goes on along the minus strand of NW_025423515.1, from coordinate 3,761,682 downwards.
CACTTGCCTCATGCAGGAGACAGAGGAATTGACCCTGAGCCCTATTGGGTATATCTTTATATAGGGTTTTTTAGCAAGGAAGGGAAAAGGGGGGGAGGTTCACAAGGATATTTGCAAAGCCTGCGGAACTCATATAGTTATGTCTACATATCTTATTTTTGCATAAACAGAGTTTTAAGTCCATGGTCAGGCTATCTTGAGAAACTATTCCCTTACTTTGATTTTTCTTGGAACTGTATTTTTGCTTTTCTTCTTTTTGGAACATAAAGTTTAACTTGATCTAACTCGCAGCCTATCTATAGCCTTGTCTGTGATTTATGTCTTCCAGGGATATACAGTTCATGTTGACCCCCAGCTGTTTCTTTGCAAAGCTTACTTTATAATTTTCCATCCTGCCTTTCAAGGGAAGCCCTCTTCTCCCCATCTTTCCTGAGCTGAGGGAGGCCCTTTTACCCACTACTTCCCATGTTATGGGATCCAGTGTCACAAAGTAAAACCATAGACTCATGGAATCTGAGGCAAAGTTTCATTGGGTAAAAAAAGAAAGAAAAAAAAAAAAAAGCATAGTCTGGTATATAAGGTCTCTGCCCCTGAGGGCAACTCATGGGGACAGCATCAGTTAACTGTTCAAGAATGTCAGCTTTGACTTGGAACCCTCAACAGACCAGAAATCTTAACCTCCTTGTTGTCAGGATTAAGGGAGTGGGTGAGGCACCACACAGCCTAAGGGACAGACAGAGGATCTGGTTTTCATACCTACTCTTGGATAAATACTCTGAGCTGTTTTTCATTAAAAGTGTACATTGTTGAGCCAGGCGTGGTGGCGCATGCCTTTAATCCCAGCACTTGGGAGGCAGAGGTAGGAGGATCGCCATGAGTTCAAGGCCACCCTGAGATGACAGAGTTAATTCCAGGTCAGCCTGGACCAGAGTGAGACCCTACCTCGAAAAACAAACAAACAAACAAACAAAAATGTGTACATTGTTTAGTTAAATTTTAGAAACTATCTATATTTGGTTCCACTCAGCCTACTTGAATACTCTCATAGCAGGCAAACCCAACACCTAGGGTCACTTTTGTAGATACTCTGAGAGTCTTGAGAGCCACACCTAGCACCTTAAGCTCCTACCCTGAAGATATATAACATCAGATTGATTGATACATCTAATAATACCCAGCTAACTAGAAAATCTAATCATTAAATAATCCAGGATGCAAAAATATATACATTACAACAAGAAACACCAAAAATCAAGACAATATAAATCCACCAAAAAGTGTTAATGCATCAGAAATGACCTCCAGTGAGAATGACTTAGAGGAAATGCCTGACAAAGATTGCAAAAGAATGATTATAAATATGTTCAAAGAAGTCAAAGAAGAAACCAAAAGAATGAAAGAGGAAATCAAAGGAATCAAAGAAAACACAGGACACCAATTTAATGAAATAAAGAAGTCAATACTAGACAGAAATAAGGAAATAGAAATAATAAAGAAAAAACAGTCAGAATTACTAGCAATGAGGAACAGTTAATGAAATAAAAATCTCTGTCGAAAATCTGACCAGTAGAATGGATGAAGGAGAAGACAGAATATCTAAGCTAGAAGACCAGGTGGCAGATTTAATACAGTCCAACAAAGAGAAAGGCAAACGAATAGAAAAGTATGAGTGAGCCGGGCGTGGTGGCGCATGCCTTTAATCCCAGCACTTGGGAGGCAGAGGTAGGAGGATTGCCATGAGTTTGAGGCCACCCTGAGACTCTATAGTGAATTCCAGGTCAGCCTGGACTACAGTGAGACCCCACCTCGAAAAACAAAACAAAACAAAACAAAAAAAAAAAAAAAGAAAAAGAAAATAAAAAGTATGAGTGGAAATTTCAAGATAGTCAGGACACTATGAAAAGATCAAACATGTCTTCTGGTCAAGATGGCAACTGCCTAACTGCACCACACAGCCCCAGGAAAGAAAGGCAATGCATTAAGGGTTGACTGGTTCTTTTAATGGAGAGAAATTTCTAATAGATTGCCAGTGGGAGGGCACATGGAGGAAGAAATGGGGAATCACTGATTCCCTCGCTTGTGGTTAGCCCGAGTCCCCCAAGCCCTCAAGCAGCTCAAGCCGTACCCAAAGTCCCAGCCTAGGGATATACCTGCACTTTCTGTAGGAAATGGGACCCAGGCCAGCATAATTCCACTTGTCTCACTGCACAGTGGTGATCACCCTGCTCCCCCTGTCCATGAGTGCCCACAGCAGGCTCCACCTGCCAGCCTGCTTAGATCTCAGACTCCATTTTCCCACAACAGGCACTGCTGATAACTGTTCATACAAGCTTAGCCTGCTCCCTCTGCCCATTTGCTCGCTTACTGCTTCAGCAGCCACCAATTCACACCCAGCCCAGGCCCATTCCACCCACCTAGCCAACCGAGCTTGGGTGCAAGTCCCTCCCCATCTGCCATGCCTACTGACTGCCATTGTCCTGCTGCAGGCAAGCTCAGATAGCTTCTTAGTCCCAGTGTTCTATCACGCACGAGTTTAGGCTGCTGCAGTGCTTGGTGCTTCAGTGCCCCTCTGACCACCAGGGCAGGCAGCTTTGGTACATCTGTGCTTGAGAGTTCAGGCTGCTTTAGCATTCTGATAAATGAGAGATCAGAGGGGTGGCTTCAGCTTCCCACTGTGCTTAAGCTCAAGCTGATACACCCTCCTATGTGCTAGCACAAAACCACACAGTCCTTCTGCTTGCCTGCCAGCTAGACCAGGCCAGCTCCCCCAAGAAGCACCACTTCCCAGCCCATCCAGACCACAGTCCTACTCTCCTTGCCCATACACTGTGATGGGCCAACTATGGTGCAAAAGAAATAACATGAAAAATCAAATGTAAGAAAATCAAGTTAGATCACCCAGACCTACAGTGAATGTCTCTAATCAAAACATAGAAGAGTCATTAGGATCACAATACCAAGATGAAGCTATGAGCAATGCAACCCTGACAAGGCTACTGGTAGAACTTGCAGAAAAGCAACAAAGGACCGATAATCGTGTGGATGTTGCCATCACTAGACTAGACCTAATAGATAAGAAAATGGAAGGAATCCAAAGAGAGTTAAGAGATATGAAGGAGAGTGAAAAAAAAAAATAGGACCTCGGGCTGGAGAGATGGCTTAGCGGTTAAGCGCTTGCCTGTGAAGCCTAAGGACCCTAGTTCAAGGCTCGGTTCCCCAGGTCCCACATTAGCCAGATGTACAAGGGGGCACACGTGTCTGGAGTCCGTTTTCAGAGGCTGGAAGCCCTGGTGCGCCCATTCTCTCTCTCTCTCCCTCTATCTGTCTTTCTCTCTGTGTCTGTCACTCTCAAATAAAAAAAATATTAAAAAAAATAGGACCTCAAAAATCAGCTGACAATGCTAAATGAGGACGTAAAGAAATGCAAGGATGAATTCCAACAAGCATCAAGAAAATCAGAAAATGATGTGAAAAGGGAGCTTGACAGAGGGGTGTGTGAAAAGGGAGCTTGACAGAGGGATGGAAACTATACATAGAAAAGTAGTAGAAAATGCACACCTACTTGAACAAGTCCAAAACTCTCTAGAAGCTCTCAAGAATACAGTCAGCCATGTGGAGGATAAACACTCCGATCTGGAAGAAAAAATGGAAGAAACAGTTTGAAAGCTCAAAAGTTTCAATAACTTCAAAAGTTTCTGTGAACAGACATGAGGAAATTGTGGGATACCCTTAAATGTCCAAATATCAGGAACATTGGAATACCTGAAGAAGAAGAAATTCAGACCAAACACATGGAGAAATTATTTAATAAAATAATTGAAGAAAACTTACCCACTCTCTCAAAAGAAAGGCCCATCAAGACACAGGAAGCTAACAGAACTCCAAACAGATTGGACCAAAGGAGAAACTCTCCAAGACATATTGTCATTAAGACTCTAAACATTGACACCAAAGAGAAAATCCTAAAAGCAGCGAGGGAAAAATAGCACCCTAGTTTTAAAGGTAACCCCATCAGAATTACTTCGGACTTCTCAATGGAAACTCTGAAAGCCAGAAGGGCCTGGAATGACACACTGCAAAATCTAAGAACCTATGGCTTCTAACCAAACTACTCTACCCAGCAAAAGTATTCCTCATAATAGATGGTGAAAGAATTCAAAATTCAGTTTTATAATTATATGAACACAAAACCAAACCTACAGAGAGTATTTCATGAAATTCTCCCCACAGAAGAATCAAATAATCAAACTTAAAGGCCTACAAGAAACAGATCACAATAATCAAACTCAGAGAAGGCACAAAAAACTTCAAAGTCCATGAAAACACCAAACCATATGTAGCAACACAATATGGCAGGGATAAAATCAAACCGTACAGTCATAACCCTAAATTTTAATGGCCTTAATTCACCCATAAATAGACATAAGCTAACAGGATGGATCAGAAAATTATACCCCTCAACCTGTTGTCTTCAAGAAACCCACCTCACCACTAAACACAGATACCTCCTCAGGGTGAAAGGATGGAAAAAATATTCCCAGCAAATGGGAATCAGAAACAAGCAGGCATAGCTATGTTAATATTGGATAAAATAGACTTCAGACCAAAAATAATAAAAAAGACAAAGAAGGGTACTTCCTACTTATCAAGGAAACGATCCACCAAGAGGATATTACAATCATAAATCTGTATGCACCAAACACAGGGGCAAACTGTTCATAAAGCAAAACCTACTTGACAATAAAACATAGATAACCACCAACATGATCATATTGGGGACTTCAATGCACCATTATCAGTAATAGACAGTTCATCAAAACAGAAATTCAACAGGTAAGAGAGCTCAACAAAACCATAGATCACTTAAAACTAACAGACATCTACAGAACATTCCATCCCCAAATCACAGATTATACATCCTTCTCAGCACCAAATGGAACATTCTGTAAAATAGATCATACACTGGGTCTCAAAGCCTGCCTCCATATATTCTGGAAGATTGACATAATTCCCTGCATGATATCAGATCACAATGCTATATTGCTAGAAATTAACAACAAAAGACCCACCAAGAATCCCATTGGCTCCTGGAAACTGAACAGCACACTTTTAAACAATAAATGGATAGTGGATGAAATAAAAAATGAAACTGCAAAAGTTTTAGAGATGAATGACAACGAGAACACGTCGTACCAAAACTTATGGGACACAATAAAGGCGGTCCTCAGGGGAAAATCCATAGCACTCAATCCCTTCATAACAAAGACAGAGAGATCCCAAATCAATAACCTAACCACCCACATAAAAGCACTGGAAAAGCAAGAAAAATCCAACCCAAAAAGCTCCAGAAGGAAAGAAATAATTAAGAGTTGGTAACTAAGAAAACAATTAAGACAACTGACAAAACAAAGAGCTGGTTCTTTGAAATAATAAGCAAGATTGACAAACCCCTGGCCAATTTGATAAAGCAAAAAAAAAAAAAAAAAAAAAGGAGAGATCACAACAGATATAAGTGAAATTGGGAGGATCATCAGGGCTTATCTCAAAAACCTCTACTCCACAAAACTGGATAATGTGGAAGGAGATGGATGAATTCCTGGACACATACCAACTGTCAAAGATAAACTCAGAGCAGATTAATCTCCTAAATAAACCTATCACACACATTGAGATAGAAAAAGTAATAAAAAACCTCCCCCAAAGAAGAGTTCAGGACCAGATGGCTTCTCAGCTTAATTCTATCACACCTTCATGGAAGAACTCAAACCAATCTTCCTCAAACTGTGCCACACAATTGGAGAACAGGGAATGCTACCCAACTCCTTCTATGAAGCTAGTATCACCCTAATTCTAAAACTAGGCAGAGATGCCACAACAGAAGAAAACTACCAGCCTATTTTCCTGATGAACTTAGATGCAAAGATCATGAACAAAATCCTTGCAAACCAAATCCAACAACATATCAAAAGTATTATCCATCTTGATCAAGTGAGATTCATCCCAGGAACACAGAGGTGGTTCAACATATGAAAATCTGTCAATGTAATATGCCCCGGCCAGTGGGGAGTCAAACAAGGACCTGAGGGGAAATTAACCTGGATGAGAGACAAGAGACACAAAGGAGACCAAGTCTATATTCTGATCAAGGTCTTCAGATTTTTATTTTTTACACAATGGTTATATAGGGGAAGAACACAGGGAGTTATGATGGCTGACGTGATTTAGGGCCAAAGGATTGTTAGGGAACCTAGAGGAGATGTAACTGGGTGTTTGTCTAACTTTGCCTCAACGGCTTAACAGCCTGATTGCATCAGGCTTGACAGCCTGATTGTAAACTGGCTCTTTGTAAAAGATAAGATTCTGCAAACAGTCTGCTGACCAACATTCCTAATTGCAAGCTGGATGGACCAGCTTTCTAATAAATGAGTCAACTTAAGAACAGGCCCCGGCAAAATGGAGAGGCTTTTGCTCTATGGCTCCCAACATAATACATCACATAAACAAGGTTAAACACAATACCACATGATCATTTCGATAGATGCAGAAAAGTCCTTTGACAAAATACATCATTTCATGATCAAAACATTGGAGAGAATTGGCATGGTTGGCTCATATCTCAACATAATAAAGGCAATATACAAAGCTACTAAGGCCCAAATAATACTTAATTAAGAGAGACTGGAAGAATTCCCATTGAGATCAGGAACAAGACAGGGTTGTCCATTCTTACCTCTGCTCTTCAATATAGTAATGGAAGTCCTACTTCAAGCAATAAGACAGGAGAAAGAAATAAAAGGGATACAATTTGGAGATGAAGTACTTAAGTTAGCTCTTTTTGCTGATGACATGATTGTGTACATAAGAGACCTGAGAGACTGCATCCCAAAACCTTGAAGGTGATTAACTCCTATAGCAAAGTAGCAGGATACAAAATTCAGTAGCCTTTCTATATGCAAATGACAAAGATACAGAAAAAGGAATAAGGGCCATGGTTCCATTTTCAATAGCAAAAAAACAAAACAAAACAAAAAACCTTGGAATAATGTTAACCAAGGAAGGGAAAGATACATATAATGAATACATAAAAAAGTCTCAGAAAAGAAATTGAGGAGGACTTGAGAAACTGGAATGACCTCCCTTGTTCCTGGGTAGGAAGAATCAACATTGTGAAAATGGCAATCCTTCCAAAGGCAATTTACAGATTGAATGCAATTCCAATTAAAATCCCAACATTGTTCTTCACAGAGTTAGAAAAAATGATCTTAAATTTCATATGGAAAGGCCTCAGATATCCAAGCATGTCCTCAGCAAAAACAAAACAAAACAAAACAAAACAAAACAAAACAAAACAAAACAAAACAAAACAAAACAAAACAAAACAAAACCTCTGGAGGCATCACCATACCTGATCTAAAGCTATATTACAAAGCTATAGTAATAAAAACAGCATGGTACTGGCATAAAAACAGGAGTATAGACCAATGGAATAGACTTGAGGACACGGACTTCAGATCAAACAATTACAGGTACTTGCTATTTGACAAAAGCCCTAACAATATAGGTTGGAAAAAAAGATAACAAATGGTGCTGGACAAACTGGATAACAATATGCAGCAAATTGAATCTTGATCCACACATCTTGCCATGCACTACACTCAAGCCCAAATGGATCAAGGTCCTCCATATAAGACCAGAAACTTGACTACTATTGGAAGAAAATATAGGAAGAACTTTCCATGATATAGGAATGGAAAAAGACTTCCTGAATTAAACCTAGTAGCTCATTATCTTAAACAGTCACCAACCACTGGGATCACATGAAGATGAAGAGCTTCTTTACAGACAAGCATACAACAGGCAGAGCCAATAGATTGCCCACAGAATGGGAGAAAATATTTCCTCTTTATCCAACTGACAGAGGCCTAATCTCTAGAATCTACAAAGAACTCACAAACCTAACGAATAAAAAGTCAAAGAGCCCACTCACAAACTGGAGCAAAGAGCTGAACAGGCAGTTCACAGAGGAAGAAATACAATTGGCAAACACACACTTAAGAAAGTGTTCATCATTCCTAATCAGCAGGGAAATGCAAATTAAAATAACTATGAGATTCCTCCTTACCCCAGTAAGGATAGCAAACATCAAAAAATCAAATGAAGGGCGGTGGGAGGTGTCACCTTCCAGCGTGGCCCTGCAGCTCGGGGGAGCGGAAGGGAGCCATGTCCTCTCAGGCTTTCTGGGAATGGGGTGCTCTTTCCTCCCTGTGTCCCAACCTCGCCATTGTCACCCGGGGGAGCGGCCGGACGCGCAGCCCAGGGTCCTGTTCCCAGAGGCCGTCCTGAATTGGCCTGGGAGTGCACGGAGTCTTAGCTCCCCCACGCAGTGTTGGGGGGCCGCCCGTCTGCTCTCTGCATGCCCTGAGGGTCCCCGGGATGACGTGCTGATTCCCCAGGCTGGCTCTGGAGGAGGGCTGAGGGGAGGGAAGGAATGTGGAAACCAGATGTGTGGTTGGTGACTGTCTCCAGATACTGAGGCACCTCTGTCTGTGGCACAGGCCAGTTATGAACTGTAGTTTTAGTAGATTGTGTCTCTTGAAGCGACACCTGTTTACAATGAAGTTGCAGTCTCCAGAATTTCAGTCACATTTTACAGAAGGGTTGAAGAATCTGACAGAATTAGTTTTCAAAGAGAATCATGAATTAAGAATAGCAGGAGGAGCTGTGAGGGACTTACTCAATGGGGTCAAGCCTCAGGATGTGGATTTTGCCACCACGGCCACACCAGCCCATATGAAGGAGATGTTCCAGTCGGCTGGCATTCATATGATCAACAACAAAAGAGAGAAGCATGGGGCAATTACCGCCAGGCTTCATGAAGAAAATTTTGAAATTACTACACTCCGGATTGATGTTTCCACTGATGGGAGACATGCCGAGGTAGAATTCACAGCTGACTGGCAGAAAGATGCTGAACGTAGAGACCTCACGATCAATTCCATGTTTCTGGGTTTTGATGGTTCTTTGTTTGACTACTTTAATGGCTATACAGATTTAAAAAATAAGAAAGTTAGATTTGTTGGACAAGCCAAGCAAAGTGTTCAAGAAGATTATCTTCGAATTTTATGGTATTTCAGGTTTTATGGTAGAATTGTAGACAAACCTGGTGACCATGACCCTGAGACTCTGGGAGCAATTGCAGAGAATGCCAAAAGCTTGGCTGGAATATCAGGAGAGAGAATTTGGGTAGAACTGAAGAAAAATTTCACTGGTGACCATGTACATCACTTGATCCACCTGATATATGATCTTGACATGGCGCCACACATAGGTTTACCTGCTAATGCAAATTTAGAAGAATTTAACAAAGTTAGTAAAAATGTTGAAAGCCTTTCACCAAAGCCAATAACTCTTTTGGCCTCATTATTCAGAGAACAAGATGATGTCACAAGACTGGGTTTGAGGTTGAAGATTTCAAAGGAAGAGAAAAACCTAGGTTTATTTATTGTTAAAAACAGGAAAGACTTGATTAAAGCAACAGATAGTTCAGAACCATTAAGACCCTACCAAGACTTCATCATAGATTCTAGGGAACCTGACATTGCCATCTGTGTGTGTGAGCTGCTGAAGTACCAAGGACAGCATGGCCTTCTCAAGGAGATGCAGTAGTGGTCCATTCCACCCTTTCCAGTGAGTGGACATGGCATCAGGAGAGCCGGCGTTTCTTCAGGGAAGGAAATCTGGGCTCTGTTACAGCAGTTGCATGAACAGTGGAAAAAAAGTGGTTACCAAATGGAAAAAGACGAACTTCTAAGTTACATTAAAAAAGACAACATGAACTACATACCAAAAAAAATTGTAACTTCTGGGTAAGATAAAAATATTTCTTTTTTAAAAAAAATATTTTTTATTCATTATTTATTTATTTATTTGAGAGCAACAGACACAGAGAGAAAGACAGATAGAGGGAGAGAGAGAGAATGGATGTGCCAGGGCTTCCAGCCTCTGCAAACGAACTCCAGACGCATGTGCCCCCTTGTGCATCTGGCTAACGTGGGACCTGGGGAACCAAGCCTCGAACTAGGGTCCTTAGGCTTCACAGGCAAGCGCTTAACCGCTAAGCCATCTCTCCAGCCCCCACCCCACAAAAAAATATTTCTTAATAAGAGTGAAGAAACTACAGCAAAATTAAACCTAGAATAGGAAATCTCTAGAAAACTGACCTTACTCTGCAAATGTTTTCACTAAGTTGCAGTTTGCATCTTATACTCTGGGAATGTGTCTGCTGAAGTCTGGTTGACCTCTGCCTATCCTCTTAGACTGTAAATATTATTTTGCATGATATATCTTAAGAAAAATGACTTTTGAAATGTTTATAATATGTGCATTAATTAGTGTGAGCATACATAGAAGGTTGTAGCAATAGGTTTTACTGTTGTAATTTTTTCTTTAGGTACAGAAATTCTAGAAAACTTAAGGGATGAATGTGATGATTTGATCTCAGACTATTTGCCTTTGGTTTGTATCTGGTGTTTAGTTAAAGAAACTTTTGTAAAGCCTAATATTTCTTTTAACCCAAAGAAATTTAGTGGGTCAGTGATGAACTCCTGAAATGGTATGTGCATAGGAAGTATGCAGGTGTAGCTCCTGACAGCTGTCCCTGTTGTGTAAGATCCTTTACACAGTGTTCTCTGCAAGTATGGGTAAACAGTATAGTTGAGATGATGCCTGCAGGAGGTAAAGGCCCCTCAGTGCACCTGCTTCGTTTGTTGGCAGAGATGTGCTGTGATCTGAATGCAAGAGTGTAGAGCTAAAAAAAGACATTGGTATATCCTGTTCTTGAGTTGCTTTTTATTTACTGTACTTACATAAAGTTTATATGTGAAAACATTCTAAAAAAAAATCAAAATAAATGCTGGCCAAGATGTGGAAAATTAGGAACCCTCATCCACTGTTGGTGGGAATGTAAGATGGAACACCCTCTTTGGAAAGCAATATGGAGACTCCTGAGAAAGCTGACTATAGAATTACCAACAGACCCAGTTATGCCCTTACTGGGCATGTACACTAAAACCTTTAAACCATAGTCAGAGAGATTTGTTCAACCATGTTTATAGTGGCTCAATTCATAACAGCTAAGAGATGGAATCAACCTAGATGTCCATCACTAGAAGAATGGATAATTAAAATGTGGTATATCTACACAATGGAATTCTACACAGCAGTAAGAAAGAATGACAAAATGAAATTTGAGGAAAAATGGTTGAACCTGGAACAGATCATTGTCAGTGAACTTACCTAATCACAGAAAGAAAAATGCTGCATAGTCTCACTCATCTACAGCACCTGACCTGATCTACCCAAGATGCTGACATATCCAGCAAGCATCTCGAGAACCAGACAATACGAAGGGTGGGGAGGGAGAGGAGAGGAAGGGAGGGGTTGGAAGACACAAATATAGACCCAAACAGCAATGGTACCATAAAATTCTACATCCTAAAAGGCAGACCAAATGGTTGAACCTTCACCAGGCCCTTAAAGAGAACACTATCTTAGGGTGAAAGGTTGGAAAACAATGTTTCAAGCAAATGGACCTAGAAAAAAAGCAGGGGCTGCTATCCTAATATCTGACAAGGGAGAATTCAGTCCAACATTACATAAGAAAGATAAGGAAGGCCACTTTCTATTAATTAAAGGCACCCTGCAACAGGAGGACTTACAATCCTACACATATATGCACCTAACATGGAGGCCCCCAAATTCATCAAACAAATGCTATTAGAACTAAGGTCACAGATAACACCAAACACAGTGGTAATGGGTGACTTCAATACCCAACTCTCATCAATTAACAGGTGATCCCAGTTAAAAATAAACAGAGAGGCAACTGGACTAAATGAGGTTATAGAAGGAATGGACCTAAAACAGATATATACAGGACATTTTATCCAAATGCTGCAGAATATACATTCTTTTCAGCAGCACATGGAACATTCTCTAAAATAGACCATATATAAAGACACAAAGCAAATCTTAACAAATACAGGAAAATTGAAATCATTCCTTGCATTCTATCTGACCACAATGGAATCAAACTACAAATCAATAGCAAGAAAGGCTATATAGAATACACAAAATCATGGAAATTAAACAACACACTACTAAATGGGTCAATGAAGAAATCAAGAAGGAAATCAAAAAAATTATAGAGTCCAATGCTAATGAGAACACAAATACCAAAATCTCTGGGACACAATGAAGGCTGTCCTAAGAGGTAAATTTATAGCTTTAAGTGCCTATACTAAGAAATTAGAAAGGTTCCAAGTAAATGACTTAATGCTCCACCTTAAAGTCTTTGAAAAAGAAGAACAAGGCAAACCAAAAATCAGTAGACAGGAAGAAATAATAAAGATTAGGGCAGAAACTAATGAAATAGAAACAAACAAACAAAGAAATCCAAAGAATCAATGAAACAGAGAGTTAGTTCTTTGAAAGGACAAACAAGATTGAAGAACCCTTAGCAAATCTGACCAAAAGAAAGAGAGAAGAGACAGAAATTAATAAAATTAGAGATGAAAAAGGAAACATCACAACAGATGACAGAGAAATTCAAAAAATCATAGGGACATACTATAAAAACATATACTCCACAAAGTATGAAAATCTGAAAGAAATAGATGATTTCTTTGATTTATATGACCTAGCTAAATTAAATAGAAATGAGATTAATCACTTAAATAGACCTATAGCAAGCATAGATATCCAAGCAGCTATCAAAAATCTCCCAACTATAAAATTTCCAGGCCCAGATGTATTTACTGCTGAATTTTACCAGACCTTGAGGGAAGAACTAACACCATTTCTTCTTAAGGTTTTCCATAAAATAGAAAAAGAAGCAATCCTACCAAACTCCTTCTATGAAGCCAGCATCACTGTGATACCAAAACCAGGCAAATATAGAACAAAAAAAGAAAGTTACAGACCAATATCTCTCATGAACATAGATGCAAAACTTCTCAACAAAATATTGGCAAACAGAATACAAGAATATATCAGAAAGATCATTCACCCTGACCAAGAAGGTTTTATCCCAGAGATGCAGGGATGGTTCAACATACACAAATCAATAAATGTAATACGTTATATCAATGGCCTGAAGGACAAAAATCACATGATCATCTCATTAGATGCAGAGAAAGCATTTGACAAAATCCAATATCCCTTCATGATAAAAGTCCTACAGAGACTGGGAATAGAAGGATTATATCTCAATATAATAAAGGCTATTTATGACAAGCCTACAGCCAACATATTACTAAATGGGGATAAACTGGAAGCTTTTCCACTAAAATCAGGAACAAGACAAGGGTGTCCACTGTCCTCACTTTTATTTAATATAGTACTGGAAGTCGTAGCCATAGCAATAAGGCAAGAGATGCACATAAAAGGGATACAAATTGGAAAGGAAGAGATCAAGTTATCATTATTCCCAGATGACATGATTCTATATATAAAGGATTCTATAGACTCTACCAGCAAACTGTTATAGCTGATAAACATCTACAGCCATGTAGCAGGATACAAAATAAATACACAGAAATCAGTAGCCTTCCTTTATGCTAACAATAAACACACAGTGGATGAAATCAGAGAATCATTCCCATTCACAATGGCATCCAAGAAAATAAAGTACCTTGGAATAAACCTAACCAAGGAAGTAAAGAATCTCTACAATGAAAACTATAAAAGCTCAAGCAAGAAATTGCCAAAGACACTAGGAAATGGAAAAAAAAAATAACTTTTTCCTGGATTGGGATAATCAATATTGTGAAAATGCCAATCTTACCAAAAGCAATCTACACATTTTTTGCAAACCCCATCAAATTTCCAATGGCATTCTTCACAGAAATAGAAAAAAAAAAACAATCCAAAAATTCCTTTGTAATCACAAAATGCTCAAATATCTAAAATAATACTGAGCAACAAAAATAAGGTTGGTGGTATCACCATACCTGATTTTAACCTATACTACAGAGCCATAGTAACAAAAACAGCATGGTTCTGGCACAAAAGTAGACATGTAAATCAATGGAACAGAATAGAGGACCCAGATGTAATTTCAGGTAGCTATAGCCACCTGATATTCAATAAAAATGCCAAAAATACTCATTGGAGAAAAGACAGCCTCTTCAACAAATGGTGCTGGGAAAACTGGATATGTATCTGAAGAAGGATGAAAATAGATTCTTTTCTCTCTCCATGCACAAGAATTAAGTCCAAATGGATTAAAGATCTCAACACAAGTCCTGAAACTTTGAAACTGCTAGAGGAAAAATATGGGAAACGCTTCAACATATTGACTTTCTGAATATAAACCCAATTGTTCAGGCAATAAAACCACAGACTAACCACTGGGACCTCAAGAAATTACAATGATTTTTGTACTGCAAAGACTCTGTGAATAAAGCAAAGAGGCCACCTACAAAATGGGAAAAAATCTTTGCCAGCTATATATCTGGTAGAGGATTAATATCTAGGATATACAAAGAACTCAAAAAGTTAAATAATAAGAAAAAAATGGGCTATGGAGGTAAATAGAAAGTTCTCAAAAAAAGAAATATGGATGGTGTATAAGCATCTAAAAAAATGTTCTACATCCCTAGTCATCAGAGAAATGCAGATTAAAACTACATTGAGATTTCATCTCACTCCTATCAGACTGGCTGCCATCATGAAAACAAATGATCATAAATGCTGGCAGGGATGTGTAAAAGAGGAACCCTTTACACTGTTTGTGGTAATGAAATCTTGTCCAGCCATTGTGGAAATCAGTGTGGAGATTCCTAAGACAGCTACAAATTGATCTACCATATGACCCAGCTATAGCACTCCTAGGCATATATCCTAAGGATTCATCTCATTTCCTTAGAAGTAAGTGCTCAACCATTTTTATTGCTGCTCTATTCATAATAGCTGGGAAATGGAGCCAGCCTAGATATCCCTCAACTGATGAGTAGATAATGATGATATGGCACATTTATACAATGGAGTTCTACTCAGCCGTAAAGAAAAATGAATTTAGAAATTTGCAGGAAAATGGATGGATCTGGAAAGGATTATACTAAGTGAGGTAACCCAGGCCCAGAAAGGCAAGAGCTGCATGTTTTCTCTCATATGTGGATCCTAGCAATATATGATTGGGCTTCTCATTGTGAGAAGGAAGAAACCCAGTAGCAGAGGCCAGTAAAGTAAAGAAGATATAAAGGGAAGAGAAAGGAAGGGAGGAGGGTACTTAATAGGTTGGTATTGTATATATGTCAGTGGAAAAATAGATTAATGGCAGTGAAAAGGTCCAAAGTGAGGTCATGGGAAGAGATTGAGTAAAGGAAAGGTCAGGGGAGGGCTAATCAAAATATAAGAGAATATAAATAAATCATGTGGAATCCTCCGGTTTTGGACAATGGAACACTCAGAAGCTGTAGACCATTGCTAGAAAATTTTCATTGCCAGAGATGGGATACCTTCCTGTGAGCTGTTGGCCAGGGAGGTCCCTGATGCCCCCAAAATACTACAGGCCATTGCTGAGGCCCTTGGTTTCCCCCCAGGAATTGATGGTAATACCCTATTGCTGAAGACTCCACATACTTGGGCTGCAAGGCCACTGAGAAATCCTGCTGGAACTGAGCTGATAACCTCCTCCATGTAGACCAGCTGACAGAAAGCTGGAAGAAGCCATTCTATATGTAGTTCAATGGGAGAAAGAGATACCACCAGTGAAGATACTCAACAGTGGACACCACAAGCCCTATAATTGGCCAGCCAGGCCACATGAGCCAATGGGTGCAACAGTGGCACATCTATCATGGTGGAAACCAACTGCCCTCCAATTGGACTGGAGGCCCACTCTATGGGAGGGAATACATCCTTGATACTGAAAACTTAAAACATAGGTAGTCATGAGCCCTAGGGGTGTAACATCTGCTGATGTTTGGCTAAATATATATACTATGCTTATCAAACTGCCCAGTAAGCACTTTTCTTAACGTTCATAACTTTATGTTAATGCTGCTCTCACTTTGGGTAGAGAATCTTCTCTTTTCAGATGGCGGTACCTCGGTGTCATAGTGCTGGATAGAAGTGACCAGAGTACTGAGTAACATCTCAATCACGCCATTCAAGTCTCAGGGTCTAATGTGGAAGTGGGGGCAGAAAGAATGTAAGAGCCAAAGGAAGGGTAGGACTCCTTACAATATGCTCCCTCCAGACATAAAATGGCCTGGATGTCCATGACCTCATAGTGCCTGGCAATACCTACACAAGGCCATCATTAGAGGAGGAAAAGATCATGACATCAAAACAAAAGAGAGACTGATTGAGATGGGGAGGAGATATGATGGAGAATGGAATTTCAAAGGGGAAAGTGGGGGAAGAGAGGGTATTACCATTGGATTTTTTTATAATCATGGAAAATGTTAATAAAAATTGAGGATAAACAACAACAACAAAAAAATATCAGCTTTACTTGGAAATAACCACATGATGTTAGGAAAAAACAGGATGGGAGTTAAACTCTAAATCACAATTTACATGTGATAGTTACAGCCATAAACATAAAAAAAAGAAACACGATGTTTTAAACCAATCTATTGGTTAGTCACAGGAAGTGCCGCCTGGGAGATGGAAGATAGGCCTCTGACCTGGAGACCCACTTATTTTAAAGAAATTGCTCAACAGTGCAGGCCTCAGGAAGTGCTATTCATCCCAGCAGAGCCTCTTGTTTACCTGCCATTAGTAAAGCCTCCTGACTTCTATATTTCTCTATGCTAGATATAATGAAATGTAAAGAAATATGACATTTTCCTCTCTTTGCCCCCCGAGATGAGGAAGGCCCTCTTCTCCCTTTCTTCCCTGAGCTGAGGGAGGGCATATTCTTCTCTCCTTTCTGAGCCGAGGCTGGCTCTAGACTCCATGCCTTTCCTGTGCTGTGGGAATCCCTCTTCTAATCTCCTTCCCTGTACGGAGGGAGACCCTCTTCTCCACTCTTTCCCTGTGCTCAGGGAGGCCTTCTTCTCTCCTCCTTCCCTGTCCAGAGGGAAGCCCTCTTTGCTTCTTCTTCTCTGAAATGAGTGAGACCATGTCCTTTTTTCCCTGAGCCCAGGGAGGCCCTCTTTTCACTCCTCCCCTATGCTTCCCTGTGCTGAGTGAAGCTCTCATAGCCACTTCTTTCCTGACCTGAGGGAGTCCCTTTCTCCCCTTCTTCTCCTAGCTGAGGGACACCCCCTTCTCTTCTCCTTCCATGAACTTAGGGAAGCCCTCTTCTCCCCTTCTTCCCTGAGATAGGGGAGGCCCGGTTCTCCACTCCTTCCCTGCTCTGAAGAAGGCCCTCTTCCCCCTTCTACCTGAGCTGAGGGAGGCCCTCTTACACTGTGCTTGCCTGAGCTGAGGGAGGACCTCTTACACTGTCCTTGCCTGAGCTGAGGGAGGACCTCTTACACTGTCCTTGCCTGAGCTGAGGGAGGACCTCTTACACTGTCCTTGCCTGAGCTGAGGGAGGACCTCTTATACTGTCCTTGCCTGAGCTGAGGGAGGACCTCTTCTCCACTCCTTCCCTTTTCTGAGGTAGACCCTCTTAAAATCTCCTTCCCTGTGCTGAGGCAGGCCATCTTCTCCCATCCTTCCCTGCTCTGAAGGAGGCCCTCTTTTCTCCCCTCCTCTCCTGAGTTGAGGGAGGCCCCCTTTTCCACTCCTTTTCTGTGCTCAGGAAGGCCATCTTCTCCCCTTTATCCCTGAGCTGTGGGAGGTCCTTTTCTCTACTCCTTCCCTGAGGTGAGGGAGGCCCTCTTCACTACTTCTTCCACGAATTGCCACTTCTTTCGTGACCTGAGGGAGTCCCTTTTTTCCCCTTCTTCCCTGGGCTCAGGGAAGCCCTCTTACCCAATCATTCCCCGCTCTGAAGGAGGCCCTCTCCTCCTCTTCTTCCCTGTGCTGAGGGAGGTCCTCTTTTCCACTCATTCTCTCCTCTGAAAGAGGCACTCCTCTTTCCTGAGGTGAGGGCGGTCCCTGAGGTGAGGGCAGTCCCCTTCGCCACTCCTTCCCTGTGCTCAGGGAGGCCATCTTCTCCCCTTCCTCTCTGAGCTGAAGACCCTCTTCTCCACTCCTTACCTGAGCTGTGGAGGCATTCTTTGCCTCCACAGCTTCCCTGAGCTGAGGAAGGCCCTTTTCTCCCATTCTTCCTTGAGCTGAGGGAGGCTGTCTTCTCCACTCCTTCCCTGAGCTGAGGAAGGACCTCTTGTCCACTCTTTTCCTGTTCTAAGTGAGGCCCTCTTTTGCAGTGCTTACCTGAGCTCAGGGAGGCCCCCTTCGACCCTTCTTCTAAGAGATGAAGGAGCCCCTCTTCTCCCCCTCTTCCCTGAGCTGAAGGAGGCCCACTTCTACTCTCTTTCCTGGGGCTTCCCTGAGCTGTGGGACACCCTCTCCACTCATTCTGTGAGCTGAGGGAGTCCCTCTTCTCCACTCCTTCCCTGAGCTCTGTGAAGCCCTTTTCCACTTCTTCCCTGAGCTGAGGGAGGCCCTCCTCTCCACTCCTTCCTCGTGCTTAGGGAGACCCTCTTCTCCACTCCTTCCCTGAGCTCTGTGAAGCCCTTTTCCACTCCTTCTCTGAGTTGAAGGAGGCCCTCTTCTTCACTCCTTCCTCGAGCTTAGGGAGGCTCTCTTCTCCACTCCTTCCTCGTGCTTAGGGAGGCCCTCTTCTCCACTCCTTCCCTGTGCTTAGGGAGGCCCTCTTCTCCACTCCTTCCTTGTGCTTAGGGAGGCCCTCTTCTCCACTCCTTCCTTGTACTTAGGGAGGCTCTCTTCTCCACTCCTTCCTCGTGCTTAGGGAGGCTCTCTTCTCCACTCCTTCCTCGTGCTTAGGGAGGCCCTCTTCTCCACTCCTTCCTCGTGCTTAGGGAGGCTTTCTTCTCCACTCCTTCCTTGTGCTTAGGGACGTCCTCTTCTCCACTCCTTCCCTGTGCTTAGGGAGGCTCTCTTCTCCACTCCTTCCTCGTGCTTAGGGAGGCCCTCTTCTCCACTCCTTCCTCGTGCTTAGGGAGGCCCTCTTCTCCACTCCTTCCTCGTGCTTAGGGAGGCCCTCTTCTCCACTCCTTCCTTGTGCTTAGGGAGGCCCTCTTCTCCACTCCTTCCTTGTGCTTAGGGAGGTCCTCTTCTCCACTCCTTCCTTGTGCTTAGGGAGGCCCTCTTCTCCACTCCTTCCCTGTGCTTAGGGAGGCTCTCTTCTCCACTCCTTCCTCATGCTTAGGGAGGCCCTCTTCTCCACTCCTTCCTCGTGCTTAGGGAGGCTCTCCTCTCCACTCCTTCCTCGTGCTTAGGGAGGCCCTCTTCTCCACTCCTTCCTTGTGCTTAGGGAGGCCCTCCTCTCCACTCCTTCCTTGTGCTTAGGGAGGCTCTCTTCTCCACTCCTTCCTTGTGCTTAGGGAGACCCTCTTCTCCACTCCTTCCTTGTGCTTAGGGAGACCCTCTTCTCCACTCCTTCCTCATGCTTAGGGAGGCCCTCTTCTCCACTCCTTCCTTGTGCTTAGGGAGGCTCTCTTCTCCACTCCTTCCTTGTGCTTAGGGAGGTCCTCTTCTCCACTCCTTCCTTGTGCTTAGGGAGGCCCTCCTCTGCACTCCTTCCTCGTGCTTAGGGAGGCTCTCTTCTCCACTCCTTCCTTGTGCTTAGGGAGGCCCTCCTCTGCACTCCTTCCTCATGCTTAGGGAGGCCCTCTTCTCCACTCCTTCCTTGTGCTTAGGGAGGCTCTATTCTCCACTCCTTCCTTGTGCTTAGGGAGGCTCTCTTCTCCACTCCTTCCTTGTGCTTAGGGAGGCTCTCTTCTCCACTCCTTCCTCGTGCTTAGGGAGGCTCTCTTCTCCACTCCTTCCTCGTGCTTAGGGAGGCCCTCTTCTCCACTCCTTCCTCGTGCTTAGGGAGGCTCTCTTCTCCACTCCTTCCTCGTGCTTAGGGAGGTCCTCTTCTCCACTCCTTCCTTGTGCTTAGGGAGGCTCTCTTCTCCACTCCTTCCTTGTGCTTAGGGACGTCCTCTTCTCCACTCCTTCCCTGTGCTTAGGGAGGCTCTCTTCTCCACTCCTTCCCTGTGCTTAGGGAGGTCCTCTTCTCCACTCCTTCCTTGTGCTTAGGGAGGCTCTCTTCTCCACTCCTTCCCTGTGCTTAGGGAGGCTCTCTTCTCCACTCCTTCCTCGTGCTTAGGGAGGCCCTCTTCTCCACTCCTTCCTCGTGCTTAGGGAGGCTCTCCTCTCCACTCCTTCCTCGTGCTTAGGGAGGCCCTCTTCTCCACTCCTTCCTTGTGCTTAGGGAGGCCCTCCTCTCCACTCCTTCCTTGTGCTTAGGGAGGCTCTCTTCTCCACTCCTTCCTTGTGCTTAGGGAGACCCTCTTCTCCACTCCTTCCTTGTGCTTAGGGAGACCCTCTTCTCCACTCCTTCCTCGTGCTTAGGGAGGCCCTCTTCTCCACTCCTTCCTTGTGCTTAGGGAGGCTCTCTTCTCCACTCCTTCCTTGTGCTTAGGGAGGTCCTCTTCTCCACTCCTTCCTTGTGCTTAGGGAGGCCCTCCTCTGCACTCCTTCCTCGTGCTTAGGGAGGCTCTCTTCTCCACTCCTTCCTTGTGCTTAGGGAGGCCCTCCTCTGCACTCCTTCCTCATGCTTAGGGAGGCCCTCTTCTCCACTCCTTCCTTGTGCTTAGGGAGGCTCTATTCTCCACTCCTTCCTTGTGCTTATGGAGGCCCTCTTCTGCACTCCTTCCTCGTGCTTAGGGAGGCCCTCTTCTCCACTCCTTCCTCGTGGTTAGGGAGGTCCTCTTCTCCACTCCTTCCTCGTGCTTAGGGAGGCCCTCTTCTCCACTCCTTCCTCGTGCTTAGGGAGCCCCTCTTCTCCACTCCTTCCTTGTGCTTAGGGAAGTCCTCTTCTCCACTCCTTCCTTGTGCTTAGGGAGGTCCTCTTCTCCACTCCTTCCTTGTGCTTAGGGAGGCCCTCTTCTCCACTCCTTCCTCGTGCTTAGGGAGGCCCTCTTCTCCACTCCTTCCTCGTGCTTAGGGAGGTCCTCTTCTCCACTCCTTCCTCGTGCTTAGGGAGGCTCTCTTCTCCACTCCTTCCTCGTGCTTAGGGAGGCTCTCTTCTCCACTCCTTCCTTGTGCTTAGCGACGTCCTCTTCTCCACTCCTTCCTTGTGCTTAGGGAGGCTCTCTTCTCCACTCCTTCCTCGTGCTTAGGGAGGCTCTCTTCTCCACTCCTTCCTCGTGCTTAGGGAGGCCCTCTTCTCCACTCCTTCCTTGTGCTTAGGGAGGTCCTCTTCTCCACTCCTTCCTTGTGCTTAGGGAGGCCCTCTTTTGGACTTCTTACTTGAGTTGATGGAGTCCCTCTTCTCCCCTTCTTCCCAGGTTCAAAGTCAAGCAGCTCCTCCAGAGCCTCCTGACCCCCCACCTTTACAGTACCCAAGTACTTCTCCTTTCAATAACTTGTAGGAGGAGTTTGAGGTCTGGCCAAGGGAGGCCTCATACCTGAATGGTGTCGGTAGGGCTTTAAAAATGCAGAGCTGCGTATGGAGTCTTCAGCAATAGGGTCTTACCACTGGCCTTTGGTGGGTCATCAAGTACTCTGACAGACCCATTTTCCTTAACAAGGAGGGTCTAATGGGAGGGGATAGATCACAGATGAGCCTAAATAATGGTACCAAACTGCCTGTATTTACTGGAAAGAAAACTAATAAATTAAATTAAAAAAAATGCAGAGCAACAGAGGAGGAAGTGTGAGGAGGGAGGGAGGCATCTGTGTTGTGTCTCACTTCTCCCAGCCATGCAGGCTAAGCCCAAGGTCTTGGGGCCTCAGGGGCAAGCAGAAAGTTGTGGTGTGCAACATAAGTGTTTTTTATTATTTCCTGTGGCTAAACATGATGGCCAGGTCAAGAGAAAAAAATTGCACAAAACACTCTACCACTGCCCAGCTTCAGGCTGTCCATTGAACTTCATTCACGTTTACACTGTTTCTCATTGTGTTTTGGTTCTGGCCTTCTAATCCATTATGGAATACCTCCCCCGCCTGTTTTACCATGACCTGGCTGTCATTCAGACCTCTGTTCCAATGCCATACCCTGATCCCTCAGGCCAGACAGCTGGGATTGAACATATGCCAAAGTCATTTCCTCATGGTGAAAGCACAGCTTGAAGGCATTGATGTGTGAAATGGCTTTAATCTCTTTCTTTCTCTCTCTCTCTCCCAAAGCTGATTCAACCTGATTTGGTGCACCAGCCTCTCTGGCACTTAATAGCTACTCAATAAATATCTGTAGAATGCCTGAGGGAGAGAGTTTTCCTCCTCACACTCAACTCATGTGCTCCTCCTGCACTGGGCAGCTCACTTTCAGCTCTGTAACTGCTTGCTGTTCTTTGGGCCTGAGGAAGGGGTTCTGCAGGATGCCAAGCTTCTGGACACCTGGGGTTGGGGGTAGACAGGATTTAGGAAACAATAATAAAGGGGAGGCAGAAGGGGGTGGGACAGCAAGAGGGGTGGAGGAGGTTTAAGAAAGCCTCTCAAAAGGAGAGATATCTGTGTGCAGGGGAATAGGGGGAAGGGAAGGTTTGGGCACATTTCTTTCTGCTTTCTTCCTCCTTAAAATCTGGCTCTCAGTGACCTGATCTTTACTTTGTGCCTTCTTGACCCAGCAGCTGGGAAGACTCCAGATGCAGGAGGTAGGAAGGCTGGCTTCATCCTTCTCTTCTCCCTTGGCCCCACTGTTCCCTGCATTGGGACAGGGCTGGCTGCCTTCCGTCCCAGATGAGACCTGGGATAACAGCCAATTTCCAGCAAAGCAAGAGGAAGATGAATGAGAGGTGGGGATGATTGGGTCCAGGAATGATCTGGTTCTCCTCACCTTAGGTGTCAGCCACAGTTTGGCCTCTCTCATGTCTCAGCTGGAGCTGACCATTCACATAATTTCTGCTGCTCCTCAC
This sequence comes from Jaculus jaculus, assembly GCF_020740685.1. Lineage (NCBI taxonomy): Eukaryota > Metazoa > Chordata > Mammalia > Rodentia > Dipodidae > Jaculus > Jaculus jaculus. The sequence goes on along the minus strand of NW_025423515.1, from coordinate 3,738,691 downwards.
ATTCTTCTCCAAGGCCTGTCCCTAGCAAGATCCCTTGCTAAGGTCCTCCCACCTCTTTCGTTTCTCTCAGTTGGACCTCAGAGTTGTAGCCTGGGCACTACCTCAGTGAAGACTAGCTGGGCACCCAAAGCATTGTGTCTTCAGGATCATGAAGCTGGGGCAACAAGAGGTCTCTGTAGGTGTCCCCCATTGGGACAGAGGACTGACTTGTGCAGCTCTGGCCTTGGCTGTCCTCTGCTCTCAGGTCCTCTCTTTCTTACTGAAACACATCCTTCCCCATACAGTAAAGAGAAACTCCCAAGCGCCTCTGAGAGCAGAGGCTTCCTGCAGTGCTGGGGCTCCTGGAGGTTCCTGTGGCCCAGCCTATGCATGGATACAACCCTTTTGTCCACTGTAGTCCAGCTCTTGACATCCTAAATGCAGGTAGCCTTCTGTTTACACTGACCTCATGCTCTGCAAACAATTCTGCTTCATCTCTTGGGGAACATTGGAGGCACCCTGCCTCAGTGTTGGAGGCCCTGGGCAGCTCTACCCCACTCAGCTAAGGGTTTGCTGAGTTCTTCAGTGTGACCTGTGGTTCAGAACAAACACTGGGTTGGTTTCTATGTGTGAAAGGTGAAGATCCTTTCACTCAAAAAGCATCTATTTGGGATTCCAACGTTGGGCAGGGACCTTGGCAGAGAAGGCCTCAAATTTAGGGGGAAGAGGGATGGCTTGGAAGACCTGGGATTCCCCAACATTGGGTGTTGTGGCCAAAAGAGGCCCAAAAGGAAATGGGCCCAGGATTTGTGGAGAGTTGTCATTTAAGGGGTGGGGTGACAGCAAAAGGAACTGGCAAAGTGGAGATAGAAATGGCTTGAGAACAATGGCTTCCCAGAAACCAGTGAAGGCGGGCGGGGGTGGGGGTCATCAACAGAGAGAGAGAGAGAGAGAGCTTGCCACCACCTAGGCCAATCCTGTTACTCAACAAGCTGAGCTACTGCTGTAGTGGAGTGGGTGGGCCCCAGGAACCCCTTTACAATCTGAGGGGATAATGCTTTAGAGAAGGAGGGGCTCAGAACTTCCAGCTATGAAAGAAGCTTTGAAGAGACAATTCCTGGAGAGGTAGGGACTGTGAGGGTGAGTATGCAGGCCCAGAGGAAGAGGCAGACCCATCTGTGAGCATGGGGCTAGGAGCAAAGGCCAAATTTGCTGGAGTCCAGGTCTTACCTGTCCTCAGAGGGCAGGACATTTTCTAATGACTGCAAGGAATTGAGAGAAGCGACAAGGCAGCCAAGAGCAAAACAGGTCTCAGAACCTAGATGGCAGGGAGCCAGGGATGCAGGTGCCTGGTTCTGCCTCCCAGCAGCTTTCCTGCAGGTCTGAGAACCTGTGAGTTGGAGGGGTCACTACAGCCTAGGGGAGGCTTTAACATGTAGGTCAAAGCCCAAAGGGGTGAATGTGAGTATAGTGGGGTTTAAGCAGTTCAGGGAGGAAGTAAAGTGGGATGTTGACCCTTGGGAGATTGAAACACTTTTTATAAAAACTTTTTTATTGACAATTTCCATACTTACAGACAATAAACTATGATAAGTCCCTCCCCTCTTCTTCTTTATCCTTCACAACTCCACTTTCCATCAAATCTTCTTCCTCTTTCCATTAGTCTCTCTTTCATTTTGATGTCATCATAGCTTTCTCCTATTATGAGTCTTGTGAAGGTAGTGCTAGGCATGGCATGGTCATGGATATTGAGACCAGTTTCTGTCTGGACAATTGCATTATAAGCAGTCTTACCCTTCATTTGGCTTTTACATTCCTTCTGCCACCTCTTCTGCAATGTACATTGAGCCTTGGAGTGTGTGATAGAGTTGTTTCAGTGCTGGAAAGTACTCCATCAGTTCTTCTCAGCACTATGCTGCATTTTGGATCATTCCAGTGGTCACTGCCATCTGAAAAGAGAAGCTTCTGTAACCAAAAGTGAGAGTAGCTTAATATATGGGTATAAATGATAGGTAACATGCTTACAGGGCAGTTTGGTGAGCATAAAATATGCATTTAGTCACACAAGAGCAGGTGTTACACTTTTAGGCTCATGATTTCCCCTATCATAAGGCTTTTGGCTAGGTTTCTCAGTACCTGGTATGTATTCCCTCCCATAGAGTGGGCCTCCAGCCCAATTAGAGAGCAGTTGGTTTCACCCATAACAGACATGCCACTATTACACCCATTCGGTTTTTTGGCCTAAACTTGAGGCATGCAATGTCCACTGTGAAACACTTTTGAAACAAAATTTGCTTTACTATTACTTTGACTGTTAGTGCTATAAGGAAAAAATGAGTGCAAGCTACTTGAATGTCTATTAGCAGCACAATGGGTAAATCAAGAGATAGTTTTAGAATGGAAGTGAAAGGGGCATGCTTCAAATGCATGACAATTGAAGCTGGGGAGATGGCTCAGCAGCTAAAGGTGCTTGCTTGCGAAGCCTTCTGGCTTAAATTCCCAGCACCCCTTAGAGCCCGATGCTCAAATGCATAACCCTCAGCAAAGGAAGTCAGACCTTAAATTCTACAGTGTGTTCTCAGTCATTTTACAGCAAGTTCTAAATGGAGGCACAGGTGAAGTCAGGGGAAGGGTTGAGTTCAGGAGAATGACTGCCATGGGAGGTCCCCAAAGGCCACAGGAAGTCTCCAAGGTGGGGCTGCAGGCTCCTTTTGCTGCTCTGTCTGTGTGGTTCTGCTGGGGTGGCTGCTGAAATGCTGTGGCCTGAATAGTTGTCTCCCATGCGCAATCTTCTGTTTATTTTACTTCCATCAAAGTGTAGGTATGATTGTTAGCCCCTGGGACAGTGTGGAGTACTAAGAAATGAAAAGTGATTAGAAAAGATGAAGTGTGTTATTTAATTTACAGATTTGTTGTTGCATTAAAGATTAAAAACAAATTTAGCTTCTTTTCAGAGGCATCATAAAGGACTTACAACATGTTAAAAGGAACTGAAACCTGAAAGCATATAAAAATTGAAGGTCATGTAAAACTGGGTTACTTCTTGTTGCTATGGAGTGTCCAAACTTCCAAAACTCAAAGATGAAAGAATGAATAATAAGGTCTTTGAAGTGAATGATTATAGGATACCATAGCCCATTTTTTAATTGGGTTGTTTGATTTCCTATTACTTAGTTTTTTGAGTTCTTTGTATATCCTGCATATTAATCCTCTGTCAGATGTATAGCTGGAAAAGATTTTTCTCCCATTCTATAGGTTGCTTCTTTGCTCTATTCACATTGTCCTTTGCTGTACAAAAGCTTTGTAATTTCATGAGGTCCCAGTGGTTAGTCTGTGGTTTTATCACCCGAGCAATTGGGGTTATATTCAGAAATTATTTGCCAAGATCAGGTTGAAGGGTTTCCCCTACTTTTTCCTCTAGCAGTTTCAGAGTTTCAGGTCTGATATTAAGTTCTTTGATCCATTCGGACTTAATTCTTGTGCATAGAGAGAGATAAGGATCTATTTTCATCCTTCTACAGAGACATATACAGTTTTCTCAGCACCATTTGCTGAAGAGGCTGTCTTTTCTCCAATGAATACTTTTGGCAATTTTGTCAAGTATCACAGACCAATCCCCCTCATGATCATAGATGCAAAAATTTTCAACAAAATATTGGCAAACAGAATACAAGAATATATCACAAAGATCATTCACCCTAACCAAGTAGGCTTTATCCCAGAGATGCTGGGATGGTTCAACATTTGCAAATCAATAAATATAATACATTATCTAAATGGACTGAGGGACAAAAATCACATGATCATCTCATTAGATGCAGAAAAAGCATTTGACAAAACCCAACATCCCTTCATGATAAAAGTCCTACAGAGACTGGGAATAGAAGGAACATATCTCAATGTAATAAAGCCTATTTATGACAAGCCTACAGCCAACATATTTTACTAAACGGAGAAAAATTGAAACTTGTCCACTAAAATCAGGAACAAGACAAGGGTGTCCACTGTCCTCACTTTTACTTAATATAGTACTAGACGTCTTAGTCAAAGCAATGCACCAAGAGACACGCATTAAAGAGATACATATTGGAAAGGAAGAGGTCAAGTTATTATTTACAGATGACATGATTCTGTACATGAAGGACCCTAAGGACTCTACCAGCAAACTGTTAGAGCTGATAAACACCGATAGCCATGTAGCAGGATACAAAATATACACACAGAAATCAGTAGCTTTCCTATATGCTTACAACAAACACACAGAGGATGAAATCAGAGAATCACTCCCATTCACAATTACATCAAAAAATAAAAAAATAAGTTACCTTGGAATAAGCCTAACTAAGGAAGTGAAGGATCTCTCCAATGAAAACTTTAGAACACTGATGTGAGAAATTGCAGAAGACACTAGGAAATGGAAAAACATCCCTTGTTCTTGGAATGTAAGAATCAATATTGTGAAAATGGCAATCTTACCAAGAGTAATCTACACATTTAATGCAATCCCCATCAAAATTCCAATGGCATTCTTCACAGAAACAGAAAAAACAATCTAGAAATTCATTTGGAAGCACAAAAATTCTCAAATATCTAAAACAATTCTGAGCAACAAAAATAAGGCTGGTGGCATCACCATACCTGATTTTAACCTATGCTACATGGCTGTAGTAAGAAAAACAGCATTGTACTGGCACAAAAACAGATATATAGATCAATAGAACAGAATAGAGGATCAAGATGTAAGTCCAGGTAGCTATAACCTCCTTTTTTCTTTTTTTTTAAAAGAATTATTTATTTATTTATTTGAGAGCGACAGACACAGAGAGAAAGACAGATAGAGGGTGAGAGAGAGAATGGGCGCGCCAGGGCTTCCAGCCTCTGCAAACGAACTCCAGACGTGTGCGCCCCCTTGTGCATCTGGCTAACGTGGGACCTGGGGAACCGAGCCTCGAACCGGGGTCCTTAGGCTTCACAGGCAAGCACTTAACCACTAAGCCATCTCTCCAGCCCTCCTTTTTTCTTTATAGCAAGATAATACAGGTCTTGGGGACAGAACTAAATGTATTCTCACCCCCATGCTGGAGAATATTTAAAGAGTTTCAAGAGCTACCAGAGAAGCTAGACTAGATGGTGTCTGCACTGGAAGGGTGGCCAGTGACGATAGACCTAATGGCACTGCATAAGTCTAGCACCTGCCACTCCACCGTGATGGCAGGGAAGTGGCAAGCATCTCACTAAGGTGGGAAGATGTGGGTTGTCTAAGGGTGTGGATCTGGCATTTAGGACTGTGGGGGACCATAGGAGATGTAAGAAGGCTCAAGTGACCCAGATAAGGCCACAACCCAGAAGACAGGGCCAGGGAAGAAGTGGTGATGTTTGGGGTACAGGTCCCCTATCTAGGCTCACTACAGGGACTGGTGCTGAGGTACAAACTGCCATTTTGTAGGAGGTCAGAGAAAGACCATGGTCCAGGTGGCTGGCCAGTGTGGGCTAAACTGAGCTGAATCTGGGAGACTAATAGGTAATCTCTGAACTTTCTGACACCTTGCCAGGAGGAACAGAGGGGGATGAAAAGAGCTCAGCTGCAGCTGGGCCTTCTCCCTATTCAGCAATGCTTTTCTTGCCTTACAGTAATCCTGGCCCACACTGGAGAGGCAGGCGCCCATAAGAGGCCATGCAACCAGCCTCTGGGCAGAGATCTCCAGGGAGCCAGGATCTGTCTCCAACCCCCAGGTCCTTTATGATATCTCTGCCTGCCTTCCTGTGAGATCTTATATTCATTCCAATGACCCTGGGAGGTGTAGAGCAGTTCCCAGAATAGAAACCATCCGGCTGCTCCCTAAAATGCTTTTGCTTTTTCTCTGTGTGCCTGGCTGGCTTACTCACACCCCCAGCTCAGCTCAGCTTGTCCCTCAGGAAAGCCTGCTCCAGATACCCTGGTCATCTTGTTTCTTCATAGCCCTTATCATCATGTGCACTCATCCAGCCCACCTCCATTCCCCTGCAGGCTGTGTGCATCTGGTCCACAGAGATGGAGCCCCAATGAGTATTCATTGAATGAATGAATGGGTGGATGATAGCAGATGGAAAAGCACTCAGGCTCAGGAGGGACTGGCGGGTGTGTGGGGTGTGTTTCACATCAAACCTTTGATTCTCATCCCAGGACCTCTGTGATAGAGCTGCCATCTAGGGAGGGCCTGATAGGCCCTTGTAGAGAATGTTCTGGGCCTAGGCTAGCCCTGCTTGATCCTGGCAGATGATAAACTAGCTGTAAGATCTGTAAGTTGGGATTGCTACCCCTATTTCATTTGGGCCCCGAAGCCTGGAGCCAGAGAAAGGACAAAGCCTATCACCAGGGGCCCACAGGAGAGAAAGGAGCTCTGCAAGAGAAGTGTGCTTCCCAGGAGGTTTGATGGGAGGAGGGGTGGTGTGTGTGCAAAGAGCCATCAGGGTTGTGGAGGACGATGGCCAGTCTATGAACAGGCAGCAGAGTCTGCAGAGATGGGCTTTGTGTCAGCTACAGGAATAGGACAGCCTGGCTCTCCCAGTTCTTGCACTCTGACATGGAGGAATTTTAGTTGTTTAGATGGAATAATTTTATTTTCCCTTCCTCACCAGCACAGAGTTAGTAGTTCCCACCCAAACTACCTGTACCATCACCACCACCATGAAGGCCCCACACAGCCAGCATGATTGGGAGTCAGAGGCTGAGAAGGCACCTTTGGCCAGGCCACAAGATCCCACCACCACCAAGTTGGAGTGATAGGCAAAGGTAGAGCAGGGAAGCTCAGGAAATGAGTGAGTGACGCCTCTCTATGTTTTCCAGAGGCTTCCTTACCTTTGGACTCTCCAAGGACTTTGAATATTATTATTATTATTATTATTATTATTATTATTATTATTATTTTGGTTTTTCAAGATAGGGTCTCATTGTAGCCCAGGCTGACCTGGAATTCACTCTGTATTCTCAGGGTGGCCTCAAACTCACAGAGATCCTCCTACCTCTGCCTCCAGAGTGCTGGGATTAAAGGTATGTGCCACCACGCCCAGCTCTTTGAATCTTATTTTTAAGGGGAAAAATCCCTTTAGTCTAGGAAAGAGCTGACACTGATCAAGTGGGGATATTTAGACCCAAGCCCTTCACTACATAGTCTCGGGGTGGCCTCGAACTCATGGCAAACTTCCTACTTCTGTCTCCCAAGTGCTGGGATTAAAGGTGTGAACCACCACACCCAGCTATGTCCTGGATATTTTATGTGGACTCACAAGCTGCAGGAAGCCATGGAGCTGGGGGAGTTGGGGCAAAGTCACCATTTATGGTACCAGAAGACCTGCCTGTCTAAGATGGCAGAGAACTGGACAGGGGCCATCTAGAAGCCACTGTGCATCTACAAGGTCAGAGCAGACTTGGTAAAGGATCTTATGTAAGCATCAGTCAGAGGAGAGGGGCTTTCTGGGCAGGAAAAACCACATCACAATTCTTCTGAGGGGAAACACACAACTCCAGCACCATCCTTGCCTGCAACAGAGGGCTCATGTGTCTGAAGGACTTACATGCCCATTCTCTCTCTATCTGCCTCTTTCCTTAAGTCTTGAATCTTAAATGTCCCTCAGTGTCTCCTGCGTTGAAGGCTTGGTCTCTGGGAGGGGGTGAGGCAGTGTTAAGAGTTGGGGCCTTGAGGTGATTGGCTGTCACTTGTTCTGTCCTCATGCACCTATTAATCCACTGATGGATTCAGAGTTGGATGAGTTTCAGGGAAGGGACTCTGAGATCCCACAGCTTCAGCCACCATGCATGCCTTCACTGCTATCAGGCTATGCCTTCCCACAGATGATGGAGAGGGCCAAACCATCATGGGCTGAAACTTTTGAAACTTGGGGCAAAATGAATCTTTGCTCCTTTCAAGTTTTGTCTCATGTTACCCTCTATTGTACTTTGTCTCAGTGTTGCAAAGCTATGAGACATTAACCTCCTTGTTCCCACACTAGAGACAGGATACAGCAGAGGCTGGCCATTTGCCCACTCAGGTGCCTTGGTACAGACATCACTTCAGTGTGGAGGCCAGACTGGACCCCACAGAGATGCAGCTGGCTCAGACGGTCCACATGTACACAGTTCAGGACAAAAGGAAGGGACCATATCCTGTACACAACATGACAAATGAGACCAGGGGAGCCTGGAACTACTGAGTGGGGAAAAACTTGACCCCCAATCAGGCTTATAGTCATGATGTTTTTTAAACTATAGATCAAATAAAGAGATATTTTCTCTGCCCAGGTGTTGTGCTGGTTGAATGTGGGGCCATGCCTATATCAGAAGCTTTCCTTGGTATCAAAGCACGTAACCACATTAAGGCTGTCACTTTTTGTGGTCCACTCATTTGTGGGATGTGCACAGGGACCATTCATGCTAAGTAACAAAGAAAAAAGTTCTGATGCTGACATATGTGGCCTTGGTTCAAAAGTTTGGGATCCTGGAAAATCTAGATCAGGCAGACAGAGGAAGACAGGAGTAGGACCTAGTGGACATGGGGCTGGGCCTGGTTGCCCCTTCTCAGGTAGCAGTTTGTTACTAACCAATGACCTTAAAGGCTCAGTCAGGAAGCCCAGGGCTCAAGGAGGCACTGACAAGGAAGGCTATTCATGGCAGTCATTGAAAGAGGATGGATTAGGGTGCAGCAACATGGGCCCCTTCATCTAGGCATGGGGAGACCTTAAGGAACCCCAACTCAGACTGATGATTGAAGCATATAATAACAGAGGACAAAGGCTCCTCAAGGAGGAGTCCCAGGTGGGCAGCCAGAACATCCAAGAAAGGGTGGCTGGCATTCTCCCGGGGTCCGTGAGTGACGGGCCAGGCCTAGCAACCTGGCTTCTGAACATGGAGGGAGGCATTTGGGGCTGGACTGAGGCCCTAGGGATCTGGCTTAGCTTCTTGCCATTCTTAGCATGCCACCCCATGCTCATGTCTTCATGTTTTTCTGTCCATCCTGTGGTGGAAAGGGATGGAGGCCCGATGGGCAGCTAGAGTCCCTGTAGACCTAGAACCTTCTGCTTCCATCTCATCAGAACCACCCCCAGGCTAACCCTCTGCACAGCTACTGAAGGTGGCCAGGGAGGAAGAGAGGTACTGAGGTACAGCTAGCACCCACACTGCCGAGGCCTGATGCCTCTGCTTCCCTGGGCCAGTTCTCCCTCTCACAAAGGTCCTTCATGTGGAGGGCTGAGTCTGAGAACCACAAGCCATGGCTCCACCTCTGATGGCCCAGACTCAGAGGATACATGGCACTGATAAGGGGGTCAGAGGGAGAAGATGGAGGGACCATAAATTAGGAACAAAGGGGCCAAGCTTCTGCCTTGTTGCCTGCCAGGCTCCTCCCTGGCAGATAGGCAGGGCTAAGGAGGGACCAGGCCCATTGGTTCCTTCCAAGGGGTTGAGGAAGAGGGATGAACCTCGGATGACTCAGAACCTCTCCTAGTCTCCAGAGGAAAGCCACACCCGGGCCTCTCAAAGCCCAACACTTTGTAGCTGTTCTTTTCTCTGTGAAATAGAAAGGATTCCGAGGACAGAAAGAGAACACAGTAGGCTCTCCCAGGGTGTAGAATGTGGGATTCCATTTTACCACCTAGCAACTTGGGAACAGGTTCCATTGCGACAGACAACTTGATAGAAGCCTGGCACTAAACTTGATTACAGTGATGACAGATGGACCTAAGGATGTGGCCAAGAAGGTAGAAGTCATGCCAGACCCAGCAGCCTGAGGCACAGGGCACCAGGAGATGTCAAGGCCCTGATCTAGAGAAAGAGGGACTCAAGGATGGAGTAGAGATGTGGGTCACTTTTGAAGGAGCAGAATCAGCCCAGGGACAGTGTTGGCAAGGTTGTTGCTATCGTGGGAGTTCAGGAGAATGCAGCTACACAGGCTCAGCTCCCCACCACTTACCATTTACTTAGAATCCAGATGCCATCTTCCAGTGCCACGGACTGGCAATGCTGGGACCAACAGTCCAAGGGAAAACAGGGCCTTGGGAGGTGGGCAAGGAGTCGGCGAAGTCACAAACAGACACACACACAAGGTTAATATATCTGAGCATGTTTTACTGAAGTAGAGTATCAGGTTATATACAATTCTAGCTGCATAAGCTTAGCCTTTGTTTGGTACAATTTCTATGAATAGCCTGTTCCAGGAATCGAGGCACAAATACATGAGTAAAGATTAAGATCACATATTTAATAGTTAGTATCTCAACAAAATTAGTGTTAGACTGTCAGTGTTTACAAATGACTTTTGGGTTTTACCTGCTTCAAGCATCAAGTATTTTTAACAAAAGTTTTAACAGGGTGACTTCATAACTCTAATATATTTTCTTCCTTGAACTATACCATAAAAATGTAGGTGTATCAATGCCTGCCTTCTCGTAATTGGATCCCAGTTGTTCCCTAATGCTTTCTCTTTGTGCTTTAGTAAGCAAGCACCAAGGTGGTCTTGACTTAGCAAGTCTGTCCACAAAAGTTAAAGATTACTAAGAAACATGCTTCCCACCATTGTTTACTAGTATATCCCCATTCCTATACACTCCTGTATAAGGTTCATCGATTGGTTCTGGTTCTCAGAATTCTGACTATGGCTTGATACAATAGTGGGGTCTCTGGAGGAAGCGTCACACCATCAGGTGATTCAATTTTTGGAAACTGTTCCATGTCTAATTTTTACTAAATTGTGAAAGAACCACATGCTGCTGTCATGTGTCAGGAACAGAACAGTAGTAATGAAGGAAACAGAGCAGCAAAAGGCACTACAGGTCTGGAGAATGCACGTCCTTCCAGGAGGCTTTCTTCCTTGAAGCTTTCACCTCGGCCTGGTGAGCAGGTCATGCAGACTCCACTGGAGTTGGCATGGCATTCCAGCACCATGTCTGTGTAAGTAAGCATGGCCCCACTGATGCCTGAGAAAAGAAAACCAGTAGAAATGTTTGCATTTGTTTAAGCTGCCATAAAATGAGATAGTCATTTTTCATTTCCAAGAGTAGAAGTACATTTGTTTTTATGCAAGGGAGGAGAAAGATGAGAAGAATAAGCATTTATGTAGTGCCTACTGTATGCCCTCTCCCTATCAGTGGCAGCCACCATTCGTTTCTTCCATACTGCTTTTGGGCCACACTAAATGAGACAGCTTGGTCTGTATAAAATGGGGTGTAGGGGGCTGGAGAGACAGCTTAGCGGTTAAGCGCTTGCCTGTGAAGCCTAAGGACCCTGGTTCGAGGCTTGGTTCCCCAGGTCCTATGTTAGCCAGATGCACAAGGGGGTGCACGCGTCTGGAGTTCGTTTGCAGAGGCTGGAAGCCCTGGCGCGCCCATTCTCTCTCTCCCTCTATCTGTCCTTCTCTCTGTGTCTGTTGCTCTCAAATAAATAAATAAATAAAAATTTTTAAAAAATGGGGTGTAAGCCGGGCATGGTGGCACACGTCTTTATTCCCAGCACTTGGGAGACAGAGATAGGAGGATCACTGTGAGTTCGAGGCCACCCTGAGACTCCATAGTGAATTCCAGATCAGCCTGGGCTAGAGTGAGACCCTACCTCGAAAAACCAAAAAAAAGGGGGGGGTGTTATTTGGGGGGCAGGGTTCCAAAGGCAACCCCAAACCTGAGATGGTGTCTGTTTTAACCAAATAATTGGATAAAACAAGACTGAGAATGACAATTAGTAAATGTTTTTATTTATTTATTCAGAAGTCAGGAGGGGTGAGGGAGAGTCAGCCAACCAAAGAAGCAGGAAGGATAGGGGAGGTCCGGCCATGAACCAAAGGGGAGGAGCGGGAACATCCTCATGGCCCAAAGATCCACATAAAAGTCCACGAGCCTAGGAAAAAATGTGAAAAGAAGAGAAAAGAGAGGCTTGAGGAGTAAGACAACAAACTATCCTTTCCCACCCTGGTAACAGCTGCCAAGGACTTCAGGTGCTGGGAGGTGAACAGCTCAGGATCAAGAAGGAAGACAGAAGCACCTTGTGGGCTCCAATGGGGCTTTTTCTTATGGGTCTGGGGGTGAGTAAGAAGTCAACACACCTGGGTGCAGCATCCTGAAGGGGCTGGCCTTGAACTCTGCTCACACCTGAGTAATTTCAGCTCTGCAACTCCTGCTGCAGATAGTAGAGCTAATGTTTGAGGGAATTTCCCTCTTTTATTCAAGGAAACAAGCCACAAAGATGTGGACAAAACTGACTGTCTAGTTGTGTCCCTCAGTGGAGGTATAACTCTGGTACCTCTGTGCCTCTGTCTGCTGGAGGTAGCAGCCCATTGTGGTGTCTGTAGAGAGTGAGAGGAAGGTGCCTAGGGTTACTGTAATTTACAGAGTCCTGATACCCTTCCTGGTCTAACGTCTCTCTCTCTCTGCCTATTTCCCTGTCTGTCACTCACAAATAAATAAATAAAAATAAATAAAAATAAAAATAAATAAATAAAAATAAACCAAAAATAAATTTAAAAAAAGATTACATAGATGGTAAGGTAAATAAATGAATGTAGATAAAGGTAAATTATGTGGAATGAAAGCATAAGCTTAAATAAAACGCTAATGATTTTTTTCTATTAATTAGTTTTGTGCTCAGTGAATACAGTCAGTTTGGTACCATTGTTAGGTTCATCCATGTTCTACTCCCTTCCCTTGGCCCTCCCTTGTTGAGGTATATGGGTCATGCATTCTGGAGTTAGCCCATAGTTATGGGTAGGATGAATGTCTCTGAATATCATGACCTGACGTGTGGCTCTGACATTCTTTCTGCCCGCTGTTCCACAAAATTTCCCTGAGCCATGTTGGGTTCATTTTTGGTCTGCATCAGTGATGAGGTGTTGGGAGCCTCTGGGTCTCTGGAAATCTGATTTGGTAGGAGTTGATTTTCCTCTGTGTTGATCTCCTTCACCCTTGAGCTGGTAGCCAGTTCACCAAGAAAACAGGACTCTTGCTTGTTTTGCCAATTGTTCTTAGTTTCAGTCGGGGCCCTTTTGAGGTATGATGGGCTGGCTCTCTCCTTAGAATCTATGTCTATCTGAAAAAAAGAAGCAGATTCTCCAATAGGCAGTAAAGTTAGCACCTGACAACTGAGATAGCCCTTACTTTTTAATAGAGAATTTAATAGGTGTAGGCCCTCTTGTACCCCATGATTGGTGGTAGCTTGATAATGGAGAGTGGGATTTTGTTTGGATATGGTTCTGACTTGTTTCCCAGTTCCAGCTATGGGTCCCATACCGCTAAGGGGGTCATTTAGCCAAATCAAAAGCAGTTGGTTCCCCATCATGGCTGTGTGCCACTATTGCACTTGTGTGAGCATCACAACAGGTTACTTGCTACTAAGTAGGTTAGACCATGAGTTGCTTGCACAAATATTGGTCATTTTCCCCCAGTCACCCATGTAGCACCTTCTGGCACTAGACGCACTGACTGTCTTGGGACTGACTCTCTTCCAGCTTCCAGCCATGCTGTTCCATTTTACTGTCAACCGCATATGGTGTCTTCAGCAGCAGGGTCTTACCACTAACCTTTGGTGGGTCATCAAGTACTCTGACAGAAATCTGTCTTTCTTTTCACATGGAAGGACAGAAGGACTCAGATATCCAAGCATAACCTCAGCAAAAGCAACACCTCTGGAGGCATCACCATACCTGATCAAAAGTTATACTACAAAGCCATAGTAATAAAAACAGTATGGTAATGGCATAAAAACATGGGTATAGACCAATGGAACAGGATTGAAGAGCCAAGTTTGGGTCAAGTAACTACAGCTACTTGATATTTGACAAAGGCCCTAACAACATAGGCTGGGAAAAAGAAAGATAGCATCTTCAACAAATGGTGCTGGCAAACTGGATAACCATATGCAGGAAATTGAAATTTGATCCACACAGCTCACCATACACAACAATCAAGTCCAAATGGAACAAAGACCTCAATATAAGACTGGAAATTTGGTTACTCTTAGAAGAAAAAAATAGGAGGAACTTTACATGATATAGGAATGTGAAAAGACTTCCCAAACAAAACCCCAGGAGCAAAGGATCTTTAACTAAACCATTGGGATCTCATGAAGCTGAAAAGTTTCTTCAAAGACAAACATACAATAGAGCCAATAGATTACCCACAGAATGGGAAAAAAATGCTGGCAATCCAACTGACAAGGGCCTAATTTCTGGAACCCACAAAGAACTCAAAAACCTAAACAATAAAGTCAAACAACCCACTCACAAAATGGGGCAAAGAACTTGACAGGTAGTTCTCAGAAGAAGAAATACAAATGGCAAACACACACTTAGGAAAATGTTCATCACCCCTAATCATCAGGGAAATGCAAATGTAACAACTATAAGATCCCATCTTACCCCAGTAAGGACAGGAAACTTTTAAAAAATCAAATGAAGATAAATGCTGGTAAGGATGTGGAGAAATAGGAATCCTCGTCCACTGCTGGTGGGAATGTAAGTTGGTACAATCACTTTGGAAAGCAATATGGAGACTCCTAAAAAGGTTGACTATAGAATTACCAACATACCCGTCATTCCCTTGCTGGGCATTTATCCTAAAATCTCCATGCCACAGTTCAGAGAGATTTGCTCAACCATGTTTATAGCCACTCAATTTCTAATAGCTAGGAGTTGGAATCAACCCACATTTCCCTCATTAAATGAATGGGTAACCAGGACGTGGTATATCTACATAATGGAATTTGACACTGTAGTAAGAAAAAAAACTGACACAATAAAATCTGAAGAAAAATGGTTGAACTAGGAACAGTTCATTCTCAGTGAACTCATCCAATCATAGAAAGATAATCATCACAGTCTCACTCATCTACAGCTCCTAACCTGAATCTACCCGAGATGCTGACATATCTAATAAGCATCTCGATGACCAGACAATAGGGTGGATGGGGCTGGAGGGGAGGGTAAGAGTGGAGGTGAGGGACACAAAACTGGACCCCAATGTCAATGGTACCATAAAATTCTAAATCCTAAAAGACAGATTAAATGGCTAAACCTTCATCAGGCCCTTAGAAGGAACACTTGAATCACAAAGCCCTCGAGAGGGTATGATGAAGACTGACCTTAATCTTCTCCCCACCCTCCCCACTCTTTTCTCTATCTTTTAAAAATATTACCTATATTTTTCTTCCTTATCATTTTCAGTGCTGACCTGCAGCTCCCTATACCAGCATGTGGCTAACATCCATAATAAGCTGTTGATCAGAGAGACCTACAAGTTTTCCCAAAAGAACACAGATTTATGTCAGAGTGCTAGATAAACCACCAAAGGATAATGGTAAGATCCTACTTCTGAAGATACCATATGCTGTTGGAACATAACTTGGAGTGACCTGGCTATCTTAATGACTTCTTTTTCTTGTAATAGGTGTGACTGACTGAGTTTAATGAGGATTTGCCTTTTTTTTTTTTTGAGGCAAGCCCAACAGACTGGCCTTTTTTATGATTGAGAGAGAAAAGAGAGAGGAAGAGGGAGGGAAGAGAGAGAGGGAGAATTGGCATGCTAGGGCCTCCAGCCACTGCAACTGAACTCCAGATGTGAGCCCCTCCTTGTGTGCATGTGCAACACTGAGAACTTGCATCATTGTGTGTCTGGCTTACTTGTAACCTGCAGAGTCAAACATGAGGTCTTAGGCTTTGCAGGCAAGCACCTTAACCACTAAGCAATCTCTACAGCCCAGGATTTCCTTTGTTAAAACAATATTTTATTTACTTATTTGCATGAGGAGGGGAGGGGGAGAGAATGGGCATGTGAGGGCCTCCAGCCATAGCAAATGAACTGAAGGTGCCTGGGCCAATTTGTGCATCTGGTTTTATATGGCTACTAGGAAATTTAACCCAGATCATTAGCTTTACAGGCACTGCCTTAACCTCTGAGCCATCTCTCCTGCCCTCATGAGCATTTTCTGAATGAGTATGTGTGGGTAATTATTTTCCATACACAGAAATAGTCCTATGTGGTGAGTTCCAATGACCACCTTTATGTTGCCAATAGATGGATTTGTTTTCATTTGAAAACTCAGTGACATCAGGCAGTTGAGATCAGATCTTGTATATTAGATTTTTTTCTTTTCCTTCTCACACACGATAACAGGCTTGGGGAAACTGGCAACACCAATATTGTCAAGGCATTTTAAAATTCCATGTGAAAACAAAAAGAACTGTTTATATATATTTTTCAGATTGTATTTTCTTCTGTCCTATGAATTCAGGACCTTGTTGTGATAGGTTGATTCAGGTGCCTCCCATAAACTTAGGTGTTCTGAATGTTAGGTTCCCAGTTGATGGAGAATTGGGAATTAGTGCTTCCTGGAAGCAGTGCATTGTTGGGGGTGAGTTTATGGGTGTTATCACCAATATCCCATTGCCAGTGTTTGGCACATTCTCCTGTTCCTGTTGTCCACCTGATGTTTGCCAGGGGGTGATGTCCACCTTTTGCTCATGTCATCCCTCTTGAGGCTGTAAGCCAAAATAAACCTCTTTTTGTCCCACAAAGTGGCTCTTGATTGGGTCACTTCCACCAGTAATGTGAACCTTACTGCAGCAGTATAGTTGGTACAAGAGGAGTGGGATTGCTGCTAGATACCCAAATCTGTGTCTTTGGCCTTTAACGGCTGATTTTCATGAGGAATGTGGAAGCAATTGAAACCTGGGCCTAAGTGATGCCTTGCAGTGCTGTAAGAACAGCTTGATGGACATTTCTGGTCAAAGTTGAATGATCTGAATGAAGTAAGACTATGGACTATGAAGTTAGGTTTATGAGAGTGAAAAAGAGCTTTGCCCACACTGGGCTGCAAGCAGTTTGTGTGAGAGGCTTGCTGTTATGCCCCTGTCCTGAGAAGTTGTGCAGGGATATGGCACAGAAGAATTGAAATCTTTGGGTGAAAGTGCTGCATGTTCAGCTGCAATGGAGAGATCACAACCATTGATGTTGGGCCAGCTGACCTGCATGGGGACAACAGGAAGAACGCAGACTCTGTTGAAGGGGCTGAGTGCTCAAGGAGTGTCCTGTTCTCCAAAGTCTGTTTATTCTCCTGAGTTAACAAATTGGAACTCTACCTGGTATTATGGAGTATAAGAAATTCAAGAAAGAGAGGGTCATTGAGTTTTCAATGTAGTCTTGCGTTTTGGAAATGGTCATGGGCAGTATGTAGCAGGTTTGCTGGATGCCTACATGGAAAACTGATGGAGCAATGATGATGAATTGTGGAGTGGAGACCCAGTGGAGATGCCAGGACCATGAGATGGATACTAAGGAAAGCTGCTGGCCCAAATACAGTTTTCCAGGACTGTGAGTAGCCTAACTGGAGGAGCAGAATTGGAACTGTTGCTGGTTAGAATTATCGGACTTGGAAATTTGTCACTGACCAGAGTTGATGGACTTGAAGCTACAGAGTTTGATGTTTGCCCTGGTTGTTTTAAATCTTGTATTGGATGAATATTTCTTTGCTTTTCTCAGTGCTGTCTTTTGCAGTGTAAATGTTGATTCTGTGCTATTATAGGGGGATGTTTTTGGTATTGTGGCTCAGCTAAAAGATATTGGATTATGGGGATGTTTAAACATCATTAGGATTGATAAAAAAAATGTGGGGACTTTGAAAGTTGGACTGAATGCATTGTATTTTCTATCATGTATGGTTATCAACTTATGGTGCCAGGGGTGGAGTATGGCAGTTTGATTCAGGTGTCCCACATAAACTTAGGTGTTCTGAAGGCTAGGTTCCCAGCTGATGGAGATTTGGTAATTAACATCTCCTGAAGGCAGTGAATTGTTGGGGGTGGGCTTATGGGTATTGTAGCCAGTTTCCCCTTGCCAGTGCTTGGCACGCTCTCCTGTTCTTGTTGTCCATCTGATGTTTGCCAGGGGGTGATGTCCACACTTTGTTCATGCCATCATTTTCCCTGCCATCATGGTACTTCCTACTCAAGCCTGTAAACCAAAATAAATCTCTTTCTTCCCACAAACTGCTCTTGGTTAGGTGATTTCTACCAGCCATGTGAACCTGATTGCAACACTTGCTTCATAGCTTTCTTTGTATATCCATCTACCCCTTAATAATGTCCCCCAGATCTTTATTCATCCAATAAATTGATATGCATGTATGTGTCTAGGAAGAAATTTATTAATCTTAAAATGCACACAAATATATAGCCAAACTGAGTTATGAACAATAACTATGTCCTAGTTATCACTAGTTAGTCAGGATAATAAGAAATATTGAACAAGAGAGGTCATAACCCCTGCTATCCTGTTCTTTGAAACACATTCAAAATTGAAAGACATAGTCAATCTCAATGAAAATAATTGGGAATTCTGTCAATTGTGCAAACTTTTTCTAAATAACAAGATATTTCTGTGCATTGATTATTAGGTATGATTCCTTTACATAATATGTATTTATATGTATGTGCATGTTCACACATGTACAGTTGAGCATGCATGTGTATGCACGTGCATGTGTAAGCCAGATGACAACATCAAGTATGTCCTAAGTCACTTTCCAAATTTTTAGACATGAAGGTCTCTCATTGGCCTAGAACTCAACAAATAGTCTCAATGAGTTAGTCACCAAGCCCCAGAAATCACTGTTCCTTTACCTCCCCGTTTCTGGGATAACAGGTGCATGTTATTCAACCCAGTAAGAGCTTCTTCTTCAAAGCCCATATGCACGTATGTGAAATATTTTATATAATCGTTCAGGGAGGCAGTATCACTAAAATGGACATTGGAGTGCAATTAGGAGGAACAACAGGTGGCTTATAGGGCTACACAGCACAGAAGAAAAGGAAACTTTGAAGAACAACATGATTCTTTTTTCAATCTGATGATCTATCTCCATCAATATTATAGGACTGGTCATTCAGATCTTCATGGCATCTAAAACTGATAATAAAAGAAAATTTTATAAGATATTTATGGCTTATAGTTTAGATAGTTTAAAGGAAAGAATAAATCTGATTATTCTGGGCAAGGTAGGGATTAATTTTCTCAGATAAATCATTCTTTGGCTTTGCATGAAAGTTCTTTAACAACTAAGCAATCTCTCCATCCTTCTAAATATTTTTTTTTGCAACATCAAGATAATATATTTTGTGAGAAAATATTAGGGCCAAATATCAGAATATTTTAATTTTATTTCTTGTCAGTTTAAGGTACAAGAAACACAAAGTCTTTACCTGATTTGGTGGTTCCTGATCACTTCCAAGCATTAAATATATAGTTTTAGTTATCCTCACATTCTTGCCATTTATTACTTTATATGTTGTCGTCTCAATTTCTTCATTTTTTAGAAAAAAAATGGGAGAGGTTCATTACATGCTGATTATCCACAATATTGGAGAATCACACAGTGCAACCCAGTATTAAGGCTCTCCATTTCAATATACCTTCCCCTCCAGTGTACTAACACACCAAAGCAAGCTTTACTGTATTGGAAACATTCGCATGAGTTTGAGTACTTGACCTCATATTTTCCCATTTATACAAGGAATGTGCATATTAAAAGGACATTTCTCTGGTGATCTTCAGCAGCATCATGAAAAGATGTGCATTCTCAAAAACATATACAGAAATTGGTGATAGCTGGGTCTGAGGGTTTCACATACTCCTTCCCACTCCTTTTTGCTTCTGTGTACACTGCAGAATGTATCCTCTGTTATATTTAATGAATAAAGAAATGATTTGGAAAGATACTCAGATATATTTGTTGTACCATCTTTGGTCTTTCCTATAAGTACAATGCACTGAGAATTCTACAAGTTCTGACTAATTGCATGAAGGAGATTAGCAGACCAAATGCAACATCAAATTATTATGCATAATATTTCCTCTGTGTGTGTGTGTGTGTGTGTGTGTGTGTGTGTGTGTGTGTGTGTGTGTGCAGTAGGAGGAAGTAGAGGTGAAGAGGAAACAGCGTTGTCAATCAATCCTCAAGACCTGGCCCACAGTTATGTACTTCCTCCAGTAGACTCTGCCTCCTAAAGGTCCCACCACCTTCCCGCACAGCACCCTCTGCTGGTTCTTTGCTCACTTTCTCCTTTTTTTCCAGCCCAGGAGGAAGCAAATCCTGCTGGTACTCAGGAAGCAGAAGGAAAAAAGGAAGTGGGGGTGTGAATCAACCCCAAGATCCGCCCAAAGTGACACATTTCCTTCAGCCAGGTTACACCTCCTAAATATCCCACCACCTTCCCACACAGCACCACCTTCCTACACAGCACCCCCTTCCCCAGCGCCCCCTTCCCTTGCAGCGCCCCCTTCCGGTGCAGCGCCCCCTTCCCGCACAGCACCACCTTCCTACACAGTGCTCCCTGGTGATGCTCAACTCGCTTTTCACTTCTTATCCCATCCAAGAGGAGCAGAGGAGGAACAGGAAGTGGGGGTGCCAATCACATCTCAAGGACCACTGCCATACAGTGATGTACTTGCTCCAGCCAGGCTATCCATTCACACTGAATGTTTCATTTTATAATTTCCTCTTCAGATCAGGTATCATTTCTCTCTTATATCCTGTCTCCAATAATAGACCATACTCAATCTCACATGCTGTCATTATGTACAAACATGACATTCACACAGGAGGCAGATGGTATATAATTTTTCTCTGCTTTTCAGGTCTCAGTTATCTCATTAATATGTTTCTTTACAATTCCATCACTTTTGTGAATTTTTAAGTTCAGTTTTCTTTACTTCTGAGCAAAACTTCATTCAGAATATATCCTACTGATGTGGACTTGAAAAAAAGTATAATGTCTCTTTCCAATAAAAACCAAAATTATGAAAAAGTCAGATTTTTATTACCCATGCTAGAGATTACCCCATGTATAAAAACAAGATACTGCTCTTATTATCTTCAAACTATTATTAGTGGTATTGCATATTTAATGACTTTCCCTGAGCCTAGCAGGAACTGAAGGGTTAATGACTATCCTTGAAACTAGAAGGTCAGGAACATCTGAGATATTCAACACAAGACAAGCTTGACAACTTCCCTGACTGGTAAACTTCCTTAACTCAGAAGTCCTTAAGGACCAAAATCTATCTGGGCATTCTGCCACAGACAAACTTGCTGTAAGAGCTTATTTTGTTCTTTCAGAACAAGGCCACAAATACCTACAGTTCCTTATCAATTTCCCTTCTATCTACACCTGCTCCAGACTGTTTTCCTTAGGGTCCACCTTATAGGCTTTGTGGTGGTTTGCATAGAATAGATGGCCCCCAATATATTCAGTTCTTTATTGTTTGTAGCTTGCACCTGCTGGCTACCTGGCTGGAGGCAATGTCACGGGGTGATCTTAAGGTGTGGTGGTGGGTTTCAGATTTCAATCTAAAGATATGGAAAGTGTGCCTAGCTGGAGTTCCTGAAGTGTGCTGTGTGGCTTTTGACCTTTAGGCTTGAACTTCCCTCTTTCTCTCTGCTTGGGTCTGTGAAGGCAGGCCAGCTTCTTCTGCCATTATGGAACTTCCCCTGGATCTATAAGCTTCAATAAATATCCCTTCCTCCATAACTGTGCCTGGTCTGGAAGTTCATCTCAGCGAACCTGAATCTGTCTGCTACAGGCTTGAACCCTTGCCTAGCTCAGTGATTCAGCCTCCATCTCACTAGAAGTTTGAAGCCCCTTGCTGTACTTTAATAAATGATCTCTGGCTGTTGAGATCAAATCCGGTTTGCTTTACTCTTTCACTTTCCTTACTTTTCTGGTGTTATGACACAGATTTGAGCCGTCAGGGGCTTTTGAGCCACATGCCCCCCCCCCCTTTCCATTCTTCCTTCCTGAAGTTTCACTCCCTCAGGAGCATGGATGCTTGCCATGCTCACTATTCTGAACTAAACAGCCACCAGTTGTGACATGAGACCTCCAGTCTTTTGTGACCTTTGTCTATGTGAGAGACATAAGCTCTGTTCAGCCTCATGGTTAAGGGAGCTTTGTTAGTGTTCTGTGTAAGCCCAGGCAGCCTTTTCTTTTTCTTTTCCCTCTCACCTTGACCCCTGGACTGCATGAGCTTGGTGACTCATTTGCAGAAACTGAGGAATTCTGGCAAGGGCTGCATTTTGGCAAATATTTGAAACTCTTTTCTGAGATCAGCCAAGTCTCCAACAGCCCTTTGGGTAATCCAGCAGGTCATACTTACTTCTCTTTCTCACTTCCATGTCTATCTGGACTTTGAATCCCACATGAGAGGCCATTTTCATCTGACTAACTTCCATCCACATCCTCATCAAATTTCAGCCTTCACCACAAGGTACTCACTCCCAGTCAGCAACAGAGGCACCCCATCTCAGACCTTAGAAATTCAGGGAGTTTCTCACTCTTTCCATGGATTATTGAAGGCTCCAGGAGTGCCCTACATTATTGTTCAATTGGACACCCCAAGCATTACATGTGTGGGGACACTCCCTCCTAATTCTTGGTTCATGCTTCATCGCCCTCCCTAAAACACAGAGACGTCCCCATGGTGGAGTCAGCCACTCCACTTAGTCCTTGTACTCAAAAAATGGGCTCTAAACAATCTGTTCCTAATGAAACTCCATTGGCATATCTCAAAACAAATTTCAAGCAACTTGGACTATATGAGCTCCTGTCTACCAAATTACTCTGACTATTCAAATTTTGCTACAATGTCCTCTAGATAATGGGCACTGCTTGCCTGAGTTTGGTACTTTCAATTTCAACATTCTCATTGATCTTGATAACTTTCTCTAGCAACTCAACAAATTGTCTGAGGTTCCCTCCTCTGTTCCTGCCCTTCCTGAAAACTCTCACACAGAAAGTTCTGTCACCTTGCCATGACTAGTCAGAGCCTCTCCCACTCACCCCGAATTTGAGACATCCCATCAAGTCAAATACAAAACTGCCTCCGAAAAGAAGCTAGTGTCTTTACTGGGCCTCTTTTAACTTGTTCTACATATGCATACCTAATTTTTCCCTTCTTGGTAAAATTTAAAATCGCTATACAGGTGTTTTGTTTTTTTTAATTTCTTTTCCCTTTCCTCCATATTTTCATTACAAGTTGCCAAAGAGAAACCAGTGGCAGAGGTGGGGCAATCGCAGTACACAAAAACTTAACCCTTAAGTGACTAGGAAAATTAATGCCTGCCACACAGCTGGATAAAAATAAAGACAAACACCAAGGGAAGTCCTGTAACCCCACCTATCCTTAGAAATGGCTAATGGCCACAAAAGAAAAATAAAAATTATCAACTGAAATTCAAACTTCTGGCTTCTGTTGCCCTGTTTAGATTAAGTCCTTACCAATTTAAAACATAACTAAAATCTTAAAAAGAGATGTCTCTCCATGTTTTATAGTCATGTCTAATGCTGGCCAATCATGTTATGTCATGTGTTCTGTGACTAAATTCATGGTCATTAATTGTTTCAATGCTTAAGGTCATTAAGTGTTCTGATGCTTATAGATATATTTTAAGATGAGGTTAAATTACTAAAACCAATTTTATGATATATCTCTCACTTTAAATTCTTAATTTTTCTGCTAAAGATATGTCTTGACAGATTTCCAATAATAGAACATTTAAATTTGTGATACTGGACTACTTGCTTCTTTATCAACTGGTAACAAGATAAGTCAATTTGGTGAAGTTTCTCTTAATTGTCCTATAAAAATTATTAAAGTTTTGGAGAAGATGAGATTGTTAAAAGACAATATAGAGAAGAGATTTTCAATAATAGATACATAGAATGTTATTAAGAACGATATATACATGGTCAATGCAAGTGCTAAAAGGTGTGAGAATATAAATATGATTAAAAACAAAAATGAGAGATGAAGCCAGGTGTGGTGGTGCACGCCTTTAATCCCAGAACTCAGGAGGCAGAGGTAGGAGGATTGCCATGAGTTTGAGGCCACCCTGAGAATACATAGTGAATTCCAGGTCAGTCTGGGCCAGAGTGAGACCATACCTAAAAAAAAAGATGATATAAAGGCAGGGTTAAAGTGTGACAAGTCATCTGACAGCCTAGATTTTTCTCATCAAAACTTCTCCCTGTAATCTCTGATGGTTTCCAGGAACTGTGAGCTGACAAGGAGACAAATCAAGGGAAATGTTATAACTAAGTCTTAGGGTAAAGATTCAATTATTAGGGTTTAATTTTCCAAGGTAAGGTTCTTATACTAAAAACATTACAGTTTTAAACGTAGCCACTATTTTATTTAAGCAAAAAAACATTGGTTATCCAACAGTGTTTTCTCTTTTATAAACGGATTTGTCAAAGCTTATGCTACACTTCATCTTTCTATTTCAATAATGACCAAATTCTGCTCTTTAATGTACCATTAAATAATTAAATTATGATCTCATTTCTGATATCTCAAATTCATTGTTCTTAAGTAAATTAACTTTTAAAACATATTCTTTACTACAGGGTACAGCCCCATGCTCAAACAATGCTATTCATCTAAAAATAAATGATTTCAAGCTCTGCAACCCTATTTCCAACCTTCCCTAGGTAATTGATATCAACACAGGTATCTATACTAATCAAAGAGGTTTTCAAATGGCAATGCCAAGACTTTATGCTGTCTTACTTGTCTTTTCCTGACAATTTCTAAATTAAATTAATTGTTTTAGATTTGTTGATAAAGTATTATTTTGAAGACTGATAACATGTTTGTACTTAGCTACTAGATACAGATGTTCTTACCTTCTGGAAAGCTGTTTCTCTATTATTTTTCTTGAGGACTTCAAGTTAAGATGGCAGCGTAGGTACCATGCCAAAGCAGCCTGGGGGGGGGAAAGACCAAAAAACTCAGCAAAATACACACTTTTACTGAAAAGTGAGGTGTATGGGAAATTGAAGCAGCAGTGGAAAAGTAGAAGAGATCCAGAGCATCCAGAGCCCAAACAGGCTGGCAAAAATGGCCCGGGAAGGTCCGCCAGTGGTGGTGGTACACCAGAAAGCTGCCAGGTTTGGCTCAAGCCACAGGATGGACCAGGTGAGGGGAGCTTCCACTCACACCAGAGCTCTCCACAACTCAAGAAATGTGAAGGGAGAGCGGCAGTGAACAATGGAGGAGCAGACCACGAAGTAGAAGAACACGTGGAACAGCGAGAGAACCAGAGCAGCTGTGGCTCCCTCCCCTCCCCCACTGCCTGTGCCCAGCTCCAGCGAACAGAGCAGCAGTCCTTGGACCCAGCCATGCCAACTTGAGTCGACAGCGGGACCCAAGCAGGAGCAGAGTCTGTCAGCAACATCAGCGGCTCCGGCACTGGTAACAGCGGCCAAGCAGCAGCAGATCCAGTAGTGGCAGCAGTGGAAGACCCAGCAGCAGCAGCTTCAGAGGCAGCAGCGGCAGATCTAGCAGCAGCAGCTTCAGTGGCAGTGGCAACAGACCCAGCAGCGGCAGCAGTTCCAGCACCAGGTGTGCTGATCTGCAGGGCCACAGTTGTCAGGCTCAGTTTGCCATGCAGGAAAATCCAGTGCCCTACTCCAGAAATCAGAACAGTAGCCCGACGACCCAGGCAGCAACTTGACTGAGACCAAAATCATCCAAGGTAACTGGGATTGCACCAGGGAAGGGTCTCACTTGGTCGCAAGCTGACTTGGATCCCTCAACAGACCAGAAATCTTAACCTCTTTATTGATAGAGGATCTGGTTGTTATAATAACTACTCTGGTATACATACTTGGGGCTGTTTTTGATTGAATGTGTACAGTGTTTAGTTAAATTTTAGAATCTACCTGTATTTTATTCCACTCAGCCTACTTGAATACTTGCATAGCAGGGAAACTCAACCCCTAGGAACACCTTTGTAGATACTCTGAGAGTCTTAAGAGCCACACCTAACACCTTAAGCTCCTACCCTGAAAATATATAACATCAAATCAATTGATACAGCTAAGAATACCCAGCTAGCTAGAAAATCCAAGCATTAACTTAATCCAAGATACAAAAATATATACATTATAACACAAGAAACACTAAAAATCAAGACAATATAAATCCACCTAAAAGTATTAATGCATCAGAAATGACCTCCAGTGAGAATGAGTTAAAGGAAATGCCTGAGAAAGATTTCAAAAGAATGATTGCAAATATGTTCAAAGAAGTCAGAGAACAAATCAAAGGAGTCAAAGAGGAACTCAAAGAGGAAATCAAAGGAATCAAAGAAGATGCAGGACACCAATTTCATGAAATAAAGAAGGGAATACAAGACATAAATAAGGAAATAGAAATAATAAAGAAACACCAGTCAGAATTACTAGCAATGAAGAACACAGTTAATGAAATAAAAAACTCTAGAAAATCTCACCAGTAGAATGGATGAAGGAGAGGACAGAATGTCTAAGCTATAAGACCAGGTAGCAGATCTAATACAGTCCAACAAAGAGAAAGACAAACTTATAGAAAAATATGAGTGGGAATTTCAAGATATTTGGGACACTATGAAAAGATGAAATATAAGAATTCAGGGCATAGTAGAAGGAGAAGAATTCCACTCCAAAGGCATAGTAGGCATCTTCAACAAAATCATAGAAGAAAACTTCCCCCAAACTGGGAAAGAGGTGCCAATGCAGATACAGGAAGCCTTAGAACCCCAGCCAGACAAAACCTGGAAAGAACCTCTCCTCGCCATATTATAATCAAACTTCCAAACACAAACCAAAGAAAAAATATTGAAAGCAGTTAGAGAGAAAAATCAAGTTACCTACAAAGAAAAGCCCATCAGGATTACAGCAGATTATTCAACACAAACTTTAAAAACAAGAAGGGCTTGGAGTGATATATTCCAAGTTCTGAAAGATAACAACATCCATATTTTTCTCAACTTGTTTACATAATTCTCTATAATAAGTGACAAATTTATTTGTATTACCATACCTCATATTAAGGTAGAAAAAGTTTGGAAGACCTTGGCTCAAAGTATTGCCCTGTATTGTAACAGATTTTATATTGATTAAGTCCCATGTTACATAGTCTTTAACATTGCCACTATAGTTTCCATACTGTTTCAAGACCATAATTTGTATTACAGCTTCTGACTAGTACTAAAAATCATCTTGTTTTTCTACTTATCCCCATAACACAAGTACAAATATCTCTCTGATAATTAACCATTTGTTTGAAAAGCTTGTTTATCTCATACTCAAGGTCACTTAATACAAGGCCAAAACATTGAGCTCTGAAACTTAACAATAATAAGACTAATCCAACATAAAGTAAATAAGCTCTAAACAAGCAAAGATCAGGATCCAAGCATTGAAAGAGATTCTGCTGGAGTCACACCAGCATAAAAATAGATTTATTGTCCACTCCATCACTGGTGCTGGTTATATAATTCTTAGTTTCCCATGTCAATATTAAGGTTAACAAAATCAAAATATTTTAACTAGCTTCGTATCTTTATTTAAACTCTATCTAAATGTGACATAAAAGTCAAAACTATAAAATTAATGTACACAACTTTCTGGACCACTCCAGTTTCACCAATTTATCTCGTAGGGTCCTACAATAGACTAACTTCGTCTACCTGGGCCCCTTTTGATTATTCTCTAAGACCTAAGAGTTAACAGGAGTAGAGACCCTTCCTCAACTTTTTCCACCATCCCACTTCAACTTTAAAAAGTCAGACTTAAACTTGTCACCTATGTTCTGAAAACTTGGGGTCTCTTTCTCTCTGTCTTTTATAAGACAGACATTAGACTTGGAGGTCATCAAAATACAGGCCCAATTTCCTTTTTCCCTAATAATATTGAAAGGGTCATAAAACTGTTTAATTCTTGACTTAAAAAACTAAGTTACATCCAAATATTAAGCTTACATGTTCTCCATGTGATAAAATATACCTGATTGCATCAATAGGTTTCCTAAGAGTTTTACCCTTGTATGTTTTTCTATTGGGTAAAACTTTTGCTTATTGTAAATTTATGCTAATAGCCAAAAACGGGCCTAATTACATAAAATATATTTCATTATATTATATAATCAGTATAATTATGAAAAACATAATTTAATGTTGGTTTTAAAATTAAAAACCTGATCATAACAAATTACCAAGGCTAAGAAACTTTTAACATTATCAGCCTAACATACTTTCATTAGCTTGTCTAAAGCTAAGGCTTACTTTTTTTTGGGGGGGGTTTCAAGTAATCCTCCAACCTCTACCTCTTGAGTGCTGGGATTAAAGGTGTGTGCCACAAAACCCATTCAAGCCAGGACTTAAAAAATCTTTGGAACAAGTAAAAGAGACCATGAGCCATTTATATTAAAGTCTTACACAGAAAATTTTAAACCTAAACTTCAAAATTGTTAAGTTTTAGGCATTTGTATTTCCAAAAATTCAAATTAACTTCCCATTCAAGTTAACATTTCCTTCTTTCTTACCTATCCCCTACATTACTGTTGTTTTTCAACCTTAGATATATTAGTGTTGCCTGTAAATGTGGCATTAATCTCTATCATGTTGAAATTTAAAGCAGTTTAAGTTAATGCTTCAGTATTAATCACTTATATTTCCTAACTTACCTAAACCAAGTCTTTGTATTTCCAAAATTTCAAATTAAGTTCCTATCCAAGTTAACATTTCCTTCTTTCTTACCTATGTCATATATTATTATTTTTCAACCTTAGATATATTCATGTAGACTGTAAATGTCACATGCAAGAAAATTCATACATAGATAATAACCACATCATAATGGATAACAGATTTAATGTGATCTAGGAGTTTCTTTCCTAATGACTTTGATTAGTATCACTCTCCTGAAGAGCTGCCTGTTCATGAAATCCATGTGAGATGTGCACAACTGCAAAGTAAAGCTTGGTAAATGGGGAACCAAAAGCTGAAACACCACACCAGACCTATGTGACTATAACTTCAACAATAGACCACAATTGTGGAGAAGTAAATTTTACCAGTATAGAGCCAATGATATTTTGAGCTATGTTAGTCCTTGTACAGGCCAATAATTTTTTTCTGCATATGACCTGACATCACTGTGTGACCAGCCAAGATATCTGTTCCTGTATTTCACAGCTCTTATCCTTCAAGTTAAACCTATCCTTTCTCAGACATGCAATTTATTCCCCTGATTATGATAGTACTCACCCTCTCTTTTGGTCCTTATGTATTCAGATGTCTCTCTGATTTCCTCAGGAAAAAAAAAATAGATACCTTTACCTCACAGTGAGCCATTGAATTCTCCATGCCCATTGTATATCAGCCCTGTGATATCCAACTTCCACTGGACTGTGGAGGATACATCCTCTGGTCGATCAACACTTGCCTCCAGCAGGTAGCATCTCAATCCTGGGAACACCCCTGCTCACACACCATGCAGCCTGGTTTTGCTATGCTCCAATAATTCCCCAGCTTTCCCCAATCTAATTTTAATCCTTCCAGAGTCTAAACTGAAGGGTTAATGACTTTCCTTGAGACTAGAGGGAAATGAAAGGGTAATGACTATCCTTGAAACTAGAAAGTCTTGGGAACATCTGAGACAGTTAGTACCAGGCAAGCTTGATAACTCCCCTGATTGATAAATTTACCTTAACTCAGAAGACCTTGAAGGAAAAGAAACCATGTGGGACATCCTGCTATAGACAAGCTTGCTGCAGCAGCTTATTTTAATTCTTTCAGACATGGTGGGCACATTCTATCTTTTTGTGTACATCTCTCCAACAGATAAATTGAATTTTTTTAAAAAAAATTTATTTAAGAGCATGAGAAAGAGACAGAGAGATAGAGAGAGAGAGAATAGGCACACCAGGGCTTTCAGCCCATGCAGATGAATTCCAGACATGTACTACACTCCCTTGTATGCACGTGGGACATTGTGCACTTGCATCACTGCATCTGGCTTACATGGGACCTGGAAATTTGAGCATGTATTCATAGGCCTCACAGAAAAGTGCCTTAACCACTAAGCAATCTCTCTAGCCCCGAAATATTTTTTAAAGTGCAGATCACTCACCAAAGCCTGTAAGAATATTCCAGGTTATGCTAGAGGGTTTTACTGTGCATCATGACACCTAAATTTAGGATTAGATGACAAACATATGCTCTCACATTGATTACTCAAAATCTTCAACACAAGAGTTTCAATGCATAACTGGCAGTAAAATATATGTCCAAATAAGAAATTTGGTTTTTGCAAGGTAAACTTTTCTTACCTGTTGTAATGATAATGGAAATTGTATTCAAGTCATGAAAATTGAATTTCAAGTTCTCTAATTTTCTACTGGCCTCTTTTTTCCTGTTCTCTCTAAATTATAAGCTGTTACATGACTGGTAATATAGTACTTTAAAATATAAAAAGAAATTTTTCCATGACATATGTTACATACATGTATGACATTTTCACAAACAGAAAAAATATAAAAATAAGAATAAATAACAATTAAAAATGAATAAATAAAAATCAGTAGAAACAATTTTGTTTCTGCCACTAATTCTGGTTTTCATTACAGTAAAATTATACATATGATATTGACGAACAATTCAGTATCTAATTCTTAGGCTAAAACAATGTTAGGTTTTACAGGCAAAACAGTAAGTTGTGAAATTGAGAAATACTGAAAACTGTATGAGAAGCGGCTCTGGAAATATATAAAGGCAACAAAGACCATGAAAAAAATAAAACCTCACTTTTAATTCTAGATAACTGTTACCTACAAAACATTCAATAGGAGTTCCTGATCAGCACATGCCAATCAGGTGACAGCAGCTTTCAGTAAAATCTTCATTTTCTCAGATCTTTCTTCTTGGTGTTACAGTTCCTCAAGTAATGATAAGATTAAATAAGGCCAATTTATGGTGATAGTGTGTTTGCCTGTTATAAAATTAGCTGACATTTCATTGTTTATCCTAAGATTTGATGAGGGATTTTCTATCTCATGTGGTTGACAGTGCTGGGAATGGTGTTATTTACTGAAGTGATTAGAGGGGAAGGTTAATATGAGCTGGATAGTTGACCATGTGGACATGAGAGAGGGAGATTTATGTTGAATGTTTCCAGTAGGTCACATTCACTTAAGCGTATGTCCCTGATGGTCAAGTAGAGAGTAAAATATAACATGTGCATTTTCAAAAAATTACCACTTCTTCTTGACAGAATTTTTGAGGTTGGTTTCAAAGTTTTTGATAATTCTTTTTGGGTTGATAAAGGAAATTTATTTTTTTCTGTATCATAAATACTACTTGGTAGCATAAGAGATATTTAAGACTATATGTTTAGCAGTGAATGCTAACATGGTCAAAATTTTATGTTTTGCAATTACTAGGGAAGTCTATGTGGTCCATCCTTGTTGTTCTTGTTGCCATATGCATATATTCACATAAGGTGTAATTACTGTAATTTTAGGAAAATGTAGGAGATTGTTTGTTATTTTGATTAGTAACTACCAGAATTGTATCCTTGATCTTTTCGGTGCTTTTTACCATCTGGAGTTCCCAAAGACACCTCTATCCTTTTGGGTTATGTCTCTTCATGACCTGTGTTCATATAATTTCCAAACTCAAATGGTCAATGTAACCATCAACAAGGAGGGACATAGAACACCCAGACATCAAGTGGCAGAGAGGAACCCATTTTCATTGGTGGAAATGTAAACTCATGAAGCCATTATGACAATCAATGTGGGTTTTTCTAAAAAGGCTAAAAAATGATTGATCACATAACACAGCCATGTCACACATGGGCATATCCCAAAGGGCTCTATGTCATAACACACAGGGACTTGTACATCCTTGTTCCTTGACAGTAGCTAACAAAAGGAATAATCTCAGATGCCCACCAACTGATGAATGGATAACAAAGACACTCTATGTATACACAATGAAGTACCTACTACTCAGCAGTAAAGAAGAATGAAATTTAGAGGAAAATTGGTGGATTTGTAAAGGATTTTCTTATATAAGGTAACCCAGGTTCATAAAGTTCAATATTTCAAAGGAAAATGACTGGATGTAGAAATGATTATACTATGTGAGGTAATGGGTTTATGAAGGACAACACTGCATGTTCTCTCTCTTGGGTGGATCTTCACTTCAACTTTTTATAGGTGGCAGCTGCCTTACATAGCTGGTAGGTATTTGAACCCAGGCTGGAAAATTTGTAGGTAAGATTCTTAGGATCTGAGCCATGAACCATCCCAGAGATGTGGAATCATGACTAACATATTAGAATGAATTCTTATAAAAAATCTTTTTGTTCTGTGTAGATGATTCAGCAGTTAAAGGCACTTGTTTGTTTGGCAGACTTGAAAGCCCAGTGACTTAGGTTTGATTCCCCAGTATCCACATAAACCATATGCATAAAGTAGCACATCCCTTTCTGTCTCCATTTTTATGTCTCTGTCATTCAAATAGATAAAATATAATGAAATATTAAAATTAAATGTTTTGATAATGAAAATAATCATTAATAGTAGAGATATTTTTACATATGAAATTGAAATTATATGTATTAGAGGTTTATCTTTTGACAGCAGCTAGTAGTATCACTTTCAGATTGAGAAAGCATATTTGCTGAAAATTAAAGATGAATGATAAAACTGGCAATCATACCTGATATAACAGTCTGCATTTTACTAATTGGAACATCAAAGACAAATACAAATTTATTTGAAACCATCCATGGGCATTAGATATTAACACTTACAACAAAGGTCAATTATTCAGTCTAATTCACCTTTTCCTAATACTAATCTTCATGGTAAATAATACTCTCTTAGCCTCAGTCCATCACTGCCAAGCAGGATATGAGGACACGGATTGAAGTCCACATAAGGCAAAATTTGGTTCATTGTGTATCTTGCCAGTTGGGCTAACTACACATAGTGTCACCATTTCAGAGTCTCCAACAAATAACCTAATCTTGTCTTCTGTAAAAGAAGAAAAACCAGGACAAAAACACATGAAAATATTACCATGAGCTCTGGATTCCAGCATGATTTGGGTTGGTAACAAAAGGGGGATGGAGAAATGGCCCAGTATCTAAGATGCTTTACTGAAAAGTCTCACAACTCAGGTTCAGTTCACCAGTCTCCATGCAAAGGCAGATGCGTAAAGAGGCATGTGTGTCTGGAGTTCATTTGCAATGGCTAGAGGCCTTGTTGTGCTCATTCTTTCCATATGTCATTCTTCATTCTCTCTCTCTCTCCTAGAAAATAAATAATAAAAATATTTTTAAAGTACATATTTAATTTTTTGCCTCCTTATTGGTGTTTTGCACTCCTAAGGAAAATAAAATATGTGTGAAAATTTTAAGTCAGGCTTGATGGGCTATGCTTTTAATATCAGCACTAGGGATGCAGAGGTAGGAAGATCAGCATGAGTTTAAGTCCATCTTCAGATTACATAGTTAACTCCAGGTCAGCCTGGGCTAGAGGAGACCCTACTTTGAAAAGCAAACAAAAAATGGGAGTGGAAAGGCCTAAGTAAAGTCTGGGAACAAGACTGAGTAAAGGAAAGGTCGAGGTAGGGCTAATCAAAATCTAAGAGGGTACGAATAAGTTGTTTGGAAACCTACTTTTATTGACAATGAAACACCCAAAAGGCAATGATTGTTACTAGAAAATTTCAGTGCCAGGGATGGTATACCTTCCAGTGAGTTGTTGGCCAGAGAAGTTCCTGATGTCCCTAAAACATTTCAAGCCATTGCCAAGGCTCTTGGTTTCCCACCAGGAATAGATGGTAAGACCCTATTGCTGAAGACCCCACATACTTGAGCTGTGAGGTCACTGAGAAATCCTGCTGGAGCTTAACTAAAAACCTCCTCCATGTAGGCCAGCTTATAGAAAGCTGTAAAAGGCTAGGCTTCATGCAGTTCAATGGGAGAGAGAGAAATCACCCGTAGAGATACTCAACAGTGGACACTGCAAGCCTTATGTACGGCTAGCCAAATTAACCAACAAATACAATAGTGTCATATCTGTTATGGGGGAAACCAACCACTCTCTAATTGGACTGGAGGCCTGCACCATGGGAGGGAATACATTCCTGATACTCAAAACCTATGACAGGGGTAGTCATGCTCTAGAGGTGTAACATCTGCTGGCTAAATGTATATACTATGCTCACCAAACTGTCCAATAAGCACTTCTGTTGATGTTCATATACATTTATTTTGCACATGCCCACTAGATGGTGCAATCATCTGGAGTTCGATTTCAGTGGCTGAGGTGCTGGTGCAGTTTGATGAGCTGCAACATATTTAACATAATTGAATACTCTTATAATTGTGAGTGTTTCTTTTTCTTTCTTTTTAATCTATTTTACAGACATCTGTCCTAAGAGAATACTGTTTGGGTGAGTAGAAACATGATATTTAAGCTTCTTGAAATTTAGTTTCTTAGTACCAATTTTCTTGTGGTTAAGCACAGAAATATTTAATAGTTAAAACAAAACAAAACAAAACAAAACAAAACAAAACAAAAAACAAACCTTTAAGGGCTCTAAGCTAAGAACTAATAGTTCTTCATATATTTATAGTTTTGGAAAACAGTCAATGAGCTATAAGCAGCAGAGCATTTCCTTATATTTTGGTATTCCCAACTGTCATAGCCAATTCTGTGGGATGAACCTCCAAATCAGGCACAGTTTATGGGAGGAAGGGATTTATTTCAAACTTTACAGATCCAGTGGAAGTTCTATAATGGCTGAAGAAGATGGCTCCCTTTTACATTGTATTCACATAGAAAAACCACAACAGCGCTACAATCAAGCACATTTCAGGAACCTTAGGCAGTGTCAACCACTCTGCATACCTTTAGGCTGGAATTCCAAGATCCATCCTGTGGTGGTTTGATTCAGGTGTTTCCATATATTTATGTGTTATGAATGCTAGGTCCCCAGCTGATAGCAATTTGAGAATTAAAGCCTCCTATAGGCAGTGATTTTACATAGGGGCAGGCTTATGGGTGTTATAGCCAGCTTCCTCTTGCCAGTGATGGCACACTCTCCTATTGCTGTTGTCCATCTGATGTTGGCCAGGAGGTGATTTCCACCTTATGTTCATTCCATCATTTTCTCCTACCACCATGGAACTTCTTACTCAAGTAAGCCAAAATAGACATTTTTCCCTACAAGCAGCTCTTGGTCAAGTGTTTTCTGCCAGCAACAGTAAAAATGGTACCAAGAGTTGAGTCATTGCTGCTAGAAACCTGACTATGACTTTTGCTTTTTGGAAATGATTTGCAGGAGAAATGTGTATATGTATTATGTACGTACGTACGTACGTAAGTACCTATGCTTATTTCTTACATGATAAACAACAAACTAATAATTCTATAATGAAAAATTTAATTTTCATTACTACTTTTCTATCTTGTGCATGCTAAGTCATCCATTCACACAATGAAATACCAAAAATACATGAATTAAGAAAGCCTTTCATGCTCTGAGAGATGGCTTGTCAGTTAAAGAACTTGCCTATGAAGCATAAAGACCCAAGTTTGATCCCATAGTACCCACATAAGCCAGGTGCACAATGTGGCACGTGCATCTGGGGTTCATTTACTGTGGCTAGAGGATCTGGTGCACCCATTCTCTTGCCTTTTCCTCTCTCTCTCTTTCTCTCTCTCTCCATCTCTCAAGTAAATAAATAAATAAAATAGTAAAAAAGAAAGCTTTGTAATCTAAGCATAACATGGTATGTAGCTTATTTTTATAGCAAGCCAATATTAAAATTGACACTCAAAATACAGACTGAATGGCCTACATTGATCTGGGAAACTATGCTTATTTTCTTCACTAACCTATGTGTTCAACTGTCAGTACTTCATGTTGGCATTATTTATCAACAGCTTTTTCTCACATAATTTTTAGTGGTCCTGAATAAAAGTTTGAAAATTGGTTGCATATCTTTTACCTTTCTCTCTCTCCCTTTCTCTTCCTTTTTTTTTTTTTTTTTTTTTGAAGTAAGGTCTAGCTGTAGCCCAGGCTGACTTGGAATTCACTATGTAGTCTCAAGGTGACCTTGAACTCACAATAATCTTCTTACCTCTGCCTGTTGATTTAAGGCTGGTGTCCCCCATGCCTCACTAATTTTCACCTTTTAATTCCATACGTACCAATATGCCTATAGTACATTTAGAATTCTCCACACTTATTCCATCTAAATGTGATTTGGAGATTTGTGTATGTTATCCAATTCTCAGGTAAAATGTATTTCCAAAGGACTAGTTAAATGAAGGGGAATTTCAAAGTTTCTTTATTCCTCAGGAAAAAACCCAAAATATGTTCAATTGCATGCTAGGGACTAAACCATTGATTTCAGGATGTCTTTTTTTTTTTAAATCTCAAGTATGTAGTGGAATTAATTTAATTAAGCAGAGCTGACTAGGCACAAGGTCCTCTATGAAAACCATAGGGCATTCAACAGTTTTATTTTCTTTGAATCTTGATGTGAACATTATGATTATGCAATCTCACATCACTGACTAAATTTCTATTAAAACAGTGAATATTTAAACAAAACTTTAAACTGTGTTATAAGTTAGAATAAAATATGTTTTTAAATTTTATATAAATTATATGTTTATACAAATAAATATATAAATACATAATTTATATAAATTTTGCTGCCTGATGTATAATCATGAGAAAATGTAATGTTATGCATATACATTCTTCTCTAGTGGGATCTACATTTTAGATGTCAAGTAAATAATGTGAATTTTGTGTGAAGCCTAAATAGAAAAGTCATATATTGAAAACACTATGTCAATCATTATTTTACTTACACTGACATCTTCTTTTCTTAACTTAATTCAAGAAAATCATAATAGTACGTGTGGGGATGTATCAAAGTTAGGAAATTTTAAAGAATATGGTGAAATGTGAATTAACTGGTTTATGAGGGTCACATAAATGCATGTATTCCAAATACAGACATAGAAACACACACACACACACACACACACACACACACACACACACACGATGAAATTAAAGGTCGGCCTGTTTGTTGTACTTCTGAAAGATCCAGGGTATATGAGGTGACCATTCTGCTCTAAGCAAACATATTACAAAAGCTAAGAGGAGAATTTTTATCATGCTATGTTTCTCATTTGGTCCAGAAGCTCACAGTCTCATAGTTGTTAGAGAGAATACAAATTAAAGATATCTATCTGGCAACACTTATAAATTTTCATGACATGGATTGAACTAATAATTGCTCATCATGATATGTTTAACAATTTGAATGACCTCCTATCTGGAAGAGTTGGTCATATTTTCCATTGATTTGTTTTATAACACTCATATTAAATGAAGATTAAGATGAGTAAAGTTGATATACAGATGAGGGAGCTCGATCTAGATTAACTCTTTCAAACTCATCCTGATTTTCCAAGGTTTGTGTCTTGCAATACGCAACCTAGAATTGAGTACAAAATGTGTTTCCCCAAATCCAATGTGATCTAAATAAGTCAGTATGTTAGAGTTACTTTATATACAATTTTTGGCACTTTGTTCTGCATTTAGAGAGAACATTAGATTAAATGCCATGATTTTAAAGTATCAATATGTTCTTAGAAGATTTATTAAACTTAACAATTTGTTTATCACTCTTTTGAATTAATTTTGGTAGCTCATATGAGTGTGTTAAAATTCATCAGTCTTTGAATATTTTCAAAAGTGCTGTGCTTTAAGTTTGTAAGTATGTTATAATGATTTTCTAAACTTTAGTGTTATCAGTTGCAATGATACCCATTTTATCTATAAGTTTGTTAATTAAGATTTCTTTCTGTTTTTCCTTTTGAGTTTAATTTGGTAAAATGTTTGCCAATAGTATTAATATTTACACAGATTAAACTCATATTCTTTTATTTATGTACATTTTTTGATTAACACTTATTAATGTTTGCCCTAATCAGTCCTTTATTTATTTAATTATTTAAGACTTTTGAGGTGGAGCCTCATTCTAGTCCAGACTGACCTGGAATTGACTATGTTTCCTCAAGTTGCCCTCAACTCACAGCAATCCTTCTACCTTTGACCCTGAGTGCTGGTATTAAAATCATGTGTCAAGATGACTGGCCTGTCCTAATCTTTTTTTAAAAAAAATATTTTATTTGTATTTATTTGAGAGAAAGAGAAAGGCAGAGAGAGAGAGAGAGAGAGAGAGAGAGAGAGAGAGAATGGGTGTTCCAGAGCCTCCTTCCACTGCATACAATCTCCCAATGCTTGGGCCACATGGTGATTCTGATTTACATGGGTCCTGGGGAATTGAACCTGGGTCCTTTGACTTTGTAGGCAAGTACATTAACTGTTAAGCCATTGCTCCAGCCCTCCTAATCTTAATTGTATCTTTTTTTTTATTTTTGTAGTCATTGAATATCGTCAAGGTGGTACCATTGTTATCCTCCTGCCTGTCCTCCACCCTCCACAGGGACCGTCCTTGTTGGGGTATATGGGTCGTGCATTGTGGGGTTAGC
Organism: Jaculus jaculus; assembly: GCF_020740685.1. NCBI lineage: Eukaryota > Metazoa > Chordata > Mammalia > Rodentia > Dipodidae > Jaculus > Jaculus jaculus. Next base: position 3,700,285 of record NW_025423515.1, on the reverse strand, counting down.
ATTTAGTTTTGGGTAGGAGGAAATATCTCTGTGTGTCATGACCCAACGCGTTCGGCTCTGACATTCTTTCCGCCCCCCTCTTCCACAAATTTCCCTGAGCCATGTTGGGTTCATATTAGGCCTGCTTCCTCGCTGAGATCTTGGGAACCTCTGTGTCTCTGGATACATAGTTTGGTAGGGGTTGATTGTTTTCTGTGTCTATCTCCTTCACCATTGTACTGGTTCCCAGTTCACCAAGAAAACAGCATTCTTGTGTGTTTCCCCAATTATTCTTAGTTTCAGCTGGGGCCATCTCCATCTGGCTAACTGATCTGCTCAGTGGAATGGAATCCATAGCTGGAGCTGGGAAACAAGTCAGAACCATATCCAAAAATGAGCCCTGTCTCCATTAAACTTTCTCTAAAAAATAATGGTTATCACATTAACTTGGTGCTAACTTTACCCTCTGTTGGAGAATCTGCTTCTCTTTTTCAGATAGACATGCCTTAAAATATATTTTAAGCTAATGTTTTGAGGTTGGATGTGCTCTATTTTTTTTTTTTTGTGGCCATAGGTACATAATTGAGTTATCAATTTGCTTTAATAAAATTATTAAAACATCAATTTCTTTTTAAAGTAGTTATTTTTTAGCAATAATTTCCATATCAGCAAAGTATCCATAGATTCACAAGTATTTTGTACAATCCTTTTCCATTTTAATTGTATTTCCTATTTGTTGTAGACTGCTTTGAGTTGCTGAATGAACATATAAACTAGACACCGTTTATGGGAGGAAGGGATTTATTTCAAACTTATAGGTCCAGGGGGAGTTCCATCAATGATGGAAGAAGTTGGCCCCTTTCATAAATTAAAGCAGAGAGACAGAGAGAGAGCACCCACAGCTAGAAAATGCCAAGAGGAAGCAAACAGTAATGAACTGGTAGCAAGCAGGACCCCCAGAGCTCAGTCCGCTCTCCATACCTTTGTGCTGGAATTCAAGTCTGTCCCCAGTGACACACCAACTCCATCAGGCTGCTGGCAATGTAAATGGGAAGTTTAACCTTAATTTTAAAAATCCAGCATAATCAAAACTCAATAGCCACAACTATAGACGAAACATTCTGAAGTCCATTCAGTCAGGCTAATGTCAAAAAGGGCTCCTGTGACTATTTCTTTGAAATCTTACCAAGAAAGTTTAGAACCATAAGGAAATAAAAAGAGAATTGTAGGATAGTATAATTTTCCACTTTAATTACTTTCTTCTCCTTCCTTCCTTTTTCTTTTCCACCTCACACCTTCCTTCCCTCTTTCCATCTGCCCCTTTCTTCATACTGGGAATGAACCAATAATTTCACACATGCAAAGCCCACCCTGTGCCACTGAGCTGCACCCAACTGACTCTTGGCATTGAACCTAGCACGATTTCAGATTATCTCTGTCTGTCTGTAACTGTTGTCTGCTACCTTGTAGTCAGGGCAAAGGATACTGCAGGCTCCTGTGACAGGATCAGTCTTCACAGTCTTTTGTTATTACATGGGTTTGTTTTGCTCATTTAATGGCATGTATTGCTTGATTGCATTTAGTTGATTGTTCAAGTCTCTCAAAACTCTTTTCTCCTATAACAACTGAAAATATTTCAAGCAGTTTCTGTCTTGAGCTTCTTGGTCTCTCTGAGTATTATATTGAGTACCTTGCACAATGTATTAAGAATAAAATGTTAATAAGTTCAGAAATATAGCAATATGATCTTGTTGAAAAAAATTTGTTTGTTGCCAGGCGTGGTGGCACACACCTTTAGTCCCAGCATTCAGGAAGCAGAGGTAGGAGGACTGTTGTGAGTTTGAGGCCACCCTGAGACTCCATAGTGAATTCCAGGTCAGCTAGGCTACAGTGAGACCCTGCCTCAAAAAACCAAAACATATATATATATATGTTTGTGAGAAGAGAGAGAATGGCACAACCAAACATTTTGTCACTGTAAACAAACTCCAGATGTGTATGCCACTCTTTGCATCTGCCTTTATGTGGGTACTGCAGGCATTGTAAGCAAACAACTTTAACTGTGGAGCCATGTTTTCAGCCCTTGACCTTGGCATTTCACACTTCAGCCTGCTTGCCAGGGCTAGGCAATTCACTTTCTTCCTTTGTTTCCTCCTGATGAAAGTAAAAGGTGTATGTACTAGGGTTTGCATTAACTTTTATAAATTCAGATTTTCACTACCGTAAAACACTGAACAAAAATGTGATGCACACATAAAAAAATAAAATTTCTTCTGAAAATATAAGCTGGAAATGAGCTCGTTCCTTCCTTAAGTTGCTTTGTTCAGGTATTTATACCACAACAAGAAGTTAACTATCAGACTGTGCATGATACCTTTAAAGGAGGTGAGGTAAGGTAGGACTATCATTCCTTACAAACTAAATAAGTTACAAAGCCCACAGGAAACCCTCATTATGTTGCTTCTTGCCTTTCCTCTTGTACAGAACCTCAGAGAAGCTCAGTTAATGGAGAGAGTCTGATCTGAAGTGATTTTAATATTTGTTGGTATGATCTAATGTTTATGTGTGCTGTCACCCATCTAATTTTTTAAAAATATTTTTTGTTCATTTTTTATTTATTTATTTGAGAGCGACAGACACAGAAAGACAGATAGAGGGGGAGAGAGAGAATGGGCGTGCCAGGGCTTCCAGCCACTGCATAGGAACTCCAGACGTGTGCGCCCCCTTGTGCATCTGGCTAACGTGGGACCTGGGGAACTGAGCCTCGAACTGGGGTCCTTAGGCTTCACAGGCAAGCGCTTAACCGCTAAGCCATCTCTCCAGCCCCCATCTAATTTTTTAATACAACCTAAATGGCAGTGCTCAGATGTGCTTCCCATTGTTTGCTTTTATAATGGGATTAGCATTCAATCAAGCTGAAGGTGAGCTGGAAAGTTGGCGTTACGTGCATAAGAAAGTTTAGTTCAGAGTAAATACTTCAAGGACAGTCGTGTTTCCCTAGGCTTGTGTCCTGAGTTTTGCAATGGAAAATAAAGTAAAATTGTGTATTCTCCAATTCCAATATTATTTAAATAAGGCTTTATTTGATGTAGACTTTAGGAGAATTTTGATTTCTTTTGTTGGACAGATAGTATACTTTTATTTTACTAATTCTGATATTTTAGAAAATTTCTTATTTTTATACAATATTGTGCACAAGTTAGTAACTTCTTACTTATATACAATATCGGATACTTATTCAAACATTAATACATTCATTTATAATTTAAAAATATTTTATTTATTATTGAGAGGGAGAGATTGGAGGGAGAGATTGGAGGGAGAGAGAGACAGACAGAGAGAAAGAGAGATAGAGAGAGAGAGAGAATAAGCTGCTCAGGGCCTCTGCCACTGTAAACAAACACCAGGTTCATGTGCCACCCTGTGTCTCTGGCTTAATGTGCTTACTAGAAATCAAACCCAGATTCTTAGGCCTTGCAGAAAGCCATCTCTTCAGCCAATATGAAAAAATTTTAAACATTTTCTTCCTTCTGAAGGTTACAAAGTATGACATTGTATAGAACACAGAGTATACAATCTTAAAATAAAATTTCTTGTGATTGCCTTCTTTAAAAATATTTTGGATTAGGGAGATAGTTCAGTAGTTAGGGTTCTTTCCTACAAAGCCTAGGGACCCAGCTATCATCTAGCTCATTGACATCTTGAGTCTCCTGAACCTTCAACAACCAATGAGATAATGTTTCCATATACAGAAAATTGCTACACAAAACTAGTCAGGGTCTGTCCTATAACCTTGGTGAGTGGTTCTGTGACCTTTTAAGTTTCAGCCCACTCAGAACTTGCTGACCTCTTACTCTCTAGAGGGTCCCTTCTCCATCCAGAAGGTAATATTTCTATTTGGGGGAATTTGCTATAAAAATTACCTATTGGCATAATACAATTAATATGTATGTGAACACTTTGATCACTTTCCCGTTCATTATGTTATGGGTGAAGACACAAAAAATTGTATTCTAGAGTGAAAGAGAAGCACAATGGGGGGGGGAATGGAGAGGTTGCTTAGCAGTTAAGAAACTTGCCTGTAAATCCTAAAGGCCCAAGTTCAATTGTTCACTTACTCAGTACCCACATAAGCAGATGCTCAAAGTGGTATATGCATCTGGAAGTTGTTTGCCATGGGTATATGCTCTGGAAGCCCATTCTCTCTCTTTCCCTCTGTCTCTGCAAATAAATAGTTTTAAAAATAAATAGTTTAAAAAAGAAGCAAAATGGGGAGCAAAAAATGCCAAAAATACTCATTGGAGAAGAGACAGCCTCTTCAGCAAATGGTGTTGGGAAAACTGGATATATATCTGCAGAAGGATGAAAATAGATTCTTCTCTCTCGCCATGCACAAGAATTAAGTCCAAATGGATTAAAGACCTTAATATCAGACCGGAAACTCTGAAACTGCTAGAGGAAAAAGTAGGGGAAACCCTTCAACATATTGGTCTTGGCAAAGACTTTCTGAATACAAGCCCAATTGCTCAGGCAATAAAACCACAGATTAATCACTGGGACCTCATGAATTTACAAAGATTTTGCATTGCAAAGGACACAGTGAAAAAAGCGAAGAGGCAACCTACACAATGGGAAAAAATCTTTGCCAGCTGTACATCTAATAGAGGATTAATATCTAGGATATACAAAGAACTCATAAAGTTAAATAATAAGGAATCAAACAAGCCAATCAAAAAATGGGCTATGGAGCAAAATAGAGCATTCTCAAAGGAAGAAATATGAATGGCATATAAGCATGTAAAAAAATGTTCTACGTCACTAGTCATCAGGGAAATGCAGATTAAAACTACATTGAGATTCCATCTCACTCCTGTCAGATTGGCCATCATCATGAAAACAAATGATCATAAATGTTGGCGGGGATGTGGAAAAAAAGGAACCCTTCTGCACTGCTGGTGGGAATGCAATCTGGTCCAGCCATTGTGGAAAACAGTGTGGAGGTTCCTAAAACAGCTAGAGATTGATCTACCATAGGACCCAGCTATAGCACTCCTAGGCATATATCCAAAGGACTCATCTCATTTCCTTAGAAGTACGTGCTCAAGCATGTTTATAGCTGCTCAATTTATAATAGCTGGGAAATGGAACCAGCCTAGATGTCCCTCAACAGATGAGTGGATAATGAAGATGTGGCACATTTATACAATGGAGTTCTACTCAGCGGTAAAGAAAAATGAAGTTAATGAAATTTGCAGAAAAATGGATGGACCTGGAAAGTATTATGCTAAGTGAGGTAACCCAGACCCAGAAAGCCAAGCGCCACATGTTCTCTCTCATATGTGGATCCTAGCTACAGATGACTGGGCTTCTGCGTGAGAATGAAAATACTTAGTAGCAGAGGCCAGTAAGTTAAAAAGGAGACATAAAGGGTAGAGAAAGGAAGGGAGGAGGATACTTAATAGGTTGATATTGTATATATGTAATTACAATGGTTGTAATGGGGAGGTAATATGATGGAGAATGGAATTTCAAATGGGAAAGTGTGGGGGTGGGGAGGGAGGGAATTACCATGGGATATATTTTATAATCATGGAAAATGTTAATAAAAAATTTTAAAAAAAGGGGAGCAATAGAATGGGGGGCTTATTTCACAACTCTGAATGAAGCCATCACCTCACATTGTATGGTGCTGTGTTTACCTTCTCATTGTTAGGGTAAAGCTTACAACCAAATGCAGTTGGTAGGAACAAAGAATTTATTTTGGATTACAGTGTAGCTTCTTAGTGGCTGGTGAAAGCATGGCATGAGCGGAGGCTGGTCACTACCTCTGCCACAATCACTTGGAAAACAACAGAGGAATGAGACAAGTTCTGGAAAGGGGAGCTGGCTACCACAATCCAACATCGGCCTTTCAATAATACACCTCCTATAGCAAATATCCACAAGCTTCCAAACTGCCACCAACTGGGGACCAAGAATTCAGGCCACATGAATGTATGATGAGCATCTGACTCAAAGGTTTGATTCCCCCTAGGATCCACACAGAGCCAGATGCACAAGGTGGAGCATGCACCTACAGCTCATTTTCAGTGGCAAGAGGCCCTGATATGCCCATTCTGTCTATGTCTCTATCTGCCTCTCTGTCTCTTTATCATAAAGAAACAAATAGTAAAGAAAGAAAATAAAGGGCTGGAAAGATGGCTTAGCGGTTAAGCGCTTGCCTGTGAAGCCTAAGGACCCCGATTTGAGGCTCAGCTCCCCAGGACCCACGTTAGCCAGATGCACAAGGGGGCGCACTTCCTTTGCAATGGCTGGAGGCCCTGGCACACCCATTCTCTCTCTCTCTCTCACTCTCTCTCTCTCTCTCTCTCTCTGTGTGTGTCTGTTTGCCTCTTTCTCTCTCTGTCTGTGGCTCTCAAATAAATAAATAAACAATAAAAAAATTTAAAAAATAAGAAAGAAAATAAAAATATTCTTATTTATTTATTTGAGACAGAAAGAAACAAAGAGAAAGAGGCTGACAGAGACTGAGTGACTATGGGTGGACCAGGGCCGCCTTCCACTGAAACTAACTCCCAATGTGTGCACCACTTTGTTCATCTGGCTGTACATGGATACTGGAGAAACAAAGTAAGTTATTAGGCTTTTCAGCAAGTCCCTAAAACCATCAAGCAATCTCTCTAGCCTGCTCTTGCCTTGATTAAACTTTTTCTTTCCCTCTCCACTATAGCACCCATTCTTTTATGTCCACAAATAAACTGTCTAAACCTATGATGTTGGGTACTCTCTATTTTATATAGAAGGTGTCAGTCATTCTAACATGGGCTTATTTTGTCTTTGCAATTATTAGCTGTGTCACCTATCCTTTTTCATCTTTTCAGACATATTGTGTTGAGTATGATATGGGAATTTGCATGCAAATCTATAACTATGTTTTGAGAATATATTCTCATACCCTTCCTCATGCCATTTTCCTCTACTCTATCTCCCGCTAGTCTCATCATCCTGCTAGAATGTCTGCTTCTCCATTAAGTTGTCTGAACATGTAATATTTTATGTACCTATATGAAATCTAGGGCAATAGAGAGAAAACTGTGATTTTTGTCTGTGTGTTACTTAGCTTAATGTGACTGTATACTGTAATATCCAGTTTCCTATAAATGGCACAAGTGTAATCTTATTTATGACAGAATAAAAACCACTGAGTATATAATCTACTTGTTCATCATCTAATCTCTTGTTGATGGGCTCATTTCATATATTATACAAAGACAAAAATGCTGCAATATATTGATGCTGAAGAATCCCTTGAAATGTTGACTGAGTACTTCATGCAAATAGTGAAAAATGTTATAAGTGAATCATAAATTAATTTTCATATTTTTGAAAAACCTCCACACTGATAGTGTCTGGACTAATTTACATTCCACATCCTTGCCCACATTTCATGATACCTTTTTCATGTCAAATGACATTCTATTTGGGTGAAAGGAAAATCTACTTGTGTTTCTCTTACATTTAGCAAAACATTTTTTTTTAAATGTTTATGGGTCATCTTATGAGAATTGTCCACTCACTTAAATAGTCTATTTATTGATTGGATTACTATGTTGCTTGTTATTTACATTTGTGTATTATTTTTGTGTTTAAGTCTGAATATACTGTCATATATATAGCTAACAAATTGTTTTTTCCAACTGAGTAGGCATGGTCATCAGATTCACATTGCTGGAATGTACATCCAAACTAGACACAGTTTGTGGGAGGCATAAATTTTTTTCAAGCTTACATATCCAGGGAAAAATTCCATCAGTGGTGGAAGAAGCTTCTTCCACTACTTTTAAGTAGGGAGAAACCATTACCAGCTAGCAAACACCAAAATCAGCAAGCACAAAAATGACAGCAAACAGCAGAATTCCAGGCAGAGCTCAAACCACTCTGCATAGCTTTTGGTTAGAAATCAGATCTTCCTCTAATACACCTTAGGGGTGGACCACAGGATCTTCTCCCAGTGATGCCTCCTCCAACCATGCAGCTGGAAACACAAGTTACAAGCTTTAATAAGACACCTCAATCTATGGGAGATATACATTCAAAGTACCACAGTAGGCTTTCTTTCAAATGCATTGTGTCCATTGGTATGCAAAAGGATTTCAATTCCTGTAAGCTGTGTGTCAATGGTTGGTGCTATTTCCTGGGTGACTGGAGTCTACTTTCCAAAGTGCATGCTGATATTGATATCTTTAAGCATTTTACTTACTTGTTTCTCTATTAATTTGACAGGGATAAGGAACAAGTACATACATTTTAATATGACAATGAGACTCATCTTAATTGGATGCCTAACATAAAAATATCTGATGGTGGTACTTCCACTTAAGATGGCATCCTCCTAACCAAACTTCAGCTCCTGGGCTAAGGCATGATCTGTGGTGCTTCAGTGTGAATAGGTCTTAGCAGACCTCCAGTGACCAGCCACAGAGGGGCACTGTAGGGAATCTTCTCATTCCCATGCTCTCTGGAAGACCACTAGACCCTTGGGTCTCCCACCCTCCATTACCTGCCTCAGCCATGTTCCCCCAACCAGGTTCCTTGCAGTGCTACCTGCAAGCTGTGATGATTGGTGCCGGTGCACTGTGTCTCTCTGCCCCCAAGCCCTCCCATTGCATCTGTCTGTGACTCACCACCTTGGCCCTCTCTCCAAGAACCCTGCCAACCACTTCTCAACCATCGCCTGCAGTCCATGCACTTCACTTATCTCCCCAGGGAAGAGAGAGGGAGAGAGAGAGAGAAACAGGGAGAGAGAAGGAGATAAAGGGAAGGAGGGAGAGAGAGTAAAGGAAACAGAGGGGGAGAGATAGAGGGAGACAAGGGGGAAAGAGACAGGGAGATAGAGAGAAAGGGAGAGAGAGAGAGGAGATAGAGAGAGGTAGAAAGAAAAACAGAGAAGGAGATAGAGAGAGGGAGAAGGAGTTAAAAGGAGAGGGGGAAGAGGGAGACAGAGAAGGAGACAGATAGGGAGACAGAGAAGCAGAGAAGGATAGAGAGGGAGACAGACAGAGAAGGAGGGAGGGAGGGAGGGAGGGAGGGAGAGAGAGAGAGAGAGAGAGAGAGAGAGAGAAGGAAATAGATAGGCAGAGAAAGAGCAGAGAAGGAGATAGACAGGAAGAGAGAGAGATAAGGAGAAAGAGAGAGAGAGAGAGAGAGAGAGAGAGAGAGAGAGAGAGAGAGAGAGAGAGAGATAAATAGAGAAGGAGAAAGAGGCAGAGAAGGAGACAGATAGGGATAGATAGAGGCAGAAAAGGATATAGATAGGGAGAGAGAGAGAGAAGGAGATAGGGAGAGAGACAGAGAGAGAGAAGGAGGTATATAGGGAGAGAGAGAGAGAGAGAAGGATAGGTAGGGAGAGAGAGAGAAGGAATATATATATGGAGAGAGAGAGAGAGAGAGAGAGAGAGAGAGAGAAGGATAGGTAGGGAGAGAGAGAGAAGGAATATATATATATATATATGGAGAGAGAGAGAGAGAGAGAGAGAGAGATGCAGATAGATGGGGAGATTGAAGGAGATAAACAGGGGAGAGAGAGAGAGACTGAAGTAGATAGATAGGGAGAGACAGAGAGAGAAAGAGAGAGGAGGAGGAGATCGATAGAGAGAAGGAGACAAATAGAGAGAGAGAGAGAGAAGGAGATAGAGAGAAAGAGATAAATAAGGAGAGAGAGAGAGAGTGCAGGAGATAGATAGGGAGAGAGAGAGAGAAGAGGAGGTAGATAGGGAGAGAGAGAGAAGGAGATAGATAGGGAGAGGCAGAGAAGGATATAGATAGGGAGAGTGAGAGGTAGAGAAGGGGACAGATAGGGAGAGAGAGAGGTAGAGGAGGAGTAAGATAAGGATAGACAGAGGCAGAGAAGGAGATAGGTAGGGAGAGAGAGAGGCAGAGAAGGAGATAGATGGGGAGAGATGGAGAGAAGGAGAAAGAGAAGAGAGAAAGAGCGAGAAGGAGATAGATAAGGATAGAAAAAGAAAGGAAAGGAGATAGATAGAGAGAGATCAAAAAGGGAGAGATAGGGAGAGAGAGCAAAAAGGGATAGATAGGGAAAGAGAGAAAGAGAAAGAAAAAGAGAAAGAGAGAGAGAGAGAGAGAGAGAGAGAGAGAGAGAGAATATATAGGAAGAGGGAGAGAATGGCAGAGAAAGAGACAGATACCGAGAGAGATAAAGAGAGGAAGATAGATAGGGAGAAAGAGAGAAGAAGATAGATAGGGAGAGAGAGAAGGAGATAGATGAGAGGGAGAGAGAGAGAAGAGATAGATAGGGAGAGAGTGAGGCAGAGAAGGAAATAGATAGGGAGAAAGAGAGAGAGAAGGAGTAGATAGGGAGAAGGAGAGTCAGGGAAGGAGATAGGGAAAGAGCGAGAGAAGGAGATGGATAGGGAGAGAGAGGCAGAGAAGGATATAGATAGGGAGAGTGAGAGGCAGAGAAGGGGATAGATAGGGAGAGAGAGAGGCAGAGGAGGAGATAGATAAGGAGAGACAGAGAAGGAGTAAGATGGGAGAGAGAGAGAGGCAGAGAAGGCGATAGATAGGGAGAGAGAGAGGCAGAGAAGAAGGTATATAGGGAGAGATAGAGAGAGAGAAGGAGAAAGGCAGGAAGAGAGAAAGAGGGAGAAGGAGATAGATAAGGAGAGAAAAATAGAGGAAAGGAGATAGGCAGAGAGAGAGCTAAAAGGAATAGATAGGGAGAGAGGCGTGGGGAGAGAGAGGGAATGACAGAAAGAGATAGACAGGTAGAGAGAGGCAGATATTGAGATAGATAGGAAGAGAGAGAGAGAAGGAGAAAGGTAGGGAGAGTGAGAGAGAGAAGGAGATAGATAGGGAGAGGGAGACACAGCGAAGGAGATAGATAGGGAGAGAGAAAAAGAAGGAAAGAGATAGATAGGGAGAGAGAGAGATGCAGAGAAGGAGACAGATAATGACAGAAAGGCAGAGGAGGATATTGACAAGGAGAGAGATAGAGAGAGAAATGGAGATAGATAGGGGAAGAGAGAGAAGGAGGTAGACAGGAGGGAGAGAGAGAGAGAAGAGATAGATAGGGAGAGTGGGAGGCAGAGAAGGAGAAAGATAGGGAGAAAGAGAGAGAGAGAAGGAGTAGTTAGAGACAGGGAGAGGCAGGGAAGGAGACAGATAGGGGGAGAGAGGGAGAGAGGAGATAGATAGTGTGAGAGAGAGGCGGAGAAAGAGATAGATATGGAGAGAGAGGAGAGAAGGAGATAAATAGGGTAAAAGAGAGAGAGAAGGAGTAGATAGGGAGACAGAGAGGCAGAGGAGGAGATACAGAGAGAGGGAGGCAGAGAAGGAGATAGATATGGAGAGAGAGGAGAGAAGGAGATACATAGGGAGAGAGAGAGAACATCGATATGGAGAGAGAAAGAGAAAAAGAAAGAAGGAGATAGGGAGAGAGAGAGAGTGAGAGAGAGAATAGGAGATAGATTGGGAGAGAGAAAAGGAGATAGATCTGGAGAGAGAGAGAGAAGCAGATAGATAGGGAAAGAGAGAGGAGATAGATAGGGAGAGAGACAAAGAGACAGCAAGAGAGAAGGAGGTAGATATGGAGAGAGAGAGGAGGAGATAGATAGGGCGAGAGAGAAAGAGAGAGAGAGAGAGAGAGAGAGAGAGAGAGAGAGAGAGAGAGAAGGAGATTCATAGGGAGAGAGAGAGAGAAGATAGATCAGGAGAGGGAGAAAGAGAGGAGATAGACAGGGAGAAGGAGAGAGAGATAAGGAGATAGATAGGGAGAAAAAAAGAGAGAGTGACATAGAAGGAGGTAGATAGAGACATAGAAAGATATAAACAGGGGAGAGAGAGAAGGGATAGATAGGGAGAGAGAAAAGGAGATAAATAGGAAGAGAAAGAGAGAAAGAGAAGGAGATAGTTAGAGAGATAGGAGGAGATAAACAGGGGGAGAGAAAAAAAGGATAGATAGGGAAATAGAGAAGGAGATAAATAGGAAGAGAAAGAAAGAGAAGGAGATAGATAGAGAGATAGGAGGAGATAAACAGCAGGAGAGAGAAGGAGATAAATAGGGAGAGGAAGAGACAGAGATAAGGAGATAGATAGGGAGAGAGAGAAAAGGAGATAAATAGGGAGAGAGAAAGAGAGAGAGAAGGAGATTGATAGGGAGAGAGATAGAAGGATTTAAATTAGGGAGACAGAGAGAAGGAGATAGATAGGGAGAGAAGGAGATAAATAGGAGAGAAAGAGAGGCAGAGAGAAGTAGATAGAAATGGAGAGAGAGAAGTAGAGATAGAGAGGGAGAGAGAGAGAAGGAGATAAATAGGGAGGGGAAGAGAGAAAGAGATAGATAGGGAGAGAGAGCAAAGGAGATCAATAGGGAGAGAGAGAGAGAGAGAAGGAGATTGATAGGGAGAGAGATAGAAAGAGATAAATAGGGAGAGAGACAGAGAGAAGGAGATCGGTTGAGAGAGAAAAAGAGAAGTGGATAGTTAGGAGCAGAGAGAGAGAGAGAAAAGGAGATAAATAAGGAGAGAGAGAATGAAGGAGATAGATAATGAGAGAGAGAGAGAAATAAGCAGAGAGAGAGAGAGAGAGAAAGTGAGAGAGAAGGAGGAGATAGATAGTAAGGGAGAGAAAGAGAGAGAGAAGGAGATACATAGGGAGAGAAAGAGAGTGAAGGAGACAGATGGGGAGAGAGAGAAGGAGATAAATAGGGAGAGAGAGAGGGAAAGAGAGAAGGAGATAGATACAGAGAGAGATAGAAGGAGATAAATAGGGAGAGAGAGAAAAGGAGATAAATAGGGAGAGAGAGATTGAAGGAGATAGATAATGAGAGAGAGAAAGAAAGAGGGAGAGAGAAAGAGAGGAGGAGGAGATGGGGAGAGAAAGAAAAAGAGATAGATAGGGAGAGACAGAGAAGGAGATAAATAGGGTGACAGAAGTAGAGAGAAGGAGATAAGTAGGGAGAGAGAGAGAGAGAAGGAGATAGATAGGGAGAGAGAGAGAGAGAGAGAGAGAGAGACCGAGATAAATAGGGAGAGATAGAGAGGAAGATAGAGAGATAGACAGAAGGAGATAAAGAGGTAGGGAGAGATAGAGAGAGAGAGAGGAAGAGATAGATAGGGAGAGAGAGAAGGAGATAAATAGGAGAAAGAGAGAGAGAGAGAGAATGAGATAGATAGGGAGTTGGAGAGAGAGAGGAGATAAATAGGGAGAGAGAGATTGAAGGAGATAGATAGGGAGAGAGAGAGAGAAAGAGATTGATAGGGAAGGAGAAAGAGAGAGAGTAGGAGATAGATAGAAAGATAGAGAAAGAAAGACATAGATAGGGAGAGAGAGAGAGAAGGAGATACATAGGAAAGGTTGAGAGAGAGGAGATAGATTGGGATAGAGAGCGAGCGAGAGATGGACATAGATAGGGAGAGAAAGAGACAGAGAAGAAGATAGAAAGGTAGAGAGAAAGAGAGAGAAGGAAATATATATATATATATATATGGAGAGAGAGAGAGAGAGAGAGAGAGAGAGAGAGAGAGAGAGAGAGAAGGAGATACATAGATAGGGATAGATAGGGGGAGAGAGAGAGGAGATTGATTGGGAGAGATAGAGTGGGTGAAGGGGATAAATAGGGAGAGTGAGAGAAGCAGATAGATAGGGAGAGAGAGAGAGAGGAAGATAGATAGAGAGAGAGAAGGAGATAAATAGGGGGAGAGAGAGAGAACGAGATAGATCGTGAGAGAGAGAGAGAGAGAGCAAAGGAGACACATAGGGGGAGAGAGAGAAGGAAATAACTAGGGAGAGAGTGAGAGAGAAAGAGATAGATTGTGAGTGAGACAGAGAGAGAAAGAAGGAGATAGATAGGGGGAGAGAGAGAAGGAGATAAATAGGGAGAGAGTGACAGAGACAGAGGAGGAGATAGATAGAAACAGAGAGAAAAGGAGATAAATAGGGAGAGAGAAATAGAGAGAGATAAATAGGGAGAGAGAGATAGAGAAGGAGATAGGGTGACAGAGCGAGATGGAGATAGATATGGAGAGAGAGAGAGAAGGAGATTGATCGGGAGAGGTAGAGTAAGTGAAGGAGATAGATAGGGAGAGTGAGAGTGAGAGAATCAGATAGATAGGGAGAGAGAGAGAGAGAGAGAGAGAGAGAGAGAGAGAGAGAGAGAAGGAGATAGATAGGGAGAGAAAGAGAGATAGAGAAGGAGATGGATCTGGTGAGAGAGAGAGAGGAAGGGAGAAAAATATGGAGTGAGAAAGTAAAAGAGAGACAGAGAGAGAGAAGGAGATAGGGAGAGAGAGAGAGAGAGAGAGCAGTGGATGGATGGGGGAGAGACAGAGAAGGAGATACACAGGGGGGAGAGAAGGAGAGGAGATAGATAGGGAGAGGGACAGAGAGAGAATGAGATGGATAGGGAGAGAGAAGGAGCTAAATAGGGAGAGAGATAGATATAGAAAGAAGGAGATAGATAGGAGGAGAAAGAGAAGGATATAGATGGGGAGACAGAGATAGAGAGAAAGATAAAGAGAGACAGAAGACAATAGATAGGGAGACAGAGAGAGAGAAGGAGATAGATGGGGAGAGAGACAGAGTAGGAGATAGCGAGAGAGAGAGAGAAGGGGAAAGATAAAGGCAGGGAGTGAGAGAGAGAAAAGATAGGTAGGAAGGGAGAAATAGTGAGAGAAGCAGATAGATAGGGAAAGAGAGAGAGAGAAGGAGGAAGATAGGGAGAGAGTGTGAGATAGACAGGGAGAGAGACAGAGGGAAGGAGATAGATAATGACAGAGAGAGAGAGAAGGAGATAGATAGGGAAAGAGAGAGTGAAGGAGGTAGATATTGAGAGAGAGAGAGAGAAAAATGAGATAGACATGGAGAGAGAGAAGATGATAGATAGGGAGAGAGAGAGAGAGAGTGAGAGAGAAAGAGAGAGAGAGAGGAGATAGATAGGGAAAGAGAAGGACATAGACAGTGAGAGCGAGAGAAGTAGATAGATGTCAGGAGCCATAGAGCAAAAGCCTCTCTATTTTGCCTGGGCCTGCTCATAAACTGACTCATTACTCAGAAAGCTGGTCCATCCAGGTTTCTGTTAGGTACTTCTGGAACCGGTCAGCAGACTGCTTACAGAATCTTATCTTTTGCAAAAGGCCAGCTTATGGTCAGGATGTGAAGCCTGGTGCAGTCAGGATGTTAAGCCAGTAAAGCAAGATTAGATGAACACTTAATTACATCCCCTCTAGGTTTCCTGACAACTCCTTGTCCTGACCACGTCTTCTTCCCCCTACAACTCCTTGCCCTGACCACGTCCTCTTCCCCCTTCAACCCTATATAAACCTACATGCAAGAATAAACACTCGAGGCCGTGACAAACATCTAGCATGGTCTCCTTCTTGTGTCTGTTTGCTTTCTTTCATTCAGGTTAATTTTCCCCTCGTTTCTTTGTTCGACTCCCCGCTGCCTGGGGCAGATAGATAGGGAGAGAGAGAGAGAGAGAGGGAAGGAGATAGATAGATAGAGAGAAGGAGATAGATAGGAAGAGAGACAGAGATAGAGAGAGATGAGAGAGAGAAGGAGATAGATTTGGAGAGAGAGAGGGAAGGGGATATATAGAGAGAAAGAGAAAAATAGGGAAAGAGAGAGAGAGAGGAGATAGAAAAAAGACAGAGAGCGAGAGAAGGAGATAGACAGGCACACACACACACACACACACACAGAGAGAGAGAGAGAGAGAGAGTGCAGGAGATAGATAGGGAGAGAGAGAAAGAGATAGATATATGTAGAGAGCAGAAAGAGAGAAGGAGATAGATAGGGAGAGAGAGAGAGAGAGAGGGAAGGAGATAGAAAATGACAAAAAGAGGGAAAAGGAGATAGATAAGGAGAGAGAGACAGAGAGAGTGAGCAAGAGAGAAAACAAAATAGATAAAGAGAGAGAGAGAGAAGGAGATAGATAGGGAGAGAGAGAGAGAGAAAAGGAAATAGATTGGGTGAGAGAGTGAGAGAGAGAGAGAGAGAAGGAGATAGATGGATAGTGAGAGAGAGAGAGAGAGAGATAGACAGAGAGAGAGAGAGAGAGAGAAAGAGGGAGAAGTAGATAGATTGGGAGAGAGAGACAGGGAACTAGAGTGAGAGTGTGTGTGTGACAGAAGGAATTAGATAGGGAGAGAGAGAGAAGGAGATAGATAGGGCGGGAGAGAAGGAGAAAGATAGGAAGAGAGAGAGAGACAAGGAGAGTGATAGGGAGAGAGAGAGAGAAAGAGAAGAAGATATACATACATGTAGGGAGAGTAGAGATAAATAGGGAGAAACAGAAGGAGACAGATAGGGAGAGACAGAAAAAGAGAAGGAAATAGATAGGGAGAGAGAGAGAGTAGTAGATAGATAGACACACACAGAGAAGGAGAAAGACAGGGAGAGAGAGAGAGAGAGATACACATATGGAGAGAGAGAGAGAGAGAAAGTGAAGGAGAGAGTTAGAAGGTGATTCATAAAGAAAGAGAAAGAGAGTGAGTTAGACATGGAGAAAGAGAGAGAGAAGGAGATAGATAGGGAGAGAGAGAGGGAGAAGGAGATAGATAGGGATAGAGAGGGAGAGAAGGAAATAGATAGGGAAAGAGAGAGAGAGAGCAAGAAACAGAAGGAAAGAGATAGGGAGAGGGAGAAAGAGAGAAGGAGATAGATAGAAAGGGAGGGAGAGAGAGAGAGAGAGAGAGAGAGAGAGAGAGAGAGAGAGAAGGAGAGAAGGAGATATCTAAGGAGAGAGACATGGGAGAGAGTAGTAGATAAATAGGGTGAGAGAGAAGAGATAGATAGGGAAAGAGAGAGAGAGAGAGAGAGAGAGAGGAAGAAGAAGACAGATAGGGAGAAAGAGAGTAGTAGATAGAGAGAAGGAGATAGATAGGGAGCAAGAGAGAGAAAGAGTAAAGGAGAGAGAGAGAGAGAGAGAGAGAGAAGGATATTGATAGGGAGAGAGGCAGAGAAGGGGACAGTCAGAGAAAGAGAGGCAGAGAAGGACATAGATAGCATGAGAGAGAAGCAGAGAAGGACATAAATAGGGAGATAGGGAGGAAGAGAAGGAGATAGACAGGGAGAAAGAGGCAAAGAAGGAAATAGAAGGGAGAGAGAGATAGAGAAGGAGACAGATAGAGTAAGAGAGGCAGAGAAAAATTAGGTAGGGAGCAGAGAGGCAGAGAAGGAGAAGGGTAGGGAGAAAGAGAGACAGAGAAGGAGAAGGATAGGTAGAGCGAGAGACAGAGAAGGAGACAGACAGGAAGAGAAGGAGAAGGATAGGGAGAGAGAGAGGCAGGGAAGGAGACAGTTAGGGAGAGAGAGAGGCAGGGAAGGAGACAGATAGGGAGAGGCTTTGTTCTCAATTATTCTGCATACGTTTTTATTGGTTTGTTTTTGTGTAGTCATCAGCTTGTTTGATGCAGAGCTATGCTCACTGGCATCATAGTGCAATATACCTTGCTTTGATTTGAATAGCAACAAACTTCATTCTGACCTCATAACTAGAATCACTACTATTTTCACCTTTTGTTCTCTACATATATTATATTACTTGTGATTCCTTGTAGTTTTATAAATAATATGGCATTGCAGAAAATAAATATTTAACATTGGATGAATTATCTCATATTATTACTATTTGGGCCAGAAAGGAAGATAGTAATCACAAGCTGATTTAAATGTGTTTTACAGTGACTCTGTTTATTTTTGTTCTGATATCTGGGTTGTTGCATAGTTTTACATAACTGGTTCACGGCCAGAAGAGTTAGCTGCTGTTTTAGTCAGGGTTCTCCAGAGGAACAGAACTGCTACAATGAATTATTTTAGAAATGGAATTTATTGCATTAGTTTACAGTGATCCAATAGCAGTTGCAGGCCTGAGAATCACAGAACCTGGTAGCTGCTCAATCCACATGGCCAGATGCCTCAGCAGTCCCCACCCAGCAGTGCAGATGGTGCCAGAAAGCCTGGAGGCTTCCCGAGTAGCCGCTGGGTTTCAATCCTCGCGGGTCTTCAGTTGGCACTGGTCTTCAGTCCGTTCTGATCTTCAATCCACGCTGGAAGGTAGCAGCAGCTCCAGCAGCCAAGCGGAAGGGAGGGACTCTTTTCACTCAGAGCTTCCTTATATCAAGTCCCTTTTTGAGCGGGGCCACCCACTCTGGGGGAAGGGTTCACTCTGGGGGAAGGATTTCCTCCTTTAGTTGATCCTTCCTGGAAGCAACCTCTGAGATCCACCCGAAAGGGATTTCTGTGGATTACTAAACATATCAAGTTCACAACACCTTAACTATCATAGCTGCTGAATAGTACAATGTAGAATGTTTTAAACAAATCTAGTCTTGTATGAATACAACTGAAGAGCAATTCTAGAAAATTGTTGGGGATAATTAAATAAAAAGCTAATGTGTCTGGTTCTTGTCTTGTTAATTTAACAGTATTTTACAAGTTTTTCTTTCAATTCTATATTTTTCATCTTAAAACCAACTAGTTTATAAAACTATACATCAGGAAAATGTTACATCTGGAACTCATACCTTTATAATCATATAAACCACTTAATGTATTTCAGTTTTAATTTAAAGTTATTTGAAAGTATACATAAAGTGATAAAAATCATGTGATTATAAGCCTACTTATAGGGCAACATGTGATAATTGAAGACATTTATGAAGGGATGTAGAGATGGCTTAGTAGTTAAGGTACTTGCCAGTAAAACCAAAGAACCTAGGTCAATTCTCCAATACCCAAGTAAAGCCAGATGCACAAGGTGGCTTTCACATCTGGACTTTGTTTGCAGTGGCTACCGGCCCTGGCATGCCTTTTCACTGTCTCTCTCATAACTAACTAACTAACTAACTAACTAACTAACTAAATATTTTTTTAAAATGTGTGGTCTGGAGAGATTGCTAAAGGGTTAAGCCAATTGCAAAGACCGAGTACCCAGGTTCAATTCCCAAGTACCTACTTAAGCTAGATGCACAAGGTGGTGCATGCATATGGAGTTCATCTGCAGTGGCTAGAGGCCTGGTGCTTACATACCCTCACCCCTCCATCTCTCTCTCTCTCTCTGTTTTCCCTTTTACCTCCAAATAAACAAAATATTAAAGAAAAATCATTAAAAACCACTTGCACATGTGCAGTATCTAAATCAGAGGAAGTATCTCTATCTCTTCCCAAGTTGTTAATTTGTTTATTTGTTTTAAGACTGCGTCTCCTGTAGTGTAACCTAAACTCAGACTTGCTTATGGGACTTAAGATAGCCTTTAGCTCCTGATCTTTCTCCATCCTTCTGAGAAATGGTAGAATTACAAATTTCCACCACCATTACTGGGTCCTTTATTTCTTCATGCTTTTTGAACTATCCAGTGTAGCCACCCTGCTGGGCAATATCACAAAAGAACCTCTTATGGCTACCTAGCTCTAACTTACTATCCATTCAATTTTTAACCATACAATAAATTAGTTTGTATAAAAGTGGAATATTTGAGGGGTTGGAGAGATGGCTCAGTGTTTAAGGCACTTGCTTACAAAACCTAATAATCCAAGTAATTTCCCTCATCTCCATGTGAAGTCAGAAGGACAAGGCGTCGCAGGCATCTGGAGCTTGCAGTGGCTACCGGCCCAGGCGCGCTCTCACTCGCTCGCTGTCTGTATGTGTCTGTGTTCCTTTATGTGGGGTAGGGATATATGTGTCACAGCATACTTGTGCAGGTCAGAGGACAACTTGAGATGTAGAGCCTTACCTTCTAGCTTGTTTGTACACATCAAGTGAGTTGCCTTTCAACTTTGGTGATTTCCCTGCTTCTGCCTCTCATGTAAACATAAGAGGGATGAGATTTGATGATCAATTTACACTCTGTCCATTGTTAGGTAAGTTCTGAGTATCCAAACTGAGGTTGTCACACTTGAAATTCAAGTGTTTTAACACATTGAGCCACCTCCCCAATTCTTAGGTAGATCTTTAAAGAAAATTCATTTAGAAAAAAAAGCATATTTAAACTTTCTCCTCCAAAACTCTTTTTAATTTTTTATTGACTTTATACTAAGCATGTATAATTGTATTCCACCATGTACTTGATGTACCTGGTAAGTTGTTTTGTTCTCTTTTAAAGAACTATTTTTCTGTCAATATGGAGGGAAGCTCCCATATGGGCTCCAGAATCAAACTTAAAATATTACTCTATGAGTCAGCAACAAAGGTCTCCCCAGATGTTCTCTCTTTCATTCCTACAGCATATCAACTCACATGTGCCCATAGCCATGACATCCCCCAAAGCACTTGTGCATCAGAATTTCTGCTTGAAGTTTAAGAACCAATCCTCCTACCTGTCAAATATCTTGACTGTAAAGTTTAGTAACCTGCTGTCTTTAAAGGTAGGTCAATTTCATTTAGTCCATACTGAGATATATATATATATATATATATATATATATATATATATATATATATATACACACACACACACACACACACACACACACACACATGGTGTTTTGATCATAATCCCCACCCTTTGCCTTTTCCACTAAACACCTTCTTCCCATCTAATCCCTCGTCTACTATAACTGTGTATGTCTCCCTGAGTTTAATTAAAGTTACATACATGAGCATGGATCAGAGCACATACAACTTGATAGTGGCTATACCACTGAAGAAAACCACTCCTCCAGCCACCATTAATTGGCAATAACTACTCCAGAAGTAATGGGAGCTTCACCCCCTTCTCTACTCATCCATGATGAAATGTTGATGGGCCCCTACGTATCCAGGTCTTGGAAATGCCCATGTAGTCACTACCAGGTTATGATATTGTGTCTGGGAAACAGCAATTCACAGCACTCTCTCTCAACTGAGTATGCCCTTGCCGCTGTGATGAGGATAATACAAGCACAACTTTAAGTGTACTTTATTGAAACTTGGTTTCAAGCTATGAATGCTAAGTTAGCCTCTGCAAGCTTTGGGTATGTAAAGTGAGAGGTGCCATCTGCACTTAAAATACTTTTGATGTTTATAAGAGATAGATTAACAAGAACATAACATATTTCCTGAACTGAAGTTCCATGGGATGTGAGAGCTTTCAGAACTAAACACTGAAGAACTCAACCAAGACTAATTTGATGAACAGTGCTAGAAGTGTGACTGAACAGTGAAAGCATCTGATTTAGAGCCACAAACTAGAGGGGACTTAGCAAGGTCCTCATTTTCCCAAGATTCCTGGCATCCTTTGGTAATGAGTACTTTAAAATTGTGTGCTGGACAAACATTAGTTGCTTCTTTAAGTGAAGAAATTGAAGAAAGTTTGCTTTGAGTATACAAGGAAAAGAAGCATGAGTACTAAGAACTTCTGGTTGTGAACGACACTGCCACCTCATGGTTGGTTGGAAAAGTTACTTTTATAAAAAAGACAAAGAGCTCATGTGGCATAGTGTTTATTTATTCTCCTTTTGAACACAGGGTGATCATCTGCCAGACACAACAACCTTAGGCATGAATAGCTGATAGTAAGACTTTTTTGGGGACTATTCTGAAAATAAGCTACACCTTGGCTCATAAGGTGAATGATGTATCAAGAGGTATCACATTTTCTAACTACTTAGGAGGAGAAATAAGATGTCAGAGTTTATCTGGTTAAGTCATTATGTGTTGCAAGAGACATAGTGTCTAGGATGTCATTGGCAATGCCATTTTCCCCCAGTAAAAGCTCTCTGGCTGAAAAAGACTGTACACTGAAGAGGTGTCTATCATGGCATAAAGAGATACCAACTTTATACCAAGTGCACAGAACTATCCAGAAGATGTTGAAAGTTGGGGTCATGGGTTATTTAGTCTTGCTCTGTGGCTAGGATAGCCCATCATATCTTCCATTATCTGCACAAAATGGTCCTCAGGTTAAGTTACTTCGCTTTGCCAAGTCATGACCTTGTAAAGATTTATCATCTCGGGCATTCTGATCCTTGTGTTACATTACAGACATGGACATTTCAGAAACTAGAAAGCTAGTAAATTGTCCCCTGTCCTACATTTTAGTCAACTACGTGTCTGTTCTTGTTGGTCCATCACTGCTCTCCTGACCACTTCTGAAGTGTCGTTACTGTTGGACGTTAAAACTTCCCTGTATGTTCACCAATGTAAACATCGTATCTTGAGTCTTTTAACCTGTTCCCCTATTGAGGTCACTCCCCAACTTATAATGCATATTGAAGGAAAATAATTAAAAATAAGTTTACGTGCTTAGGGCCATACAATATCGGGATTAGGAAAAAATCCAGTTCACTGACTACAAGGAGTTATCATTTCAATAGAAAGAAAACACTAAAGTATCTTGGTGTAAGCTTGTTATATAACTAGACTCTATGCTATGTTTTTATTTCTATGAGGAGACTTGACAACTTACAAAATGTAACTGGATGAAAAGTAATACATTATCGTTAAGCTATAATAAGAAATTTTCCCCTTGAGTTTAAATCATACATTATGCTTAGGAACTAAGATTCTCACCTAAAACATATAGCATAGTGTGGAGGCACTGCCATTATGAACTTGTCTAATCTAAGCTAATCTTGTGAGAGGGCTTTATCTTCCTCTACTTTTATCTTAACATGTTATTATGGAAAAAGTATGCAAAAGGAGTAAGAGCACAATAAACCCTCTGCAACATGACTCAATCTTCATAATTATTAGTGTTATTCTTAGTGTTATTCTTAGTCTGTCCTTTCCCACCTTCACATATTGGGTGGAAACATGGTAGTGTATTTAAAAATAACTGCAAAATAGTGTATTATGTAAAAGCCAGAAAGCATGCTGTTATCCTGAAATATTTTAGTGGTCATCTCAAACAGAATGAAAACGAACAATAATGTAAGTGCAATAGTTTTTCAGGCCTGAAATATCATCATCAGTTCCTTAATGTCATTTCCATGGCCTACGTTTGATTTTCACTGTTTAAAGATATAGATGCATTTCTACAGCAGGCTTGTCTGAACTGGTACAAACAAGCACCACGTGTCACCCTTGGTTTCTGGGCATTTTAAGTCCTTTTGTCACTGATAGTCCACTAACCAGAGAAGATTCTCTACCCAAAGTGAGAGTAGCATTAATACAGGGTTATAAATATTAAGAGAAGCACTTACTGGGCAGTTTCATAACCACAGTATATACATTCATCCAGACATCAGCAGATGTTACACCCCTAGGGCTCATGACTACCCCTCTTTTAAGTTTTCAGTATCAGGGATGTATTTCCTCCCATGGAGCAGACCTCCAGTCCAATTAGAGGGCCTGCTCCTTCTCTTTCTCTTCCTTTCTCTGTGTCTTTTTTTTTTTTTCTCTGTGTACATTTTTTTTTTTTCCCGAGGTAGGGTCTTACTCCAGCCCAGGCTGACCTGGAATTCACTATGGAGTCTCAGGGTGGCCTTGAACTCACGGCAATCTTCCTACTTCTGCCTCCCGAGTGCTGGGATTAAAGGCATGCGCCACCACGCCTGGCAAAAGTACATTTTAATAGGTTTTAAAAATCCTGAGTTGGGCTCCAGGGATGGCTTAGTGCTTAAGGCGCGTGCCTGCAAACACTAAGGATCAGACTTGATTCCCCAGGACCCACATGCAGCCCATGCACAAGGTGGCACATGGGTGGGGAGTGTGTTTGCGGTGGCTGGAGGCCCTGGCATGCCCATTCTCTCTCTCTCCCCGCCCCCTCTCTCTCTGTGTCTCTCTTTTCTCTCTCTGCTTTAAAAAAATAATAGATAAATTAAAAAGTCTGAGTCTAAGGATCCAAACATTGTATTAAAGGGACCACAAATGCATTACTAGAAGGTTCACTTCCTTTTACATTAGAAATTACAATCATATCCTGATGAGATGTCTTAGTGGTTAAGGCACTTGCCTGTGATGCCTAAAGACCCTGGTTCAATTCCCCTGTACCCATGTAAAGCAGATCACAAGGTGGCACATGCCTCTGGAGTTTGAGTGCAGTGGCTAGAGGCCTTGACATGCTATATTCTCTCACTCTCTCTCTCTTTCTCTCTGTGTCTATCTGCCTCTCACAAATACATAAAATATTGGAAAAGGAAATTACAATCATGCATCCTATATAGTTCTTTCTTATTCATTTACTTGATTTTTATTTGAGCGAGACAAAGACTTAGCACACTGGGTCCTCAGTCACTGAAATTAAACTCTGGTTGTCTGTGCCACCTAGTGGTCATGTGAGACCTCATGGTGGCCTCACATTGGTGTGTCCAGCTTACGTGGGATCTGGAGAATCTAACATGGGTCCCTAGGCTTTGCAGGCAAGTGCCTTAACTGCTTAGCCATCTCTCCATCCCTACTTCTCTTTTTAAAATTTTTTTTTTTTTTATTTAGTGGCAAGCAGATACAGAGAGAGAGGAGACAGATGAAACAAACAAACTCCAGATGCATGAAGCACCTTATGCACCTGGGTTATGTGGGTACTGATGACTCTAACCTGGGTCCTTATGCTTCACAGGCAAGTGCTTTAACTACTGAGTCATCTCTCAAGCTCTAGTTCTCTTTTTGATTTTTTGGGGATGCTCACATATGTGTGTGGCATACATGCTTGGATATGCATATGTGTAAAGGCTGGAGGTTGATATTCTTTATAATATTGTTTTAAAATTTTTACTGATGCAATTTATTAGGCAAATACCAAGTTTAGGCTTTTGCAATTTTCTTTTTGAAGCAAAACCAAAGAAATTATAAACTAAGTACATGTACCTTCTTTAAAATAGAAACATAAATTAGTTTTAACTAACAATCGGGCCCTTTTAATATAAACGGAAGATGGAATTTTAGAAATATAACTATACAGTTATACTTTGAAATCCCTCCTGAAATGCTTTTGTAAAGACAAAATTAAAAGCACAGAAAACACACTTCTAAACAGACAATACCCTTTAAAAACAAACACACATAAGACAAGACCTCAACTCAAATCCCACATGACAGCTCCATGATTAAAGTACTAGCACATAGAATATTTTATGAAATTTACAGATTTGATTAAAGTGCAAGCATTTAATAAAATGACTACAACAACATACAATAGAAAATGGAAAATATATGTCAGGAAAATAATAAATTCTAAACTTAAAATTTTACTTTACAACATGGCACTTAACACATTGAAAACAGTACAGTAAATTTCCAAAAGAATGTAACTGACTACTTCTCAAGCCATGTAAATGTCTTTCTTTTGTGAATAGACTGTGACCTAACCATACATTTTTGCAGCATTAACATTGCATAGGAGATAAATTAAATAATGAGTTCCAACTTGGCAACTAGATTAGCTTATAGCTTCTTCTTTTTCTTATAAAGGGTAGTTTTAAATAATTCCCCAATGCCCCACTTTTGTTATTTATGATTCATTTAGAACACAGTATAGTG
Organism: Jaculus jaculus; assembly: GCF_020740685.1. Taxonomy (NCBI): domain Eukaryota; kingdom Metazoa; phylum Chordata; class Mammalia; order Rodentia; family Dipodidae; genus Jaculus; species Jaculus jaculus. The sequence goes on along the minus strand of NW_025423515.1, from coordinate 3,674,889 downwards.
AGATTAACAAGTAATAAAGTAAACCAGAACTTATGATGTAGCTATCTGTATAAAAAATTATCCTTATTCCTTCTCACGCTTCCTTATAATACAGAGGTGAGTGTGTTAGGACCGGCTTATTTTTTTTTTCAAACCTTTCATAGAGATTTTTTAAAAAATTATTTATTTATTTATTTGAGAGCAACAGACACAGAGAGAGAGACAGATAGAGGGAGAGAGAGAGAATGGGCGCGCCAGGGCTTCCAGCCTCTGCAAATGAACTCCAGACGCGTGCACCCCCTTGTGCATCTGGCTAATGTAGGACCTGGGGAACCGAGCCTCGAACCGGGGTCCTTAGGCTTCACAGGCAAGCGCTTAACCACTAAGCCATCTCTCCAGCCTGAGATTTTTTAATAATATATATTTTGTTAACCAGTAAACCATGTCTCCAGTCCCAGGTTTTTCTTATTTTGTCCTTTGTGTTGAAAGGGTGTTAGACCTGTTAGAAAATCAGTAAGAAAAAACAATCTTTTTCTCTCTCTCTCTCTCTCAAAGAAATAAAAATATCTCTTTGTTTATTTTTATTTGAGACAGGGTGAGGGTGAGGCTGAGAGAAAGAGAGAATGTGCACGCCAGGGCCGCTAGCCATTGCAAACAAGCTCCAGATGCATGTGCCACCTTGTGCATCTGGCTTATGTGGGACCTAGAGAATTGAGCCTGAACCTGGGTCCTTAGGCTTCTCAGGCAAGTGCCTTAACCACTAAGGCATCTCTCTAGTCCCAAATGTTTTTAAAGAAAAGCTAGCTCAGAGAGAGATGACCGACATGCTGATGGGATGTCTGTATTTAAAGCCTCTTTTTATCCATAATGGCGACCCACTCCTCAATGCTAATTACTGCATCTGAAAGGCCACAGGGTCTCTCTTTGTTGCAGGAGTGGTCTACCCCATGATGGAAAAGAAAATACCTTTGTTTCAAAGTTTTTGATTTTTCTTCTTCAAGTGAACCCAGCCATCCAGGGCACATGTGCACATGTGCACAAACACCACAGGAAGCTTCAACAATGCATCATACAGGGCTGGAGAGATGGCTTAACGTTTAAGGCGCTTGCCTGTGAAGCCTAAGGACCCATGTTGGACTCTCCAGATGCCATGTAAGCCAGAGGCACAAAGATGAGGCAAGCACAAAGTTGTATAGGCCTACTAAGTGTTGCAAGTGTCTGAAGGTAGATTGCAGCAGCGGAGGCCCTGGCATGCCAATTCCCTTTCTCTCTCTGTCTCTCTAAAAATAAACAAACAAACAAAAATATAGTGCATCATCCATCCACTTCCACTCCTGACATTCAAAGCCACCTGCTTCTGTGTGCCCACTCACTCTCATTCACTCTCTCTCACTCTTTCTTTCAATGAGTAAATAAAATATTATACTTTTTTAGCCTTAGGCATGGTCTTTATTCACTTGGATGCTGTACAAATATTACAATTTCCTTTATCTGCAAAAAGTATAAAAATAACCTTTATATAGGAATACATTTATTACTGTGAATCTTTCTAAATCTCTGCAACTGGCTCTAAATGAGGGTGAATAAATGAAGTGAAGGGGGACGGCTATGGGGCATCAGGAGGTTGGGCCTATCTTCAGGGACCAACCCACAGAGATTCCTAGTTAGAGGCCTCAGTTCCTTCTTATTCCCACGCCCCCACCACCACGGGCAGGATCTCCAGGGCTCAGGGCCCGCAGCAGAAGAGGACACCAGAGGTCCAGTTGCCATAGGGTAAGCTGGGTGGGGAAGGAAGCTGGGGTGGCTGCTGGCAAGCGCCCAGCTCGACCTCACTCCTTCCTCCTTAGGGAAAGAGTGGTTGGCAGGAGCAGGGCAGTTGGCTGGACAAGTTGCCCTATGGGGCATGGCAGGTCTGTGCCACTCGGTGGCAGCTCGGCCTGGCTGGGGGTCTTGTTTCCGCTGCTGTAGCGCGTGTGAGTGGGCAGGTGCACTTATGTAGACGCCAGGAGAAGTCTGAAGTATGGTGTCCTCATCACTCATGTCCTTCTGTCCCTGAGAGTCTCTCAAACGACCTATATCTCGCCCATTTTTGTTAGATAGACTGACTGTCCAGGGACCCCCACCCATCCTCCTGTCTGCATCCAGTCAGCGCTGGGGTTATAGGCACACTGTTTACAAGGGAACTCAGGATTTGAACTCCGGTCATCATGCTTGTGCTGCAAGTGCTCCAGTGAGTGAGAAATCTCATAGCCTGTCTTTTGCATTTCTTTCTCTCTTTTTTTGTTTTTAAAATTTTACATATCTGGGCTGGAGAGATGGCTTAGCGGTTAAGCGCTTGCCTGTGAAGCCTAAGGACCCCGGTTTGAGGCTCGGTTCCCCAGGTCCCACGTTAGCCAGATGCACAAGGGGGCGCACGCGTCTGGAGTTCGTTTGCAGAGGCTGGAAGCCCTGGCGCGCCCATTCTCTCTCTCCCCCTCTATCTGTCTTTCTCTCTGTGTCTGTCGCTCTCAAATAAATAAATAAAATAATAATTTTTTTTACATATCTATTGAGAAAGAGAGAGAGAGAGAGAGAGAGAGAGAGAGAGAGAGAGAGAGAGAGAGAGAATATACACACTAGGTGTGCTGATTTGATTCAGATGTTCCTCATAAACTTAGGTGTTCTGAATGCTAGGTTCCCAGCTGATGGATATGGATATTTGGGAATTAGTGCCTCCTGGAGGGAGTGTGTTGTTGGGGTGGGCTTATGGGTGCTATAGCCAGTTTCCCCTTGCCAATATTTGACACACCCACCTGTTGCTATGGTCTACCTTGTGTTGGGCAGGGGCTGATGTCCACCCTCTGCTCATGCCATCGCATTCCCCTGCCATCATGGAGCTTCCCCTTGAGCCAGTAATGCAAAATAAATCTTTTTTTTTTTTCCCCAGAAGCTGCTATTGGTTGGGTGATATCTAACAGCAATGTGACCAGACTGCAACAGTAAAGAGGTACCGAGGAGAGGGATTGCTGCTCAACACCTGACTGTGTGGCTTTAGCCTTTTGGAGCTGATTTTCAAGAGGAATGTGGGAGGATTTGAAACTTTGGCCTAAGAGATGCTTGCAGTGCTGTAAGTACAGTGTGATGGACTATTCTGGTATGAGCTAAAAGACAAGAATGCAGTAAGAACTATGAATTGTGAGGCCCATAGTGTCTCCTTATCTATATCCTTCTCTCTCTCTCTATGAATCTCCTTCTCTCTCCCTCTCTCTCCCCCTCTCTCTGTCTCTCCCTGTCTCTCTCTCCTCTCTCTCTGTCTCTCCCTGTCTATTTCCTACTGTCTCTCTCCTCTCTATCTATCTATCTATCTATCTATCTATCTATCTATCTATCTATCTATCTATCTATCTCCTCTCTCTCTCTGTCTCTCAATATCTGTGTCCTTCTCTGTCTCTCTCTCTCTACCTACCTATCTCCTATCTAGCCCTCTGTCCCTATCTATACCCTTCTCTCTCTCTATCTCCATATCTATATCCTGATCTCCCTCACCCTTCCTCTCTCTCCCTATCTATTTCCTTCTCTTTCACCCAGTCTATCTCTTTCTCACTCTCTCCCTACATAGCTCCTTCTCTCTCTTTCTCCCTATCTATCTCCTCTTTCTCTCGCTCACTCTTCCTATCTGTCTCTTCTCTCTCTCTCTCTCTCCCTATCTCTCTCCTTCTCTCTCTCCCTATCTGTCCCATTCTCTCTCTGTCTACCTATCTCCTTCCCTCTCGATCTCTCTCCCTATCTCCTTCTCTTTCTCCCTGTCTCCTTCTCTCTCCCTATCTCCTTCTCTCTCTCTCCCTATCTCCCTACCTATCTACTTCTCTCTCTCTCTCTTTCCCCATCTCTCTCTCTCTCTCTATCTCCTTCTTTCTCTCTCTCTCCCTATCTCTGTATCTATATCCTTTTCTCTCTCTCCCTTTCTCACTATCTATCTCCATCTCCCTCTCTCTCCCTATCTATGTCCTTCTCTATTTCCCTATCCATGTCCTTCTCTCTCTCTCACTCTCTCTCCCTATCTATCTCCTTCTCTCTATCTCTCTCTGTCTCTCCCTATCTATATCCCCTCTATCTCTCCCTATCTATCTCCTTCTCTCTCTCCCCTCACACTCTACATATCTATCTCTTTCTCTCTCTCTTTCTATCTATCTCTTTCAGTTTCTTCCCTATCTTTCCCTTTTCTCTCTCTCTCTCTCTCCCTATGTATCTCCTTTTCTCTCTCTCTCTAACCCTATCTCTATCTTTCTCTCTCTCCCTCCCTATCTATCTCCATCTCTGTCTTCTGTCTCTTGCTCTCTATCCCTATCTGTCTCCCTCTCTCTCCCTGTCTCTTCTCTCTCTCTCTCTTCCTGTCTATCTCCTACTCTCTCTCTCTCTCCTTATCTCTCTCCTTCTCTCTCTCTCCCTATCCGTCCGTTTCTCTCTCGGTCTCTCCCTACCTATCTCCTTCTCTGTCTCTCTGTCACTCCATCTGTCTCCCTCTTTCTCTTTCTCTCTCTCTCCTGAAGAATATCCTTCTCTCCCTCTCTCCCTAACTCTCTCCTTCTCTCTCTCTCTTTCATTATCTATTTCCTTTTCTCTCTCTTGCTCTCTCCATCTCGCTCCCTATCTATCTCCTTTTCTCTCTGTGTGTGTCTTTTTTCTATCTCCTTCTCTCTCTCTCTCCCTCCCTATCTCAGTTTCTTTCTCTTTCTCACTATCTTTCTGTTTCTCTCTCTCTCTCTCAATCTCCCTATCTCTCTCCTTCTCTGTCTCTCTTCATGTCTATCTTATTCTCTCTCTCTCACTTCCTATCTCTCTCCTTCCCTCTCTCTCTCTCTACCTTTCTCTATCCTTCTCTTTCTCTCTTCCTATCTCCTACACACACTCTCTACATCTATATCCATATATATATATGTAGGGCATATATATATATATATATATATATATATATATATATATATATATATATATCCTTCTCTCTCTGTCTCTCCCTGTCTCTCTACTACTCTCTCTCTCACTCTCCCTCCCTATATATCTCCTTCTCTTTCTCTCTCCTGATCTATGTCCTTCTGTTTCTCTCTCGCGCCCTCTCTCTCTCCTTCTCTCTCCATCTCTCTCTCCCTACCTATCTCCTACTCTCTCTCAATCCCTATATTTATCCCTTTCTCTCTCTCTCTCCCTATCTATCTCCTTATATCTCTCCCCTCTCTCTATATATATCTATCTCCTTTGCTTTCTCTCTCCCTATCTATCTCCTCTTTTTCGCTCTCTCCCTATGTATCTCCTTCTCTCTCTCTCCCTCCCTATCTACTTCTCTCTCTCTCTTTCTCTCTGTCTATAACTTCTCTCTCTCTCTCACTCCCTATATATCTCCTTCTCTCTCTCTCTCTCTCCCTATCTATCTTCTTCTCTATCCCTATCTATCTCCTCTCTATCTCCCTATCTTTCTCCTTCTCTTTTTTGCTCTCTCCCTATCTATCTCCTTTTCTCTCTGTGTGTGTCTTTTTTCTATCTCATTCTCTCTCTCTGTTTCTGTCTCTCTCTTTCTCTCTCTCCCCCATCTATATCATTTCTATCTCCCTCTCTCCCTCCATGTCTATCTCCTTTCTCTCTCTCCCTATCACTCTCCTTCTCTCTCTTTCTATCTCTCTCCCTCCCTATCTCTCTCTCTCTCTCCCTGTCTACCTGTAATCTCTCTTTCACTCTCTCTCCCTATATATCTCCCTCTCTTTCTCTCTCCCTATCTATCCTATTCTCTCTCTCTCTCTCGCTCGCTCTAGCTCTCTCTTTCTCTCTCCCTCTCTCCCTACCTATCTCCTACTCTCTCTCATTCCCTATATATGTCCTTCTCTCTCTCTTTCTCCCTATGTAGTTTCTCTCTCACGCTCGCTATCTCTCTATCTATCTCCTTCTATCTCTCTCATCTCTCTCTATATATCTATTTCCTTCTCTCTCTCCCTATCTATCTCCTTCTCTCCCTCCCTCCCTATGTCTCTACTTCTTTCCCTTTCTTTCTCCTTTTCTGCCTCTCTCTCACCCTTTACATCTCCTTCTGTATGTATCTCCCTATTTATATCCTTCTCCTCCTTTCTCCCTATCCCTATCTATCTCCTTTTCTCTCTCTCTCGATCCTTACCTATCTCCTTCTCTGCCTCTCTCTCCCTTCCTACCTGCTTCTCTCTCTCTCTCCTTGTCTACCTGCCTTTCTGTCTCTCTCTCCCTATCTACCTCTGCCGGGGTTCAGCCCTGCCTTGAAGGAGGGTCCCTGAAGAGAGGTGTGGAAGGGAGCGGCGAAATAACGACTCAAAGTCAAGTTCTGGTGCAAGCTGACAGGCTAATGCTGAAGGCAGCTGCGTTTTTTCACCTTTCTCTTTTTCTTTTTCTATTTTTCCTTGTTTTTTATTTTTCTACTTTTTGTCTTTTTTTTTCTCTTTTTTGGGTTTTTCCTTGTCTCTATGCTTCCATGCTTCTCTGCTTCTCTACTTCTCTGCTGCCACAGCTCTTAGCCTCATCCTTTTATTTTCTGATCACGTCATGTAAGAACAAACTTCAAGAAAGGTACAATTTCACAGAATTAATAGAAATATTGTGTTATTCCTTTTCATCAAAGAATCCCATAATTATTCACCTCGAGTAAAGTCATCAGGCCCCTATAATGATTAACTATTTTCACACTTTCTTCATGTATGTGTGGTCAAGCACTTGTGATTTTGAACTTCTACTTTCAATTACTATATTAAAGGTGAGAGGTAAAACAACCACAAATGGGGCTTCCCATCATGAATCACTGATCCAATAGATATACTTATCCCTCAATCATTTATTTTGAATTTTCCTCTTCATATCCCTCCAATACTTAGACTTTGGTCCCCCCGATTGAACTCTTTCTGACTTCGGTTATTTTTGTGTAAGGATTCTTGGTAAAGAGTCAATTACAATTGCCACCATTTAGAAAAATTAGTCATAGAACAATTTTTACATTGTTCCAGGAGGTCCATTGTTTCCTCCTAAGTGTACTGTACTCCATGCCTGACTTTCTTTAAGGCCATTAAGGAAAACAACTATCTCAGACCCATTTTCTTGTTTTTCCAATTCTATGCTAGATCCTCTTTCAGATACATTGACCAACACTTCACCAATACCAATTTTTACTGGAAAAGTAAACTTAGAGATTGAGACACCAAATGAAAGACAGAGAAACACAAACATTATACAGAAAACAACAGATCTCTGTGGCGTAGAGAGCCAAAGATTTCTCTATAGAGGGGCCACACTGGACTTCAAGGAAGAGACAGCTGGGCTGGAACTGTGTCAAGCAGCTCTTCAGCACTTGATTCCTTGTGATCCTGAAATGGCATGCTTGCCATCTCCAGCACCTCCCACTTTTTGTTTTAATTGAATGGCTCCAAAGTTAATGCTGAGACTGAGTGGCAGAGTTGTCTGAAGATGACTGGGAGAAGAAAAAGAAAAACAAGGACAGGACCAGTAATGGTACAGATGTTGAATAAAAAATTGTGCCAGGAAGTGTTGGAAATGAAATCAGTAACTGTAGAAGCAAAGGCTGTAGAAACTTCCTCTAGAGAGGCAGATCCTACATGAGAATTACTAATATCTGAGATCTTTTCATGCAAAAGATCTATATCCATAGTCAGCTGAAATTGTTCCAAAGGCCTTGTAAGTGGGATTTAACTTGTGACCAATCATGTTTGGAGTCATTATATGGCAGTGGAGTAACACATATCCATCTAAATAATGAGTGGCATTGCACTGAGAGTCTAATTTTTATGTTTTGAATTTCCTTTTCTATAAAGAGGACTGCCTCTTCCAAAGCATTGAGTCTATCCTGTATTCCTCTATCTATATTTTCCTGAATCATAAGTGCTAGACTGACATTCTTAGAAAGTTGATTAACATGATTAGCAGTATGTATTTCGTTTATCAAGGATGTAGTTGAGAGAGCAAAACTTGAAATAATTTCAATTAAAGCTGTAATACCTAAAATTAGTTGCTACAAACATTTTGGGGCATGTGATCAGAACCGTAGCTCTATGGAGAGCTTCAATTCCAGGATTAGAAAACCAACTTCCAGACTTCCGGTTAAGATGGCGGCATAGGTACCATGCCAAAGCAGCCTAGGGGGGAAAAATGACCAAAAAAACTCAGCGGAGTGCACACTTTTGCTGGAAAGTGAGGTGTATGGGAGATTGAAGCGGCAGCGGACAAGTGGAGGAGTTATAGAGCATCCAGAGCCCGCACAGGCAGGGAGAGCGACTCCGGCAGCTCGCCTAGCCGCCGCAGCCACGGTGCAGCAGAAAGCCGCCAGACTCCGCTCGAGCCACAGGAGGGGCCAGGTGCGGGAGCTTCCCCTTGCACTGCGCTCTCCGCAACTCGGGAAACGTGAGGGGAGAGCGGTGGTGAGCAGCGCAGGAGCAGACCGCCAGGTAGAGGAACACGTGGAACAGCGAGAGAACCCAGGCAACTCCGGCTCCCTCCCCTCCCCCACCGCCTGAGCCCGGCTCCAGTGGGCAGAGCAGCAGCCCAGGACCGGCCACGTCAATTTGGGCTGACAGCGGGACCCAAGCAGGAGCAGAGTTCGGCAGCAATATCAGCGGCTCCAGCACCGGTGACAGCGGCCCCAGTGGCAGCAGACCCAGGAGTGGCAGCAGCGGTGGACTCAGCGGCAGCAGCTTCAGGGGGAGCAGCGGCGGTGGACACAGCAACAGCAGTGTCAGCAGCACTGGTGGCTCCAGCAGTGGCAGCTGCAGCAGCAGCAGAGGCAGCAGCAGCGGCTCAGTTTGCCTTGTGGGAGAAGCAAGTGCCCAGCTCCAGAAATCAGAACAGTGGCCTGACGACCCAGGCAGCAACTTGACTGAGACCAAAATCACCCAAGGTAACTGGGATTGCACAAGGGAAGGGTCTCACTTGGTCACAGGCTGACTTGGATCCCTCAACAGACCAGAAATCTGAACCTCTTTGTTGATAGAGGATCTGGTCATTATAATAACTACTCTTGCATACATACTCGGGGCTGTTTTTGATTGAATGTGTACAGTGTTTAGTTAAAGTTTAGAATCTACCTGTATTTTATTCCACTCAGCCTGCTTGAATACTCCCATAGCAGGGAAACGCAACCCCTAAGAACATCTTTGTAGATACTCTGAGAGTCTTAAGAGCCACACCTAACACCTTAAGATCCTACCCTGAAAATATATTACATCAAATCAATTGATACAGCTAAGAATACACAGGTAGCTAGAAAATCCAAGCATTAACTTAATCCAAGATGCAAAAATATATACATTATAACACAAGAAACACTAAAAAGTAAGACGATATAAATCCACCTAAAAGTATTAATGCATCAGAAATGTCCTCCAGTGAGAAAGAGTTAGAGGAAATGCCTGAGAAAGAGTTCAAAAGAATAATTATAAATATGTTCAAAGAGGTCAAAGAACACATGAAAACACTTAAAGAAGAAATCAAAGAGGAAATCAAAGAGGAAATCAAAGGAATCAAAGAAGAGGCAGGACACCAATTTAATGAAATAAAGAAGGCAATACAAGACATAAATAGGGAAATAGAAATAATAAAGAAAAACCAGTCAGAATTACTAACAATGAAGAACACAGTTAATGAAATAAAAAACTCTGTAGAAAATCTCACCAATAGGATGGATGAGGGAGAGGACAGAATATCTAAGTTAGAAGACCAGGTGGCAGACCTAATGCAGTCCAACAAAGAGAAAGGCAAACTTATAGAAAAGTATGAGTGGGAATTTCAAGATATTCGGGACACTATGAAAAGATCCAATATAAGAATTCAGGGCATAGTAGAAGGAGAAGAACTCCAATCCAAAGGCATAGTAGGTATCTTCAACAAAATCATAGAGGAAAATTTCCCCCAAATTGGGAAAGAGGTGCCAATACAGATACAGGAAGCCTTTAGAACCCCAGCAGGACAAAACCCAGAAAGAACTTCTCCTCGCCATATTATAATCAAACTTCCAAGCACACACACCAAAGAAAAAAATATTGAAAGCAGTTAGAGAGAAAAATCAAGTTACCTACAAAAGCAAGCCCATCAGGATTACAGCAGATTAGTCAACACAAACTTTTAAAGCCAGAAGGGCTTGGAGTGATATATTCCAAGTTCTGAAAGATAACAACTGTCAACCAAGGTTACTTTATCCTGCAAAGTTATCCATCCAAATAGATGGAGAAATAAAGACATTCCATGACAAAAGCAGGTTAAAGGAATATCTGAAGACAAAACCAGCTCTACAGAAAATACTTGATAGAATCCTCCATGCTGAAGAAAAGGAAAAGCACACATATAAGGAACCTAGAAAAAACAAGCAATACTCAAATACTAGTTAACACAAGAGAGCACAGGTAGAACCAGAAACACACACACACACAAAAAAATGGCAAACATAAATACACACCTTTCAATAATATCTCTTAATATCAATGGTCTCAATGCCCCAATGAAAAGACATAGATTTGCAGACTGGGTTAAAAAGCAGGATCCTACAATTTGGTGTCTCCAAGAAACTCACCTTTCTACAAAGGATAGACATTATCTTAGGGTGAAAGGTTGGAAGACGGTGTTTCAAGCAAATGGGCCTAGAAAACAAGCAGGGGTTGCTATCCTAATATCAGACAGGGTAGACTTTAGTCCGACGTTAGTCAAGAAAGATAAGGAAGGTCACTTTATATTGATTAAGGGCACACTCCAACAGGAGGACATTACAATCCTAAACATATATGCACCTAACATGGGGGCTCCCAAATTCGTCAAACAAACACTATTAGAACTAAGGTCACAGATAACACCAAACACAGTGGTGGTGGGTGACTTTAACACCCCACTCTCATCAATTAACAGGTCATCCAGGGAAAGAATAAACAGAGAGGCATCTGGACTAAATGAGGTCATAGAAGGAATGGACCTAACAGATATATACAGGACATTTCATCCAAAGGCTGCAGAATATACATTCTTTTCAGCAGCACATGGAACATTCTCTAAAATAGACCATATATTAGGACACAAAGCAAATCTTAACAAATTCAGGAAAATTGAAATAATTCCTTGCATTCTATCTGACCACAATGGAAGTAAACTACAAATCAGTAGCAAGAAAGGCTATAGAGCATACACAAAATCATAGAAACTAAACAATACACTACTAAATGATGAGTGGGTCAATGAAGAAATCAAAAAGGAAATCAAAAAATGTATAGAGTCAAATGATAACGAGAACACAACATACCAAAATCTCTGGGACACAATGAAGGCAGTTCTAAGAGGTAAATTTATAGCCTTAAGTGCCTATATTAAGAAATTAGAAAGGTCGCAAGTAAACGACCTAATGCTTCGCCTTAAAGCCTTGGAAAAAGAAGAACAAGGCAAACCAAAAATCAGTAGATGGGAAGAAACAATGAAGATTAGGGCAGAAATTAATGAAATAGAAACAAAAAGAACAATCCAAAGAATTAATGAAACAAAGAGTTGGTTCTTTGAAAGGATAAACAATATTGATAAACCCTTAGCAAATCTGACCAAAAGAAAGAGAGAAGAGACACAAATTAATAAAATCAGAGATGAACAAGGTAACATCACAACAGATTCCAGAGAAATTCAAAAAATCATAGGGACATACTATAAAAGCATATACTCAACAAAGTATGAAAATCTGAAAGAAATGGATGATTTCCTTGATCTATATGACCTACCTAAATTAAATCAAAATGAGATTAATCACTTAAATAGACCTATAACATACATGGAGATCCGAACAGTTATCAATAATCTCATGAACTAAAAAAAGCCCAGGCCTGGATGGATTCACTGCTGAGTTTTACCAGACTTTTAAGGAAGAGCTAACACCATTGCTTCTTCAGCTTTTCCAGGAAATAGAAAAAGAAGGAATTCTACCAAACTCCTTCTATGAGGCCAGCATCACCCTGTTACCAAAACCAGGCAAAGATAGAACAAAAAAAGAAAATTACAGACCACTCCCTAATGAACATAGATGCAAAAATTCTCAACAAAATATTGGCAAACAGAATACAAGAGTATATCAAAAAGATCATTCACCCTGACCAAGTAGGCTTTATCCCAGAGATGCAGGGATGGTTCAACATACACAAATCTATAAATGTAATACATTACATAAACGGGTTGAAGGACAAAAATCACATGATCATCTCATTAGACGCAGAGAAAGCATTTGACAAAATCCAACATCCCTTAATGATAAAAGTCTTACAGAGACTGGGAATAGAAGGAACATATCTCAATATAATAAAGGCTATTTATGACAAGCCTACAGCCAACATATTACTAAATGGGGAAAAACTGGAAACTTTTCCACTAAAATCAGGAACAAGACAAGGGTGTCCACTGTCCCCACTTTTATTTAATATAGTTTTGGAAGTCTTAGCCATAGCAATAAGGCAAGAGACACACATAAAAGGGATACAAATTGGAAAGGAAGAAATCAAGTTATCATTATTTGCAGATGACACGATTCTATACATAAAGGACCCTAAAGACTCTACTAGCAAGCTGTTAGAGCTGATCAAAACCTACAGCAATGTAGCAGGATACAAAGTAAATACACAGAAATCAGTAGCCTTCATATATGCTAACAACAAACACACAGAGGATGAAATCAGAGAATCACTCCCATTCACAATTGCATCAAAAAAAATAAAATACCTTGGAATAAACCTAACCAAGGAAGTAAAGAACCTATACAATGAGAATTTTAAAACACTCAAGCGAGAAATTGCAGAAGACACTAGAAAGTGGAGAAACATCCCTTGTTCCTTGCTTGGAAGAATCAATATCGTGAAAATGGCAATCTTACCAAAAGCAATCTACACATTTAATGCAATCCCTATCAAAATTCCAAAGGCTTTCTTCATGGAAATAGAAAAAACAATCCAAAAATTCATTTGGAATCACAAAAAACCTCGAATATCTAAAATAATACTGTGCAACAAAAAAGAGGCTGGTGGTATCACCATACCTGATTTTAACCTATACTACAGAGCCATAGTAACAAAAACAGCATGGTACTGGCACAAAAACAGACATGTAGATCAGTGGAACAGAATAGAGGACCCAGATGTAAGCCCAAGTAGCTATAGCCACCTGATATTCGATAAAAATGCCAAAAATACTCATTGGAGAAGAGACAGCCTCTTCAGCAAATGGTGTTTTGAAAACTGGATATATATCTGCAGAAGGATGAAAATAGATTCTTCTCTCTCGCCATGCACAAGAATTAAGCCCAAATGGATTAAAGACCTTAACATCAGACCGGAAACTTTGAAACTGCTAGAGGAAAAAGTAGGGGAATCCCTTCAACATATTGGTCTTGGCAAAGACTTTCTGAATACAGCCCCAATTGCTCAGGCAATAAAACCACAGATTAACCACTGGGACCTAATGAAATTACAAAGATTTTGCACTGCAAAGGACACAGTGAAAAAAGCAAAGAGGCAACCTACACAATGGGAAAAAATCTTCGCCAGCTATATATCTGATAGAGGATTAATATCTAGGATATACAAAGAACTCAAAAAGTTAAATAATAAGGAATCAAACAAGCCAATCAAAAAATGGGCTATGGAGCTAAATAGAGAGTTCTCAAAGGAAGAAATACGAATGGCATATAAGCATCTAAAAAAATGTTCTACGTCATTAGTCATCATGGAAATGCAGATTAAAACTACACTGAGATTCCATCTCACTCCTGTCAGAATGGCCACCATCATGAAAACAAATGATCATAAATGTTGGCGGCGATGTGGAAAAAAAGGAACCCTTCTGCACTGCTGGTGAGAATGCAATCTGGTCCAGCCATTGTGGAAATCAGTGTGGAGGTTCCTAAAACAGCTAGAGATTGATCTACCATATGACCCAGCTATAGCACTCACTCCTAGGCATATATCCAAAGGACTCATCTCATTTTCTTAGAAGTACATGCTCAACCATGTTTATTGCTGCTCAATTTATAATAGCTGGGAAATGGAACCAGCCTAGATGTCCCTCAACAGATGAGTGGATAATGAAGATGTGGCACATTTATACAATGGAGTTCTACTCAGCGGTAAAGAAAAATGAAGTTATGAAATTTGCAGAAAAATGGATGGACCTGGAAAGTATTATACTAAGTGAGGTAACCCAGGCCCAGCAAGCCAAGCGCCACATGTTCTCTCTCATATGTGGATCCTAGGTACAGATGACTGGGCTTCTGCGTGAGAATGAAAGTACTTAGTAGCAGAGGCCAGTAAGTTGAAAAGGAGACATAAAGGGTGGAAAAAGGAAGGGAGGAGGATACTTAATAGGTTGATATTGTATATATGTAATTACAATGATTGTAACGGGGAGGTAATATGATGGAGAACGGAATTTCAAATGGGAAAGTTTGGGGGTGGGGAGGGAGGGAATTACCATGGGATATATTTTATAATCATGGAAAATGTTAATAAAAATTTAAAAAAAAAAAGAAATCAAGGCATAAAAAAAAAGAAAAGCAACTTCCAGTAATGTTTTCTGACAGCATAACATATGGAGGTTGATGTAAAATCAAGAAAACATCCTCATTAGGTTCAGTGATACAGTTAGAGAGAATACAATTAGAACAAGAAACATGAAATATCCCATGAGAACTTTGTTGCAAATAAAAGTGGCCCTTTATCCCAGGATGAATAATGGGGAAAGGGGCAGCGACACAAGCAGTCACAGGGACAGAGGTTTGTATAACTGTCCACCGGGGTCTACTTATAGTAACTTTATGGGTGGCTGCAAACTGTCTAAAAAGATCCAATTGTACTGGGAAGTCCTTTTTCTTCCCAGTGTTTGAGGACGAGATGAGGGTGCAACCCAACCTGGACCATACCAAGCATTTGCCCTAACAGTAGGCATAGTATTGTCTCCTCATATATATTTTGCTTGTTTTAAAGTCTGTGTATAGTCATGGTCTGGGCTACTGACTGACCAATCCAACAAGGACAGAGAGGAATTAAAAAGAGAATATTTAACAGTTTTAGTAGGAAAACCACATGAAAACCATTTTGGGTACCCTGAGGCGGTATTTTTTCCCAAACGGAATCTAAATCTGTGCTGTTTTGACAAGCAGGTAATATTTTGGGCAAGGCTGCAGGCTCTATCTCATAAGCAGAAGCATTATACTTTTTTGGGAGATATAACTTAAGGAATCATACATCTAGTTGTTCTTGTCCATCATCCCCTTGGGTATTAGTAGGAGGAGTAGGGGAGTCAGCAATTAATTGATGTTCAGCCAAAGGAACACAGCCAGACATGTCCTTATTAATAGAGAAGCAAACAGGAAGATTGTCTGACATGCCCGTATAACTAAAATTGTACTTAGTCTTTTGTGTCAAATAAGAATTACTTTCTACTTCCCATAAATTGGCTTTATTGAGAGCCCAGGCCATGTATACTCACAGTAGATGGCATCACAATGGTTCTAGAGACAGACCCGACCCTGTCTCCACACAGTGGATGACATCACAGTGTTAGCAGTGAGAGACTGGGCTGTATCTCTTCAAAGTGGATCACATCACAGTAGTTTTAGTGAGAACCCAGGCCATGTCTCCTCAAAGTGGATGACATCATAGTAGTTCTAGTGAGAGACCAAGCATAGCCTGCTCATGCTGCACTGCTTTACTGTGGTATTAGTGAGAGCCCAGTCAGTGTCTCCTCACAGGGATGGCATGATCGTGGATGTAATGAGAAGCCAGGTGATTTCTCCTCATATTGCATGACATCACAATGGCTCTATTGAGACCCCAGGCCATGTGTCCTCACAGTGGATTACATCAAAATGGTTCTAATGACAGACCCGTTCATGTCTCCTCACAGTGGATGGCATCACAGTGGCTCTAGTGAGATCCCAGGCCTTGTCTCCTTACAGTGAATGGCATCATGGTTGTTATAGGGACAGGCTCGATGCTGTCTTCTGTCAGTCTATGGCACCACAGTTATTCTAGTGAGAGCCCAGAGTGTGTCTCCTCACAGTGCACGGCATCACCATGGTTCTAGTGACAGCCCAGGCCATGTCTTCTTACACAGAATGGCATCATAGTGCTTGTAGTGACCTTCCTGGCTCTGTCTCCTCACAGTGCATGGGATCATAGTGGTTCAAGTGAGCACCCAGGCTGTGTCTCCTCACAATGGATGGCATCACAGTGGTTCTACCTGGAGCACAGTCCCTGTCTCCTTATAACACTTTCTATCACATTGGTTATAGTGAGAGGCCAGGCCCTGTCTCCTCACAGTACATGGCATCAGAGGGGCTCTCTTGAATGCCTAGGCCATGCCTCCTCACAATAGATGCCATAACAGTTATTCTAGTGAAAGCCAAAAATGTATTTACTCACACGAGATCACATCACAGTGGTACTAGTGAGGGCATAGGGTGTGTCTCCTCACAGTGCATAGCATCACACTGGTTCTAGTGAGAGTCTATGCCATGTCTCCTCACAGTGAATAGCATCACAGAGATTCTACTGAGGGACTTGGCAATGTCACATCACAGTGCATTACTTCACAGTGGTTCACAGGTCCAGCCTTGTCTCCTCACAGTACACAGCATCACAGTGGTTCTAGTGAGAACCCAAGATGTGCTCCATACAATGGATGGCATCACAGTGGTACTAGTGAGGACCCAGCTGTTTCTACTCAAAGTGGGTAGTTTCATAGTGGTTCTAGGGAGAACCAAGGTTATGTATACCCACAGTATATGGCATCAGGTGGTTCTAGTGAGAACATAGGCCATGTCTCCTCACAGGGGATGGCATGACAGTGGTTCTAGTGACAGGCATGGCCCTGTCTCCTCAAAGAGCATGGCCTCACATTTGTTCTAGTGATTGCCCAGACTGAGTCTCCTAGCAGTGGATAGCATCACAGTGGTTCTCCTGTGAGCCTAGTCCTTGTCTCCTCACAGTGGATGGCATCATAGTGGTTCTATCGGCAGACCTGGCCTCCTCTCCTCATACTGCATTGCATCACACCAGTACAAGAGATATGCCAGTACATTTCTCCTCACAGTGAATGGCATGACAGTGGTTCTAGTGATGACTGAGGCCATGTCTCCTCACAGTAGATGACATCACAGTGGTTGCAGCGAGAGCCCCACTTATATCTCCACAAAGAGGATAGCATCATAATGGTTTTAGTGAGAAACCAGGCCATGTTTCCTCACAGTGAATGGTATCACAGTAGTTATAGTGAGAAACTAGACCATGTCTCCTCACAATGGATGACATCACTGTAGTTCTAGTGAGAGGACAAGCCTTGTTTCCTCACAGTGCACTGTCTTACAGTGGTATTAGTGAGAGCCCAGTCAGTGTCTCCTCACAGAAATGGTATGACAGTGAATCTGGTGAGAACCCAGGTGATGTCTCCTCAGAGTGCTTGACATCACAATGGCTCTACTGAGAGCCCAGGACATGTGTCCTCACAGTGGATGGCATCACAATGATTCTAGTGACAAGCCCAGCCCTGTCTCCTCCACAGAGATTGGCATCACACTGTTTCTAGTGAGGGCCCAGACTGTGTCTTCTCACAGTATATGGCATCACAATGGTTCTAATGACAGTCCTGGACCTGTCTCCACAGAGTGCATGGCATCACAGTGGTTCTAGTGAGACCCCAGGTGCCATCTCCTCACAGGGAATAGCAATACAGTCATTGTAGTGACAGGCCCATCCTTGTCTCTTCACAGTTCATGGGATCATAGTGGTTCTAGTGAGATCCCAGGCCATGTCTCTGCACAGTGAAGGGCATCACATTGCTTCTACTGAGAGCCAAGACCATGTCTTCTCAAAGTGGATGGCATCACAGTGGTTCTAGTGAGAGACCAGTACATATTGCCTAACAGTTAGCAGCATCACAGTGGTTCTAATGTGAGCGTAGGCCTTGTATCCTCACAGCAGATGGCATCACAGTGGTTCTATTGACAAGCCTGACCCAGTCTCCTCACACTGCACTGCACTGCACTGCAGTGGTGCTAGAGATAACCCAGTACAAGTCTCTTCACAGTGAATGGCATGACAGTGGTTCTAGTGAAGACCGAGACCATGTCATTTCACAGTGGATGACATCACAGTGCCTCTCTTGAGAGCCATGTCTCCTCACAGTAGATGTCATCAGAGTGGTTGTGGTGAGAGCATAGGCTGTATCTCCTCAAAGTGGATCTCATCAAAATGGTTTTATTGAGAACCCTGGCCATGTTTCCCCACAGTGAATGGCATCACAGTAGTTCTAATGGGAGACTAGGCCATGTCTCCTCACAATAGATGACATCATAGTAGTTCTAGAGAGACCCCAGGCCCTGTGTTCCCAGGCACATGAGAACCCAGGATATTTGTCCTCACAGTGGATTACATCAAAGTGATTCTAGTGACAGGCACTGCCCTGTATCCCCACTGCACATGGCATCACAGTGGTTCTAGTGATAACTCCGGCCATGTCTCCTTACAATGAATAGCATCACAGTGGTTCTAGGGAGGACCCAGGCTGTGTCTCCATTCAGTGAATGGCAGCACAGTAGTTATTGCTAGACCCCAGGCTGTGTCTCCTCACAGTGAATGGCATCACAGTGGAACTAGTGGGCGTCTAGACCATGGCTCCTCACAGTGGATAGCATCACAGGAGTTGTAGTAAGAACCCAGACTATATCTCCTCAAATTAGAGGGCATCACAGTTGTTTTTGTGAGAGAGTAGGCCGTGTCTCTTCACAGTTGATGGCATCACAGTGGATCTAGTGAGAGACCACTCCATGTCTTCTCACAGTGAATGCTATGACAATTGATCTAGTGAGAACCAACCCCTGTCTCCACACAATGGATAGCATCACAGTGGTTCTCTTGAGAGTCTAGGCTGTGTGTCCTTAAATTGAAATGATCATGGTGAGAGTATGGGCTGTATCTCCTCACAGTGGATGACATAACACTAGTTATAATGAAAGAACAGGCCCTGTCTCCCCACAGGGCATTGCTTCACTGTGGTTAGTGAGGGCCTACTCAGTTTCCTCACAGTGATAGCATGAGAGTGCATCTAATGAGGACACAGACGATATCTCCTCAGAGTGCATGACATAACAATAGCTCTCTTGAGAGCCAAGGCTGTGTATCTTCACAGTGGATACCATCACTATGGTTATTGGGACAGGGCCAGCCCTTTCTCCTCACACAGCATGGCACCATTCTGGTTCTAGTGAGAGCTAAGGCCATGTCTCCTTACAATGAATGATATCATAGTGGTTGCAGTAAGAGCCGAGGCTGTGCCTCCTCAAAGTGGAACATATCACAGTGGTTCTAGTGAGAACCCAGGATGTGTTTCCACATGGTACATGATATCACTGTGGTTCTAGTGAGAATAAAGCCAATGTCTCCTCACAGTGGATGGCATTACAGTGCTTATAGTGACAGGCTCAGCGCTGTCTTCTCACAATGTATGGCCTCACAGTGGTTCTTTTGAGAGCCCAGGCAGTGTCTCCTCACAGTGGAATGTATCACAGAAGTTCTAGTGAGAGTCCAGGTCCTGTCTCCTGACAGTGCATTGCTTCACAGTGGTATTAGTGGGAGAGCAATCAGTGTCTCCTTACAGTGATAGCATGACAGTGGATGTAGTGAGGATGCATGCAATGTCTCCTCACAGTGCAGGACATCACAATGGCTCTTTTCAGACCCCAGGCCATGTCTCCTCACAGTGGATGGCATCACAGTGTTTCTAGTGAGAGCATTGCTAGTGTCTCTACACAGTGAATGGCATCACAGTGGTTCTAGTGACAGGACTAGCCCTGTCTCCTTACAGTGCATGGTATCATAGAGGATCGAGTGACAAGCCCAGACCTGTCTCCTCACAGTGCATGACATCACAGTGTTTCTAGTGAAATCCCAGGCTGTGTCTCCTCACAGTAAATGGCATCACAAGGTTCTAGTGACAGGGCTGGCCCTATCTTCACACAGTGCATGGCATCACAGTGGTTCTAGTGAGAGCCCACACTGTGTCTCCTAACAATGGATAGCATCACAGTTGTTCAACTGTGAGCCTAGGCTTTGTCTCCTCACAGGGTTTGGTATCATAATTGTTCTATTGACAGGCTCGGCCCTCTCTACTCACACTGTAAGTCATCAAAGTGGTTATTTTGAGAGCCTAGGCCATGTCTCTCTCACAGTGTATGGCATCACAATGCCTCTACTGAGAGCCCAGACTGTTTCTCCTCAAAGTGGGTGGCATCGCAGTGGCTGTAGTGAGAGAGCAGGCCATGACTCGTAATAGTGGATAGCATCACTGTAGTTCTACTGTGAGCCTAAGCCATGTCTCCTCACGGTGGATGACATCGCAGAAGTTTTAGTGAGAGTCCAGGTACTGTCTCCTGACAGTGCCTTGCTTCACAGTGGTATTAATGAGATCCCAGTCAGTGTCTCCTCACAGTGATGGCTTGACAGTGGATCTACTAAGAACCCAGGCGATGTCTATGAAGAGTGCATGACATGACAATGGCTCAATTGAGAGTCCAGGCCATGTCTTCTCATGGTGGATTTCACACTGCTTCAAGTAACAGGCCTTGCAATATCTCCTCACAGTGCAATGCATCACAGTGGTTCTAGTTAGAGCCCAGGCCATGTATCCTTACAGTGGATGAAATCACAGTGGTTGTAGTAAGAGCTTGGGCTGTATCTCCTCAACGTGAATTGCATCACAGTGGATTTAGTGAGAACACATGTTGTATCTACTCACAGTGAATGGCATCACAGTATTGCTAGTGAGAAACTAGGCCATGTTTCATCACAGTGGATGACATCACAGTAGTTCTAGTGAGAGGCTCAGCCCTGTCTCCTCACAGTGCACAGCTTTACAGTGGTATTAGTGAGATTCCAGTCAGTGTCTCCTCAAAGTGATGACATGCCAGTGGATCTAGTGAGAATCTATGCAGAGAATCAGAGTGCATGACATCACAATGGTTGTATTGAGAGCCCAGGACATGAGTCGTCACAGTGGATGGCATCACAATGGTACTATTGACAGTTCTGGCCCTGTCTCCTTATTGCACACGGCATCACAGAGGTTTTAGACACAGGCCCAGCCCTGTCTCCTCACAGAGTATGGCATCCCAGTGTTTCTAGTGAGAGCCCAGGTTGTGTCTCCTCACAGAAAATGGCATCACAGTGGTTCTAGTGACAGGCCTGGCTCTGTATCCTCACAGTGCATGGCATCCCAGTAGTTCTTTTGTGAGCACAGGCCATATCTCCTCTAGTGAGAGCCCAGACAGTGTCTTCTCACACTGGATAGCATCACAGTGGTTCTACTGTGAGCCTAGGTCTTGTCTCCTCACAGGGGGTTGTATCACAGTGATCTATTGACAAGCCTGGCCCTGTGTACTAAAAGTGTAAGGCCCAGGCCATGACATCACCATGCCTCTACTGAGAGCTCAGACCATGTCTCCTCAAATTGGGTGACATCATAATGGTTGTAGTGAGACACAAGTCCATGTCTCCTAACAGTGGATAGAATCACAGTGGATCTACTGTGAGCCTAGGCCTTGTCTCTACACAGAAGATGGCATCACAAGTTTTATGACATGCCCAACTCTTTCTCCTCACACTACATCGCATCACAGTGCTACTAGAGATAACCCAGTCCATGTCTCCTCACAGTGAACGGCATGACAGTGGTTCTATTGAGGACAGAGGCCATGTCTCCTCATAGTTAATGAGATCACATTGGCTCTAATGAGAGGCCAACCCTGTCTCCTCACAGTGCATGGCATAGCAGTGGGTTTAGTGAGAGCCCAGGCCATGTCTCCCCAAAGTGCATGGCATCACAGTGGATCTACTGTGAGCCTAGGCCTTGTCTATTCACAATGGATGGTATCACAGTGGTTCTATTGACAGGTCTGACCCTATCTCCTCACAGTGCATTGTATCCCAGTGACACTAGAGATAGCCCAGTCCATGTCTCCTCACAGTGGGTGGCATCACAGTGGTGCTATTGACAGGCCCGACCCTATCTCCTCACACTGCATTGCATCACAGTGGTAGTACAGATAACCCACTCCATGACTTCTTGCAGTGAATGGCATGACAGTAGGTCTAGTGAGTATCAAGACCATGTTTCCTCACAGTAGATGACTTCACAGTGCCTCTCTTTTTTTAATTTTTTAAAATATTTTTTTTGTCATTTTTATTTCTTTATTTGAGAGTGACAGAGAGAGAGGGAGAGAAAGAGACAGATAGAAAGGGAATGGGTGCGCCAGGGCTTCCAGCCACTGCAAACGAACTCCAGATGCGTGTGCCCCCTTGTGCATCTGGCTAACGTGGGTCCTGGGGAATCGAGCCTCGAACCAGGGTCCTTAGGCTTCACAGGCAAGTGCTTAACCACTAAACCATCTCTCCAGCCCCACAGTGCCTCTCTTGAGAGCCCAGTCCAAGTCTTGTCACACTGGATGGCATCACAGTGGCTCTAGTGAGATACCAGGCCATGTCTCCTCACAGTGAACAGCATCACAATGGTTCTAGTGGCAGATCCAGCGATTTTTCCTTACAGTGCATGGCATCACAGTGGTTCCACTGACAGGCCTGGCCATGTCTCCTCACAGTGCATGGCATAGTAGTGTTTCTACTGAGAGCCAAGTCTGTGTCTCCTCACATCACAGTAGTTCTAGTGACAGACTTGGCCCTGTCTCTTCACAATGCATGGGATAAAAGTTGTTCTTTTGAGAGCCCAGGCCATGTCTCCTCACAGCACATGTCATCACACTGGCTCTATTGAGAGACCAGGTATGTCTCCTCACAGTGAATGGCATCACAATGTTTCTAGGAACAGTCCTGGCCCTGTCACCTCACAGTGCATTTCATCACTGTGGGTCTTGAGAGAGCCCATGCCATGTCTCCTCAAAGAGGATAGCATCACAGTTGTTACAGTGAGAGCCCAGGCTGTGTCTCCTAACAGTGGATAGCTTCACAGTAGTTCTACTATGAGCCTGTGCCTTATCTCCTCACAGTGGATGGCATCACAGTGGTTGTATTGACAGGCCTGACCCTGTCTCCTCACACTGCATTGCATCATAGTGCTACTAGAGATAACCAAGTACATGTATATTCACAGTTAATGCCATGACAGTGGTTCTAGTGAGGACCAAGGCCAAGTCTCCTCAGAGTGGGTGACATCACAGTGGCAGCAAAAAGAGCCCAGACAGTATCTCCTCAAAGTGGATCACATCACAGTGGTTTTAGGGAGAACCCAGGCCCTGTTTCCTCACTGTGAATGGCATCATAGTAGTTCTAGTGAGAGTCTAGTTCATGTCTCCACAGAATGGATGACATCACAGTAGTTCTAGGAGAGGCTGGGCCCTGCCTCTTCAGAGTACACTGCTTTACAGTGATATCAGTGAGAGCCCAGTCAGTGTTCCCTCACAGTGATGGCATGAAAATGGATCTATTGAGAACTCAGGTGATGTCACTTCAGAGTGCATGATATCACAATGGCCCTATTGTGAGCCCAGTACATGTATCTTCACAGTGGATGGTATCACAATGGTTCTAGTGACAGGCCCGGCCATATCTCCTTTCAATGGATGGCATCACAGTGCTTATAGTAACAGTTCCAGCCCTTTCTCCTTACAGTGGATGGCATCACAGTGCTTACAATGACAGGCCTGGCATTGTCTCCTCACAGTGCATGCCATCATGGTAGTTCTAGTGAGAAGCCAGACCCCGTCTCCTCACAGAGCACTGTTTACAGTGGTATCAGTAAAAGCCCAGTAAGTGTGTCTTCTCACAGTGATGGCATGCCAGTGGATATAGTTAGAACCCAGGCAATGTCTCCTCAGACTGCGTGACATCACATTGGTTCTAGTGAGAGCCCAGGCCATGTTTCCTCACAGTGGATGGCCTCACAGTGGCTCTAGTGTGAGCCCAAACCCTGTCTCCTCACAGTGAATGGTATCACAGTAGTTCTAGTGAGAGACTAGCCATGTCTCCTCACAGTGGATGACAACACAGCAGTTCTAGTTAGAGGCCAGACCCTGTCTCCTCACAGAGCACTGCTTTACTGTGGTATCAGTGGGAGCCCAGTCAGTGTCTCCTCACATTGATAGCATGCCAGTTGATCTAGTGAGAACCCAGGCAATGTCTCCTCAGAGTGTGATATTACAGTGGCTGTATTGAGAGCCCAGGACATGTGTCTTCACAGTGGATGGCAGCACAATGATTCTATTGACAGTTCTGGCCCTGTATCCATACTGTGCATGGCATCACAGAGGTTCTAGTGACAGGCCCAGCCCTGTCTCCTCACAGAGAAATGCATTACAGTGTTTCTAATGAGAACCCAGGTTGTGTCTCCGTACCAAAATTGGCATCACAGTGGCTCTAGTGACAAGTCCCACTCTGTATCCTCACAGTGCATGACATCACAGAGGTTCTTTGAGAGAACAGACTGTATCTCCTCACAGTGGTGGCATAACAGTGGCTCTAGTGAGGGCCAAGGCCATGTCTCCTTCCAGTGGATGGCATCGCAGTGGTTCTACTGTGAGTCTAGGCCTTGTCTCCTCACAGGGGATGGTATCACAGTGGATCTATTGACAGGCCTGTCCCTGTCTACTCAAAGTGTAAGGCATCACAGTGATTCTAATGACAGCCCAGGATGTGTCTTCTAACAGTGCATAGCATCACAGTAGATCTTCTGTTAGCCTAGGCCTTGTCTATTCACAATGGATGGCATCACAGTGGTTCTATTGACAGGCCTGACCCTATCTTCTCACAGTGCTTTGTATCCCAGTCATACTAGAGATAGCCCAGTCCATGTCTCCTCACAGCGAATGACATGACAGTGGTTCTAGAGAGGACTGAGGCCATGTCTCCTCACAGTGGATGACATCCCCAGTAGAGCCCTTAGCTAAGTGACATATCTACATTAGAATACTTAGTTAAGTGACATATTCATGGTGGAAGTCTTAGGTAAACGATATATCCACAGTAGAACCCTTAATTAAGTGACGTCCACAGTAGAGCACTTAGTTAAGTGATTTCCACTGTAGAAGCCTTAGTTAAGTGACATTCACAGTAGAACACTTAATTATGTGACAACCAGTGTAAATCCCTTAGTTAAGTGACATATACAGTAGAACTCTTAGTTAAGTGACAACCATGTTGACATCCAACATAGAACCCTTAGTTAACTGAGATCCTCTGAAGAACCCTTATCAAAGTGAAATATCCACAGTAGAACCCTAAATTATGTAACAACCACTGTAGAACCATTAGTTAAGGGACATTCACTGTAGGACCCTTATTTAAGTGACATCTGCATTAGAACAATTAGTTAAGTCACCTCTACAGTAGAACCCTTATTTAAGTGACATCCACATTAGAACTCATGTTTAAGTGGCATACACTGTAGAACCCTTAGTTAACAGACCTCCACGGGGGCTGGAGAGATGGCTTAGCGGTTAAGCGCTTGTGTGTGAAGCCTAAGGACCCTAGTTCGAGGCTCGGTTCCCCAGGTCCCATGTTAGCCAGATGCCCAAGGGGTCGCACGCGTCTGGAGTTCGTTTGCAGAGGCTGGAAGCTCTGGCTTGCCCATTCTCTCTCCCTCCCTCTATCTGTCTTTCTCTCTGTGTCTGTCGCTCTCAAATAAATAAATAAAAAAAATAGACCTCCACAGTAGAACCCTTTGTAAATGGCAAAACTATAGAACCTTTAATTATGTAACAACCACAGTAGAACCATTTGTTAAGGGACATCCACTATAGATCCCTTATTTAAGTGACACCGATACTGGGACTATTATGTAAGTAACCTCCAAAGTGGAACCCTTAGTTAAGTGACATCCACATTAGAACCATCCACAGTAGAACACTTAGTTAAGTGACATCATATCTCACCAATGCTGAGTGCCCACCTCTATCCCTCTGTGTTGTGCTGTGGATCTGCTGCTCTGCTCAGCTGTGCTGGATACCTGTCAGCAGGGGCTGAATACATGTTCTGAACTTTTGTGGTTCTGATGATTGAGGGATGGGAGAGTGCAGGAAGCCTGGAGTTGTTCTGGAACTTCTCAGCTGGTCCCACCTGTATCACCTTCAGCTGGTCTCTGCTGTCTGTTCTTCAAGTTTCATGACTTTGCAAGGAGGCTGATGAGGTTGGAAAATCCACCCCCTGGTTTGGTCTTTGTTTCTGCAGCTCAGTGCAGGACCTGGTAGGCAAGCAGACTGGGGCAGCAAACCCCTTGGCTGGATTGTGGCCTGTTTCCTCCTTTTTGGTAGATCTTGGTCTCTCCTGCTTCTCTGCTGTGGCCAATAAAAGCCCATACACCTTCACTTTATGGAAGAAAGTGTATTTTGCTGTGGTTTTGCTTAAATCCCTCCCTAGGCTGGTTTGGTGTAACTTTTATGCATCCATCTTACGTGGAAGTAACCTGTATTATTTTGGAAACTTATAGAGGTTCCTTCATCAACAAATAGTTAGGAGGTATCTCATATCTTGCACTGGAATTTTAATATAAAAGCATATGACTTTTTGGAGAGTAGTGTTATCCATCCATACAGAATATCATTGTTTAAGTTGTCCCCACTTCCTTATTTTACAGATAACATTTTAGTTGGAAAACTTGTAGGATTCCGTATAACTTTTTCATACATCCTTAGTATTGGTTAGCCCCACCCAACTCCCATTTAAATCTTTCTTCCTTTGGTATTCCCCACTCTATTTTCACACTATATGTATTTTATTATACCTTGCCCCACTTTAGACTTCTCTCTTTCTCCACATCACCTTTCATGACATCTTTCTTGCTTTCATACTTCCTGGTCTCTGTCCTCTACAAAGACTCAGTCTAACTTAAAATTCTAGTCTAATATTTGCATGTGGGACAGAAGTTAAGTGTTTATCTTCTTGCGTGTGGGTTGTTTCACTTGGTATTATATTTTCCAGTTCCATTTATGTTCCTGCCAATTTAATTTTTCTTTTCTGTTTAATTTTATTTCATCGTGTAAATGTACCATATTTTTATTACGCATTCATTAGGTGTTGGACATCTAGGCTGATTCCTTTTTTCAGGTATTTTGAGTAGAGCAGAAGAGAGCTGTTCCAGGCACAGAGTCCTTTGAGTGTGTACCCAAGAGTGGTATAGTGGGGTCATATGCCAGTTCAGTACTTAACCTTTTGAGAAAACTTCACACTGATTTACATAATTTACATTATGTAAGTAATAAGCACCAGTTTATACACTTACCAACAGTGTTTAAAGGTTTTGTTTTGCTCACCTTTCTATTTTTATTGGAGGGAAAGAATCTCTTTGGGGATGAAACTGGTCCTGCCTTTAAATATGGGAGACTAGAGATTTTTAAAGTGCCAGAATCTTTGGGAGAGAGGAATGGGGGAGAGATATGGCCTTTCTTGTCCAGGTGGCCTGGATAACTTTTGAGGCTGGATCTTTAAGTCATGAGATTTCTTTGTAACAGATGTCCCTTATCATGCTATAGGCCAGGAAAGTTTTATGGTCCATTCAGGTCAGTGGTCTGAGATCAGTGGTTCATTACCCTTTCATTCAAGACCCTGAAGGCAAGAAAAAGTAGAGTGGCATCTGTACTCAAAGTTCTCAATGAACAGAAGTCCAAGTTAGGTTGACAGATATTGAGTAGTCTGGTGTTTGTTGGTATGGATTTTGAGATTGTATGGATTGATAGATTACTTTTGGTAGCATAACCATTTTTACAATATTAATTCTCCCAATCCATGAGCTTGGTTATCTTTCTTTATTAAAATGTATTCCTCTTTTTCTTTTTTGTTATTAATTAGATTTGTATTCAGTTAATACAGTCAATTTGGTGCCATTGTTAGGCTCAACCATGTCCTTCCTTTCCCCCTGGACCTTTCTTGTTGAGGTATATGGGACATGCATTCTGGAGTTAGACCACAGTTATGGGTAGGATAAATGTCTTTGTTAAAATGTATTTCGATTTTTTTTTTTTTTTTTTTTTAGAGAGCAAGAGAGAGGGCACTAGAGAAAGAATTGGTGTGCCAGGGCCTCAGCCACTGAAATAGAACTGTAGATGCTTGTGCCACGTAGTGGTCATATGTGACCTTGTGCTTGCCTTACCTTTGTGTGTCTGGCTTACATGGAATCTGAAGAGACGACCATAGGTCATTAGGATTCACAGGCAAATGCCTTAACAACTAAGCCATCTCTTGAGTCCTGTTATTGATTTCTTTGTCCAAAGTACTTAAGCTTTTATTGTACAGGTTTTTCACTTCATAAGTCAGGTTGATTCCAAGGTGTTTTGTTGTTTCTGAAGGGTATTGTGTATGAGATTTTCTATGACAGTCTTGGCATATTTGCCATTTATGTGTAGAAGTGCTATTTATTTTTATATGGTGATTTTTTATCTTACCACTTTGCTAAAAATGTTTATCAATTCTTCAAGTGACATAATGGAGTCCTCAATATCTCTTATGGATAGGACCACATCATTTACAAATAGGGATGCTTTAACATATTTAACTATTTTTTTCTATTTTATTCACTCCTTTTTGATATTGCTTTTGTTAGAATTTGGGATTGACTAGAGCACTGTGAGAAATATAAGAGGGAAAGAAAAAGCACAGAGTATTTTTATTGGAGGGAGAGCATCTCACCTAGATGACATTGATGCTACTTTTAAATGTTATACTTTTGAGGCTGAATCTTGGAGTTATGAGCTTACTTTGTAACAGATATTCCTTATCATGATATGGTCTGGGAAAGTTTTATGGTCCACTGAGGTCAGTGGTCTTAGATCAATGGCACATTAACCCTTCCTTACAGACATTGAAGATAAAAAAGGCAGGGTCTGTTCTCAAAGTCATGAGTGAGCAGAAGTCCCAGTTAAGCTGATAGATATTAAGCAGCCTGGTGTTCTTGGTGTGGCTTTTCTGTTAGCCAGTCCGGAGTTGGGAGTGGGATACATTAAAAGGGACAATACTTTAAAAGCAAGTGACTTAAAAGACCTGATACTTAGTATGCAGTTGGCTGGGGGAAGTATTAAAATAAATGAAAGGATTTGAAGGCTTACATAATATGTTCAGCCTCAGGTCCACCATAGGTATAGACCTAAGGAAATAACACCCTGAGGGTGATAGATATGGTGAGTCCAGAGGTGAAGTCCAGGTAGGTCTCCTTGGGTGTAAATAAGGCCTTGAATTCAGAGTTGTAGTCAAGGTGGTATTATAGGCTGTCAGGGAAGGGAATTGGAAGAGGACATAATTAGAAGTTATTATACAACTTCTTCCAGCTATAGTGGGTTTCCAAAGGGACAGGGTAGAGGAGGTAGAATGAATGAATAGTCAGGTACTTGGAGGAAAGGGACAGGTACTTGCAGTGGGTGAGGTCTAAAATAGGGTCCCTCCTGGTCCTATCAGACAATTAGTTTGAACTCCTTTTTTATGAGATAGCCTAGCAGGCAGTGGGGGCAGACTTCTTGGTATTCAGTGATAGGATGTTGAATTTGTGCAAGTTGCTGCATTCCAGAGTCATTTATGTGTAAGGAATGTGGGAAGAAGAGTTTGGTTCAGGACCTCTGGAAGGAGTCACATTGTCCCTGAAGGAGAGCATGGGGATGTGCATGGACTGGGAGGCAGTTGCAGAGTTCCATGGGCATTTCTGAAATTGTTTGGAGTAGAAGCCCTTGAAACAAGTTGTAGAAGTACACAGATATACTTAATATATAAGCAAGCACTTAACCACTAAGCCACCTCTCCAGCCCTGACCTTCGGATTTTAACAACCTATAATAATATGCATATATTATCCCTTGTTTAACTTTTAAATATATCCCAATCAGAACCTCTTTACAGCCATTTTAGTATATCCATACATATTATATATTTTGTGTTCTTATTTAGGGCCAGACATGTAGCCAGGAGGCAATATTTTTTCCTTTAAAAGTTATCAGGGACAAAGGAAATTAATTGGGCTTGTATTACAATGACTTCCAATGACTTCTGTGTTTTAAAAGTGGAGAGAGAGAGAGAAAAAGAGAGAGAGAGAAAGAGAGGGATCCCAAGTTATTTGGAAGATAGGTACTGAGTTTGTGTTTGTCTTCCTTAAGCTGAAGAGGAACAGAGGAAAAACTGGGGAGGTTCTCTTCATCTCTTGATTTTTAGGCCTTTGAGAACAATCAAAAGGGGACCCCAGTAGATGGAGTTTGTTATAGAACCCTATGAGGTAAACTGGCAAAATTGAACAGGTCCAGAAGGTTATTTATATCCACTTTATAGGTTTTGATTCTTATGTCACACTTAGAGTATACATAAATAGATAGCACAAGTGAAAACTTAACTTTTTTTTTTAATTTTTTTTTTTTTTTGTTTATTTATTTGAGAGCGACAGACACAGAGAGAAAGACAGATAGAGGGAGAGAGAGAGAATGGGTGCGCCAGGGCTTCCAGCCTCTGCAAACGAACTCCAGACGCGTGCGCCCCCTTGTGCATCTGGCTAACGTGGGACCTGGGGAACCGAGCCTCGAACCAGGGTCATTAGGCTTCACAGGCAAGCGCTTAACCGCTAAGCCATCTCTCCAGCCCAAAACTTAACTTTTTATATTTTGTTAAAAACTCAGTTTTACAGTAGTCAAAGCTTAACACTATATATTCCTGAATTTTAACCTTGATATTAATATGGGAAAGTAAGGCTCACAGAACAAGCACCAGAGACTTAATGGAGAATCAGTTTATTTTCCACCAGCATGGGGTCCAGGGGAGTCTCTCCCAAAGCCTGGACCTGCTTCTTGGTGGTTTAGAGCTTATGTACTTTATCTTGGATTAATTTTATTGTTGTTAAGTCTTCAAGCTCAAAGCCCTGAACTCGATCTTTTTCTAGTTTGTCAAATAAACAAACAAACAAACAAACAAACAAACAAAAATGGACTGGAGAGATGCACTAGAAGTTAAGGGCCTTGACTGTGAAGCCAAAGAACACAGGTTTGATTCCCCAGGTCCTGTGCAAACCAGATGCACAAGATGACACATGCATCTGGCGTTCATCTGAAGTGGCTGGAGACTGTGGCATGCCCATTATCTCTCTGTGTGTCTGTTTTTCTCTAATAAATAAATAAAGAACTCCCTGTACTTGTGTCAGAGACCTTGTGTATGATATAGACAAATTCCACAGAAAACCTTTTTAAAATTAATTAACAAAGAGATGCCTGCATCTGCATAACCAGCCAAGGGCATAGTCTTTTACATTCTGTTGTGAATTTATATCTTTTGGCTGGTGGGTATGGGCCCAATTCCCTAAGATTATGTGGGTCGCCTTGTGTTACAAATTTGAATGGAATACTATCAATGGCAGGGAAGTCTGTTTTTTCTCTATTAATCTAAGCAAAGAGACACCATCAAACAACCAGCACCACTAACATCAGCAAGCACAAACAGCTAGAGCTCTAAATTGTTTTAATATCTTAGGGCTGGGCTCCAGATTTGTCCTAAATGCACATTAGGGATACGCTCTGAGATCTGTCCCTAGAGATATACTTCTTTTTTAAAAAATAGCTTTATCCAATGGATATTTAAGACTTAAGTCTGCTTGTGCAGGTTCACATATTTAAATTACATTAACTTTAAAATATATTTATTTATTATTATTTAGTTATTTGTTTCAGAGAAAGAGAGAGAAAGAAGAAGAGAAAAAGAGAGATAATGGTCATGCTAGGGCATCTAGTCACTCCAAACAAACCCCAGCTGCATGTGCCACCTTGTACACCTGGCTTCAAGTGGGTACTAGGGAATTTAACTTGGGACTTTAGACTTTGCAGCAAGTGCTTTAACCACTGAGATATCTCTTCAGCCATGTTACATTAACTTTAAAGTTCTCTATAATATTTACTTATAAAGGCACAGAATAAACAATTATATTTTAATAGGCACATCAAGGAGATAATGAACTAATACAAATAAACATCAGGTAAATATAAAGTGTGAGGAAATTTTTGGGATTTTTAAATTTAAAGGCAAATATTGGCTGACTAATTAGGATCTGGCAGAGACAGGAGAGTCATGAGTTAATGCAAGAGCTTAGTGGTGTATTCCAGCATCAGACAGGGGACCCTATTAGTTCAAATCTTTGTTTATATTATAATATTTTGTGGTTATATTCTCTTACTAGGTGCTTCAGATCAGGTAGGCAGCCAAAATTAACTATGAATTATATTTTTAGATATCAGTTATGGCTCTGTAGGAGTTCTATGACACTCACTGTTATATCATCTGCTAGGAGAAATACAGGTCATGCAGACCAAATGGTCCTCTTTGGCTTGGGAAGCCTGGAGAACTGATTTTTCTCTGATGTAACTCTCCTGTTGCAGATACACTGACTTGGAGTCCATCTCTAGGTTGCCATTTTCTCCCTGATGAAGAAGACATCAATAAATTTAGAAAGTAAAATATGATTGTTCCCTCCCACTATAGTTCTAGGTCTTATGAAGTCTGTCTGTGTAAAGGTGATACCCTATGACTTCCCCTAGATGGCAATATGTACTTGTAATGGTCTCAAAACTTATTTTTTAAGACCCACAAATGAAATAGGAGACCCCTAGATATAATTCACACTAATATCACTATTGCTTAATTCCATTTTTTAGAGTAGATATTAATGTGCTGATTTAGAGAGGATATGCCATTTAGATATTTCCCCAAATTCTACCGCCCCCCCTTTTTTTTGAGGTAGGGTCTCACTCTAGCCTAGGCTGACCTGGAATTCACTATGTAGTCTCAGGGTGGCCTCGAACTCACGGTGATCCTCCTATCTCTGCCTCCCAAATGCTGGGATTAGAGGCGTGTGCCACTATGCCCAGCTTCAAATTCTACCTTAATAATCCTTGACCTATACTTTAGCAGAATTTGGTCAAGAAGTTACTGAGAAAGGATTATGAACAAGATAATTTGTCAACTTTGAGAAGAATGAACATAACACATAATAGTGAATTTGTGTGAAATTTATCCCACTCATAAATTGTATTTTATATCATGGTGTTCTACAGTTTTGATTGTGATTCAATTGAATCATAAAATAGGATTAAAAAGAATTATATGGTTTCTCATATTCAGTATTTCCACCAAGGAAGAAGATTTTTTTCCATTTTTAACTCTAATCTTACTTTTATTAATCATGTTTACTAAATTTATGTGCATACAATTTTATGAATAGTGTAGGCATGACATAATCTATATTATATGGGTACGAGTTCCATTTTCTTTGCTACATATAACATGACCAACATATATAAGTGAAAAAAAAAATCTTCCATGTTAATATTGAACATATCTATCACCAGTAAAGTTTGTATGTAACTAAATAATTTAAACTGTATTTTTCTGTTATTATCTCAATAAAACAGTTTTTAATTCCTTTCTAATAATCTTTAATTCTCTTTTCTGACATTATCTAATCACATCTAAAAATATTAATGCCATTCTTATTACTTTTTTTACTTCATGTATCAACACCCCTCCCTAGCCACTTTGATTTCTAGTACATTCAAAAAGTGCTCTGAGTATGAGAGTATGCAGCAGTCTCTAATAGATAAAAATATTGAGGTATTAACATTTATATCATTATTTAAATCCATTTGATTGTATTTATTGCAGCCCTTTAAGTTCTACTCTAACATCTCACATCCATAAGTTGTCTTCCCTTCTCACCTATAGAAGACAGGACCACATACAGTTGTACCTATTTATCCATCCAGTACTCAACCTAGTCACTTGACAACACAGAAATACATATTTCTTTTAATTCCTATTTCTGACCTCTGAACATTTCCCATTATCTCCTTAAAGGCTTAAACATATATTTGAAACCACACTTGTGACATTTTCATCAGATTATTTTGGTTTCTTCAAACAGGTTTTTAATGTTCTTTATATGCTAATGTATAAACTCTTAAAATTAACTTTGCTTTCTGAATTATTTCATATATATTCACTAAATATTATTCTTATATTGCAAGTATTTGCAAATTTACATATTAGTAAAGCCAAAAAACACAATGACATCTCTGAGCATTTCTTCTCTGTCAGTAACCTATGGGATACATATGGAGAATTTGATGAGACATTTTGTTGTTTCCTAACATTTTTCAAAAGATAGAAAGAAAATCTAGGACACTAGAAGGAGAATCTTAAACAACATGTTGCTCTTGACCAAATCACAAGGGGCCTACATGACTCCACATGATCTTTGATATTTAGGTCTAGAGTGAATCATTACAGCTAGGTACAACTCTGCCCTTTGGCCCACTCCATTGTCTCATCAGAGAAATTCAACTGCTGACCAAGGGGAGGATATGGAGAAAACTGCCCTATTTTCACCTTTATTACAAGACCTTGTGGAAAATTTGCCATTGAATAAGGTAATGTCAAATTACAGACAGTGCGGCAACTCGAGAACTCTACAGGATTTCAATATACCCATGAAACCTATGGCGGAGTTATCTTGTGCCTTACCTTTACATGGTGCACAGTGAAAATTTCCCTCAAGTAGATGGAACATTGCTAAGCTTGAGTTGAGAATGACCTGTCAGCACTGTGTGAAAACATTTTTTTGTAATGTAACGTATATTTATTTGCTGTTTTTACCTGCATATGGGATGTGACCCCTCCTTCAATTAATCTTGTTCATTTGGTTTCTTTTTTCATTTTTAATTCCATTTTTATTATTTCCATAATTATAGACAATACACCATGATTATTCTCTCTTCTCCACTTTTTCCTTCACAAATCCACTCTTTACCATATTTCCTCCCCCTCTCAATTAGCCTCTTTTATTTTGATGTCATCATATTTCCTGCTATTATGAGGGTCTTGTGTAGGGAGTGCCAGGCATTGTGAGGTCATGGACAACTAGGCAATTTTGTGTCTAAAAAATTGGTTGCAAGCAAGCCTAGTCTTTCTTTGGCTCTTACTTTCTTTCTGCCACCTTTTCAAAACTGTACACTGAGTCTTGGCAGGTGTGATACATTACTCTGTAACTAATTCTCAGCACTGTGGTGACTTTTGAGTCATCCTAGAGGTCACCACCATCTAAGAAGAGAAACTTCTCTAACAAGAAGTGAGAGTAGCATTGATATATGGCTATGACCATTAAGAGAAGTGCTTATTGGCAGTTTGGTGAGTATAATATATGCTTCTTTTTTGCCAGACACCAATAAGTGTTATACATCAAGGGCTCATGACCTCCCCATCTTAGTTTTAAGTACCAGGCATTTATTCCCTCCTGTGGAGTGGGCCACCAGTATAATTAGGATGAATGACAAGTAAGGGAACACTGGATCTGTTAGTACCTCTATGTTCATCCTTTTCAAGAATCTCCAAATTGGTTTCCATAGTGGTTGTACATGTACATTTTTTACATACATCTTCTCCAACATTTGTTGTTGTGAGAATTTTTAATGAATGCAATTACTGAAGTAAGGTGAAATATCATGGTTGGTTTAATTTGCATTTCCCTAATGAATAGGAATGTTGAACAATTTATTAATAGTGTGCTAGCCATTTGTAATTCATCCTCTGAGAATTCCCTATTCAGTTCTCTATCCCACATTGGAGTGGGTTGTTTGACTTGTCTTAATGTTTAGGATTTTGAGTTCTTTGTAGATTCTAGCTGTTAGGATTCAGTGGTATAGCTGACAGTGGTATACCCATTAAGTGGGTAACGTATTGGCTCTGTCTGTGCAAAAGCTTTTTAGCATCAGGACATGCCAATGCTTGAGTGATTGTTTAATTTCCTGGGCTACTGGGGTTTTGTTCAGGAAGTCTTTCCCCAATCCTATATTGTGAAGAGTACTTCCTATTTTTCATTCAAGTAAGAACAGTATTTTGGGTCTTATATTGAGGTCTTTTAACCAGTTGAACTTGATTTTTGTGTACAGAGAGATGAGTTGGTCTAGTTTCATTTTTCTACAAATGGCCATCCAATTTGTCTAATATCATTTGTTGAAGATGCTGTCTTTTCTCCAGTCTAAATTATTGGCACCTTTGCCAAATATCAAGTAGCTGTAGTTACTTGACCTAGGGTCTGAGTCTTCAATTCTTTTCCATTGGTTTATGTTTCTGTTCTTATGCCAGTAACATGCTGTTTTTGTTGCTGTGGGTTTGTTATATAGCTTTAGATCAGGTATGGTGAAACCTACACAGGTGTCCTTTTTTTCCTTGAAGATATGCTTGGACATCCGAGACCTGCTGCCATTCCATATGAATTTTGAGATCATTTTTTTGTATTGGTTTTTTGAGGTAGTCTCTAGTCCAGGCTGCACTGGAATTAACTACGTAGTCCCAAGGTGGCCTCAAACTCATGGCGATCCTCCTACCTCTGCCTCCCAAGTAATGGGACTAAAGGCGTGCACCACCATGCCCGGCTGAGATCATTTTTTCAATCTCTGTGAAGAATGATGCTGATATTTTTATTGGGATTGCATTAAATCTGTATATTGTTTTTGGTAGAATTGTAATTTTCACAATATTAATTCTACCTATCTAGGAGCATGGGAGGTCTTTTCATGTTCTCAAGTCCTTTTTGATTTCTTTCTTGAGTTTTTTTCTCTTCATTCTACAGGACTTTCACATCCTTGGTTAGTGTTATTCCAAGGTATTTAATGCACCCATACTATTACGACTCTGTCTCATTCCCTATCTCTCTCCCTCTATCTCTTACACACAGACACACACACACACTTACACACATATTTGTGCATACAGTCTTTCTTTCTTTCTCCAAAGATAAAGCTTTCATTTCAAGTTCAATAATTAAACAGTAAATTTGTCCTATTACTTGCAGAAACAATAAAAATTATAAACTATTTAAAAAACAATCTTTTATAAGGAATCTGTTTCAAGAGCTAAGAAAGAAACTGAGGTTGAATAATTTGGTAATGAAGTATTAATGGCAATATATCTTCATATGGTTTTCAATGTCATACCCATATGGTATTGAATGACATACTCTCTTTCTGTGTTTACATTTGTGTGGACAAGTCTGAGGGAAGCAGCTCATGAGTAAGGGTGATGGGTCTGAGGGTAGAGTGCATTCTGTCATTGGCTCCACATAAGCGAAGAGTCAAAGCTAACAGCTTCATGTGTGCATTATCCTCTGCATTGTCTCCTGGGTTGGCAGGAAAGTAGAAAAAAGTAAGATGATATTGCCAGTTTCTACAGCTGATGGGGCATAATGGAAAGAGTGTAAGTTAGCTTAATGTTAAAGAGGCCAATGTTGGATACAAAGTAGAACACATTGGAAGAAGGAAACCATGAGAAGTCACAGAGAAAAGTAGGAGGAATGAAAAGAACTTAATAATTTTGACTTTTATTGCAAGAGAAGGCAAAAATATAATTCAGTATGAACATAGAAGGCTTAAATGGCAAATATATAAAACTATGTTGTTCAGGGTTATTGCACCACTGAATTCTGGAATTGAAATCCTGTTAAACAGCAAATGAAGAAGCCCCTGGGTGTGGTGGTGCATGCCATTGATCCCAGCACTAGGGAGGCAGAGGAAGGAGGATTAGGAGGATCATTATGAGTTCAAGATCACAATGAGACTACACAGTGAATTCCAGGTCAGCTTGGACTACAGTGAAACTCTACAAAAAAGAAAAAGAAAAGAAAAGAAAGAAATGTAGAAGCTTTTCATCACCCAGATCTTGAGGCCTTGTGCCCAATTGGATTAAGCTTAGTATGATGGAAATGGAGAAACCAAGCACTATACCTGTGCTTCCCTCATGAGACAAAGGCTTTCACAACCATGTGCAATATGGGTTACTGATGTTCCTAATGGATGAGCTCATACAAGCCATTTGACACATTTGGTTATTGTTAACTGAGCTCCACATGAACACTGGGTACCAGAAGATAACAGAGGAAGGGCAGACATCACTGAAGAAAGTGGCTAAGAGACAGATGTGAGCCTCGCTTTTCTAGTCTGTTTAGAATTGGGTTCATAGGTGTGGTGCTTTAATTATATTGTTTCCATAGCCTCAGGTATTTTTGAATAAGTTTAAGCTTCATATTAAGTTTATGGCAGGCAGAGTCCTGCTGAAGGATGTGTGTCAATGGGATCAGAGCTTGAAGTCTCCAGCCCTAAGGTGTGCTCTGAGCCAGCTTGAACTCTGGTGATCTCTCTCTCTCTCTCTCTCTCTCTCTCAGATGCATGATGAAGTTATCCAGCCTTCTCTGCTATGATGAAGCTTCCCATGGAGTCTGCAAGCCTAAAATAAACCCTTTGCTCATTTAAGCTGCTACTGCTTGGATATTCATCTCAGCAATGAGAAGGTAACTGCAACAGTAGGAAATTTAAGATAGAAATGAATTTATCAGGAACCTCACAACTGATATGGTATGAGAGTGTCTTTCCTAAGTGCTATGTGAGATTTGACTTTCATGAGGTAGTAGAAGCTCTAAAAGATCTGAGTGGCTTAGGCTTGCATGGAAATCAAAATTTTAATGTGCTGGGCTGGAGAGATGGCTTAGCGGTTAAGCGCTTGCCTGTGAAGCCTAAGGACCCCGGTTCGAGGCTCGGTTCCCCAGGTCCCACGTTAGCCAGATGCACAAGGGGGCGCACGCGTCTGGAGTTCGTTAGCAGAGGCTGGAAGCCCTGGCACGCCCATTCTCTCTCTCTCCCTCTACCTGTCTTTCTCTCTGTGTCTGTCACTGTCAGATAAATAAATAAAAAAATGAACAAAAAAATATTTTAAAAAATTTTGAATGTGCTATAGAACTATATATACTTAAAGGCATTCTATAACGGGACAACCCAACCACACATCTAATGTGGCAGCCAAAGTTGCCCACAGGTGAGTAATATTTAGATGAAATTGTAATGTCATGTTTAATTGTAAATTTTTCTGTATACCTACTAGCAATGTGGAGAATACATGGGGTTTAATAGGTTCTAGGCACAAATGAGTTTGGTTCATGTCAGATCTCAGGAGCACTGGAATCAAGGGTCAGCAGTGGATTGATATGGATATGTAATGTTCCAGGTGAAGCAGATTAAACTTGATCTGTGCATTAGCAAACATCCTTCACACAAAGCATGTTATGCACTTTTTTCCAAGCAAGAACTAATTCTTTTTTTTTTTTTTTTTTAAATTTTTTTTGTTCATTTTTTATTTATTTATTTGAGAGTGACAGACATAGAGAGAAAGACAGATGGAGGGAGAGAGAGAGAATGGGCACGCCAGGGCTTCCAGCCACTGAAAATGAACTCCAGACGCGTGCACCCCCTTGTGCATCTGGCTAACATGGGACCTGGGGAACCGAGCCTTGAACCGGGATCCTTAGGCTTCACAGGCAAGCACTTAACCGCTAA
This sequence comes from Jaculus jaculus, assembly GCF_020740685.1. Lineage (NCBI taxonomy): Eukaryota > Metazoa > Chordata > Mammalia > Rodentia > Dipodidae > Jaculus > Jaculus jaculus. The sequence continues at coordinate 3,635,523 of NW_025423515.1, read as the reverse complement.
GCCATCTCTCCAGCCCAAGAACTAATTCTTAATAGATATATTTCACTTTTCCTTTCAGCAACCAGTTACTGTCAGTGCAGAAGACACTGGGCTCACCTACAATGATGAAATTATAAAAAGAAAAATGAGTTAGTGTTCTCCATCCACACTACTATGCATTGAAAAACTGAAAAAAAGTGAAGTAACATTTTTGATTACTTTTTTAAAATGTTTTGTTCTCTGTTTGGCTGAAATCTATGACCAGTTGGAATTCACTTCAGATGGATTGCAATGAACTTTAATATATCTTTCCTGGCATCTCTAAAATGTTTCATTATAGGCTGGAAAAATTGTTCTATGGTCCAATCCAAGGCACTTTCTTGAAAAGCCTGATGACTCAGGTTCAATTCCCCAGTATGAATGTAAAGCCAGATGGATAAAGAGGCACAATCATCTGGAATTCCTTTACAGTGACTAGAGCCTCTTGTGCACCCATTGTCTCATGCCCTCTTTCTTTTTTAAAGGCATTTTTAATGCTATAGCTTCTAATTTTAGTTATTCATACAATAAATAACAGGTCACTGAACTAAAGCCTCCAATAAGTATTGTAAGACTCTAAACATTTTCATATGTGAAAACAATCTAAAATTCATATAATTCATAACATGAGAATGCTATTTAAATCTAAATGTTCATATGCCCAGTAGAGATTTGTCCAAAAAGTGTCACATCTATCCACTATGTATCAATTATGGCAATTTTCAAACTATAGAAGTGGACTGTTATTGCAGCTTCAGAGATCATATGATCATTAAGCTGAAATGATCTACTTCCTGGTCCATTACAAATAAATATACTATACTAAATTTATACTACAAGTTGTAAGTAGCTGCCTTAAATAAAATCACAGTCATTTTCATATTTGCCTAATCAAATAAGAACCACGGTCCAATAAATTCAAATCATATAAACTGAATATTGACACCCTAAAATTATGGTCTTGATTTGGTGGACTAGAATAATGATATCCATGTTTTGGTGGAATGATAATGTAGTTTAATTGCTTTAAGTGAGCAGAGAGTCACTTGGGGAAGAAGAAACACTTCTTGAGAGGGATGAATGTAGTTAAGGTCTCTGAAGTGTGCACTCAGTCACTGACAAGATAGAATTGAATTGTGTGAAGTTTAGCTATTTTGAAAGAATACAAATAATATTGCCTACCTGTTAAATGGAAGCATGTGTGCACTATTTACTTTCACATATTATCTATTAATGTCTCCTTTTTACTATTCCATCATAGTTTGGTGGATGTAGTCCCAAATCTTACTCATAAAGGAGAAGCAGCCTACCATAAATATAGGCACAGTTTTCTAAACAAGGAATGGATACATTTTTGAATCATTTTTAATTATTTTTGCAAGAGTGGGATAGAATCCTTGATGTCACACAAGCTGAAAACAATCAAAATTAAAACTGCTGACAATATATTCCTGTGGTCACTATGATTTATACTTCTCTAAATATTACATTCAAAATTTTACTGTCCCAAAAATCATTCAGGCTTGATATCAGTTCATGTTTCATGGGAACAAGATGCTAATACATTCTTTCAGAAAAGACAATGAACATATGAACATTGAGGGGGAAAAAAACCAAAAACAAGGTGATAAGATTAATCATTATCTTACTTTTACCAGGAAACTGACATTAATACCAAGAATCCCCTGTTCCTCTTGGATTATTCCTCACAGCTGGCTCTCTTTCATATGGACCATGAAGAACACTGTCACTATTACAAAACTTCTACAGGCACTCTATGGCTATTCCCTTCAGCAGCAAATCAAATGACGGGTGATTTAAACAATTCTCTTTCAAGGTCTCAGGTGCTGAACGCTTTGCTCCTGTGCATGGAAATCTGTTCCCTCATATTTGAGTTTTATTATGTTACTTTAGGTAGGAAGCTAAGCGCTTTAGATCAAAATAACCAAATGGAATTTCAAAGATTTTGGCATGGTTCCTTGGATGTGATTTCTCACAATGAATGTCATTATAATCGGGAGTAGTATGTGTAAAGACAGAACACAAGGGATGACAGTAATCTAGCTGGGCATGGTGGTTCACACCTTTAATCCAAGCTATTGGGAAGCAGAGGTAGGAGGATTTCTGTGAGTTTGAGGCCACCTTGAGACTACATAGTTAATTCCAAGTCAGCCTGAGCCAGAGTGAGACCCTACCTTGAAAAACCAAAAAAAAAAAAAAAGTAATCTAGCATCAAGTAAAGCATAAGCAGGCCTGGAGAGATGGCTTTGCATTAAGGCGTTTGCACGCAAAGCATAAGGATACTGGTTTGATTCCCCAGGACCCACAATGTGTCAGATGCACAAGGGGGTGCATGCATCTGGAGTTTGTTTGAAGTGGCTGGAGGTCGTGGCATGCCAATTTTCTCTCTCTCTCTTCTTTCTCTCTGTCAAATTTCATATAAATAAATAAATAAATAAATAAATAAATATATATATATATAGAAAAGGAAAACCAATGAATCAATTTTTTTAAAAAAAATTTATTTATTTATTTATTTATTTGAGAGAGCAAGAGAGGGAAAGAGGCAGACAGTCAGAGAGAGAGAGAGAGAGAGAGAGAGAGAGAGAGAGAGAGAGAGAGCGAGCACACCAGGGCCTCCAGCCACTGCAAATGAACTCCAGACACATGTGCTACCTTGTGCATCTGGTTTATGTGAGTCCTGGGGAATTGAACCTAGTCCTTTTGGCTTTGCAGGCAAATGCCTTAGCTGCCAAGCCATCCTTCCAGCCAATGAATTAATTCTTAATCACACTTCTTCCATACTACAACATTAAGAAGCCAGTCCCCAAAGTTGAATCCTTGAGAGTCAAATGACATCTGTACAGCAGCTGATATGCAGCAGAAGTTACAGTACTTATAATAGTGGATAAATAACTTTAGTAATTCATATTTTCATAAACTTTTAAATAAGAACCAACTCGAGTTTATTTCACAAGAGGTTTTATAAACACCCAAGTTTTCATGACATATAATCCAGTAAATTACAAATGTATTATCATTGTAGCAACAAGTTTATTTTCAACTGTGTCACTTTCTCAAAAGCATCCATTTCTTCTCACATAATGGACAAAGACCTTCCCCCTTCTGCACAGTCTTACCTCCTGTTATCATCATTCTTCAAGTTTGCCAGTAGATCCCACACACTTTGATAATACCAACATATACTGAAAACAGGTTAATGTAAGCCCTCTGCTTCCTTCAAAGGGTAATATCCTTCAAGCTCATAAACATACCCTCACTGTATCTCTGAATATGTCTTTAGCACTAAAATTCAACCTTTTTAGACAGTCTCAAAGACATTTTCTCTAGCCAGCAATCTATAGTAGGTTTGTATAATGCAATCTGAAGAATGTATGAGATGCATTTTTTGGGTATCAAAACTGATAGGAACAAAATACACAGTATATTACAAGTATATTATTAGCCAATGTTTGTATTTACTAATTTGAGAGAGTTGTGAGAAAATGATTATTCTTGGCACTACAAAGGAATGCAGCCAGGCTTGAAGCTGTGAAAGGAAGGTGATAAACATTGTTAGAGAGCAAGAAAAGACTTGTAACATGAAGGATACCTTGCCACTTCCTGATATTTAGCGGTAACAATAGGGCAAGGGTTTCTTCAGGAATGTACATTAAATAATAAATACATATGAGTTAAAATGTAAAAATCCATTGGTTGAATAATATGTTTTTTCTTGATGATCTGAAGACAATTTCTACTGAGTCTTAATAAAATGATGTAGCACTTTGGAAAAAAAATGCAACCTAGCAATCCCACACTGGAGAACAAGATAGAGAAGACCTCCACTACCACCATGGCCTTCCCCTCGGTGCTATGGTAGACAGGGAGGAAGGTGAGCCACACACTGCAGAACACCAGCATGCTGAAGGTCAGGAACTTGGCTTCATTGAATGTGTCAGGCAGGTTTCTGGCCAGGAAAGCCACAGTGACGCTCCCTACAGCCAGAGATCTGAGGTTTCCCAGGACACAGTAAAAAGCAGTGACTGAGCCTTTATCACACACAATGATGATGTGGCCATGTTCCGAGTGTGCATCAGTGTCCACAAAGGGAGGGGATGTTCCCAGCCAGATTCCACAGAGAACAAGTTGGATCAAGGTACAGATGGGAATGATGCAGTTAGGTGCTCCTGATACCAGCAACTGCCTCATCTTTCTTCCTGGAGCAGTGACCTTGAAGGCCAGAACGACAGTAAGTGTTTTGGCCAAGATAGTGGACACAGCCACAGTGAACAGAACTGAAAATGTGATCTGCTGCAGGATGCACTTGGCTGTGTTGGGATGTCCAATGAAGAGCAATGAACAGAGAAAACAAAACTCGAGGGAGATGAGCAGGATGTAGCTGTTTGCTCGATTATTGGCCTTCACAATCGGTGTGTCTTGATGCTTCACAAAAACCCCCAAAACAAGAGCAGTGAGTGCAGAGAAGCACAGGGCCAAGCAAGCCAGAGCCATCCCCAAGGGGTCTTCATAAGATACAAATGTCACAGTCTTTTGGAGACAGTGAGTTGCTCTATGTTGGCGTACTGATCGGTTGGGTGCTTTACACATGGATCCATATGTGACTGACAGAGCAAAGTATCACCAGGATAGTGGCAGTCTTTCCTACTTAGTCACAGCACACGACAAACACGTATTTTAGAGGTGAACCATATTTGTATTCCTTGTTCCTACTGACAATTAAGGGAGATTGCTCTATAGCCATGATTCCCAATTAATAGAGACCATCATAATATGGTGACATAATTACAGGTATTTACACAAATATTTATATTCATTTCTTGCAAGCATAGGGAGACAGAGAAAGTGCAAGAACGGGTGTGCTTGTATCTCTAGCCACTGCAAAAAAACATCAGATACATGTGCCACTTTGTGCATCTGGCTTCACATGGGTAATGGGGAATTTACCTGGAGTAATTAGGTTGGAGAAGCATGCACCTTAAACACCGAGTCATGTACTTAGCCTAAAAATATCTGTATTATATTCATACAGTTGGCCTTATATTTTAGCCTGATTTTTTTAACCATAAAATAATTTTGTCGCACATGCACATAAGGTTTCACAAAGTTCTGGAATTTGCAGTGGCTGGAAGCCTTGGTCCCCCAATTCTCTTGAGTGTTCACTCTCACTATCTCTCATAAAAAAAATAAATTCAGTCTGTTGGACTTGCCTCAAGAAAATTTATACATCAAATTTCTGTAAACAATGCAGTCCAACATGACAGAGGTACATGAGTCTGTCCATATATATAGGAAGAGAGAGAGAGGGAGGGAGAGAGAGAATGGGTTGCTAGGGCTTTGAGCCACTGAAAATGAACTCCAGAAGCATGTGCCACCTTGCACACCTGGCTTATGTGGGCCCTAATGAATCACACCTGGGTACTTTACCTTTGCAGACTAGCACCTTAACTGTTCAGCCACCCCACCAGACCAATTTGGTCTTAAAAAAAAACTTTTTGTGACATTCATAACTTAAAACAATAAGCTCTGATTGTTCCCTCACACTATGGTTCTGTTTCTTATGAAGTCTATCTATCTATATCGAGGGTGATGCCCTGTGAATTTTTCCCTAGATGGCTGTAGGTACATATACTTGTTTCAAAATTCATTTAAAAAAAATTTTTTTTTTATTTATATGAAAGTGACAGACACAGAGAGAAAGACAGATAGAGGGAGAGAGAGAGAGAATGGGCACGCCAGGGCTTCCAGCCTCTGCAAACGAACTCCAGACGCGTGCACCCCCTTGTGCATCTGGCTAACGTGGGACCTGGGGAACTGAGCCTCGAACCAGGGTCCTTAGGCTTCACAGGCAAGCGCTTAACCGCTAAGCCATCTCTCCAGCCCCAAAATTCATTTTTAAGAAGCAGTAGTAAAATTGGAAACCCCCAAATATAATTAAAACTAATATCACTACTGCTTAACTCCATTTCATTGGAGAGGGCATACCATTTCTCTATCTCTCCAAATTCTACCTCAAGAATCTATTCTAGCAGAATTTGGTCAAGAAGTTATTGGTAAAGAATTATGAACAAGATAATTTGCCATTTTTGAAAAGAATGAAGATGACACATAATGTGTGAAGTGGGGAATAACTCATCCCACTTATAATTTATATCGAGCATAATGGTGTTTTACAATTTTGGTTGTGATTATATTGAATCATAAAATAGGATACAAAAAATTATGTGGTATCTCATATTCAGTATTTCCATAAATGAAGGTTTTTTTGAGTTTATAACTCTAATCTCTTAATCATGTTGTCTAAATTTATGCACATAAATTTTATATATTGTCTAGGCATGGCATAATTATTCTATATTATAAGGCCATAAATTCCACTATATTTTCTACATAAAACGTGGCTACATATAAAAATGGAAATAAAAACTTCTTAGTTAATATTGAACTTATTCATTACTAATAAAGTTTGTATTTAATAAATTTGAATACTGTAATTATATTATGGTATTACCTGGATAAAACACCTTTTATTTTCTTCTTTTATATAGTTTTCTTACTATTTTATTTATCTATGTGTTTGAGAGAGAGAGAGAGAGAGAGAGAGGGCACACCAGGGCCTCCAGCCACTGCAAAAAAAGAAAACTCCAAATGCATGCACCTCCTTGTGCATCTGGTTTACGTGGGTCCTGGGGAATAAAACGTGGGTCCTTTGGCTTTGCAGGCAAATGCCTTAACCGCTAAGCTATCTTCTCCAGCCCCAGTTTTTATTTTCCTACAATATCACTTTAATCCTCTTTTATGACATTATCCAGTGGGTACACATCAAAGATCAGATTAATGTCAGGCTTATTTCTTTTCTTTTACTTCATTTACTAACATGCCTCCTTTGATTTCTGGTACTCTGGAAAAGGGCTCTGGGTATCAGAGTAAGTTTCAGGCTCCAATAGATAAAAATATTGATGCATTATTATTTATGTCATTATTTCAATCCCTCTGATCATATTTATTGCAGCCTTTAGCTTCTACTCTAACTTTCCACCTTCATATTCTGTCTTCTCTTTTCACCTGAAAATAGAGGGCCACATAAAATAATACCTATTCATCTATTCCATGATGAACCTTGTAGGCTTGACAGCCCAGAAATACATACTTTTTTCTTTTCTTTTCTTTTCTTTTCTTTTCTTTTCTTTTCTTTTCTTTTCTTTTCTTTTCTTTTCTTTTCTTTTCTTTTCTTTCTTTTCTTTTTTTTCTTTTTTTTTTTTTTTAGGTAGGGTCTCACTCTAGCTCAGGCTGACCTGGAATTCATTCTGTAGTCTCAGGGTAGCCTTGAACTCATCGTGATCCTCCTACCTCTGCCTCCCAAGTTCTGGGATTAAAGGCGAGCACCACCACACTCGGTTTGTTTTCTTATTTTTGATCTCTGACCATTTCCCATTAGCTCCTTAAATATTTTAATATTTGAAACAACACTTGTGATATTTTAATCAGAATACATATGTTTCTTAAGACAGTTTATTAATGTTTGTGATATGCTATAACCTAAATTCTTAAAATTAACTTTTATTTCTGAATTATTTTGTATATCGTCAGTAGATACTAATTCCCAGTATGTGTGGAAAAATTTCAAACTGGAGAATTATTTCCTAAACCATCAGCTTACTTGTTTTGTTAGAAATCTCATTTACTGGGCAGGGGAAACAATCAAAACAGCAGGCTGCCTTTCCTTCCTGTGGGAACTTCCTGAAACCAGGCCTGCAAGTCTCACTGAACACAGATGAGGGAAACTGAGGAAAACCAGAATGTGCTTGTAACAGGTCGGAATTTCATCTACATCATTTATAAGTATATATCAAAACAATGTGGCATTAATAAACTTATTTTCTCAACCTGCAATATAAATGCAGTGTGATGCTCCATTTAATACTCTGTATGTTTTCATACATATGGAGTTGTTGATAAAATATTTTGTTATTTCCAAATATCTTTCAAAAGATAGAAAGAAAACCAAGGACCTTGAAAAACAAATCTTAAACAACATGTTGTCCTTGACCAAATGACCACATTGCCCCACATGATTTTTGCTATTTACGTAGTAAATAAAGTAAATAAAAATACATTGAGAATAAAACATTACAGTTAGATAAAACATACCTGCTTACTCCCTGGACCCACTGTATTGTTTCATCAAACAAATACAATTGCTGACCAAGAGTTACATATGGGGAAAACTGTCCTTTATTCTACAACCTTGTCCAAATTGCCCCATGTGGAGAATAACATAGTCTGCATCAATTTTTGTTTTCTCATTAATTGTCACTAGGTCTCCAAGAGGGCTTATGAATTGAATGTTCTTCAGAGTGTAGTAAAAATAAGAGATATATCATTTTGTAATTAAGTATGTATGCACATATATACATAATGTGTGATGTGGGTAATACTCCACTTTTTTTGCAACTCATACCTCATAAGGAGACTTCATTGCATGTACCCAATAGTGTGGAATAAATGAAATTCTACAGATAAATTAAATATTACTATATTTTTATAAGTTTTTATAAGCTTCTTTTTGGGGAAACTGCTAAAACGATCACCAAGCATTAGGTCAGGTTAATGAAATAATCCTTTAAACACATTACATTTATGAAAACCAAAACAACATTATATTCATGATACAGAATACTTTATCAAATCATATAACCTGTCAATTACACTAATCCAGGATACTCTGGCATGGGAAAACCAAGATCGCATCTTGGTACTCAAGCATTTCATGATTGAAAAAAAACCTGCAATTACGTTTCAAATACTTAAATCAGTTGAGCATGGTATCAAGAACATCTGTCACATGAAACATAGGTTACTCAAAACTGGGTCATTAATTTCACTGTCTTCTTTTCATGTATACACACAGTGATGGTTTGTCATGGTCATCTACTTGACTGGAGTTAAAAGTAACATGGACACAAATCTATGCACGTGTCTTTAATGAATTTCTATCTTAGGTAGCTAAACTAGGAAAAATTGTGCCAAGTGGGACAAGGGTCTATAATCAGCAAAATTTAGCAGAAAACATATATTCATCACTCTCTGCTTACAGACTGTGTATACCATGGACATAGTTATTTTCATACCCATGTGTCCATACCACTACCAACATGATGGACTGTACTCTTTAACTGTGAGCCAGAGTGAAACCATTCTCCACTAAGTTGCTTTTGTCAGATATTGTCCCCCGCAAAAGTAACTAATAACCTCATATTGAGATTTATTCCCTATGAAATGAAACAATATATAAGTATTCATAATTTGGAAATGTATGCCTCAGCACCAGTGTTTGAACATGTGTGGAACCACTTAGAAGGTAATATTGATGACACTACATACCTTTGAGCAGTCAACTAGGCATTGAAGTATCACTGGCTTAACACTTACCTGCTGAATTAATATTCCATGGAGGGCATATGCCCAAGCATATACAGCATTGTATAAATTGTAATGCTCATCATTCATGGCCATGCCAAATCCTTGATCTGCATACCATTCTAATGAGGTGTTCTGTAAACACTCTGCATTCTACATTTAGAATCAATGTCTGAACAATGAAAGTTCATCCATTCTGATCTCATCAGAGAAATGTCTATTGGATATGTGGAAGTGTTCATTGTCTGAATAATTTTTTTTAAATTTGGAATCTCATGATGATGGTTAGAAAAAGTGAAAGTCCCACAGAATGAGTCAAGAACGAAGTTTCTTCTATTTGTGATGACATCCCACGGTGAGGTGGTAACCCAGATCCTCCGGATGTCTAAATAAGCCCATCGTCTAAAGCTCACTTCCAGTGTAGAATTCATTTCACCATAAATGATTACAACATTTGCCAATGATGTCACAATTTGGTTATGATATATTTCAGACTTTTTCATGTATAACCCCGTGTTTAATGGAGTTACATTCAAAAAAGCTAAACAGACTTCACTTCCTCGCATGTTTTCTCTCAAGTGTGAGAGAAATTGAATACCATGATCATCATCAGAGATGACCAGCCCCACCCAGGTCCAATTGAAATGAAACATTAAGGAGACCATGGCAAAAGGCAGCCTTGTGTCCTTGGGGGCGATCTGATATAGATCAGGATACTGATAATGGTCACTTAGAATAGAATGAAATGGGCCATAGTGGATCTAAAGGATGCAGAACATAGAAATCAACCCAAGGAAGGGAATTGGAAATAATAAACAAGGACAACAACAAAAACTCAGTATATGATCTGAATTGTGTTAAACACCACTTTGGAAGAATGGTGAGAATGCTGATTTTCACCCCATTAATAGTCATATTTCACTACCAATAAGCTTCTGGAAAATTAATAAGCAGTTAAAGGGTTGTAGGGAATCCCTTTCTATGTCCCCACAGTTTCTCCTATCAAATTTTAAAAACAGTCTTGATGTCCCACCAAAGCACTGATTATTATCTCTTTGAACTATAAGTGACAATACGTGCATAAAACAAGTCCCATCCTTAAATATCCCTAAGCACATGAGAATGGTAATAAAGGGGCAGGATTTATATGCTTCACATCACAAAGTCTCACCCGTGCTAATTCAACGAGCTTCAGAAATGTCCCAACTTTGCTACTTGCTGCCCATGTTGGTCCTGTAAGTTTTACATAACATGAATGTCATCTACAGCTATAAATATATATATCCAAGTTAGATAAGGGATAACTTTAAGTGAATCATCACACTTGGAATCATGGAAATAACATCCCACTGAGATGCTGGGGAAAACACTGGGATTCCTGCTGATCTTGTCAGTGGCAAAAATCAGTGTTCTAATATATTGATATTTTTTTGACTGGCAAACTGAAAAGAAACACAGTGATCATTATGGATGAGGCTTCAAACAGGATAACCTGAATAGAGTAGACATGTAATACACGTGATAAATGATGCTTTCTCCTGAAGTTCTCATGTAATCATTCACCGTTATGTGAGGTTATGAAACCACATGACAAAGTGATCAAGTAAGTATTTTTAAATTTTGTAATATCAGATCATACATAAATGTATTTATGCTGCAGTAAGTAAACCTAAAGAGCTGGTTTCATCTTCAGCACATGAAGATCTGGTAAAAAAAAAAAAAAATGGGGAGAGACTATGTCTTTCATGAACTTGAAAATAGACCTGTACTGCACAATAAATGTCTATAAATATCTAGAACTTGGTATTCCCAATTGCAAGCAATGAAAAAGAAATGAAACAGTAATCTACTTTATGGTATTTTGGTGTGTATATAGGGGTAATATTCATCTTCATGTTTTTGGGAGACCACATTGTGTGTGTGTGTGTGTGTGTGTAAAAAGACACATGCTTGTTTGAGTGTATACGCCATAAATCAATGTCAGTTGTTTTACTCAAATAAGTTACACATCATCTTTTCATGGCTTAGATCTCACTAATTTGGTGAGAGTAGCAAGCAAGCAATCTTTACGGATTGTACTGTTTCAAACTCACCTAGTCTTCGGATTATAGATGCACATCACCATGCCAAAAGTTTATATGCAGGCTGTGGATTTCAACTCAGGACCTCATGTTTATGCAGAAATCCCTTTTCAGACTTCTATTTTGTAATAATTTAGTAATACCATACTGTGACTAAGGCCATGCCCTGATTAATGTTGAATATGCAGCCAATCCTACCTTTTTTTCTCTGGCAAAATTAGGACCTTATAATGCCTGTGAAGCCATGGGTATCTCTTCTAGCTGTAGTGTGAATTATATTTGATCAGGAGTTAGAAGAGTGGCCCATTGGTTTTGCCATTCTGTTTGTTTCTTGTATTCGGTAACTTATCCTTGCTGGGACAAAATGGCCAACAAAAATTGTTGGGCCTTGAGAGGCCCGGGCGTGAGGCCTAGTGGAACTTCCTGAGCCTAGCTAAAGTGTGGTGATCTGCCTCAGACTCAGCAAGACGCCTAATGGCTTCTGGCCTGCTACTTCCACACAGGAGTTGGAATTATCATTTCAATAGTCACAGTTTACTATTGGCCCTTACCTCTTCCCCCATCCTAAAATCCCCGCCTTAATCCCCAACATGATATAGGCAACTGCTCACAACAATAAAGAGAGTTCCTGTGAGTTCCTGCTTCCACAAGACTCCCGACTCAGTGTGGTTTTTCTCCGGTGACTAGGAGAGGTTTTTGAGTCGTCCGAGGTCCGCCCTTCTCCTCAACCCCTTGGGGGGAACCAGCTGGCCTGGTCCCTCCTCAGCACTACCTGCCTGCCGGGGAGGAGCCTGGCAAAAAATAAAATAAAAATAAAATAAAAATAAAAAAAATAAAGCTAAAGGAGGAAGGATTCATTTCAGATTACACTTCCGGATAATCTTACCTAGTAGTCAAAATCATTGAGCAAGCTTTTGGCAGGGCAGGCATGACAACTGGGCCTGGTAAAGCAGCTGACATCGGTGTTTCATGTTGGTTATCGAGTCAAGCCGTAGAGTCGTCTGACAGGCAGCAGAGCCTAGCGAAGACTGGGTTGTGCAGCCAGCTCTCCCTGTTACACACCTCAGAGTCTCTGCTCTGGGATGGTCCAGCCCACGGTTAAATGGGATATTCCCACCTGAATTACCTAGTCAAGAAAAGCTGCCCAGGGATAAACTAATCCAGATAACCACTGACAGATGATTCTAAGGCTTGACTTGATAACCAACCTGAAATGCCATAGTTAGAAAGGAAGTTCCATCTCTTCCCTCAAATATAGCATGTCTTTAATGGTAAGGCTTTTTGTTGTTGTTGTTGTTTGGAGGCCAAGAAAGATTTCTCTTTTCTGACCCAATTTTGTACTGAGACTTTAATTGGAGAATGAAGACCACACATGTCCTGAGTTATTGTTGACATGTAAATTTATTTCTTATTGATTTGCAAAGATTTGCTTCATTATGGTGTTTTAAAACAAACTCTGGTTCCCTTCCTCCCCTTCTCTTTTAACCTCCCCCAGCTAAGCCTCATACCACAAACTTAGCTTTTCTACTTTCAAACCACATGTCTCCTTTGTCCTCTCCTCTGTTCTCATCCCCTTCTGTTCACTTCTCATGGCTGAAGTGATGTTTTCTTATTTTTAATTTGCTTAATTATTGTATTACTGTTGGTTATTTGCCTGTAGTGTTTAGAACGTGCTTTCTGTTCTGCACAATCTGAAGTACTCCTTGTATCCTCAGCAGGGCCACCTCAGTGTGCAACGTTTCCTTGAGCCTTCTTTTATTGTAGCGAGTTTTTCTCCACTATGGCATATCGTTTGGGGATATAACCTTTTGGTTGTGCATATTGTGATTATTGAATATTTGAAGCTCATCTTGCATGCCTTTCTTGATTTTAGGGTCTGTTGAAACATCATCTATCCTGATGTGCTTGCTTTTGTATGTTCCTGAATGCTTCTGCCATGAGCTCTCAGTAACCTGTCCTAGTTCTGTATATTTACAGTTTTTACTACAGCATGACCTTAGTAGTTTCTTTTTTGGGTTCTGACTGCTTGTTGTTTTCTAGGCCCCTTGTATCTGAACAGCAATTTTTTTTTACTACATATGGGAAATTTTCTTCTACATTTTTTCCAATAAATTTGATAACCTTAGTAAAGGGTTTATTTTTTTCAAGCCCTGTAATTTGTATTTTTTCCTTCTGTAGTGTTACAACTATCACTTGTTTCCTTCATACATTTCAAACTTATTAATTTTGACAGAAGCATTAATTTTTTTACCCTGTCTTTAACTCTTGATAATCTGTCCTTCAAAAGACAAATTGGAGACGATTTATTGGAGAGGATTCCCACAGAGCTTTGTATTTGACTTATTGGGCTTTTAGTTTCCCAAAAAATTCAGTTTGGTTTTTCATCAGCACGTTATCCATTTATAGAATTCCATTATAATATCCTGTTTTGAAATTTCTATTTAATTATTGTTTGCTTCTTTTGTCTTGGAATTCACTCAGCACTCATTTATGTCCTCTTAGAATTCATTCTATTGTTGGTTGATTTCTCTTTGATTTCATTTGGGCATTTATTTATGCCTTTTTATATTCACTGTGTATATTTATAAACTTGAATTCACTGTCTGGAATTCTTATGAGTATTTCTCATTTGGTGCCACAATACCATCCTTAGTAATGTTTTCAGGATGCAGTGGTAGAGCATCCTATAGCATGTAGCTTCCTAGCAGCAGGTGGCACAAGCAATAGGGAGGGCACAGAGACGGTCTCTGCACCCAGACTCACATGTGGAATTCTAGAAGTGACGATGCAGGTAGGAAGAATGACATGGAGATGGGAAAATCTGACTCTCATTGGAATCAGTCGTCAGGCAGTGTGGGTGGGAGGAGACATGAAAACTTATTACTTGTGCCCAAACTAGCATGTCTGACTCTGCAGACCCCCTTGTGAAATTCTGGCCACAGGGGACATAGGCAGGAAAAAGTCATGTGGAAACTGTGTGTATAATCATGTGTGAGATCCAAACAGGTAATAGAAGCAGGATAGGATGACGTATGTTACCGGCAATCATTGTTTATCAATGCAAAACTACTGTGTTGTTAGTGGTTATGAATGTAACTCTTCTGACATTGTTCTCTGCATTTGCTTTGCATTTCTCTTTATATTTGTATCACAAGTGGACTTCTACATTACCAAGTAAGCAGAGAAAACTGGGGATTTGATGGTATTTCAAGTGTTGAAAACTTTATGGTCCCTTAAACTGTTGGGTACCCTGAAAAAGTATCATTTTGATTTCCTATATTATTCTCTTATTTTAAGTCTTCCATGTATATATTGCAGCTCATTAGAGTACTTCTGTAGATGTATTTTGACTTCATGATTAAAACATTTCACTTATTGAAATGACTTATATAATCACTTATTCTAAGTTGTTCTTTTATGAACATTTAATATCTAGAATTATAACGGGTTATGTTCAAAAAAGTCATTTTGGAGTTTACAATTCCACATTTAACTGGGACTATTATAATTTCTATGAAGAACTCAATAATTTGTATTTTGCAATCAGCCTTTCAAACATTTGATGAATTATATGCAAATAGGCCTAAATCAATTATTTTCCTATTCACAATTATCTTGCTTTTCGTATCACCAACAAAACAAGGTTTGTTTACGTTTTTAGTAAACTTGTAACAAGCTGTGCCTTTTGACATTTTACCTTATACAATATGTTTAGTCTTAATTGAGGATTCACTTTGCTTTGTAAGAAGACTTTCTCCTATTTTCTGGGAGGTTCCTTCGACCTTCAAAGGTCTATCTTTGATGTCCTTTTTGAGTCTAAGCATAGAGTAGTCACTTAGTATGGGCAATAATAACAACTCCTGGTAGCTGGGAGAGTGGAGTACTATGAAAATGGCCGCTACTATTCTGGAGAAGAGAAATCATATTCATCAGTAATGTAACCACTGACAAGTTTCCCATTTCATGATGAATAGCTTCCACCTACAAACATGCAAGTGACCCCAACTTAATTAAATATGTATAAAAAATTCATGAACCTAAGGTGTGAAAGAATGGGCAAAAGAAGTGTGTTAGTGGGTGATTGGTGAGAATAATCTCAAAATACATTATTTACATGTATCATGATGAAAATACAAAAGAAATTAATTAAATATTAAAGGATTTCCTGCTTATCCCCCATAATATTTTTTTTTCAAAATTGAGAACCTTGTTCCTAAGCTCCAAGATTAGTCTGTAGCAATTTGCTTCTTGCTACAGATAAGATGTTTTAATGCCCAATCTGCCTTTGTTTCTATCCATCAAAATAAATGATGTGTTATTATGCCCTATACAATATGAAAATAATTATATACGCACAGAGATACTAAGTTAAGAGGTTCTTAGCATCTTTCCCAGTGGTGTCTGCCATTTTCCCTGTCAACTTGGGCACAATCACTGTGCCCATCCAGGTTTTTATCTTCAGGAAATCAAAGTGTCTTCACTTAAATGCTATTAGTTCAGTGATGTGATTTTTATTCGTTTCCCACAGCATCACTCGTTTGTTTTATGTAATTTTTATTTGTGTATTTGAGAGAGAGGAAGAGAAAGAGACAATGGGAGTGTTAGGGCCTCCAGCCACTGAAAATGAAGTATAGATGCTTGCACCACCTTGTACATCTGGCTTACATAGGACCTTGGGAACCATACCTAAGTTCTTTGGCTTTGCAGGCAAACCCTTTAAGTGCTAAGCCTCCTGTCCTGCCCAACGTCACTCTTCCATACTGACATGAAATATGATTGAACACGGGAGAAATGCTGTGTTTTTCATAATTACTTCATGGACAGTGGCAAATAGTTGATATGTAAACTTACCTAATGTAATAAAGTATATACTGGAATACAGATTCCAATATACCTCTAGGGAAGAAAGGAGTGAGTTTGGAAACCAGTGATGAACTTGAGTCAGGAAGAGTCACAACACTGTTGAAATCTTCAGGTACATTGTGCATCTTCTGGCTCTTCCTTATCCCTAATGAGTTAGAATGACTGGAAGTGGTTCTGCTTTTATGGCAGTCCCTGTGTTCAGGATACTATGTTCATAAAGCCAATAGAGGTATCTTGTCAGTCTCAATTCTCCCCATTGTTTAAACAATATCTGATCAAGCAGGCGTCCTTTCACAGAAAACCTGCTATACAGTCTCGCCAAGTTTCCTACGACTCCTCTGTGTCTGTTTCTGTTTCCTCATGATTGTTATCTACCAGTGGATCCAGAAACATATGACCTAATTTTTTCTCTAAATTTTCATTTGCACATAGTGTTTCAGAGTTGAGCATCTTTCTCTTACATAGGAAAACTGTACTACAGAGGCTCCTATATTACTTACGATTAGACTTTATGGCTACCTATAGCGTTATTAATGAGAAATTCTGTGACATCCGCTTGGAGATGAAAGCTAAAAGTTGTACAACTCAAAGCCTGAATCGTGCACACTTGATATGAAGAATAACTGACATCAACCATTAAGATTAAATGTGTGTAGATCACATACTGGTAAAATTTTGCAAATACATTTCATAAATTATTGAAATAAGAAGATAGAAACAAATATGCTACTACTGTAAGAGAAAATGAAGCTCAGTAGAATTCTCTACCTGAAAAATCTAACATAGAGATGTTGTGTTGTATAAAGAAAATCCTCATGCACTGGTGTGTTTGGTTCCTGTGAGCTCTGGGCTTGTGGGTGGCACCACGTGTCTGGGCCTAAAAATTTAAAACTTGGGACATTGAGTAATATTCAAGAAAATCCTAATTAGTGAGAATATTTTGGGCCTATGAGCTCTGGGCTGGTGAGGAACTCAACATATCTGCAGCCTGTGCATTTGGGGCTGGATAGGCGACCAGTGACTCTGGGGCCTATGCATTCAAGGCACTTGCATGTCTAGGGTCTTTTCACTTTAGGCTAGTGAGGGGCTTGGTGTGACTGTGGTCTATGCACTTTTGGATGTTGAGTTGCTCTGTGTACCTGGGGCCTGTGCATCCAATTGATGCCAACTCTGCAGGCTCAAACTCCAGCCTGGTACCTGGAGCCCAGTGACCCCCCCCACCCCGTCTGCCCCTAATCTTCCCCACACTGTTAGCATCTGCCTACCAGCATCCCCTTGACACAGTGCTCCTTCCCCAGATAGGGAGAACAGGAATATCTGGTAACCACTGGCCAGAGGGTACTAGTGAGTTCTCTACAACATCCTAAGCTGGGCATAGTAGGGGAACAGGAGAAAGTGCTAAGGCCCCAAAGCCCCATAGGCAAGTCATGGCTGTGATCATTTGATGAAGAGATGCCAAACTAACCACAGCTCTCCTATCAGCCACAGCCCAGAGAAACAGGCACACTTGACACTTCCACAACCTGTATATTTGTGGATACAATGCGTAATGCTCTAATTTAGGTCGAACCCAAAACAGAACACTCACTGAAGATCATTCAAGAGCAAATACTTTCTTCTTCTTTAATAAAAAAATACCTATGATGTAGACACAAAGCAAAAAAGAAATGAGACAGCACACTGAAAGATTTCCACCAAAGCTGCCTAGTCCCACAATGGTACTCTCCAATAAAAACATAGAGGAGACAATAGGAATTTAATTCAAAAATGAAAGCTCAATAAGTTTATTTGTCCTGACCAAGGAAATCGCTGAACTGAAAGCAAATCATCAAAAGAACAATAATCACATAAATGAAATTGAGCAGAATCATCTCTTACAGCACACAGCTCTCATCACTATGTTTAACTTACTTGAGGAAAGTCAGAAAGACCTGAAAAGGGAGATAAATGAACGGAAGGTAAATCCAAAACTTTAAGATCCCAATAGCCAGCTGATTAAGCTTGATGAAGAAGTGATTAAATGCAAGAATGAATTTCAGGAAGCATCAAGAAAATCAAACGATGTCCTGAAATTGGAACTCCACCAAGGGAAGGACGCAACAAACAAAAGGGCAACAGAAGATAAAAACCAAGTAGAGCTTATAAAAGCCTGCTAGAATCATTCACTAATAGAGGTATTCTTGTGGAGGACAGAACCTCAGACAGGAAGACAAGATAGAAGACACAGTTCAGGAATACAAAAAAACTTGATAATTTCAAAAAATAATCATCTGAACAGAATATGAGGAACTGTGGGATACTCTAAAATGACCAGATATACAGATCGCAGGTGTACCATAAGTGGAAGAACTTTCAGGATATAAGCAGAAACTGGTTAAAACCTATGTTAAGCTGTTGACCTAAGACACCTATGAGGTCCCCAAACCAAGAAAAGCTTCTGTTAAAGCACTTGATTGCTCACCAAAGGGGAAAAGAAACCGCCTGCCATCTGTGCAATATATGAAGGGATCTAGCTGAATCTGGAAGGAAATACTAGATGGATCACCAAAATAGTGCTGAAAATACCACACGAGATGTTGGGCAAAAGCAGCCAACAATGGTATGAGTAAACAGGAAACCCTGCTATATGCGAGCAACCATCATGTCAATATGTACACACCTATGCAGTAGTGACACACACCCTAGGAAAGTAACCATTGGCTTTCTGATCAGCTAGGCAATCAACTCAGTGGCTAGAAAACCACAACTTCAACTAGAAACCAAGTCAGAATGGAGACCAAGGTTATGAACTCCACTGAGAACCACCCACTAGGCTATGGCCAAAAGTGATTCTATAGCCAACAGACTATCTCTAAATTAACAATTCCTGTACACTTTAACCTATCCTGATCTTACTCTCCATTGGAGGATCTGTTTTTCTTTTCCAGAAAGCAGCAAGAAGAAAGGTCAATAAAATCTATCAACAGGGCAAGCATCACTGACTCCATGTCAGCAGGTGAACAACCCCAAGCACATGTGAAAACAGAGAAACTGGCATGATGACCAACAATACCATTTCTATGGCGAGCCTGACAACCTGAGCCAGGGTGATGGAGAGAGACACCAAGGATACTCAGAATTCACTTAGGCAGAAATCCAGAAGCTCCTGAGAGCTCAACACTAAAGTAGACTTACAGCACACTCACCAAGGCTCAGGGAATTTTGTGGAAGAGGGGGCAGAAAAAATGTAAGAGCCACAGGGTCCAAGCGAATATCCAACATCACTGCCTCCTCCACAATGACACTGCTGCAGTCACAGCTTATTCCTCACAACTCCATCGTGAACGCCAGCAATCCCACTAAGCAGGGCCCCCTGGCGTAGGCATGGGGAGAGGGGAATGACGTTACCAACACATGATGTATCCGTACAAACTTTCCATGTAATCTAAAAAAAATGAGAAGAGGAATAAAGAAAACGCGTTTGTACATGTCATTGCTGCTATTAAAAGAAAGCAGCTACCATTTGTAACACTTGCCAGTTTAGGATCTCAGAAGGCAAGGGTGATGGTTTGATTCAGGTGTTCCCCATAATTATTGGTGGTTTGAATGCTAGGTTCCTAGCTGATGAAGATTTGGGAATTAATGCCTCCTGGAGGCAGTGTATTGTGGGGGGCAGGCTTATGGGTGTTATAGCCAGTTTCCCCTTGCCAGTGTTTGGCACACTCTCCTGTTGCTATTGTCCACCTGATGTTGGCCAGGAGGTGATGCCATCCTTATCCTTATCATCATGAAGCTTCCCTTTGAGTCTGTAAGCCAAAATAAACCTTTTGTTCTCACAAGTTGCCTTTGGTAGGGTGATTTCTAGAAGCAATGCAAACATAACTGCAACAGGATGTAAGTAATCATAACAATGAGTGACACATTCTATTCTACCAGGAATACAAATATTCTACACTTTTTTCTTAACTGTGTGCTTCATTGATGTATTAGTTGGAAAATTGTACAAATACCTGACTGATTATATTTCAAATCCTTGCAATTCTTATGTCCAAATAAAATGCAGTATAAAAAAAAATCTATAGTTGGCAGCTTTCTTCCTTTACCCAATTTCAAAAGTAAGGAAATATCATGGAATCTTGTATACACATTATTTGAGAATTAGCATCTCTTTGAAATGTTTGTCCAGGGTGAGGCAGAGAAAGAACATTGTTCTCAGGCTGGAGACATAGCTTAGTGTGAAGCCTAAGGACCCCGGATCGAGGCTCAATTCCCCAGGACCCCAAAGTTAGCCAGATGCACAAGAGGGCACACACATCTGGAGTTCTTTTGCACTGGCTGGAGGCCCTGGCGTGCCCATTCTCTCCCTCCTCCCCCCCCTCCCTTCTTTCTGTCTCTGTCTGGTGCTCTCAAATAAACAAAAATAAAAATAAATAAATAAATTGTTTTCACTTTACATACTTTAGGAATTATGTGCTCATGGATGAAAGATGAGCAAATTCCTAAAGGAACACTTTGTGTCTACCAGTTAATACTGAACAAATATCAGTGGTGTTTATGATCAAGAGAAGGAGGATCAAATATGGAGCAAAGTAGAAAGCATGGTGTCTGACAGATTCTAGATTTGTACATTGGAGTTTAAAAAAAATCAGATACATTTGGCTGTGGGAAAATACTGCTCAGTAAAAGACAAAATAAATTTTGGTTCATTCACAAGTTGTATGCTTGGGAAGAAAAGAGCAAGGGATCCACCAAGTGTTAGTGTACCCATCTACAGATATCTTATATATGATTCATGACATTCAAATAGAAAATTAAGAAATCAATCTGACACTTACTGGTAAAGATTTCTCCTTAAATATTTTTCTCTCCTAGGCTTCCATGATGTCACAATTTCAAAACTACAATCCTTCCACATATCTCCATCATGTTCTGTGGTTTACTTTATTCTCCAAAAGCAGCTTTGTTTCTGTCAAATGGCAGAGAAGAACAGAAAGCAACACAAGAAATAAGACAAAATAAAACTGTTCATCTTCCCCATTTCTGGGAACTCTCAGTCTGAGCTCAGACGTAATGTGCAGAATGTAGTAGACACACACATCACATATGCCTGCTTATCTGTGGATCTACCCTTACAGCTGTTGATGACTAGAGAGAATATTTAAATCCTTAAGTTATTTCTTTCCAGTTTGTGTCACCCTCCCTTGAGATGTACAGAACACAGCCCTGGGGCTCTGTATCCGGGGTCTACCTCAAGGTCAAAAACATAAGTTAAAAAAAAAATGTGAGGATCATCTGTTGTTTCAGATGCTATGAGGTCATGCATTTCCAGGCAGGAGTGGCACTGGAATAATCTCCTGAACATATTCGGTCCCAGACTAATGCCAACAAGCCATTTGGATGAATAGTATCTGAAATCATGTAAATGGATTCCATCAGAGTTTCCAAACCAAGATGTGAGATGGAAAGGTCAGAAAGGCTTCCTCCCCATCATAGCTCATGAAGACACGTTTAGTCCATTGTTCAAGCAGAGAGAATCCTCACATACCTCACTGCCATCAGCATCAGAGCATTTACTGTATGGTCCATGTACTTCTCCACAGCAGTTTTATGCTTGTGATATTTCACAACTCCATTGTCTGAGTAAGCAAGAAAGAAAATAATCATGACAAGCTCAGCACCTCCCAGTCAGTCGCTCAATATCAATGCAGACACTTAGCTTCATACTTTTGCTCTAACACATGACCTTCATCCCTGTTCCTCAGCTCTCACAGACCAATACCCTGTGAAGACCCCGCTTCTCATCTTTTACCTTGCTTTCCTCCATGTTATACTCTTATCTTAATATAGGATTTCAGGTGAAATTTAATCTTATGTTTTATGGATAAACTGCACTCACACCATCTAAGTAAGGAAGTATTTTTTTAAATTTTTTTTGTTGTTCATTATTTATTTATTTATTTGAGAGTGACAGACACAGGGAGAAAGACAGATAGAGGGAGAGAGAGAGAATGGGCGCGCCAGGGCTTCCAGCCACTGCAAACGAACTCCAGACGCGTGCGCCCCCTTGTGCATCTGGCTAACGTGGGACCTGGGGAACCGAGCCTCGAACCGGGGTCCTTAGGCTTCACAGGCAAGCGCTTAACTGCTAAGCCATCTCTCCAGCCCAGGAATTATTTTTGTTGTTGCTTTCACATTATGTGTTGCCAGTTGGATAATCAATAAATGAGTCTAGGATGAAAAGCCTGCTTTTATTAACATGGCATGCATAGAAAGTTGCCCAAATTTAGGATAATTCATTTTATGTAAGCTGAAATATCTTGGGGCTTGAAATAAGGCTCGCTGGTCCTGACTTACTTATTTCAAATCCGATTAATATTTTCAAATCTTTACTTACTGGTTCTGTGAAGAATGCTCCTGGAGGATTCTAAGAGGAAGACACAGAGAAAATAGGGAGAATCAGCCATAGAAGGGGAAGAAAATTCATCCGTGAAGATGGAAAATGAAATTTCTGTGCAGAGTGTTGAGCCTGTTTTCATTAGGATTTACTGTCATTATTTCATTCTTTTCATTTCTAACATGCAACATGATATATTTCTATGTGAAATATAAATTCATATGACATGTAATTTGAGCATATTGCTCTTCCATCAACTGTTTATTCCTCACCCTGTTCTCACTTTATCCCTACTTTAGCACAAATATCCCCCCTGTGTGGCATGCCCCATATATTTATTTAGTGGCTGGGTATTAGCTCAGTGGATGAGCACCTGCCTAGCAAGCACAGGCCCTGAGTTCAGTCCTCAGCACTGAAAAAAAAATCACAAAAAGACCAAAAAAAGAAAGAAACAAACAAATCAGGGGAACATAGACTTATTTATATTTTGAATGTGAAAGTGAATATATTTCTGTTCTTGTTCTTTATCACCCATTTCCATGTTAGCTTCCCTCTCCAAGCTCCTTTTACACTAGTTCTTTTCCCCAAATTTTTATTATTCTATTACCATTAGTACAAAAATAAAATTTAAAATATAACTATGAGAGAAAATACAGTATGTTCTGAATCTAATTCATTTTCCTTAACATGACAAACCACTGAGTCATCTACATTCCTAATGTTTACTATGATTCTTTTAAGTCTAAATAAAGTTCCACTGTACATGTTCATGTGTATGTATATAGGTAGGTAGGCAGGTATGTAATTTTCACTACTCATTCACGTGAAAATGGGTATGCAGTCTGATTCCATATCTTGAGTATTCTGGGTCAAAATGTGATAAACCGATGTTTGTGTGATATGCTGATGTCGATAACTTAGGTGTTTTCCCAAAAGAGACACCAACAAGTCATCTGCTGCGTCTACTTTCAGATCTGAATTACTTCGTGCCCATTCCCACAGTTGCAGCACCGGGCTCCAGTCCCATTGGAAACTCTATGGACCGTTTTTAATGACAATTCTTCATCAGAGTTGTGGTTTATTTTCATAATTATAGTCTCCCTAACTTGAGCGAGTTTGGTTTTGATTTGCATTTTCCTAGAGGCAAAAATTTTTGAATTTTTTCCATACATTTGGACATTTTTTCTTATTTTAAATATTCCTCTCATACATCTATTTATTGATTCAATGATAGGTGACAAGATTGGGGCTCAACTTTCAAATATTAACTAGGTTCACAAAATAATTATCTTTCCAGTGAATTGTCTCCCTTCTGAGAATGCCTGTTTGCTCTGCTAACTCTTTGCTTTCTGCCCAGTTGCTTTTCAATGTCATACATTCCTATTTGTCCATTTCTTGCAGTTTTTACTTGAGCCATTGAAGCCCTTTCAGGGATGTCCTACTCTATATTGAAGAATCTGTCCTACATATACCTCAAGTTCAAAGTTTTATATCTTATATTGAGCTCTTTAATTAATTTTCAATTTATTTTTTTTCATATGGTGAGAAATATGGTTCTTGGTTGATTTTTCCTCTATCTATAAATATCCATTTTTCCCATCATCATTTGTTATGAGGATAGTTATTTCCAATATATGGTTTTGGTACATGTAATAGTTTTTGAATGCTGTTAACAAATACCATACCAGAAGCAATTTATGGGTAGAAAGAGCTTCATTTCCCTTACGTCATGGTGGGGAAGCTACGCCAGGCATGAGTGGGAGCTGAGTCACATTGGCATGCAGGACTCGGGGAATCACTACACTATAAACCTGGGGGCTCCCATTGAGTGACAAACTTTCTCCACTGTGGCTCCACCTTTAAAAGGCTTCATAACCTTTCCTAATGAAACCTACACGAACCCCTACTTTTTTCTCCTGACATATAGCTCCAGATAAGTAAATCAGATATTTTGGTATTGCTATGATCAAATTCCTGACATGAAACAAGGTTACAAAAGTTAATTTTAGTTTACAGTTGAGAGAGTAATGACCATCATGGTTGAAAAGGCATAGTGGCAGGAAATGCGAGATTGCTTTCACACATCTGGGGTAATAAGAGAGAGGTGAATTCTGGCATTCAGCTGAATTTCCCTCTTTATTTAGACCAGGAGTACAACTCATAGGAACACCTATATCCAGGGTGAATATCCCACCTCTTAATTTTTCCTTTCAAGAAAAGAGACATTATTATTATTATTTTATTATTATTATTATTATTTTGGTTTTTCGAGGTAGGGTCTCACTCTAGCCCAGGCTGACGTGGAATTCACTATGGAGTCTCAGGGTGGCCTCGAACTCATGGTGATCCTCCTACCTCTGCCTCCCAAGTGCTGGGATTAAAGGCGTGCGCCACCACACCCGGCTTAAGAAAAGAGACATTATTGACACACTATTATCCGGTCCTCGTAATGCCACATATGTTTACAAATCCACCCAAGCTGACAAAATCACTATGTCTTGTGCACTGTGTTTAATAAGACTGAAGATAAGACTGAAGATGATACACATTCTTACATTTCAAACTTGAAGATATAATTTCATTTTTCACAATTGAGTTTTTAAATATTTTACTTATTTATTTATTTGAAAGAAACTGAGGCAGACAGAGAGATAAATAGAGAGAGAGAAAGAGAGAGTGCACAATGTCCTATAGCGACTCTGTACTTTGTACATCTTGCTTTACATGGGCACAAAGGAATCACCATTATCTAACTATGCAGAGTGGCCTATAATATTTATAAATAAGTGCATATACATATATGGTTGTATTTGTAACATATTGTTTTAATGTTATCATGTGTTATTCCAAATTTGTTGAGGAAATAATGTATTTCTCCTAAATTTTCCACATTTTAGGAATATCACTTTCACATTAGTCCAAAATATCATTCTGGATTTCAGTGGCATCTATTTTAATTTTTTGCATGTGAACTCTAATTTTATTATTCTGGAGTTTTCCCCTTTCTGTTCATTACTTTAAGGAATGTGGTTCTGGTACATCTTCAAGAAAACACATCTATCTTTTAGTAACTTATTATACTGTGCCTTTAATTATGTTTCCTTAATTTCTGCTTTGATGCTGACCCTTCCTATCATTCCATGGACAACAGATTCTGTGTGGTCTTATTCTTCTAAGACTTTGAGATTAATTGTTAAGTTACTTATTTGTAATAGGATATTTTCCATTTAAAAAAAATCCACTGCTAAGTTATGCTTTCCATGGGCTACTTTATTAAGTTTACTAGGTTGAGATGTGCTGAAGAAGGGCTAAGATGCTATGCATATCAGCTTGGTTAGATTAGGCCTTATTTAGTAGAAAAAGCAAGGAAGGAGTGCACTAATGCAGTATAAGAAAACACCGGGGCATATATTAAACCCTGCAGCTCCCTGTCAGATATCTGGAAAGCAACATAGAGTCCTGTGAGATACAGAACACCCAGTTCTGACCTTCACTGTGCTCCCTGCTTTATACGCAGATCCACCTGAGCCTGAGCAAACAGCTCTCCTCAGAAGCCCTTCCACAGTCCTGGAGCTCCAAAGTACTGGAATCTCAACTGAAACACAAAGTTTCCTTTCACAGCCCCCAAAGTGTGCTCACAGAACCTTTAGGTAGGGACTATACTCAGCTTCACATTGTCATATTTCAGCAACTCCTGGAAGTATGGTACAACATCTTTATCCTATTTCCTTCATTTATCATGTTTTCATGAGCAGTATCAAGTGGACTTCACTACCAAATTTGAAAAACCAGAGGGGATTAAACTTGACATTAAGGAGCAAGACATTTCTTCAACATCTTTCAATCCCTTTAGAAGAATTTGCATCCTTACTAACTTGAGCCTCTGATGTGTTATGTTTCACTCTCAGCCAAATTTTTCCATTGTCCCAATGCAGAGCAGTTGGTCAATCTAAAATGGTGGTAACTGATTTCACAATTACACGTTAGTTGTCCTAAAACTAGCATCTGTGACTGAAACTTTAAATTTGTTTATATTTCTTTCTGTATTACTTTAAATTTTACAATTCTCTTTCCTCTATATTTTTTCCAGACACATCAGTTCATCACTTTGAAATTCAGCTTTGCTCAACATCTTGATATGTGTGCAGAATGCAACCAGCTCTAGCATATTCCCAACAAGGTACTTTTACACCCCCCTAAACCTCCTAAGCCAAGCCTTCACAGTCCATGTTTCTCTCTCATCCAGGCCTTTTATATTTTCACCATAATTGTCCTTTATACTCTGCTTACGGTACTGAAAAGCATCTGTAGTTCAAACTTTCTATTCCTTTCACCCTGGGTAATAAAACAGTTCCAAAAACAAAGTACTTCATGCTCAGATTTGTTGCAGCCTTGAACAGCTCCTGATATTCATTTTGTGTAGCAAGGACATTTTCATTCATGGGGAAAAGACCTAATCAGAAGTAAGTTATGGTAGGAAATTGTTTATTATTTTAGAGTTACAGTTTTTGGGAAAAGCTTCATCATAGCGGAGGATGTCAGCCAGGTCACATCACTTGTCAAGAGACAGAGAGAGCAAGAGGAAGTTAGCTCTAAACCTAGTAGATTGAACTACCAATCCTTCGGGCCATCTGTCAGTGATACACTGTCTTCAGCAAGGCTGTACCTCCAAAAGCCTCCACGAGCTGTAAACTAGGTAAAAAGCTGAATAACAAGCACTTGGAATGATGGGGGACATTTTACATTCAACCACCACAAACTGTGTGAGTTACTATTTTATCTTGAATCTTTTATTATTTCTTTGTTTTACTGTCATGAAATTGTCACAATAATGTGCCAAGAAAAAATTCTTTGCTAGTGAGTGTTTAGGTTCTTAAATATCTCTTAGGCTGGGTTCCTGCTTTTAATCCTCAATTTATTAATTTATCTTATGTAATATCATTAACTATCTCATTTTAAAATTTTTTTTTGTCACATATCCTTACCTTATATCCAACTGATTAGTTTTGATATTTTTGTCATGTCTCAGGATTCTGGTCTTGCTCAGTTTTGTTTGTAATTATTGATGTTAAAATAAAATGCTTGTTCAATTGTTTCAAAAGCAATTCACTTTACTTATTTAATTATTTCTTTTCCACCCACATTCCTTCTATATGCTCTTCCCATTTCAGCTTACATGTCACTTGTTGCCTTTTGGTCTTCACACTTCCTTTCCTTGATGTCTCTCATTACCCAGTTTTGCTCACCATTCTAGCTTTTTATGTTTTATCCATCTTTATATGTATAGCTATGGATAAGTTAGGACCTACAGATGAGAGAGATCTTGAGGATTGGGTTTTCTGAGTTTGGGTCTACTTCCTTATGATAATGCTTCCCAAATCCAGTAATTTTCTTACAATTTTATAATTTGATTTTTCTATATTGCTGAGTAAAATTCCACTGTGTGTAAGTATCACATTTTCATTATCCACTATCATCTGCAGAATATCCTCTAGGCTGGTTACTTTGCCAAACTGCTGTGGACAGAGCAGCAATAAACATGGAATATGCATATCTTGGTGGTAGAGAACAAAGTCCTTGGGATATACCCATGAGTGTGCCACTGGTTAATATGGTAGCGTTTTGAGAAACCTCTGTACTGACTTCCATGATGGCTGGGCTTGTTTGCATTCCCTCTTGCTGGGAGTAAGAGTTCTTCTTTGCCCACACTTTCAGCAACATTTGTTGTTAGTTTTATAGGTACTAGCCATATCACTATGAAGAGATTGTATCTGAAAGTGTTTTATTGGCATTTCCCTGATGGCTAGGGATGTTGAACACTTTTTTAAAACACATGGTGACCATTTCTGTTTCTTTTTGTGCAGTCTGTTCATTTTGTTAGCCCATTTTCTGATGTCTTAGTTTTTGGTGTTTAATTGTGTGGTTCTTTATAAACTCTGGATTCTGTCCTCTCTGCCTTAAATATAGCTGCAAAGACTTTACCTCATGCTGTAGTCTGTCTACATTCCCCCTTGAGATGATTCTCAGCCATGACCTGGTAAGACTGTGGCTTTCTTCTTAAATTCTAACTCTGACAAATCAGCTAAGTGGATTTAAGGCTTACAGGTGCCATGGATATGGTTGTCAATCACTTTTCTCCATGGATATAGTTCTTGTTTTATTGACTGTGTATTTCTTCCACAAACTCTCTTGAGTGTGTATGTGTAGAATATATAGTGTGAGTGGAGTGGATGCACAGAGAGGGTAATTGTTAATTATTGAATTAATCATATTTCAATTATAGTAAAATGTGTATTTTAGATAAATTATTTTCAGCAGCTACCTAAAGATTCATATGAAATTTCAAAAGATATTCTACACAGATGAGAAAAAAAAAAGTCCTTAAATTTATATGGCTGCAGAAAAGATATCAGAAAGTACAATAATCCTAATAAGATTTGCAAAACAATTTTATTGAGGAGAGTTCTATTTTATAGTTTTGAATAGAAAGCTAAGAGTTTTAGATGAAAATGTCCAAATGGAATTTCAAAGATTTTGGCATGGTACCTTGGATGTGATATCTCTCGATGCATATCATCACAATGGCAAATAGTATGATGTAAAGACCAGAAAATAAGGGATGAGAGCTGGAGAGATGGTTTAGCAGTTTAGGCATTTGCCTGCAAAGCCAAAGGTCCCAGGTTTGATTCCCCACGACTCATGTTAGCCAGATGCACAAGGCGGAACATGCATCTGGAGTTCGTTTGCATTGGCTGGAGGCCCTGGCTTATCCATTCTCTCACTCTCTCTCCCTCTTTCTTTGTCAGTAAATAAATAAATAAAAAGAAGAGAAAAGAAAAGAAGGGATGAAAGTAATCTAGCATTTTGAAATGGGCAAGCAATTAAGATCTACTAGTGACCAGTTTTTAATCAAGCTTCTTCAATACTACAACATTGAGAAGCCAGTCACCAATAGTTGAATCCTTGAGAGATTAATGACATCTGTACAGCAACTGATACTCAGAAGAAATTACACTATTTAAAATTATGTACAAATATGTTTAGTGCTTCTTATGTTTATGAACTTTCAAATATTAAATGCCAAGACTTTATTTCATGAGAGATTTTATAAATATAAGAGTTTACATGATCTGCAGTCCAGTGAAATACAAACATGTTATGTAATATCATTGTATTAACAAATTTATTTTCAACTCTGTCAGTTCCTCAATGGCTTCTCACTTAATGTACAAGGACCTTACATGGTCTGCACAATCTTAGCTTTAGTTGTCATTCTTCAATTGCTCCGAGAGACTAAAGATACTTTGAACCTTAATTTATACTGAAAACGGGTTAAGTTGAGGCCTCACCTAATTTCAAAGGGTATTATTCTTCTATCTCTTAATCACACCATCACAGTACCTCTGAATATTGCTTGAGCACTTAAATGCAAGCTTTTTAGTCAGGCCAAAACACATTTGCTCTATTCAGCAGTATTCTATAGCAGGTTTCATAAAACAATCTGAAGAATGGATCATATACATTTTATGACATCAAGACTTATGGGAGCAAAACACACAATAAATTAGTGGGTTTTTTTGTAAATGTTTTATTTGCTAGCTTTAGAGGTGTGTGTGGAAATATTTATTTTTGCTAAAGCAAACTCCAGAGGCATATGCCACTTTGTGAAACTGGCTTACAGAGGGTTCTGGGGAATGGAATCTGACTTGAAGGCTGTGCAAGGAAGTGAAAAATATCATTAGAGAACAAATAAGAGTTGTGCACTTAAACAAATAGGGCATTTAAAAATATTCAGAGGTGACGATAATGCAAGGGTGGCTATGGGATCTACACTAATGCATGTGAGTTAAAATGTAAATTCCATTAGTTGAACAATGTTTTTTCTTGATCCTCTGAAGGGAATTTCTATTGGGTCTTAATAAAATGACATAACACGTGGGGGAAAAGATGCAGTTTAGCTCCTCTCAGACCCTGGTCTGGGCTCCCTGTGCAGACTGTGTGCGGGGGAGGGGGGAGGGAGAGGATGGGGGGTGGGCACTGTAGAGTGAGTAGGCTAGAACCCTGTTTTCTGGCTCCTTCCAGTAGCCTGATCTGGGTTCTCTGTTAAGACAGTGTGCAGACTGGTGATATGGTGTGCAGTGGGTAAGCCAGACCCCTGTCTCCCAGATCCTCCAAGCACTGTGGTCTGGGCTCCCTGTGCAGGCTGTGTGTAAGCAGATGCAGCAGTGTAGAGTGAGTAGACCAGATCCCTATTTCTCAGATCCTCCCAGTGACCTGGTCTGAGTTCTCTGCCTGGACTGTGTGCAGGCGAGCATGGCAGTGTGGACTGAGTAGGCCAGATGCCTGTCTCCAAGATCCTCCCAGCTCTTCACAATCCGTTATTCCTGGTAGGTCCCATTGTCCCTTGCTTGGCAAGGCCTGCTTCCTGAGTGAGCTGTGGAATCAGGCCTTTTGCTCTGTTATTCTGACTGGCCACTGGGTACCAATATCCCTGATCACCTGAGTCAGAAGGTGCCCAGGACAAAGTACAGAAATCTGCATTCTCTTCAATAACATAGTCTCCCTAAAATGGGTAGACAACAATGCAAGAAAACTAAAGAAAGTCAGAAAACTCAGGAATTCCATCAAAGATGCCCAGTCCTGGACTTCTGGTTAAGATGGTGGCATAGGTACCACACCAAAGAAGCCTAGGGGGTAAAGAGACAGAAAAATCTCAGTAAAATACACACTTTTACTAAAAAATGAGGTGTATAGGAAATTGAGATGGTAGCGGAGAAGTAGTAGAGATCCACAGCATCCAGAGCCTGCACGGGCTGACAGAAGAGGCTCCGGCAGTTCAGCCGAACACGGCGGTGGCAGTGGCAGACCAGGAAGCCGCCAGACTCAGCTTGAGCCACAGGAAAAGCCAGGTGAGGGGAGCTTCCACTCCCACCAGAGCTCTCCGCGAACTCAAGAAACGTGAAGGGAGAGTGGCAGTGAACAAAGGAGGAGCAGATCGCAAGGTAGAAGAACATGTGGAACAGGGAGAGAAATAGAGCAGCATCAGCTCCCTCCCCTCCCCCACCATCAGTGTCCAGCTTCAGTGAACAGAGCAGCGGTCCTGGGACCCAGCCACGTCAACGTGAACTGACAGCGGCACCAAGCAGGAGCAGAGAATACTGGGATTACACCAGGGAAGGGTCTCGCCTGGTCACAAGCTGACTTGGAACCTCAACAGATCAGAAATATTAATCTCCTTGTTGTCAGGATTAAGGGTGTGGGTGGGGCACCACACACCCTAAGGGACAGATAGAGGATCTGGTTGTCATAATACCTACTTTTGGATAAATACTCTGAACAGGAAAATTGAAATACTTCCTTGCATTCTATCTAACAACAATACAAATCAATAGCAAGAAAGGCCATAGAGCATACAAAAAATCATGGAAATTAAACAACACATTATGAAATGATGAATGGGTCAATGAAGAAATCAAGAGGGAAATCAAAAAATTTATAGAGTCAAACAATAATGAGAACACAACATACCAAACTGTCTGGGACACAATAAAGGCAGTCCTCAGAGGTAAATGTATAGCTTTAAGTGCTTATATTAAGAAATTAGAAAGGTTGCAAGTAAATTACCTAATGCTTCACCTTAAAGCCTTGGAAAAAGAACAAGGCAAACACAAAATCACTATACGGGAAGAAATAATATAGATTAGGGCAGAAATTAATGAAATAGAAACTAAAAAACAAATCCAAAGAATCAATGAAACAAAGAGTTGGTTCTTTGAAAGGATAAATAGAATTGATAAATCTGACCAAAAGAAAGACAGAAGAGATAAAAATTAATAAAATTAGAGATGAAAAAGGTAACAACACAACAGATGCTAGAGAAATTCAAAAAGTCATAAGGCCATACTATAAAAGCATATACTCCACAAAGTATGAAAATCTGAAAGAAATGGATGATTCCTTGGATTTATACAACCTACCTAAATTAAATCAAAATGAGATTAATCACTTAAATAGACCTATAACAAGCATGGAGATCGGAACAGTTATCAAAAAATCTCCCAACTAAAAAAAGCCCAGGCCCAGATGGATTCACTGCTGAATTTTACCAGACCTTCATTGCTTCTTAAGCTTTTCCATAAAATAGAAAAAGGAGTAATTCTACCAAACTCCTTCTATGAAGCCAGCATCACCCTGATACCCAAACCAGGAAAAGATAGAACAACAAAAAAAGAAAATTACAGACCAATCTCCCTCATGATGCAAAAATTCTCAACAAAATATTGGAAAACAGAATACAAGAATATATCATAAAGATCATTCACCCTGACCAAGTAGGCTTTATCCCAGAGATGCAGGGATGGTTCAACATACACAAATCTATAAATGTAATACATTGTATAAATGGACTGAAGGACAAAAATCAGATGCTCATCTCATTAGATGCAGAGGAAGCATTCAACAAAATCCAACAACGATTCATGATAAAAGTCCATCTGAGACTGGGAATAGAAGGAACATATCTCAAGATAATAAAGGCCATTTATGACAAGCCTACAGCCAACATATTACTAAATGGGGAAAAACTGGAAGCTTTTTCACTAAAATCAGGAACAAAACAAGGGTGTCCAGTATTCCCACTTTTATTTAATATCATACTGGAAGTCTTAGCCATAGCAATAAGCAAGAGACACACATAAAAGGGATACAAATTGGAAAGGAAGAAATCAAGTTATCATTATTTGCAGATGACATGATTCTATATATAAAAGACTCTAAAGATTCTACCAGCAAACTGTTAGAGCTGATAAACACCTACATCCATGTAGCAGGATACAAAGTAAATACACAAAAATCAGTAGCATTCCTGTATGCTTACAACAAACACACAGAGTCTGAAATCAGAGAATAACTCCCATTCACAATTGCATCAAAGAAAATAAAGTACCTTGGAATAAAAATAACCAAGGAAGTAAAGGAACTCTACTATGAAAACTATAAAACACTCAAGTGAGAAATTGCAGAAGACACTAGGAAGTGGAAAAACATCCCTTGTTCCTGCATTGGAAGAATCAATATGGTGAAAA
The DNA here is from genome assembly GCF_020740685.1 of Jaculus jaculus. NCBI lineage: Eukaryota > Metazoa > Chordata > Mammalia > Rodentia > Dipodidae > Jaculus > Jaculus jaculus. Next base: position 3,601,663 of record NW_025423515.1, on the reverse strand, counting down.
TGGCAATCTTCCCAAAAGCAATCTACACATTTAATGCCATTCCCAGCAAAATTCCAAAGACATTCTTCATGGAAATAGAAAAAACAATCCAAAAATTAATTTGGAATCACAAAAAACCCTCAAATATCTAAAATAATACTGAGCAACAAAAATAATGTGGGAGGTATCACCATACCTGATTTTAACCTATACTACAGAGCCATAGTAACAAAAACAGCATGGTACTGGCAAAAAAAGCAGACATGTAGATCAATGGAACAGAATAGAGGACCCAGATAAAAGACCAGGTAGTGATAGCCACCTGATATTCAATAAAGATGCCAAAAATATTCACTGGATAAAAGATAGCCTCTTCAGCAAATGGTGCTGGGAAAACTGGCTATGTATCTTTAGAAGGATGAAAATAGATTCTTCTCTCTCTCCATGCACAAGAATTAAATCCAAATGGACTAAAGACCTTAACATCAGACCTGAACCTCTGAAATTGCTAGAGGAAAAAGTAGGGAAACCCATTCAACATATTGGTCTTGGAAAAGACTTTCTGAATACAACTCCAATTGCTCAGGCAATAAAACCACAGATTAACCATTGGGACCTCATGAAACTACAAAGATTTGTACTGCAAAGGACACAGTGAAAAAAGCAAAGAGGCAACCTACAGAATGGGAAAAAAATCTTTGCCATCTATATATGTGATAGCGGATTAATATATAGGATATACAAAGAACTCAAAAGTTAAATAACAAATCAAACATGCCAGTTAAAAAATGGGCTATGGAACTAAATAGAGAGTTCTCAAAAGAAGAAATACAGATGGAATATAAGCATCTAAAAAATGTTCTGCATCCCTAGTCATCAGGGAAATACAGATTAAAATTACATTGAGATTCCATCTCACTCCTGTCAGATTGGCTACCATCATGAAAACAAATGATCATAAATGCTGGCAGAGATGTGGAAAAAGAGGAACCCTTCTACACTGCTGGTGGGAATGCAATCTGGTCCAGCCATTGTGAAAATCAGTGTGGAGGTTCCTAAAACAGCTAAAAATTGATCTACCATATGACTCAGCTATAGCACTCCTAGACATATATCCTAAGGACTCATCCCATTTTCTTAGAAGTACATGCGCAACCATGTTTATTGCTGCTCAATTCCTAATAGCTGGGAAATGGAACCAGCATAGATATCCCTCAACTGATGAGTGGATAATGAAGCTGTGGCACATTTATAAAATGGAGTTATACTCAGTGGTAAAGAAAAATGAAGTTATGAAATTTGCAGGAAAATGGATGGATCTGGAAAGGATTATACTAAGTGAGGTAACACAGGGCCAGAAAGCCAAGCACCACATGTTCTCCCTCATATGTGGATCCTAGCTACAGATGAGTGGGCTTCTGTGTGAGAAGGAACAAACTCAGTAGCAGAGACCAGTAGGTTAAAAAGGAGATATAAAGGAAATAGAAAGGATGGGAGGAGGGTACTTAATAGGTTGGTATTGTATATATAAGTAGAAGAATAGATTAAGGGTGGTGAATAGGCCTAACGTGAGGTCAGGGGAAGAGACTGAATAACGGAAAGGTGGAGGGAGGGTGAATCAAAAATCTAAGAGAATGCAAATAAATCATATAGAATCCTCCAGTTTCAGATAATGGAACAATCAGGAACCATATATAGTTGTGAGAAAATTTTCAGTGACAGGGATGGGATACCTTCCAGTGAGTTGTTGGCCAGGGAGGTCCCTGATGCCACCAAAACATTATAGGCCATTGCCAAGGCCCTTGGTTTCCCACCTGGAATAGAAGGTAAGACCCTATTGCTGAAGACTCCACATACTTGGGCTACAAGGCCACTGAGAAATCCTGCTGGAACTGAGCTGATAACCTCCTCCATGTAGACCAGCTGACAGAAAGCTGGAAGAAGCCATTCTACATGTAGTTCAATGGGAGAAAGAGATACCACCAATGAAGATACTCAACAGTGGACACTGCAATCCTTATAATTGGCCAGCCAAGCCAAATGAGCCAACGGGTGCAATAGTGGCATGTCTGTCATGGTGGAAACCAACTGCCTTCCAACTGGACTGGAGGCCTGCTCCATGGGGGGAAATACATCCCTGATACGGAAAACTTAAAACAGGGGTAGTCATGAGCTGTAGGGGTGTAACATCGGCTGATGTCTGGAAAAATGTATATACTATGCTTATCAAACTGCCCAGTAAGCACTTCTCTTAATATTCATACCCTTATATTAATGCTACCCTCACTTTGGGTAGAGAATCTTCTCTTTTCAGATGGCAGTAACCTTGGGATGACTCAGAAGGTATCATAGTGCTGGAAAGAAGTGACTGGAGTACTGAGTAGCATCTTGATTACACCTTCCAAGGCTCAGGATCTAATGTAGAAGAGGTGGCAGAAAGAATGTAAGAGCCAAAGGAAGGGTAGGACTCCTTACAATGTGCTCCTTCAGACACAAAATGGCCTGGATACCCATGACGTCACAGTGCCTGACACTACACACACAAGACCATCATAATAGGAGAAAAAGATCATGACATCAAAAAAAAAAAAAAAAAAGAGACTGATTGAGATCGGGAGGGGATATGATGGAGAATGGAATTTCAAAGGGGAAAGTGGGGGCGGGGGAAGGGAGGGTATTACCATGGGATATTTTTTATAATCTTGGAAAATGTTAATAAAAATTGAGAAAAAAATAAAAAAGATGCCCAGTCCTAAAATGAAAATCTCTAATAAAACTATAGAGAAATCAACTGAAATTCATTCCCAAACTGAAAACACAACAAATGAGACCCTGATTTAAAAAAAAAAAAAAAAACCGCGGTCAAGATGGTGTCCACCTAACTGCGCCACAACTACTGGGGAAGGAGAGGCAGGGAATCGAGGGGTCACTGTGACCTTTAGGGGTGATTTATCTCTAATAGTTCACCAGTAGGAGGGTGCAGAGTGCAAAAAAGGGAACTGGCTGATTCCCAGGCTCTCACATAACCCACCTGTCTCCCAATCGCACAAAGTGGCCAGCCAAAGGAGTCCCAGCTTCAGGCTACTCTCACAGTAACTGCAGGAAAGGAGACCCAGACCAGCAGTTCCACCTGTGCCCCCGGGCACAGGCGATTGCTGGGATCCACGCCCTCTCTCTGCCCCTCGCCCTCTGCGAGGCACAGATTTCACCCCAAGCTCTGAGCGTCTTCAGACCTCCCTCACCCCTCCCACTCCCGTCCTCCTCCACCAGCCCTGCACGCGCCAACAATGAAATCCCTCCACTCTGCCCCGCCCATACTGGACTTCTGGCCACTCTGGGTGGCCTGCCCCTGACCTGGGACTTCAGATCGACTTGCTTGGCCTCCATGTGCCTTCTGACCTCTGCTCTGCTCCACCTGCTTTTGTGTGCCCTGCTCAGACCTGCACCTGCCCCCTGCGAATTCAGACCTGGTCTGCTCCACTCTGCCCTGCCCCCAGGCAAGTCTTGACCCTCCCCACTCTATCCAGAAGCAACAAACCCAGCGTTCCACCACCGCCCACCACGGTAGCTCTCTCCACCTTGCCCCATCACCCCCTAGACTTCCACCCACCTGCCATGACCGGCATCTTCTTTCCACCCACTCCTCTTGGCCCCTTCCCCACCCGTGCACCATCAGATACCGCCCTCTCATGAGCTCTGAACCCTCCGCTTTGGTCCACCTCCCAACACACCTGCTAGACTTCAGACCTCTACTCTGCTGGGCCCAGCACCAGCCCCCTGTGAATTCAGACCAACTCAGCCCCACACTGCTCTGCCCACAAGGGAGTCTTGACCCTGGACTCTCTGTTTAGACCCTGCACCACCTGCCCTTGAGATCCACACCTGCCCACATGAATTGTACCACTGCCCCCACCCATCTCCACCACAGTCCCATTCTCCCTGCTCCCACACCATGAGGGGAAGACCACAAGGCAAAAGAAATAACATAAAAAATCAAATGCAAGTAAATCCAATAAGATAGCACAGTCCTACCATGGAAGTCTCTAATCAAAACATAGAAGACATAATAGGATCAGTAACATGAAATGAAGTTATGAGCAATGAAACCCTGACCAAGTTATTGGTAGAACTTGCACAAAAGCAACAAAGGACTGATAATTTTATGGATGCTGCCATCACTAGACTAGACCTAATAAGAAAATAGAAGGGGTACAAACACAATTAAAGGATATAAAGGAATGCAAAAAAAATAAAAGAGGACCTAAAATCCCAGGTGGATATACTAAATTAAGACATAAAGAAATGCAAGGAAGAATTCCAAGAAGCATAAGAAAATCACAAAATGATGTGAAAAGGGAACTTGACAGAGGGATGGAAACTATACATAGAAAATTAGTAGAAAATGCAAACCTAATTGAACAAGCCCAAAACTCCTTAAAGGCTCTCAAGAACAGGGTCAGCCATGTGGAGGATAGAAACTCAGACCTGGGGCTGGAGAGATGGCTTAGCAGTTAAGCGCTTGCCTGTGAAGCCTAAGGACCCCGGTTCAAGGCTCGGTTCCCCAGGTCCCACGTTAGCCAGATGCACAAGGGGGCGCATGCGTCTGGAGTTCATTTGCAGAGGCTGGAAGCCCTGGTGCGCCCATTCTCTCTCTCCCCCTCTAACTGTCTTTCTCTCTGTGTCTGTCACTCTCAAATAAATAAATAAAAAATTAAAAAAAAAAAAACAAAAAGAAACTCAGACCTGGAAGATAAAATAGAGGAAACAGTTCGAGAGTGCAAAAGTTTCAGTAATTTTCTGTGAACAGAACATGAGGGAAATGTGGGATACCCTCAAATGTCTCAACATTAGGATCATAGGAATACCAGAAGGGGAAGAAATTCAGACCACATGCATGGAGAACTTATTTAACAAAATAATCATAGAAAACTTTCCCACTCTCTCAAAAGCAAGGCCCATCAAGATAGGAGAAGCTAACAGAACTCCAAAGAGATTGGACCAAAAGAGAAATTCTCCACAACATATTGTCATTAAGACTCTAAACATTGACATCAAAGAGAAAGTCCTAAAAGCAGCTAGGGAAAGAACAACACATCACATTTAAAGGTAACCCCATCAGAATCACTTCAGACTTCTCAGTGCAAGCCAGAAATGGCCTGGAATGGAAGGTGCAAAGTCTAAAAACTTATGGTTTCCAACCTAAACTACTATACCCAGCAATTGTGTCTCTCACAACAGATAGTGAAAGAAAAACTTACCATGATAAAACTCAGCTTTAAAACTATCCGAACACAAAGCCAAACCTACAGAGAGTACTTCATGGAATGCTCCATATGGAAGATTCAAATAACCAACTTCAACTGCCTACAAGAAGCAGATCACAATAACCAAACTTGGAGAAGGCACAAAAAATTTCAAAGACCATGAAAACACAAAACCACATAAGCCAACATAATATGGCAGGGATCAAATCGAACTTCACAGTCATTACCCTAAATATCAATGGCCTTAATTCACCCATCAAGAGACACAAGTTAACAGGGTGGATCAGAAAATTGGATCCTTCAATCAGTTGTCTTCAAGAAACCCACCTTACCACCACAGATAGATACCTCCTCAGGGTGAAAGATTGGGAAATAATATTCCAAGAAAATGGGAATAAGAAACAAGCAGGTGTAGCCCCACTACTATCGGATAAAATAGACTTCAAGCCAAAACTAAACAGAAAAGACAAAGAAGGCCACTTCCTACTGATCATGAGAACTATTCAGCAAGAGAATATTACAATCAACAATCTTTATGCACCAAACACAGGGGCACACAATTCATAAAACAAAACCTACTCAACAATAAAACAGAAATAATAACCAACACCATCATAGTTGGAGACTTTAATACATAATTATCAGCAATAGATAGATCATTCAAACAGAAACTCAACAGGAAAGTGAGAGAACTCAACCAAACCATAGAAAATTTAGACCTAACCAACATCAATAGAACATTCCACCCCAAATCCATGGACTACACATTCTTCTCAGCAGCACACAGAACCTTCTCTAAAATAGATCATCTACTGGATCACAAAACCTACCTCCATATGTTTAGGAAGATTGACATAATCCCCTGCATGATAGCAGATCACAATGCTGTATTGCTAGAAATTAAAAACAAAACACCCACCAAAAATCCCACTGGCTCCTGGAAATTGAACAGCACACTTTTAAACAATAAATGGGTAGTGGGACAAATAAAACATGAAAAAGAGAAATTTCTAGAAATGAATGTCAATGAGAACACATTGTACCAAAACTTATGGGATACAATGAAGATGGTCCTCAGGGGAAAATTGATAGTACTAAATGCAATCATAAGAAAGAGAAAGAAATCCCAAATCAATAACCTAACCATCCACCTAAAGGCACTGGAAAAGCAAGAACAATCCAATCCATAAAGGTCCAGGTATAGAGATAATTACAATAAAAGCAGAAATTAATGAATTGGAAACTAAGAACACAATTCAGAAAATTGATGAAACAAAAAGTTGGTTCTTTGAAAAAATAAACAAGATTGACAACCCTCTTGCCAATTTGAGCAACAAAACAGAGGTGCTTCAAATTAGCAAAATTAGAAATGAAAAAGGAGAGATCACAACAGACATAAGTGAAATTGGGAGAATCATTGGGTCCTACTTCAAAAACCTGTACTCTACAAAATTGGAAAATATAGAGGAAATGGATAAATTCCTAGACACATACCATCTACCAAAGCTAAACTCAGAGCAGATTAATCTCCTAAACAAACCTATCACACCCATCGAAATTGAAACAGGGATGAAAAAAATCCTCCCCCTCAGAGAAGAGTCCAGAACCAGATAGCTTCTCAGCTGAATTCTATCAAACCTTCATGGAAGAACTGAAACCAATCTTTCTCAAACTATGCCACACAGTTGGAGATCAAGGAAAACTCCCCAACTCCTTCTATGAAGCTACTATCGCCCAAATACCAAAGCCAGGCAGAGATGCCAAGAAAAGAAAACTACAGGCCTATTTCCCTGTTGAACTTAGAAGCCTAGATCCTAAACAAAATCCTCACAAACCGAATTCAACAACACATCAAATCCATTATCCACCTTGATCAAGTGGGCTTCATCCCAGAAATGCAGGGGTGGTTCAACATACAGAAATCTGTCAATGTAATACACCACATAAACAAGGCTAAACATAAAAACCGCATGATCATTTTGATAGATGCAGAAAAGGCCTTTGACAAAATATAACATCACTTCATGATCAAAACATTGGAGAGAATCAGCATGATCGGTCTACATCTTAACACAATTAAGGCTATGCACAAAGCTCCTAAAGCCCAAATAATACTTAATGGAGAGAGACTGAAGGAATTCCTATTGAGATTGCGAGCAGGACAGGGGTATCCACTCTCACCTTTGCTCTTTAATATAATACTGGAAGTCATAGCTCAAGCAATAAGACAGGAGAAAGAAATAAAGGGGATGCAATTTGGAAAGGAAGATGTCAAGTTAGTGATATTGGCAGATGTAAGAGACCCAAGAATCTCCATTCCAAAACTCTTAAAGGTGATAACATTCTTCAGCAAAGTAGCAGGATACAAAATCAATGCACAAAAATCAGTAGCCTTTCTATATCAAATGACAAAGACACAAAGAAAGAAATGTGACATTATCCTGTTTTCAATAGCAACAAAAAATAAAAATACCTTGGAATAACATTAACTAAGGAAGTAAAAGGTCTATACAATGAAAACATAAAAACACTCAAAAAAGAAATTGATGAGGACTTCAGAAAATGGAAAGACCTCCCATGCTCCTGGATAGGTGGAATTAAACACTGTAAAAATTGCAAACCTTCAAAAGGCAATCTACACAACCCATATACCCCAACAAGGAGGGTCCCAGTGGAGGAGGGAGGTTAACAATGGTGTCAACTTGAATGTATTCACTGACTACAAAAATAATAATAAATAAATTATAAAAAAATTTATTTTCAAATATGTAAATTTCTCAATGTCAGCTATTTCTTTTCACGTGATGGACAAGATCCTACCATGGTCTGCACAACCTTAGTGCTATGTATCAGTCTTCAAGTTCTCCAGTGGATTCCAGACACTTTGATAACCTTAGTGTATACTGAAAACAGGTTACTGTAAGGCCTGTGCTTCTTCAAAAGGTTAATGTTTTTATATCTCTTAATCATATCCTCACTCTGCCTCTGAATATTTTTTGAGCGCTCAACTGCAACCTTTTAGCCAGGGTCAAAGACATGTACTTTATTCAGATATATCGTATAGCAGATTGCCATTGAACAATCTGAATAGTGGATAAAATGCATTTCATGTGATCAAGATTGATAGTACTAAAATACACAGTATATTAGCAGTGCTTTTTCTGAAAGTTTTCATTTATTAAATTGAAATAGGTGTGAGTAAATGATTATTTTAGCTACTGCAAATGCCAGAAACATATGCCAGTTTGTGAAACTGGATTTCAGTGTGTGTATGAGGGGGGTGGGGGATGGAACCTGGCTTGAAGGCTGTGCAAGGATGCTGACAACCATCATTAGAGAACAAAAAATACTTATACACATGAACGAATATCTTACCATTTTCTAATATTTAATGCTTACAACAGTGCAAGGTTTTCTTTGGAATATACATTAATACGTGTGTGTGTGTGTGTGTGTGTGTGTGTGTGTGTGTGTGTGTAGTGTTGAGATGGAAATCAGCTCTGAGAATGGGTAGAATGTCTCACCAACATACATGATCATTTTTACTAACCAGTGTGGAATGTGTATTTTCATTGTATGTATAAGTATATTATGTATAATTACAAGAGAAGAAACTGAAACCCACAGGGGAGTTCTTATCTTTATGATGTCTGAAGGGATTTATAAATATTACGAAGGTTTTACAGCATCCTAATGGCCTGGCCTTGGCCACCCTGACAGCCCACTTTTAAAGGAATAGTAGAGACAAAGCACCCAGTAAGGACTAATTACAAGTAGCTGGGTGCTTCTGCTCCTACCAGGCCCAGGAGTCTGAGGGAAGTAAAGGGAAGGGGAGAAGAAGGACTTTGAAGACCACACAGGTGCTTGGTGGAGGTGGGGAATTGGGGGAAGCCCCTACTGGAGAAACTAGATAGGGCTTGGCAAGGGAAGGTATTATTGATGGGATGAGGGCGCTGATCCCAGACATTCCTCTCTCGCTGTTTAAGGCTTGAGCTGGAATGGTGATTTCTAGAGAAAAGTCCCTCAGTGGGCTCTGGAGACAATGCACTTGGTGATTGCCCAGTGTGGGGAGGAAAGTGGTACTTGGACACAGGATGTTTTGTAAGAAACATCTAGAAGCAAGAAGTCAGGCTAGAGACATGGGAGGCATAGCTTCATGTGTGGTGTAGGTGAAACCTGGATTCTGAGCAGCTGCTTTCAAACTGGAGGTGATTCCAGCTCAGAGCTAAGTCCAAGCAGAAATGGGCACAATGTATCTTGCTGTTGAGGTCTCTAAATTTGGAGGCAGACATGTGGAGGATTGATGTGGGGCATGGGCAATGGCAGTGATAGAAAGTAGCCTAGGATCCAGAAATATTTTTTGGAGGAGGGGCCTGGGGTTCTGTGCAGATGGGCACAGTGATTCTCATATGTCATCCCAGCACTCAGGAAGCACAGACAGGAGGATCGTGAGTTCCAAGCCAACCTAGGATATGTATAGCAATACCTGGTCCCAAAAACTATTCTTGGGGACTAGGCTCATTGGGTAGTGTTTTCCTTGTAACCCTAAGGACCTGAGTTTGATCCCCAGAACCCATATAAAAGAAGCAGGTGTGGTGCTGCAAGCTTGTAAACCTACCACTGGGAAGGTGAGATAGGAGAGTCCCTGGGACTGAGTGGCCAGCCAGACTAGCATAATTAGTGAGTTTCAGCCCAGTGAGAGGCCCTATGAAGGACTGAAAATGGCATTCCTGGAAATAACACACAAAATTGTCTTTTTATCCCTACTGACTGTGTGTATGCATACTTGCATACACACATGCACCGCACACACCTAAACATACAAATACACATCCACACACATATCCCATTTTTTAATTAATTTATTTATTTGCAAGCAGAGAGAGGTAGAGAAGAGATACAGACAGATAGGCTAGGCACTCCGGGTGCCCCATCCTCTGCAAATGAATTCCAAACACATGTGCTACTATGTGGATCTCATTTCAGGTGAGTGTGAGGAAAACAAACTTCAGTTGCTAGACTTGGCAGGCAAGCTCCTTAACCTGTAAGCAATCTCCCCAGTCCATATAACACATTTTTAACAAAAAGCATGCTTTGGGGCTGGAGAAATGGCTTGGCAGTTAAGCGCTAGCCTGTGAAGCCTAAGGACCTTGGTTTGAGGCCCAATTCCCCAGGAGCCATGTAAGCCAGATGTGCAATGAGGTGCATGCATCTGGAGTTCGTTTGCAGTGGCTGGAGGTCCTGGCATGCCCATTCTCTATCTATGTGCTTCTTTCTCTGTGTCTGTCTATTGCTCTCAAATAAATAAATAAAAACAAACAAACAAACAAAAAACTAAAAAAGCATGCTTGGGAGACAGAAATAGATGTTGAGAAAGAAATATAGTTAAAGCAGGTTTAGGGTGAGTAGGAGACCCAGGAAGGTAAAAAGCGTATTCAAGAGATCCTGTCAATGAATGAATCTCATACAACAGAAAGCCCAAAGATTATGCTGAGAACATTCTGGAAACTTTTAGCAGCTGAACAGGCCAGATTCCAGCTGAGCAGAGGGTGGCAGGAGTAGTAACAAGAAGCTTTCCCTAGAGGCCAAGGGAAGAAATGAGCACATCTGGGCCATAGAGAAAAATGGCCTGGACTTGGATGAAATGACTGGGCCTACAACAAGTACCAGGGCCTGCATGCCAGACACTCTGCAGACTTCCTGCCTTGGTTGAGAAATGTCTTGACTAATTATCCTGGCTTTGCTGTGGGTACCAGGAGGGTGGGGCTGTTAGCCAGCATCATGATGCTCTGGGACCTGAGTCCTAGCTGGCTGACCTTTTGAGAAAGTGGCAACTGGTCCCCTACAGGTACCCAGAAGATCCTGGAAGAGAGCAGAAGGTGGAGCCAGTCCTAGTGTCTTCTCAATGTTCAATCAGACTCGGAACCAGCAGCTTAAAGAGGTTGAGAGGACCATTGAGGATTAACAGAACAAACACATGAAAATTATTCAAGTAGAACTGGAGAGATGGCTCAGTCGTTAGGGTGACTGCTTGCAAAGCTAGATGGCCTGGGTTCAGTTCCCCAGTATCCATGTAAAGCTAAATGCACAAAGTGGCTTGTGTATTGGCATTTGTTCACAGTGGCAAGACGCCCTCATACATCCTGCTGCACACATTCTCTCTCTCCCTTGCAAATAAATGAATAAAAATGTTTCTAAAATAAAATTATTCAGGAGACCTTGGTGGCTGTACATGTTGTCATCATTCTCCCTGGCCAACACGTCATGTTTCTTTGCCTGGAGATGTGAGTTCCTGCCCCTTTACCTAAACCTGAGTGTATGGCATGTGACCTTAGGTAAGGCTTTTCCCTCTCCGAGCCTCAGCTTCCCACTTTGGGTTGATTTTGTCATGAAATGAGGAACAGAATGTGGAGCTTTCCAGCATGCTGTATTACAGGAAGCACTCAGAGGCAGGGCACTACAAGCTTGGGGATGGAGGAGCCTGACACTCAGAGAGAAATGTATAACCAAAGATAAAAAAAAATACCTCAAATATAAATAACCTATTAAGGGTTATTTTAAAATCTGGAATATATGAGTAAATTCTAAGAAAAAATATTTTTGTACAACCTTTCATGACACCCAATGGCTCTCTATTATCAAGGTTAAATGCTGTTTATATGTTTCTGATGACTCTGCTAACATCTCGTCTGTTTGACAAGCCATGTTGAATATTACTATGCCATTTGATGAACAGTTCTGGAAAAAAATCTCATCTAGCTCATGCTCAGTTGGTCCTGAAATAAAGGGGGATAGAATTAGGGTAACAGAATCCCTGAAGGCATAAAGGACAGGAAAGTTTTTATTATCTCTTGCCCAGTTCCAAAGAACTGTTTTCCCATGTGTCTGCTGTGTCCCTGGCTCTGCAAAGTACAGGCCTTGCCCTCTTTGTTGCCAGTGAAGTTATGTCTCTCTGCCTGTCCAGATCTAAGCCAGCCAGAGCTGAATGCCTGCATAGTATTTCCATAATCAGGACCAGTTGTGTCAAGACACCTACTCTCCTTTGATGTAAAAGGAGTAACCACCCCATACATAAATATTTTCTCTCCCACTTATTGTACTCCAGTATTAGTTGCTTCACAGATGTATCTCTACAAGAAAAAGTTGGCCTACAAACTCTGCCTGAGCAAACCCCTTTCACCAACCGAAAGAGATCTTCATCCCTCTGCTAGTGGGCCTTGGCATTGCACTGTCTCTGTGTGTCTCCAGTGACCAACAGCCTTGAATCTCTCCAGAGACAATTGAACTTTCTCATGAGTGTGGTACTTCAAAACCATCTAACCTTGGACTTCATTACTGCTGAATAAGGAAGGGGGCATGTATGGTCTTTGAAAAAGTATATTGTTATTTCTGTTAACAAATTAAATCATGTTAAGTGGCTTGACTGCTACAAGCCTTAGGACCCCATCACCTAGTTCTATAACCCTTTAGTTACTTGGCTTCTCCTTACCCCCTCCTTACTATAGGAACCCTATTGCTTATAGCCCACTGTCTCATCAAATTTCTCACATAACAAATTACTAATATTCCTAAGGTTGCTACCAATCAGGTCCTTGTATACCACCAAACTCTATCTGGACCTATGGCAAATTACAAATAACTCATTCAAGATGACACTTCCCCATTATAAAAACAAAGAGGGAGTTGCTGGGCACTGCCAGGCACAGGCTGGAGCCTTCACGAGAGGGGCCTCAGCTTCCAGGCACTGCTAAGGACCCCCAGTTTATAGAAGGCCACTCCCTATCCAAGCTTGGCACACCTGAACGAAGGCTTTGCCCATAGCCCTGTGACCTTTGGCCAGTTGCCTAGGAAACTCCTTATCAGCCCATGCCCCTGAGTCCCTAGATCACCTGACATGCCCCTCCCCCACCATTGCCTATGTGCAGGAATGAATGTCTCCATTTGCTAATCAGGCATTAGCAAGGGACCTTGTGCATCCAATCCCCTTAGGGCCCTCAACTGCCTATAAAACCCATTTCCCTGACAATAAATGGAGAGCTGTTCACCGAAACTCCCTCACAACAGTCTTTACTTTCATGTACTCACCACCCTGATTGCCTGGGATGCCTTTGGAGGACCACAGCCAGCCCAAGGACCCAGGAACCCACAAATCTGACCAGAAGAAAAGGAAAAAAGACACAAATTAATATAATTAGAAATGAAAAGGGCACCATCACAACAGATATCAGAGAAATTAAAACAAATCATAGGGACATACTGTAAGAACATATACTCTACTGACAACCTTCTCCATGTAGACCAGCTGACAGAAAGCTGAAAAAGCTTCACTGCATACAGATCAATGGGAGAGGGAGAAATAATCAGTGGAGATACTCAACAGTGGACATTTCAAGCCGTAAATTTGGCCAGCCAGGCCAAATGAGCCAACAGGTGCAATAGTGGCATGTATGTTATGGGGGAAATCAACTGCTCTCTAATTGAACTGGGGGCCCACTTCATGAGAGAAAATACATTCCTGATACTGAAAACCTACAACAGGGGTAGTCATGAACTGTGGGGTATAACATCTGCTGGTTTCTGACTAAATGCATACACTATGCTCACCAAGCTTCCTGATAAGCACTTCTGTTAATATCCATACCCATATGTTATTGCTACTCTCCCTTTTTTTCCTCCACTTTTTTTTAACTCTCACTTTTGGTTAAAGAAAATTCTTTGTTCAGATGGCAGTGACCTCTATTATGACTCAAAAGTTACCATAGTGCTGAGAAGAAGTGACAGAGGAGTGCTCAGCACTGAAACATCTTTGTCACATCTTCCAATTCTCAGGGTCCATTGTGGAAGAGGTGGTGGAAGAATGTAAGTGCCAAAGGAAGGGTAGGACTCCTTACATGCACTCCTCCAGACACAAAATGGTCTGGATATCCATGATCTCAGTGCCTGACTCTACCAACACAAGACCATCATAATAGGAGGAAATGATGATGACATCAAAATAAAACAGACTGAGAGGGTAAAGGGGTATGATGGAGACTGGAGTTGCAAAGCAGAAAGTATGTGGGGGATTATCATGTGTTATTGTCTACAATTATGGCAGTTGTCAATAAAAAATATTTGAAAAAGATGCAGATTTCTGGGCTGGAAGGTTTGGACATGGGCGTTCTTCTGCTTTCTATGTTCAGCTTAACATTTCATCCACGATGTGTCTTCTCCTCGGGTTAACTGTCATTGCCAATCACCCATTGTGTATCCTAACATTAATGTCCAAGTTCCCTGCTATAACCCTTTTCCCTGAGAGACCCAGCACCCATGCATGACCTTGAGTTTCTCCTCTCCCAGTCTCGTCTGTGTGTTTTCTTTAGGTTCTTGTCATAACATGGCTAATAATGTGGTGTGAGGATGGATGTGACCTCTTGTCTTCAGACGGGCTCTTGTTATCATTGATAATCACTGTCTCTCCAGTGGTATACTAGTAAAAGTTAAAACTAGCACAGACAAATCTTTTCAAAACAAGATTTATGGACTTTAAAAAGATAATTAATACCACCTTGAACCTTTTCACCTGAAAGAGGTGAAGAGAAAGCAGAGACCCCACCCAGGGAAGATTTGCAGAACTACCCCATGTGTGAAGAAAAAGCACCAGGCTAGTTGTGCATCTAGGATAGTCTACAGCAAAAGATGGTTCTTGAGAGAGAATTCCTTAATAGCAGCCCAGGCAGGTCCCACGACAAGGATTCAAACCATGTCAGCCTAGCTATGTGAAGCATTTCCTGTTCTGACAGTTGTTGTCAAACCTATTTCAAGCTCATCCTGGAATACAGGACAACACATTCTAGAAGGAAAACCAGTTAATATTGGTGAATATGAAATAACAAAAAGGTGGTGAAAAGAATGTAAGAGCCACGGCAGGGTAGGACTCCTTACAGTACACATTTTCAGACACAAAATGGCCTGGATATGTATGACCTCACAGTGCCTGACACTACCTACACAAAGCCATTAAATAGGAGTAAAAGATGATATTAAAATAAAAGTGAAACTGGTTGAAAGGGAAAGGGGATATGATGGAGAGTGGAGTTGAGAAGGAGATAGTGAGCGGGGGGAGGAATTATCTTGATTTATGGTCTATAATTATGGAAATTGTCAATAATAAAAAAGAAAAAGAAAGGATAAATAATAAAACAACAAATAAGTCAGGTGTATTGGTGCATGTCTTTAATCCCAGAATTGGCGGAGGAGTTAGGAGGGTCATTGTTGAATTCGTGGCCAGTCTGAGATTTATTCTTGATCAGCCTGGGCTAGAGCAAGACCCTACCTCAAAAATAAATAAATAAATAAATAAAAGGAGGATGCTTGCTGAATGAGCCTATAAGACCAAGGTTAAACTCCCCAGGCCCCACATAAAGTCAGATGCACAAAACGGCATATGCATGTGCAGTTCATTGGCAGTGCCAAGAGCTCCTGGTGCACTCATTCATATTTTCTTGCTCTCACTGAAATAAATATTTAAAAAAGAAATAAATTGGAACCTTCAATTAATACCATATCCAAAAAATAACAAAATAGGGTCTAGAGAGATGGCTTAGTGGTTAAGATACTTGCATGAAAATCTAAACAACCGAGGTTCAAGTCCCCAAGAGCCACATAAGCCAGGTGCACAAGGTGGCACATTGCATCTCCAGTTTATTTGCAGTGGCCAAAGATCCTGGTGAGCCTATTATCATTATCTCTCTCTCTCTCTCTTTCACTCTATTCCTCTCAAATAAATAGACTGAAGATATAAATGTAGGGCCTAAAGTTGTAAAAACCAGAAGAAAACATGGAAAATATTTCAAGACATGGGTAGGATCTCTCCCTAGCCCATCTGACCTGGAGTTTACTATATACTCTCAGGCAGGTCTCAAACTCAAAGTGATCATCTTACCCCTACCTCCAGAATTCTGGGGTTAAAGGCATGCACCACCTTGCCCAGTCGATATTGTTTTTCAAACATGGACCCACTATGTAGCCTAGGCTGGCTTCATGCTAGAAACCCTGGAAGGTAGGGCCATATTTGAGAAAGGTGCTCTATGGAATCTTGGCTCCACCTCTTCCTCCTTTTGACTTCTTGTTTCCTGTCTGCCAAGAGGTGAGCAGGTTTGCTCTTCCCTGGTTTTGTGCCATCCTGATGCTCTGCTTCTCCAAAGGCCCAAAGCAATGGAGTCACCTGACTATGCACCAAAAACCTCTGAAACTGAGCCAAAAGTAAAATAAACCCTTCTTCCCCCAAATTGCTTGTTCAGCTAAATTAGTTTCAGAGGTAAAAAAGTGACTTACATATTTTCCATTAACATGAAAAATATGTATTTCTGGATAAAAATCCTTTGTCAGAAATCTGTGTATCTGTAATATTTTCTCCCATCCAAAGTCTAGTCTTTCCACAGTCTCAATTGTGTATTTTGATGGACAGTTTTAATTATGGCAGTCTAACTTAGTACTATGTATGTGATCTTAGATGCTTTGGCTGTGCTGGTTTAAAAAAATATTTGCTTGCCCTTTGTAGGAGACAGACTCAGGTTCACTAAGATAAACTTCCAGACCAGGCACAGTTATGGAGGAAGGGATTTATTGAAGCTTATAGATCCAGGGGAAGTTCCATAATGGCAGAAGAAGCTGGCCTGCCTTCACAGGCCCAAAAAGAGAGAGAGAAGCACAAGCCAAAAACCAAAAGCCAAAAGCCAAAAGCCACACAGCACACTTCAGGAACTCCAGCTAGGCACACTTTGCATTAGACTGAAATCTAAAACCCACCTTAAGTTCCACCCAGTGACACTGCCTCTGGCCAGGTGGCTGCAGATGCAAACTACAAACAATAAAAAACTGAATATATTGGGGGCCATCTATTCAAACCACCACACTCTTTAAGTGTTTCTTGAATTCATCTCACTTCCTTACCAGCCCTGCTGCTGTCCCTCTGTCTCTGAGCTCTTTCTCCTGATTGGTTCCGCCCTCCTCCCGACTGTTCGTATCTCGTGACTTCTGCTCCCTCTAGCCTCTTCCTTCCTTTAGTCTACATGACCCTTCCTGCCTGCGGATAGTCTTTTTTTTTTTTTTTTTTTTTTTTTCCTGAGGTAGGGTCTTGCTCCAGCCCAGGCTGACCTGGAATTCACTACGGAGTCTCAGGGTGGCCTTGAACTCACGGCGATCCTCTTACCTCTGCCTCCCGAGTGCTGGGATTAAAAGCGTGTGCCACCACGCCCGGCTCTCCATGGATAGTCTTATTCCATCTTGGCATCCCTAAGACTGGCATGAGCTCTCACATGTGCTAGGGGATCAATAAATCCCCCATTGCTTAAGGTCTTGGGATCCATCTGGGAAGTATTATACTGGTTATTAGCTCTACCCACCACCTCATCAAGAGAAGGGCTGGGCCAGGGTTGATAGTTTTTATCAGATCAAAGCAGGTGATCCATAGGTCTACCTCCCCAAACCCACATTTACCTCCTCACTGAAAAGGTTGGCCTGGGCCCTGGGCTTCTTTTTGATGTTATTTGTGGAGAGAAGTCATCATGTCTTGAGGTAAGAGCAGGCCTGAAGACATGCACATTAGCATGTGGCTCTTATGGATACTGGAAGCAAAAGGCCATGACCCATGGAACCTCAATGGGCAGGGCTGCTCTGAGCACTGAGGCCAGCTTTCTCCTTTGGAATCCCAACTTTCCTTCTAGAATTAAAGAGGGACTAAATAAATGAACTTGGAACCCCAGGAAGACCTTGGGATGGCTGAGATTCCCATGGAACCTATGGCCACAGGCACCCTAGGCAAATGTTCTACACTTGAACTCTCTACCCCTCACAGGAGGGTTTTACCCAGGTTCTTTACTTCTGATCTGTATCCTTGCCCTTGGGTCTCACTATGTATCCCAGGTTGGCCTTGAACTTGTCATCTTCATGTGTCAGCCTTCTGAGCACCTAGTATGACAGGCCTGGACCTCCAGACTTTGTTTTTGATGCCATGCCATTTTCAGTGACATCTATCCAGCACTTCCCAGACTACAAGATACCATTTGAGGCCAAGGGTATCATGTAAAATGCTTCCTATAATGGAGCCCCTTATCTCTAGGCTTCTCACAGATTTAGGAAATGAGTACTAGGATCTCTTTTAAGCAATAGAGAAACTGAGACTGGAGAGCACTAAATGATGTACTTGACAAAAGATGGAGAAGGATGGGACCTGCCCCCATGGAGCCAGGGCAGTATCTGGCTCCATCTAACAGAGCTGCCAAAGTAGGATCTACATTGGGTCCTGAATGAAGAGTACTGATGCTGCCTGGAACTATGGGGAACCTTGTGGGGCTTATGCAGGCTCAATGATAAAGATGGGATCAGAGAGCTGAGCTGCACCCAGTGCAATTAGGGGATCCTCCAGTGCCAGTTGTACCAATTTCCACTAAGGACCTACATGCATTTTCCATTATTTGTGTCACTAAGGGAAAGTCAAAAGGTCCGGGTCCCCAAGATGGGGACTTTGCATGGATTCTGTTTCAACCAGAGTTCTCTTTTTGGCCCCTATAACCAGCAACCATATTTGTCAGGTCCCACAACTCTGAGAAGTACCTTCTCTTCCGCAAATGGATCCCCTATGGATGGATTTTCTTCTCGCTCCTGCCCCATGATACTGAGAGATGAATTGGTCTAGGCCATGGTCAAGGGAGTGTCCCAGGTTTCAAAGATGCAGGTGAGAACCTCATAAAATGACTGGGTTATTCTCCATTGAGATGCTCTTGGAAGTGCCTCTGTAGGCCCAGAAGTCTGCTTCACAGCCTTTGATAACATTATAGAAAAGGAAGTAGACACTTATGCTTCCACCAAACTCTTGCCTGTAGTCCTCAGTATCAGAAATCAGTTGCTACTCACACTGAGCTATTGATTGAGGAGACTTAGAAGGTACCCAAAATAAGACAAATTTCTATCAAAGCACTTGATAACCCCCCTGAGATAAAATGTAAGACCCTATTGCTGAAGAAACCACAGGTTGCCAACACAGAACACCAAGTGACCCAGCTGGAATCTGGCAGAGAGCCAGTTCCCGGATAGTTATCCCATTTAGGACCAGAAAGCACTACATGAGCTACTGAGGGAATGTGGCCAGCAACATTGTGAGCAAGAAGGGGTCACAGCTACTCAGAAGCAACTAGCCTGACAGGATGTACACGCCTGTGCAATGGTGGAAAATATCCTTGGAGGGAAACCAATGGCTTTCTGATTGGTAAGACATCAGCTCAGTGGAAAGGAACTCATGGCTGAAACTGGAAACCAGGTCACAAGCCTATGGAGACCAAGATTATGGTCTCCCAAGAGAAGCTCCAACTAGACTTTAGCCAGAAGAGGGGCTAGATTTATCAAAGCCTTTTTAAATTATAAGTGCTTAGCCCATTTAATTATGCTGAATTCATTCTGCACTGCGGAATCTAATATTCTTTTTCAGAAAGTAACAAAACCCAAGAAAATAAAATACCCCTCATGCTACAGCCAAGGCCCAGGTAAAACTACAAAGAATTTGGTGAGATGAACAAGAGTGCTGCTTCCATGGTGAGACTGAGGCTGTGCATCGGGGTGATGGAGCAAGACACTGGAGATACTTAACATATATCAAAGCAGAACTCCAGAAGCTCCTGAGGACTTAACACTGAAATAGACATAAAACACACTCACCATGGCTCAGGGAGGTTTGTGGAAGAAGGGGCATAAAGACTGTAACCACCACAAGTTGGGAGGCACTCACTTAGTCATTACCCCCATGGGCCCTAGTGACTCGCTGCTTCTCTCATAAGGCATAAACAAGAACCCCATGGGGAATACTAGCAACTCCAATGAAGTGGCCTCAGCAGATTGGGGACAGGGAGGAGGAAAATGCTGACATCAAAACATGATGTGTCCATACAAAGCATATTCTTTTTTGTTTGTTTGTTTGTTTGTTTTGTTTTTAGAGGTAGGATCTCACTCTAGTCCAGGCTGACCTGGAATTTGTTAGGCCAGGTCAGGCTCCCAAAATGGAGTCACCAAGGACAACTGGATGGCAACAGACATAAGGAAGTGAATTATTCACATTCCTCAGGAAACCACCCAGCCATTATCCCTTCCTTACCTAACAATGCCCCCAGGTCATGGTTTCCTGCCCCCTTATCTCATAAGACTCTTGGTCTCTGTTCTAGTTCACACCCTAGGTATTTGAAATGGCTAATGTGAAGAAAAATAAAACAAGTTGTTTTCCGTTCCTTACCTTCCCCCAACTGAAACGCCCTATAAAGCTGGCTGTGCTCTGCTTCTGAGAGTCATCCCTGTCAGCTCGTGCTTTTCCCAAATGCAAGCTTTCATCTTTGCCTCAGAGTAGTTTGTGTGTCTTGGTCACTCCCAGACCTTACAAAATTCACCATGTAGTCTCAAGGTGTCCTTGAACTCATAGTGATCTTCCTACTTCTGCCCTCCCCAAGTACTAGAATTAAAGGTGTGCACCATCACACCCAGCTCAAAGTATACTCTTAATAAATAAAAGAACTTATGACAACACTTAGCTCATTAGTAACACCCACAGCAGAATGATCATTTATTGCAAATTGGTCCTATTCACATTGGATTATATTCCTATGTTTCATGTACATTACTGAGAAAATTAACAAGGAAATTGTCAAACCTCTTTCCTCATTACAAAAAGCTTGAAAAACATTCAGAGCAATAATTAGAAGTGCTCTTTGAGGAGTGTAGTAGACAGCTTCATAATTTTGGGAATAATACCCAAACTAGATACATTCTATAGGAAGAAGGAATCTATTTTAAGCCTTTACAGATCTTGTAAGATTCCCGGGGGAGGGGGAATCTTCCGTGGTGGGAGACCCGCGCCCAAGAACCAAGACCGAGCCACTGGATGCAAAGGCAAGAGGCAGCTTTATTGTTTACACAGGCGCCTGCGGGCACTCCAGTCCTTCGAGAGGCTGAGTGCGCCGGGCAAGGGGAAGGGTCTCTTTTTATAGAGTTAGGGAGAGCAGAAGCAGGTTTACAGAAGCAGAAGCATGATTTCAGTCCCAGCACTGGTTACTGGTTACTTATTAATAGACTTGGAGTCGGTGGGGATCCTCTTTTTTTTTTTCTTCTCAGAAGCATCCTGACAGGGTTATCTATAGTACATAGGCGGAGTTTGTGGTCATGCCTGTCTGCATCTGGGGGTCACAAGGCTGTCTGCATCTGGGGGTCACAAGGCTGTCTGCATCTGGGGCTGTTTTTGGCTCCTGGTATTTTTCCATGGGTTTTACATTCCCCCATTTCTCTTGGAACTGAGTAAAATCTTTTACTTATAATCTTATGTCATTTTGGCTTGATGGCTGATACTGACTAGTGAGGACGAACGCCTGGATAACTGAGAGCTTGTCCCGTATAAACTGTACCAGCCTATTGAGAATACATGGACCAAAGGTTAATAGGAGCACAAGAATGAGCAAAGGACCCAGGAGAGTGGATAAGAGGGTGGTGAACCAGGGGGATTTATGAAACCAACTTTCGAACCAGCCCTGTCGTGACTCTAGCAATCTCTGCCTCTGGGCTAGTCTTTCCCTGAGCATTTCCATAGATTCCCAGACTATGCCCGTATGGTCAGCATAAAAACAGCATTCTTCCTTAAGGGCAGCACAGAGGCCTCCTTCTTTTAGAAACAACAAGTCTAGGCCTCTTCTATTTTGCAATACTACCTCTGAAAGGGAAGTAAGGGAAGTTTCTAGAGCAGAAATAGATTTTTCTATGGCCTGTAAGTCTGTGGTTATCGCTTCTTGTAGGGCTCGGGTCTGCTCAGAGTGTACCAGGGCAGTTGTTCCAGTTCCTATCCCCGCTAAGATTCCTCCTGCTCCCAAAAGGAGGGCGATGGTAAGGGTTATGGGCTCCCGCCTAGGTCTGTTTTTAAATACCTGAAGAATGAATTCTGATCTATGGTAGGTAGTGCGTGGCCATAACTGGACTAGGACACAGTAATCAGCAGTAGAATTAAGGACAGTAGCAGAAACGCAAGGAGTCAGTCCTGTATTACAGGCCCAATAGGTTCCATTTGGAGATTCTAAGTAGTAAGCTCCAGGGGACACAGGAGTGGTTTTGTTACATAAATGTTGAAGAGTAGTGGGTATGGTCCCAATACAGGAGCCCTGGCCAGTTACTTCTGCAAGAGTTAATTTATGAGACGCAACAGCAAGACATCGAGTAGGAATGTTAGTGGAGTTGGTAAAGTTTCCTGGTAAGGCTATGCCTTCATAGTAAGGAGGGTCAGCAGTTAAACAGAGCCAGCAGTCTTGGGTATAGTTACTGTCAGAGGCATTTAGGGAGAGATAAGCCCCCTGTATTAGACTAAAGAGTCGATTACCTGTTCCCTGGGGTTTATAGAGATGAGTGGTTGGTCTTTTAGGAGGGGGAATTATAACATTGGTAGGTTTAGAAGGCGGGGCCAAGGAAAGTGGGAGTCGGGGGATAGGTTTTTGATCTGGTAGAACTGGGTTGGGGCCTATTGGACTTATGTCAGTCGATAATTGGAGCTTAATAGTAAGGAGGAAACCTGGGTCTGGCCCATCTATGTAAAGACGGACCCCCCAAGTATGGCCTTTGAGCCATGTCCTATCTGCCTTGCCGGGAGAAGTGAAAGTAATGTTCAGAAGCATCTTGTTACCCTGATTTAGGCGAGTTACAGTAATAAAATCCCAGGAGGATTTGGGTTGCCAGTATACATTTCCAGTGGTTTCACATCCCCAGTTTTTACAATAATAGTCCACTCTAGTTCCACAGTTTGATGCCTGGGCATGTTGGGGGCAAACATATAGAGTGGAGTTTAACAACTGTCTGGCAGGTTTGGAGTAACATCCTGGGCTAACAGGAGGGTTGTGTCTCTTCCGGTGAGTCTTTTTTAAAGTCTTTTTAAAAAGGTTTTTTTATGGGCAGTCAAGGCGCACAGATTGGGGGTTAAGGAGGGCCACCATGTCCATAACGGGGCAGGGGAGGATGTGCTTTCCATGGTGCGAGGTTTGGTGGTGTGCTGTCTGGGTACTCTGTCAGGGCAGCCTTGACGTGGGAGGCGTGGATCCAAGTGGCGATTCCGTCTACTTTTAAGGCCGTGGGAGTTGTCAGGAGCACGGTGTAAGGTCCTTTCCAGCGAGGTTTCAGATTCTTGGTCTGATGTCGACGGACCCAAACTGAGTCCCCTATCTGGAATGAATGGGGGATTAGCGGTTTATTAGTTGCCTCTTTATAGGCAGCTGCTAGAGGTTTCCAAACTTCCTGGTGTACCAACTGTAGGGCCTTTAAGTGAGCCTGTAGGGTGGGAGTATCAGTAAAATTAGAAATTTCTGTAAGCATGAAAGTGACAGCTGGCGGGGGGCTGCCATAGAGGATTTCAAAGGGGGTTAGGCCATGAGGGCCTGGGG
The DNA here is from genome assembly GCF_020740685.1 of Jaculus jaculus. Classification (NCBI taxonomy): domain Eukaryota; kingdom Metazoa; phylum Chordata; class Mammalia; order Rodentia; family Dipodidae; genus Jaculus; species Jaculus jaculus. The sequence continues at coordinate 3,577,989 of NW_025423515.1, read as the reverse complement.
TGTTTCGGGCCTTGTAAAGGGTCAGGGGTAGGAGTTGTACCCAATCCTTTGAGCCAGTTGCAAGCGTTAATTTAGATAAAGCCTCTTTAATTGTTTTATTTATCCTTTTTACCTGACCTGAACTCTGGGGTCTGTATGCACAATGTAACTTCCAATTGATCCCCAGTGTCTTGGCCACTGACTGACTTACCTGGGAGACAAAGGCAGGCCCATTGTCTGACCCGAGTGCCTGTGGCATTCCATACTGAGGAAAGATATCATCTAGCAATTTCTTGGTTACCACTCTGGCGGTTTCATGCTTGGTGGGAAATGCTTTTACCCATCCTGAAAAAGTGTCTACAAAAACTAGGAGATATTTGTAACCATACATACCCGGTTTTACCTCAGTGAAGTCAAGCTCCCAACAAGCCCCGGGTTGGTGTCCCCTCAGGCGAGACCCAAGGGCCATCTGGGCTCATCCAGCATTTACCTGAGCACACACTTTGCAAGTGTTTGCAACTTCTTTTAGGATTGAACCTTTGTTTAGAAAAAGATGTCCTGTTTCCTTTTGTTCTAGTAGAGTATTCATCTTTTGAGCACTCATGTGGGTTAGCCTGTGAAGTTGCTTAATGAGGAGGGCTGTAATCTTTTGAGGTACAATAGTCTTTTCTAGGTAAGTCCATTTGCCGTGGGCAGCATCATATGATGCCCCCAGTTTCTGAATCAAGTCCAAGTCCTCATTCGTGTATTCCCATCCCGGAGTTGGAGATGCTGCTTTAGGAGTCCCCTCCTCAGTGGCCATCAGAATCAAGAGTTGGGGTCCCAGAGCTGCCTCACGGGTGGCTTTATCAGCGAACCTGTTCCCTATGGCCTCGGGGCTGTTTCCTTTCTGATGACCTGGACAGTGTATAATGCTGAGCTTCTGGGGTAGGTACAGAGCCTTGAGGAGGGCCAATATCTCAGTCTTATTTTTGATTTCCCTCTGAAGTCAGCAGGCCCCTTCTTTTGTAAATTTCCCCATGTATGTGGGCGGTGGCGAATGCATACCGGCTATCAGTGTACACATTGAGTTTTTTACCTTTAGCCTGCTGGAGGGCTTGAGTCAAGGCAATGAGTTCCGCTTTTTGTGCTGAGGTCCCTCCGGGCAGGGTGCTAGCCCAGACTACCTGGTCTCTGGTGGTCACTGCGGCCCCGGCTCGTCTCTCACCATTCAGTAGGAAGCTGCTACCGTCCGTGTACCAGGTGAAATCTGCATCCTGCAGCGGCTGGTCAGTGAGATCCTTTCTGGTTCCGTGTACCTCTGCAAGAATCTGCTGGCAGTTATGGGTCTCTGGCCCCTCAGGGAGGGGCAACAGGGTGGCCGGGTTTAGGGCCACTACCGGACCAAATTGCACACGGTCTTTGTCGAGAAGCAAGGATTGGTAACGAGTCATACGTATATTAGACAGCCAGCGATCTGGGGGCTGTCTCACGATAGACTCAATGGCATGTGGCGTTAGCACAGTCAGAGGTTGCCCCAGGGTTAGTTTACTTGCATCCTTGGTCAAGACTGCAACTGCAGCGATTATTTTTAGACATGGTGGCCAGCCTGAGGCCACTGGATCTAACTTTTTTGAGAGATATGCAACCGGGCGCCTCCATGGTCCAAGCTGCTGAGTTAGCACTCCCTTCGCAAACCCCTGTCTTTCATCTATGAATAGCTCGAAGGGCTTGGTGATGTCAGGCAAGCCCAAAGCCGGAGGAGAGAGGAGAGAGTGTTTAATTTTGTCAAAAGCCTCTTGCTGTGGCTTAGTCCAATTGAAGGGGGTTCCTTGTTTAGTCAAGGGGTAAAGAGGGGCTGCCATTTCAGCAAACCCTGGTATCCATAGGCAACAGAACCCAGCGGTCCCCAAGAACTCTCTGAGTTGTCTATGGTTCTGGGGGACAGGAATGTGAGCTACAGTGTCTATGCGGGCCGGTGTTAACCAGCGTTGGCCATTTTTTAATTTATATCCCAAGTAGGTGACCTCTTGTTGACAGATTTGGGCCTTCTTAGCAGAAGCTCTATAGCCCAAGCGTCCCAGAGTCTCAAGCAGGGCCCCGGTACCTGTATGACAGTCCTGATATGAGGAGGCCGCAAGCAGGAGGTTATCCACATATTGGAGCAGAATTAAAGATGGGTGCTGGACTCGAAAGTCAGCCAGGTCCCGGTGTAAGGCTTCATCAAAGAGGGTGGGACTGTTTTTAAATCCCTGGGGAAGTCTTGTCCATGTTAATTGCCCTGAGATTCCACAGTCAGGGTCCTTCCATTCGAATGCAAACAGTGGCTGACTCTGGGAAGCCAGTCTCAGGCAGAAAAAAGCATCCTTTAAATCCAAGATTGAATACCACTGATGAGAGGGAGGTAAAGAACTCAGCAGGTTATAAGGATTAGGCACAGTGGGGTGGATATCTTCCACCCTTTTGTTAACTTCCCTAAGGTTTTGGTCAGGGCGATAGTCCCCGGTCCACTCTGGGTCTGGGTCTCCTTTGGTCTCCCAACCTATTAGTCCTATCATTGTTCTGTACTACAGTGGCCAAGAGGCGGCTCAATTCTCTGCTTCTCGTGTGTTTCCTAGCATTTTTCTTTTGTTTTTGTTTCTTTTTTTATGCTTGTCTTCTCTATTCTCTGCCTCCCTGTGTAGGTGGTCCTCTCTCTTTTCTGCTGTCTCTCATTTATTAAAAATCCTCTCTGCTTCCTTAATTCTCTCTAGAAAGGCAGCAGGGGATTTATCTGGTTTTTGTATTACTTGCTTTACCTTGGCCAAATTAGTAGGGTGGCGCCCAGCACCACGGAGGCCCGCTATGAGCAACTGGCGATAAAGGCGTAGGTGTCCCCTACCGTCTGCTGAGGTGTGGTCCCAGTCGGGGCGGGTCAAAGGAAAAGCATCATCAATCTCATCTAGTATCTGGGTGGGTCTCCCGTTATCGCCTGGAACATTCTTTCTGGCTTCCAGAAAGACTCTGCTTTTCTTCTGTCCTGAGAAGAGCCTCAAGGGAAAGGCTTGTGAAGTCTCCCCCTGTGGTGGCTGCTCTCGGTGGCTCCGTAGGCGTCCAGCCACTGGGGAAGGGAGTGCAAGGGGGGGGGGGGCGCGGCGGCGCGGCTGGTGCCTGGGTTTGGGATCCATAGGTAGGGGGTCCTTCCGAGAGGAGATCTATAAGGGGGGGGGTATTGAGGTCCGGGGGAAGTACCGGTTTCAGGGGCTGCTTCTTGGTATCAACCGGACAACAAGAGGAGGAAGTAGGGGCAGGGAGAGGCAGTGGCGGGGCAGGTTGGGGGGGGGATAAAAGGGGCGACTCATAGCGATGGGCCAACTGCTAGACACTCCCAGGTGACTATATAGGGGACTTGGTCTGGTTGTCCATGTGGACCGTGATCGAACACCTTTGCTTTCACCTGTAAAATAGTAGAGAGGTTAAAGGTCCCATCCCTTGGCCAGCCCACATTAAAGGTGGGCCATTCCATGGAACAGAAAGTTTGCCATTTTTTCTTTTTGACATCTACTGACTGGTTGGAAGCAATATTTCGAACGTCTTTCCAATGATCTAGGGTTAAACTCAGGGGGGGTCACCATTTTTTTTTTTTGACCCATTTTGTCAAGAGACAACACTAAACAAACACCAAGGACTAAGACAACAGAGAGACAGCCGGCACAGAGACGCGCAGCGCGGCTTCAGTAACAGACTGAAAATGCAGATTCAGACGGGGAGACCATTTGTCCACCCAACAGACTAACGTATCCCTCGGATACTTGTTGAGCTCCGAAAAATCGGGCTCCCAAATTCCCTGAAGCGTCCTCCAGGGTGGCGGGGGAGAAGTCCGAGCCCGTCAGCTCCTTCTCAAGCCGCCCAGATACAGAACGACACGGATCCGAGCCGATTTTCTAACGCAGCGCAAAAAACGGAACTAGACGTAGACAGACAGAATGGTGCACCAAATTAAATGCTTACCTCCCGGTGGGCAGTAATTGGGTTGGGCGGGGGTCCCCAATCCCGGGCGAGCCCCCAGCTGTAAGATTCCCGGGGGAGGGGGAATCTTCCGTGGTGGGAGACCCGCGCCCAAGAACCAAGACCGAGCCACTGGATGCAAAGGCAAGAGGCAGCTTTATTGTTTACACAGGCGCCTGCGGGCACTCCAGTCCTTCGAGAGGCTGAGTGCGCCGGGCAAGGGGAAGGGTCTCTTTTTATAGAGTTAGGGAGAGCAGAAGCAGGTTTACAGAAGCAGAAGCATGATTTCAGTCCCAGCACTGGTTACTGGTTACTTATTAATAGACTTGGAGTCGGTGGGGATCCTCTTTTTTTTTTTCTTCTCAGAAGCATCCTGACAGGGTTATCTATAGTACATAGGCGGAGTTTGTGGTCATGCCTGTCTGCATCTGGGGGTCACAAGGCTGTCTGCATCTGGGGGTCACAAGGCTGTCTGCATCTGGGGCTGTTTTTGGCTCCTGGTATTTTTCCATGGGTTTTACAATCTAGCAGAAGTTCCATCAATGGTAGAAGAAGCTGTCTCTCATTCATAAATTCAAGTATAGAAGGAAGATACCACTAGCTAGCAAACATCAAAACACAGCCAACAAAAACCTGTATCACACATGACTCCAGGATTCAGACCTCTTTGCATACCTTTGGACTGAAATTCATATCTGCCTCAATGACACCTCCTCAAGCCATAAGGTTAGAGATCTAAGCTACAGGCTGTAATATATCAGCGGGGTATGTGAGGATATATATTCACCCTACCACAAAGGAGTTTATATTTAGTGATTTGGTGTACCATATGGTCGTTATACTGGAAGGTGAATATCATCAAGATCCTTTGAAATCTATGAGCGTGTATTTTCTGTAGAAGCTGGTTAAAGACTTTTAAATGGGTTTTTGAATTATAGGAAGCATCCTTAAACTCCAAACCTGAGTTTGTGTCCATTTTTACTGAAGACTTGGGATAAAACAAGACTGAGGATTAGTATTAAATTATTACATTTATTCAGGAATGTATGGAACCAAGGGAAAAGAAATTGACACATGTTTTGTCTGAGAGCCCATACGAAAAGAGAGCATGGAAGAGGGCACGGAAGAAATGTGAAAAGGGATTTAGAGAGGAAAGAAAAGAAAATACTGAACGTTTCCTCAATATAGAAGGGAGGATGGGGTAGAGCTCCCATGTAGGACAATTGCCAGTCTCCTTCCTACTGGGCTGAGATGAGAGGAGCCTTACAAGGATTGCAATATGGATGTTCGGAAAAGGTACAAATGCAAGAGAAGAAACCTGCTCACCTGGTAACTTTAGTGTGTTGGCCTTTACCTTCATACTCAGGTTGATCCTGAGATAGTGTTGACTGATCTGAGCTAGAGGCTGGTTCAAGAAGAGGCCAGCCATGATGCCAAGTATAGAATCCAGCTTAACCAAGCAGAATTTCATGATAATATATAAACCTTAATTTTAGGAAAGGACAACTACTTTGGTAGGGGGGTATCACTGGGGGGACTGGACCCCTGAAATTAAATGAGGCAGGAAAATTTGCAAGGGCTAGAAATCAATACTGATCTGACTTCTTAGCTCTTGCCTAGTTCTTTAGGTCTGTTTTTCCATAAACAGGACCCCTCCCAGGAAGGAAGTCTTTCCTGGCCTTGGATTTAAACATTGTGGCTGATAAAGTTCAGCTCCTGGAACTTGCTGTCAAGGTTAGCCTCTTCCAGAAACAGCCCCTAGTCCTAACCGACCAGCTGTCCCTCTGGTTCACGTGAGTGGGAAGAGAGTCTATGACAATAAGGTTATAAATACCTTTGCAAGGAGAGGGCAGGCTCTCTGACCACTTGTCAATATCTAGCCCTTACTTTCCACATGGGCTCCTTTAAGCACTCCATCTCTCTGCATGGCAGGAGCTCATTGAACTTTGTTTTTCTTTTCTTTCCATGGTTTCTCCAGCCACCCATGTGGGATCTCTGGCCATGTAGATGCCTTTCCTTGTCTTTGTTATTCCCTCAATAAATTTATTTATTAATAATTATCCTTATCTGTCTTCCTTTTATACAATTCTTTGATTAAAATTAGAAATTAACCTAGGGTTTGGCATTCAAGGGCTTTTCTGGACCCATAATAGCTTCACACAGAGGGACTCAGGTAGTTTATGACAAATGGATTAGTCAAGAGATGAAGAAAAGATAGATTCTTCTTTGATCTTAGCAAAGTGGAGATTGCAAGGGTAGACACAAAAACGTTCCTGCTGTTTATTTTGGGGGCCCAGTCATTGTAACTGCCTCTATCTACCCTCAGAAGAATAAACCCTAACTGCCATTAAGGAATTAGGCCATACACTGATATGGCTTCTTTAAGCTGAGTGTGTGGTTGTTGGATGTGACAATGAGAGAACTTCTAAGGAACCACGAAAGCACATTGGTGGAGGTGTTAACAGATGGGATACAGTTGTGCTATCTTGGGATGTAACACCTACCACTCCATTTGTTGGGGGAATAAAATGGATAAAACTTTTGCCTGTCAGGGTGCCTTTTAGCTGCAAACTCCTTAACTCTCCAGAAGGCCACTTCTACATTGTCATCATTAACATGACTTCTTTATTCCCCCAAAATGGCTCACATGTGTAAATAAGTTAACTCCAGCATAAGTGAAATAACTGCAGTTCAAAGAAAACTATGGGCTAAGTTAGACAGCTGTAGTTCTAATGTTGCCCAGCCCTGTATCTGACACTAATGCCATTATTTTTATGTGTTTTTTTTTTTACCTTTAATATGCTGTATCCCCAAGCTTATTTGCTGAGACCATTTTCTGACATGAGCCCCTCTCCATCTCCAACTAAATGAAAGGACTCTTATTTGGCTATGAGAGCATGGCGATCTGTAATTCCCTCACACAGACTATAACAGAGGGCAGGAAGAAAGTCCTGGAAAATATTTGAGGGAAAAAGAATAAAAGCAAGGAGTTAAGTTGGGTAAACAACACAAACTGGAGACCCTTATAGTTCTCATTGTCTTAGACTCTTGGGGCTGGAATATCAGGGAGGCAAAGTAGATGGAATTAGATTGTCTCTGGACCACCTGAGTATGAGCTGTCTGTAATCAAGCAGAGATAACATTAAATCAACATTCCTCTCTTTTTTGTTTGTTTTGTTTTGCTTTGTTTTCAAGGTAGGACCTCACTCTAGCCCAGGCTGACCTAGGCTGTTTAGTCTCAGAGTGACCTTGAGCTCACAGCAATCCTCCTATCTCTGCCTCCAAAGTGCTGGTATTAAAGGTATGTGCTACCACATCTGGCCAATATTCCTCCTAATAAACCTAAACCAATTAATTTGCACTATGAACTGTCAGGAAGACAAGTGAGATATAAAAAAGTCTTAACACCTGTGTCTGAAACCATTTTTGCCATTTTTTTTTCTTTTTATTTACTTGAGAGGGAGAGAGAGAGACTCCAGAGCCTTTAGCCACTACAAAGGAACTCCAGATGCATGTACTGACTTGGGGAATCAAACCTGGATTCTTAGCCTTTGCAGCCAAGTACCTTAACTGCTACGGCATCACACCAGCCCTGAAAACATTTTTGATTAGTCAAGATACCTGTGTGGGTAGTAATTACTCAGAATAGTCTAACATTAGAACAATAGGTCTTGAGACCTTCCAGATGAAGACCATTGTGTAAACAGAAGGCTGTATCCTGGAGCAGGGAATATCTCAAGAGTTAATTGACTTATAAAAAAATTCAGATATCAGAAATGGGACATCTCTTTTATCAGTTTTGACTAAGACTATTTGATTACAGATAAAAATGTGTCATAGCCTAGTTATTGCTGAACTAAAACAGCTGAACTTTAATGAAACCCATGACAAATCTGTTTAGAAAGAGAAAACACTGTTGGTCAAACAATGTTCTTAGCTTAATCTTGCATAGTATTTAATCTGACGTACATTAGAGATTTCGATGAACATAAAGCAATTTAGTTGTACCATGACTTAGAATAGATGATACTTAGGCAAGCTAGCTTAACACATTTGCACCTAAGAAAATGGAAAAAGTCACAAAGACTGAAAATAATTCGTTTAAATTTAAAAGATACACCTAGTGATGACCATATGACAGGATTCCAATAAAGAGAATGGGAGCTATATTTACATCTACAATGTTCTTAGGTAAAATTAAGTACCAAGTGAATCTTTGCCTTAAGGCTCACTTTCCCCAATTGTTAAAGCATTGACCAATAGAGGAACATACTTAACTATGCTGAGTATCTTTTCCTTAATTTTTTTTTATTTTTATTTATTTGAGAGCAACAGAGTGACAGAGAGAGAGAGAGAGAGAGAGAGAGAAGGCATGCCAGGGCCTCCAGCCACTGTAAACAAACTCCAGAGGTGTATGCCCCCTTGGGCATCTGACTAACATGTGTCCTGGGGAATCAAGCCATGAAACAGTGTCCTTAGGTTTCACATGCAAGCACTTAACTGCTAAGCCATCTCTCAGCCCAGGCTGAGTATCTTAAAGCAAGTTTTTATAATCATAAAACCATGAACAAAATGGTATCAGTGGGCTGCTAATGAGTGAACTTAACCATAAGACTCAGTTTCTCCAATAGTTAAATCTTTGGCAAATGGAGGAGCATAGTTTACTAAAATCCTTAAATCCAATTGTTATAATCCTTAAACAATTAGTGAAATGCTAGACTCAGGTTTTTTTTTTTTTTGTCCACTAGTTAAAACATTGATTTCAAGTAGACATATTTTAGAACCTATCTATCATTTTACCCATTCTTTTTCTTAAGTTTTTTTTTTTAAATATTTTTATTTGTTTATTTGCAAGCAAAGAGAGACAGAGCAGAGAGACACACAGAGAGAATCGGCACACCAGGGCTTCTATCCACTGCAGACATACTACAGAAGTTTGTGTGCCTCTTTTGCATCTGGCTTTATGTAAACATTGGGGATTTGAAGCTGGGTCATTAGGTTTGCGGGCAGGTGCCTTAACCACTGAACAACCTCTCCAGCCCTTGTTTGAGATTTTTCCTGAAGAATCGGGTTCAGGGAGAAGAAATTAGGTTTTCCAATCTCCTGCCTACAGGAATCCTGACCCAAATTTCTTGTTTTTCCTTTCAGTGTATGCATCACATATTGTAGTATATATGCCTCCTGTAACAAGGGAGGTCTAAACTACTATACCTATGCTCATCCTTAAAGAGGAGCTGGTTTGGGAAAAGATAATGAGAACATGTATTGTATGTTGATGTCCGAGGAGGCATGTTAGTGGGGGAGTAGTAGCAGGAACTGAGAGATGCACAGATTATATGTGCATGGGGTAGGGAGTGCAACATGAGATTTAGCACTTCCAGAAGCAGGAGTCTCTGTGTAGATGGTGGAAAGTTTCTGGGAATGATAGCCAGAATCCAGATAATACCAAAGGACACTGAAGGCAGTGTGGCTGGAAAGTGTTCTGAGAAACTAGTTGTAGGAGAGATGTGCTGGGCACTAGTAGAGCCCGAGAAATTTTCACGTAAAATTTCCAGGTATTGTCACTGACCAAGACTGGTAGCATCCATATCCACTAATATCACCAATGGCTAGGAGTCTACTTCTGGACAACACAAACTTATATTCCAATATCAGCCATAGTTTCCTTAAATTACCTTTCATCCCATGCCTTCCTGCCCCAAATAACCACAGGCATCACTATCAACCAATAGTGCCTATATGCAAACCTTGCCTCTTTCCTCTGTCCTACAGTCTCTAGACAGACACCAGGATCTCAACCTACATACCCCATCTTTGATTACTAATGGAAGATCATAACATGGTGAAGTTTAGAACCAACATCATGAAGACCCCCAGGTAGAGGAGCAGCTCCATTGCTAGGACCTTCCTCCAGTGTGATCCACCTCTTAAATACAGTTGGAGAAACATTTATACAACCAAAAATCTTTATGATATTAATATAATTCTAACTCTGAAATCAGAAAAAGAGGTATGCATTTTATTGACTTTGGCAGGGTCTTCTTATGCTCAAATGCATTATCTGTACATAGTTTATTTTCACCCACTTCTTTGTTGTTTCACATGTAGGCTGCTTTCAGTTCCTGAGTATCTGGTGGATGTTGGGATAGACATGACTAAGTGTATAATAGTTACTCTTTGCCAAGCCCCAAGTCCCCACACCACTTTTTATCTTATATACAAAACCCCAATTTACACTTGAAAATATTTCTTTGTTTAAGTCATGTGGGTGGAACTTGTTCTTCCTGAAGATTGATGTTTTCCCAGTCCATGATGGTAGGTAGGCAGTATGAACCTGTGTTTAAGTTTCACTTATTTTCCTAACCAGATGACTCCAAAAGAAAGTTCATGATGAGCAGTAAACATGAGAGAACAAACACATTTTTTATATACATTGGACAACATATCAGGCATTCTGTTTTTAAAAACGAATTATGAGTTTTTCCCATAACAGCATATTGTCTATTGGTCATGACTGACAGGGAGGCATTTTATAGTAAAATGAGGAAACCTCCATTATAAGATTGAGATATGATGTGATGACATTGTTAGCCTTTGGGGTGAAAAGATTTAGGGAAATATGGTAAAAGGGGGTTCTATTTTTTCTGAGACATGTGTTTTAATCCAAATAAAAGGTAGCCTGAGATGTTTGTATTTTAGTTTTCTTATTATTAAGTAGGATGTTGTAAGGATACATCATATGTTAATACCTTCATTTCCCTTCCCTCTACCCTATTCTGTTGAAGGTATTCCTCAGTGGGAATCTGGTTTCCTCATTCCCCAGGGTTATAGGATATGAGATGTGAGAGCATCAGTCAGTCATTGTAAGGGGGGGGTGAAATTCCTCTGGACATTGCCTTCCATTCTGTGGCTATTTCAATCTTTTTGTTGTTGTTGTTTTGTTTTGTTTTTTGAGGTAGGATCTCACTGTAGCTCAGGCTAACCTATTATTTACTATGTAGTCTCAGGGTGGCTTCAAACTCATGGTGATCCTCCTACCTCTGCCTCTCTAGTGCTGGGATTAAAGGCATGTGCCACCAGGCCCAGCCATTTCACTCTTTATTCCCCCTCTTCTGCAGCATTACCTGAGCCATGGTGGGCGTGTCTTAAGTCTACCTTAGTGTTGCTCTCTTAGCAGCTTCTGGATTTCTGCTTTGGTGCATTTTGAGTATCCTCTGTGTCTGTCTTCATGACTCTGGTGCTGATAGACAGGCTAGCCATTGAAGCAGTGCTCTTGCTCACCAGTTCACCTGTGGTTTCATCTGGACCCTGGCTGGGTTCTGAAAATTGAAAACACATTCTACAAAGGAGACTGAGGTCAGCATAGGTTCAATTGGATAAACATTATTGAGAGTTATTTAGATGAGTCTCGCCTCTCTTTTGGCTAAAGACTAATGGGAGCTTCTTGGTGGATTCCCTGACTTTGGTTGTCATAGGATTCTGACTTGGTTCCTAGTTTCAGCTATGGGATCCTTTCCAATGAATGGGTTTCTTAGCCAATCTGTGAGCCATTGGATACCTTCCTAGGCTGTGTGCCAGTATTGCACAAGTTTGTCCATCTTGTCAGGCTGTCACTTTTGTATAGCAGCATCCCCTGTTAGCACACAATTCCCCTCAGCAGATCATGTAGGGCTTTCCAGTACTATGTGGGCAGACCATCTGAAAACTGGATCCTTCCAAATTTCACCCAGATCTATTGACGTTCTGTGTCAGCGTCATGGGGTACCTTCAACAATATGGTCTTACCTTTTACCTCTGGCTAGTAATAAGTTGCTTTGACAGAAGCCTGTCTTGTTTGTGGGACTTCATAGGTCTCTCAGGTTAACAGCTCAAGTGGATTGTTCTGATTTCTGGAACTGGGCAACAAGCCAGAGCCAAATGTTTTCAGATTAGGCTTCATCCCAAACTCTCCAGGGCCCTTCAAACCCAAAACTTCCTGTACACTCCTGCTGGGGGTTCTGTCATTCAGGAGAGAGGTTTCTATAGGAAAAATTTATTTTGGATTTAGTTTTGTGTGTATTTCCCTCTCCTTCCCATTTCTTTCCCCCATCAAACTTCCATCTCTACTATACGACCCTTAAGTTGGCAATCAAATATGACTGTAACTAAGGTTGTTCCATGTTAGGAACCACAGATGAGAGAGAACATGCAGCATTTGTCTTTCTGTGCTTGTATGAGTTTGCTTGGTATGATCTGTTGCAAGTCCATTCATTTTTCTACAAATTCCATTGTATCATATTTTCTTACAACTGTAGAATCCAATAAAGTATGGGTAGCACATCTTCATTATAATATGGTCATTCAGTTTCTAGGAACTGGTGCAATTTCAGTTGTTTCTCTTGTTGTAAATGTCTAGCTTTAAAACATTGTGGTCTGATATGGCACAGGAAGCTACATCAATTTTACTGGACTTATGGAAACCTGTTTTATATATGATCTATTTTGAAGAAGGTTTCATGTGCTGCTGAGAAGAATATGTATTCTGTAGAAATGGGGTCACAGGCTGCCAACTATATACTTAATAAAGGGGTGGGCGGTGGTTTGAGCGAGGAGATGTGTCAAAAGAAGAGGAGTCCTAGGTTGCTAAGCTATCCTAATATTTGTTTCAAATTCCAATGAGCTAAATTATTGATAATATAATAAGTTCTACAGAGCTAATGGGCAGCACCTTTGCCTAGGGCGCCCTTTGGGGATTCCACAGTTTGTATGAGTAGCGATGATGTCCACAGCAGCCTAGAACAAAGTTTATATATAAAGAAAAGAGATCTGTCTTCATGTAGACAACACACATGTACATGTATACATGTACTGTTTGATGACTTAAAATTAATAAACCATTTTGTGGAATGATAATGAACATAACTCATGGAAATTCAACACCCAATTCTTCAAAGAAATCAATCATTTTGCTGATGATAAACATGTGACGTGGGTGCTGAAGAGATGGCTCATCAGTTAAGGTGCTTGCCCGCAATGCCTGGTACAATTCCCCAGTACCCAAATAAAGACATACTCAAAGTGGCACAGGTATCTGGAGTTCACTTGCAGTAGCTGGAGGCCCTGGAACACCCATTTTCTCTCTGTCTGCCTCTCTTCTGGCCATCTCTCTGTGCTTGCAAGCAAATAAATAAAAATATATTTAAAAATACATTCTAAAATTTTTTTGTTTGTTTTCGATTTTGGGTCTTGCTCTAGCCCAGGCTGACCTGGAGTTGACTAGGTAGTTTCAAGCTGGCCTCGAACTCATGGTGATGATCCTACCTGTGCCTCATAAGTGCTGAGATTAAAGGTGTGTGCCACCATGCCTAGCTAAAAATACTTTCAAAAGTATTTGTTGTGTTGGGAGCTGCATAGATGGATTAGTGGTTAAGGCATTTGCCTGTGAAGCCAAAAGACCCAGGTTTGATCACCCAGGACCCACATAAGCCAGATGCACAAGGTGGCACATCCATCTCGAGTTTATTTACCACTAAGCCATTTCCCCAGCCCTAAAATGTTGTTTTTCTTTAATGTGAAGTCTGGTGTAGTAGTCAGCTTCAGGTTGTTGGGATGAACCTCCAGACAACACACAGTTATGGGAAGAAGAGAATTTGTTTGATGTTTACAGATCCAAGGGAAGTTCCAAAATGACGGAAGAAGCTGGCCTCATTTTACAGGTCCAGGCAGAAAGATCAAAGCAACCATTACCAGCACAAGCAAGAAAATTGCATGAACCCCGTAATGGAAGAACTCAGGCAGTTCACATACCTTTAGATTAGAATTTCAGGTCCACTCCAAGCAACATGGGGCTAGAACTGAGATCCATCTGCAGTGACACCAAGTTACAGGCTTAAAAGTCTTGAATCTATTGGGGTCATCCATCCAAACTACACTATCTGGGAAAGTAGCTCATGTGGTTAAAAGCTTTATGTGGAAATGTGAGTACCTGAGCTTGAATTCTTGGGACCTATGGAATAGCCAGGAAAATAATTGGGCACCTGTAATTCCAGCATTGTTGAAGCGGAGACATCAGCATTTCTGGGGCTTACTGTCCAGCTACTGTAGATAAATCATTAGGCTCTATGTACACTAGTAGTCCACGTGTGCCTGAGAGTCTATTTGTATATATAGTGTAACAACTTGCTCTACATTGTGTAGTGATTTCCTCTGCATTGAAAAGCTAGTTACTGGAATGAGAAAGGTGGTACAGGAGACTCGGGAATTAAAAAAAAAACCCACAAAACTCAGCAAGTGTTGGAATTTCACAAAATTCCTAAAGCATCTCCCAACTTGAAATCACAACATTTGTTGAAGCAAGGAGACTGTCCAGTGAAGCTGCTTGTATGCTGTGCAGAGAGCTCCGGGGATGCTGCTTTCATGATGTGATGTGAGATGTCACATGCTGGGAGTGTGGTCTTCAGGAATACAGCTAATTTTGACTTGTAACACCAATAAACTCCACACGTTCACCAAGTTGGATATGGGTGTAATGGACATTGGTGTATCTGTTACATATATGAGAGTGAATACACAACTGTTTGCATTTTCCTAGCAAAATTTCATCCAACAGAATGAGGAGGGAGGCAGATACTGGCATCAAGTGTCTTCTTTGCCATCTTTTCTTTTGTTATTAATGCACATTCACTTGATTTGAACCCAGAGCTCATCTTCTCCGCAAGAAAAGATAGCCAGCAAGTTCAAGAGAGGCTTCTTTATCAACTTCCAAGGTGCTTGAGTCACAGTGGGGATCCATCATCCTAGTTAGATTTTTCTAAGAATGCTCAGATTCAATTTTAGATCCTCATGCTTGTGAAGCAAACAACTGATCCACTGAGACATTTTCTAGCCCTGAAAAACAGGCATTTTCAATGAATATTATAATACATGTCTTTATTTATTTCTAAAGAACAGAATCTTTTTAAAATGATTGAGAATATCCATTCCTATACACAACATAACCAGATCATAGGTGGTGTATGTATCTGGAGTTTGTTTAAGATGGATAGAGGCCCTAGGGTGTCCATTCTCTCTCTCTTTATCTCATAAATAATTTAAAATAATTCATTCTTATGTCTTAGGTATGAATCCAACACTTTTGATCTAGTTACATGGCTCAGTAGTTAAAGATGCTTACATAAAAAGCCTGCCAAACTGGGTTTAAATTTGGACCACCCATATAAGACAGCTGCTGCTGAAAACAATTGAAGCTAACATCCACATGTCTGAGAGGGCATGCAGTGTTGGACTTTGCAAACCTGGGTTACCTACATTATATGTTTTCCAGAGCCATACGTTTTACTCTAAATTGCATTCTTCATTGTTGCTGAGTAGTAACTCTTTCATTCTGTATACATAATGCATCTTTCTTATCCATTCATCAGTTGGTGAGATCTAGAAAGATTCCATTCTTACCTACCGTCAAGGAACATGGATGTGCACATATCTCTGTCCTTTGGCATGTTCATATGTGATATGTCTATGCCAGAGGCTAGATATCTTTTTAGCCTATTGAAAAAAGCCCAAACTGGTTGTCACAGTGCTTGCACACATTTAAATTTCTACCAACAATGGATACATTTGATGTCTGTGTGCTTGGTGTTCCACTTTGTTGACTGCAACGTTGTTGCTTTGAGTTTAGAAATTGTATGAGATCAGGTCACATAGTCAAAAAGGATAGAGGTGTCTGGCAAAACTCCACATGATAAAAATCTGCTAAATTGTCAAGAATACAATTCTAGTAATCACTAACAAAACCCACAAATGTCTCTTTTACATTTTTCCAATATAATAATAAGCTCATCTTTTTTGAATATACATGTATAGCAACAAGAACCAAAGGGCTGAACCTCAGAAATCACAAAAGATAAGAAAAGATAAGAAATTGACATTATTAATCATGTGCTGTTAAACAGAGATCCAAGGTCTATGGAGAAACACTAAATCAATTCTGTATGTTGCCCACAGAGGTTCGGGGAATATCAGAGAAGAGGTGACAGAAAAAATGTAAGATCCTCAGGGTGTGTGGGATTAGCTAAAACACAGATTCTCTCTCATAGCTGCAGAGAATTACTGAGGTCTCTATGTCCCCACAATGAATACAAGTAACCAACACTGAAGACTTTCGGCAGAAAGGGGGCAGTAGAGAGAGGGTCCATATGTGTAAACTTTTTATCTTAAAAAGTCCTCCCCCCCAAAAAGTAAACAAAAAAGGAACTAAGGATCTGCACCTCAGAGACAGCCCTAATAATTCCAAAAGGTAAGAATTTGATCTTGTTAGCATACACTTTTAACCATACAGACTTATACACTTCACATGTTGTGCAGTGGGATTTATGATGCACACATCATAAATAAAGGGATAAAGGGATTTCCTTTATCAACCAAGAAATAATCATCAAAATTTTTGGAAAACGACATTAAAAATACCAACATCAGAAAATGGTATTGGATTTGAAATTATACATGTTACTTTTTATTCTTTATTGGACCAAAAAGAGCAAAAGTTGAGTTGATTGTGGCCTTCCTGGAACATTTCACATGAATCTCCCTTTCATATCTCCACATGGTAAACTCTCCAGCTCATCTTAATCTCTTCATTAAATAACATCATTCCCAACACTGTCAACCAGATGAGATGGTAAATTCTTCAACAAATATTAGAGCAAACAACCAAATGTCAGTTCATTTCAGGTCAGGCAAGCACACTATCACCATAAGTTGTCTTTATCTCAGATTCTTGACATTACTTGAGGAACTGTAGAGGAAAGAAGAAAGATCTATGAAGATGAAGATTTTACTGATTGCTGCTGTCACCTATTTGGTGGGTTCTGATCAGGAAACTCCATTTCATCTCTTAGAAATATTAGAGAACTATGAACCAGAAGTGTGCTTGTACTTTTTTTCATGGTCTTTGTACTCTTTATATTTTACATCGATATTTACGTTGTATAAAAGAATTAAGAAATAAAATGATTTATTTCAATTTATAGAGTTACTCCTCATATAGTTTTCAGTTTTCCTCAGTTTCAAGGTTCTCTGTTTCACTTGTAAAAACTAACCACTGTTTTACTTATTGGTGGTATAGGAATTAGATGCTGCATTATTCATCAATATCAGATGTATTTTTTATTCTAATAAGTGCCAAATTAGTGGCTTCTGCTGATATTTATAATTGAACTATACCTCTATATCTATCTATAATTTTTATTTTAATTTAAAGTATTTTATTTTACTTATTTATTTGGCAGAGAAAGAGGGAGGGAGAGAGAGAGAGAGAATTGCATCAAAAAATAAAGTACCTTGGAATAAACCTAACCAGGAAGTGAAGGTTCTCTACAATGAATAAGTAACTGGTACTCAAAGTGTGATTCAGACATGCATATCATTTTCTATGCCACATCTATAAATTATAAACATAAGTTCTGAGTGAATGCCAAAATGTTCCAAGGTACCACTGTACTGGGCATTTTTTTTTAATGTTATCATCTTCCTTATGTGAGATCCTTTAGGATGATTTATGTGGTAAAAATTAATCCCCAGCTTGTCTACAATGATCACATTTACTCTTTTTTTTTTTTTTTTTTCTTTTTCGAAGTAGGGTCTCAGTGTAGCCCAGGCTGACCTGGAATTCACTATGGTGTCTCAGGATGGCCTCGAACTCACAGCAATCCTCCTACCTCTGCCTCCCAAGTGCTGGGATTAAAGGCGTGCACCACCATGCCCGGCACATTTATTCTTTTTTAAGAAACCATCCCAACTCTAAGCCAGCAGTATCTTATCAAATTTTCTTACTTTTATTCTCATTTTTTATGGCATCAAGATCTGAATGATTGGCCCTATAGTATTGATGGAAACAGTATCATCAGACTGAGCAAAGAATCATGTTGTTCTTCAAAGTTTCCTTTTCTTCTGTGCTGTGTACTCATATAAGCCACCTGTTCTTCCTCTTAATTCCACTGCCATGTCCATTTTAGTGATATTGCATCCCTGAATCATTATGTAAAAGGTTTCATCTATGTGCATATGGGCTTTGAATAAAAATATCTTAGGGGCTAGGGTAGCATGCACCTGCCATCCCAGAATTGGGAAGATAGAAGTAGGGTGATCTCTGAGGCTTGCTGACAAACCATTAAGATTATTTGTTGAGTTATAGGCCAACGAGAGACACCCACGTTTAAAAATTTAGCAAGTGCATTCGGACAGTACCTGGTGTTCTCTGGCTTTCACATGCACATGCATACATATGCATGCTCACCTGTACATGTGTGAACACACATATACATACAAGATAAAGGAATAAGACCTAATAAAACAATGCACAGAAATATCTTATTAAGTAAAACTATTTAGAATAGTATGTGCATGTAATAGCCTTCCTAATTATGTTCTTTGATTATGTTCTTCATTTTTGAATGTTTTAAGAAATAGGATAGCAGGGGTTATGACCTGTCTTGTTAATTTTTTTTATTATCTTGGCTAACTAGTGATAATCAGCACATGGTAATTTTTAATGACTGTGTTTGGTTATGTATTTGTGTGCACTGTAAGCTTAACAATTTTCTTCCTGGATATTTATATGTGTGTGTGTGTCCAGGAAAAATATAAATTAATATATTATATATAATATTATATATTATATATAATAATATAAAAGCATATAACTTTATTTGATGAATAAATATTTGGAGCCATTATTTAGGGGTAGATGGATAAACAAAGAAAGCTATGAAGCAGGGGTTTTTAATTCATAAGACAGAATAAAATACAATTTGGGAAAAATTATCAGTTCATTTTGTCTTCACCTCAAATTTTCAAATATCTTAGAGATATATGTCTTTTTTTTGACTGTATTAGATCTGCCACCTGGTCTTCTAGTTTAGATATTCTGTGCTCTCCTTCATCCATTCTACTGGTGAGATTTTCTACAGAGTGTCCCCTTCCCCCCATCCCCCCATTGAATGTGTTCTTCATTGCTGGTAATTCTGACTGGTTTTTTTCTTTATTATTTCTTTTTCCTTATTTATGTCTTGTATTGACCTCTTTATTTCATTAAATTGGTTTCCGGTGTCTTCTTTGGTTCCTTTGATTTCTTCTTTGACTTCTTTCAGCACTTTGAAATCAGTCTCACTGGAGGTCATTTCTGATGCATTAATACATTTTGGTGGATTCATATTGTTTTTGTTTTTGGTATTTCTTGTGTTGTAATGTATATATTTTTGTATTTTGGATTAATTTAATGCTTGGATTTTCTAGTTAGCTGCAATATTATTAGATGTATCAATCAATCTGATGTTATATATCTTCAGGGTAGGAGCTTACGGTGCTAGGTGTGGCTCTTAAGACTCTCAGAGTATCTACAAAAATGACTCTAGATGTTGGGTTTGCCTGCTATTAGAGTATTCAAGTAGGCTGAGTGGAACAAATATAGGCATATTCTAAAATTTAATTAAACAATGTACACATTCAATGAAAAACAGCAGAGAATATTTATGCAAGAGTAGGTATTATGCCAACCAGATCCTCTAACAAAGTCACAGTCCCTTAGGATGTGTGTTGCCCCACACCCTTAATCATATCAACTAGGAGGCTAAGATTTCTGGTCTGTTGAGGGTTCCAAGACAGCTTGTATCCAAGTGAGACCTTTCCCTAATGAACAGCAGCAGAGGAAACAAAGCCACTATAAATCAGGAAGAAACAAATGACAAGCCCAAAATAGAGCTTATTTAAGAATAGCAAATACAACCATCTATCAGATTTAACATATAATTTTTCCTAAAATGGAATGTGCAATTAGCACTTCCAATGCAAGCCTGTACCAGGCTTATTTGGCGGGTACTGATCTGGTGTTAATCCAGTAACCCTTTGGGATGATTTTGGTCTCAGTTATGCTGTGCTCCTGCTTGGGTCCCTTTTTGGTGCACTGTGGATTCAAGTAGGCTGGCTGGGTTGATGGATCACTGCTCCAGTCACTAGTGCTGGGTACTGTGAGCTCCCTTCCTGCTGGGCTCTGCCGGTGGCGGCAGGTAGTGCTGAGGGAAGGACCAGGCCTGCTGGTTCCTCCCAAGAGGTTAAGGAGGAAGATGAGCATTAGATGACTCAGACCTCTCCTAGCCACCGGAGAAAAACCACACTGAGTCGGGAGTCTTGTGGAAGCAGGAACTCACAGGAACTCTCTTTTTTTTTTAAATTTTTTATTTATTTATTTGAGAGTGACAGACACAGAGAGAAAGACAGATAGAGGGAGAGAGAGAGAATGGGTGCGCCAGGGCTTCCAGCCTCTGCAAACGAACTCCAGACGCATGCGCCCCCTTGTGCATCTGGCTAACGTGGGACCTGGGGAACCGAGCCTCGAACCAGGGTCCTTAGGCTTCACAGGCAAGCGCTTAACCGCTAAGCCATCTCTCCAGCCCAGGAACTCTCTTTATTACATTGAGCACTTGCCTATATAATGTTGGAGATGAAGGTGGGGATTTTAGGATGGCGGGAGAGGTAAGGGCCAATAGTAAACTGTAGCTATTGAAATGATAATTCCAACTCCTGCATGGAAGTAGCAGGCCAGAAGCCATTAGGTGTCTTGCTGAGTCATAGCTGGCCAGAGACAGGTCACCAAACTTCAGCTAGGCTCAGGAAGTTCCCCTAGGCCTCACGCCTGAGCCTTTCAGGGCCCAACACCTTCCCCATCTCTCTTGCTTTCTGGTGCTTGTGATGTCAGTGGGGAAGGTGAGGCTGTGGATGGTGAGTCTAGTTATCCCACTGGTCCACGTGATCCTCTACATAAGGAGCTGTTCCTCTTTTAGTCCCTGTGGTCCTCCCTTCACATTTCTTGAGTCTGTGAGGAGCTCCAGTGTGAGTGGAGAATCCCCTCATCTGTCTTTTCCTGTGGCTCAAGCCAAGCCTTGAAGCTGTGGCCCCACTGACCTGGTGCCGCCACTGCTGAAGCCGCTTCTGCCTGCCTATGTGGGCTCTGGATGCTCTGGATCTCTCCTACTTCTCTGCTGCCATTGGTAATTTCTTATTCCCCTCACTTGTTAGTAGAAGGGCATATTTTGCTGTTTTTTTTTTTTTTTTTGGCTTCTTCTCCCCTAGGCTGCTTTGGCATGGTTCATGTGCTGCCATCTTAACCAGAAGTTCCTTGGTCCTTTTTGATTACTTTTGCTTTGAAGTATATTTTACCAGATATCAATGTAACAATGCCTTCTTGTATTCTAATTCCATTTGATTGGAATGTTATTTTTCATCCTTTCACCCTGAAGATGTTTCTACATACTGGTGAGTTGGCTTTCATGAAGACAGCAGATAGAAGGATTCTATTTTTATGGTCTTTCAAGGTCTCACTCTAGCTGAGGCTGACATGGAATTCACCCTGTAGTCTCAGGATGGACTCAAACTCTTGACAATCCTCCTACCTTTGCCTCCTGTGTGCTGGGATTAAAAGTGTGCACTATCGGGCTGGAGAGATGGCTTAGCGGTTAGGCGCTTGCCTGTGAAGCTAAGAACCCTGGTTCGAGGCTCAGTTCCCCAGGTCCCACGTTAGCCAGATGCACAAGGGGGCGCACGCGTCTGGAGTTCGTTTGCGGAGGCTGGAAGCCCTGGCGCGCCCATTCTCTCTGTCCCTCTATCTGTCTCTCTCTCTGTGTCTGTCGCTCTCAAATAAATAAATTTAAAAAAATTAAAAAAAAAAAAGTGTGCACTACCATGCCCAGCTAGGACTCTGTATTTTGATCCATCCTGATAACTGATGTCTTTTGACGGATGAGTTAAGAGCATTACCATTTAAAGTAATTATTGTGAAGTTTGAATTAATCTTTGCCATGATGAGGTATTTTATGGGGTTTTGTACTTTCTTGTGTTTTGTATTATGTTGAGCCTGGTCAATTTTTTGTTATTGTGATCTTCTTCTTGTTGGCTCTTAAGATTGGTTGTTTAATTCTTCTGTGTGGAGATGTCCCTGAAGTCTTCTCTGTAGGTTTGGCTTTGTGTTCATATAATCATAGAGTTGACTTTTTTCATGGAAAGTTTTCCTTTCACTGTCTATTATGAAGAATGCTTTTGCTAGGTAGAGCAGCATGGGTTGGAAAAGATAGATTTTTAGACTTTGTAGTGTTCCATTCCAGGCGCTTCTGGCTTTCTGGATTTCCATTGAAAAATATGATGTAATTTGGATGACATTGCCTTTGTATGCTGTGAGTTGTTTCTCTCTTACTACTTTTTGTACTCTCTCTTTGCTTTCATTGTTAAGTGTTTTAACTATGATGTGCCTTGGAAAGTTTCTTCTTTGGTCTTGTCTTTGGTATTCTGTCAGCTTCTTTTATCTGGATGGCCCACTCTCTTGTGAGATAGGGAAAATTTTCATCAATAATTTTGCTGCATATTTTCTCTGTGCCTTTGGCCTGGATTTCCTCTTCTTCTGGTATACCCATGATCCAGATGTTTGGTCATGTTAGGGTATCCCAACAATCATTTTGGAATGAATTTCTGTTGACTTTTCTATGATTTCATGGGAGACTTCCATTCTAGGACTAGGATCCTTCATGGAGATCTCTCAGTTTTCTGACTTTCATTGGATTTTTAATATTGTGCTCTACCTATTTTGTGGAGACTCTTTATTTTATTGTGGAGGAAGCAAGTTTTTGTCCTTTGTCCCATGCACCCTCTGACTCAGATAACAGGTACCCATTGACCAGTCAAGATACCAGAGCAAAAGGCCTGATTCTACAGCCCACACATGGACTAGTCTTCCCCAAGCAAGTCACAATGAGACCTACCAGGACCAGGGAACAGGTATCTGACCTACTCAGTCCAGGCCACGCCCACCCACATATAGTCCAGTGCATGGTCCCTGGACCAGGAAGCTGGGAGGAGTAGCTGGTAAATAGGGATCAGGCCTACTCACTCCACACCATGCCCACCTGCACACCATCTGGCACAGGGAACTTGCTATCCTATTTTTTCCTCAGCCTGACTAGCACATATTTTTACACTCAATAGTGGCCATGTGACCTCCTTCCCGGCTTGCTTACACACTGCCCATTGAGACTTCAGTATTTTTGATGGACTTTCAAACACCCTTAGTGTGACTCTACACTCGCTCAATGGACATCTCTCATCATGTAAGCATGGCATTCCATTCTACACAGGGGAACATGGCCGCAGTTGTGGTCAGCTTGGCATTGCTAGTATGAACATCCAAACCAGATACAGATTATGGGAGCAAGAGGATTTATTTCAAGCTTACAGATCCATCAGTAGTTCTATCAAATGATAGAAGAAGCTGGCTCTGTTCATAAATCCAAGGTGGGAGACACCACCAAATAGTCAGCATCACAAGCAAGCACAGTGAGAGCTCAAAACCTGTTTGCATACCTTTATGCTGGAAATACGATATGCCCCCAAACATACCTTAAAACTGGACCCCAGGATTTATCTCCAGTGACACCTCTTCCAGCCAGACACCTAGATATAAAATTTACAAGCTTTAATAAAACACCCAAGTATATGAGGGGCATACATTTAAAGTAGTACAGGTGACTTAGTATTCCCTCCTGTCATAGTAAGGTCTATGTCTCTGGAATTTACTTCCAAGCCAGACACAGTTTATGGGAGGAAGGAATTTACTTGAATCTTAGAGATCCATTGGAAGTTCTGTAATGGCAGAAGAACCTGACTCCCTTTTACATATCTACACTGAGAGAGATAAAACACTACCAGCACCACAAGCAAACACACTTTGTTTTGGGCACTGAAAGCAGAGGGCAAGCACTCTGCATACCTGTACACTGGAATTCCAGATCTGCCTCCAGCAACACCTTAGGGATAGACACCAGGATCTTCTCACATTAAGCTTCTTCCAGCCATGTGGCCGAAAATCCAAGCTATATGCTTCAATAAAACACATGAGTCTTTGGGGGGGGGCATATGTTCAAACTACCATAGCTAACTTGATATTTCCACCTGTCAAAGTCACTTCTAGGTCTCTGTGATAAATCTCCAAACCAGGTAGTTTATGGGAGGAAGGGATTCAATTAAACTTAAAAGATTCAGGGAAATTTCTATAATGGTGGAAGAAGCTGTCCCCCTTCTACATAAGTATTCACAGAGAAAAACTACTAACAGCACAACACTCAAGTATATTTCAGGAATTCCAGGCAGAACTGAAGCACTCTGCATACATTTAGCCTGGAAATCCACGATCCACCCTGTGGTGGTTTGATTCAGGTATGCCCCATTAATTTCTGTGTTCTGAATGCTAGGTGTCAAGCTAACAGCAATTTGAGAATTAAACCTTCCTAGAGGCAGTATATTGTTGTGGGCAGGCTTAGGGGGTTATAGCCAGCTTCCTCTTGCCAGCGTTTTGCACACTTTCTTGCTTCTGTTTTCCATCTGATGTTGGATAGGATGTGATATCCACCCTCTGCTAATGCTATCATTTTAGGCTGCCATCATGGAGCTTCCTCTCAAGTATGTAACCCAAACTAGATCTTTTTTTCCCCACAAATTATTCTGGATCAGGTGTTTCTGCCAGCAATGTGAACCTGAGTGCAACACATCCCCCTCCTCAGAAACACATTTGGGATAGACCCCAGGATCTGCCCACAGTGAAACCTCTTCCAGCTAGACAGCTGGTAATCCAAGTTACATCTTTAATAAAATATTTGGGTTAGGGCTGGAGAGATGGTTCAGTGGTTATGGCACTTGCCTGGGAAGCCTAAGGACCCAGGTTTGATTCACCAGTACTTACGTCATGTTCACATTGTTGGCAGAAAACACCTGACCAAGAGCAGCTTGTGGGGAAAAGTTTATTTTGGCTTATAGAGTCGAGGAAAAGCTCCATGATGGCAGGGGGAAATGATGGCGTGATCAAAGGATGGACATCAACTCCTGGGCAACATCAGATGGACTATAGGAACAGGACAGTGTGACAGACAGTGGAAAGAGGAAGCTGGCTATAGCACCCATAAGCCCATCTCCCACAATACACTGCCTCCAGAGGCATTAATTCTCAAATCGCCATCACCTGAGAACCTAGCATTCATTATACTTCAGTTCATGGGGAACACCTGAATCAAATACCCAACTGTGTATGTCAGATGCACATGGTGGCACATGCATCGCTCTTTCAGCAGCTATTTCTGGCTTCTAAAACCCTTGAGGGTGGGGGGGGTGTCTTGCCAAACCCAAAAAGCAAAAGATAAGAATTGGTATTTCATTCCAATGCCCTGTTAGACATAAAATGGACAGTTTTGTGTCACATAGTGCTAAGTGGCATTCATGAAAGAGCCAATCAATTTAGTTAAGCACTGGAGAATTGAACTCAGGCCTGAAGGCTTTGCAAGCAAGGATCTTTAACTGCAGAGCCATCGCCCCAGCCCTAGATATTTTTGTGTGTGTGGGTATTGAACTCAGGTTCTGATGATTGTGAGCAAACACTCTTTACTCCAAGTTATCTCAGATGCTTGGCAAGTAATTTTACACTTAGTGCATTGATAGTGGAGTTGAAGAAATACACTTCACTGCTTGTGGTGCAACTAAGGACTTGAGTGTAAGTCAACATGGCTGACCTCAGGCATTTACTCTGGCTTGCACTTTCTCATACAGATAGTGTCCACTCTCCAGCTCCTCTTACACTTCATTTAATCTTAACTGATTCAGGAAGGTAAAACAGTTCCAAATGTTATAGTACCTGAAAGAGAATTACAAACCACCATGCTTTTTTAGCCAATTAGAAGTCCTTTTATTAAGCCAGCAGTTGAGAGGGGCTCATGCCAGAAAATGCTCTTAGTGCAGAAGCTCAGGGTTACAGAGTTTTAAAAGACAAAAGAACATAAAAATTACATAAGTGCCATTTGAAAGACAGGGTATCTTTTGTATTTCAGGTGTTGTTTTACTCCTTAGCCTTGAGTGTACCCACCTGGGTAAACATGTACTCTGGGGTTTATCTTGAGTCGATACAGCTGGCTTACAGGAAGCCCTGAGAATTTTTTCAATGTGAATGGGATCATCAGGTGGATTGGGAAGTTAGCAGATGGAAGGAACTTTGGCACACATGGAATCAGGACTAATTGTTACAGGATGGCCTTATCTTAAATGTTTGCATTTTAGGAGATGATGGCCTTACTTTAGCAATATCACAAGCATAGCATAGCACTGCCAGCCAGATGTATTGAGAAACAAAATCGTATGACAAACATCCAGTGTTAAGAACTCCATAGTAGCCAGGCTGGTAGCTCACACCTTTAATCCCAGCACTTGAAAGGCGGAGGTTGGAGGATCACCATAAGTTCAAGGCCAACCTGAGACTACATGGTGAATTCCAGGTCATCCTAGGCTACAGCAATGAGACATTACCTTGAAAAATAAAATGTGTGTGTGTGTTTATGCTTATTTCTTACATGATAAATAGCAAACTAAAACTTCTATAATGAAAAATTTAATTTTCAATACTGCTTTTGTCTCTAGTGCATGCTAGCCATCCATTCACACTATTAAATACCCAAAATACCTGAATTAAGAAAGACTTTCAAGGACTGAGAGATGGCTTATCAGTTGAGGCACTTTCATTTGAAACATAAAGAACCAGATTTGATCCCCTAGTACCTACATAAGCCAGGTGTACAAGGTGGCACATGTGTCTGAAGTTCATTTGCCATGACTGGAGGCCCCGGTGCACTCATTCTCTCTATCTGCCTCTGCCTCTCCCTCTCTCTCTTCACCTCTCAAGTAAATAAATAAATAAACAAAATATTAAAAAAGAAAGATTTCCAATCTAACCATAACATGGTATGTAGCAGCAACTTATGTTCATTGAAAGCCAGTATTAAAATTGACACTCAATACAGACTGAATGGCCTACATCGATCTGGGAAATGGTGCTTATTTTAATCACTAACCCATGTGTTCAACTGTTAGTACTTCCTGTTGGCATTATTCATCAACAGCTTTTCCTCACATAATTTTCTGTGGCCCAGAATAAAATTTTAAAAGTTAGTTACATATGGTTTTATCTTAAATTTTTTTTTTTTTAAGGTAGAGTCTCATTGTAGCCCAGGCTGGAATTCACTATGTAGTTTCAGGTTGGCTGTGAACTCACAACAATCTTCTTAACTTTGCCTGTTGATTTAAGGCTGGGGTTTAAGGCATGCTCCATTAACATTCACTTTTTAATTCCATAATTACCAAAATGCTTATAATACGTTTAGAATTCTCCATACACATACTTATTCCACATAACTGTGATTTGAAGGTTTGTATTTGACATCCAATTCTCAGGTACAAGATATTTCCAATGGACTATGTTATATGAATGGGGTTTCAAAGTATCTTTAAGCCTTCTCTATAGAGAAGGAAAAAGCCAAAATTTGCTCGAGTGTATTCTATGTACTAAAGCATTGATTTTGATTAATGACAAGTCTTTTTTCCCCCTCAAGTATGTACTCTAATTAATTTAATTCAAACACAGATGACTAAGCACTAGGTTCTCTATGAAAACCATAGGATATGCAAACATTTTTTCTTTGTATCTTGATATCATAACATGAGTTGATATCATGATTCTACAAACTCACATCACTGACTAGTTTGTATTAAACAGTGACTTTTCAAGGAAAAACTTTAAACCATGTTATAAGCTAGAATGAATGTTTTTCATTTTTAAATTAGTTTTCTATTCAGCATATACAGTCAGTTTGGTACCATTATTAGGCTCATCCGTGACCTACCCACTCCCCATTGGCCCCTCCGTGTTGAGGTATATGGGTTGTGCATTGAGGAGTTAGCCCACAGTTATTGGTATGATAAATGTCTCTGCATATCATGACCCAACATGTGGCTCTGACATTCTTTCCGCCCCCTCTTCCGCAAAATTTCCCTGAGCCATGTTGGGTTCATTTTTGGTCTGCTTCAGTGATGAGGTGTTGGAGGCCTCTGAGGCTCTGGCTCTCTGACTTGATAGGAGTTGATTTTTCTCTGTGTTGGTCTCCTTCCCCCTTGTGTTTGTATCAGGTTCATCAGGAAAACAGCACCCTTGCTTGTTTCACCAATTTTTCTTAGTTTCAGCTGGGGCCCTTTTGAGGTATGATGGGGTGGCTCTCTCCTTAGGATCTACATCTATCTGCGAAAGAGAAGCAGATTCTCCAACAGAGAGTAAGTTAGCACCAGGACAAATGAGATAACCCTTCTTTTTTTTTAATAGAGAATTTAATAGGTGTAGTCCCTCTTGTAGCCCATGATTGATGGTAGCTTGATATTGTAGAGTGAGCTTATGTTTGGATATGGTTTGGACTTGTTTCCCAGCTCCAGCTATGGGTTCCGTACCACTGAGGAGATCAGTTAGCTAAATCAAGAGCAGTTGGTTCCCCACCATGGCTGTGTGCCACTATTGCACTTGTGTGGGCATCACACCAGGTTATTTGTTGCTAAGTAGGTTGGACCATGAGTTGTGTGGAAGATATTGGTCATTTCCCCAGTCGCCCATGTAGCACCTTCTGGCACTAGACATGTTGACTGTCTGGGGACTGACTCTCTCCTGGCTTCCAGCCATGCTGTTCCATTTTACATGTCAGCTGCATATGGTATCTTCAGCAGTAGGGTCTTACCACTAACCTTTGGTGGGTCATCAAGTACTATGAAAGAAATCTGTCTTTCTTTTAGGAAAACTTGTAGGTCTCTCTGATCAAAAGCTCATTGTGGATGATAGCCTCATCCTGGTACTGGGATTTACAAGTCAGTGCCCACTAAGAAAATAAGGAAAAAGATAACTAATTTACAAGAGTTAGAGAAAAGAAAGAGAGAGAGAGAGAGAGAGAGAGAGAGAGAGAGAGAGAGAGAGAGAATGCAAGAAGGAGATGGAGGGAGGGAAGATGTACAAGATTAAGGTTAGACTTGATCCTACCCTCTCCAGTGTCTTTGGTTCAGGTGTTTCCTGTAAGAGCCTGGTGAAGGTTCAGCCATTTGGTCTGCCTTTTAGGAAGTAGATTTTATGGTACCATTGCTGTTTGGGTCTAGATTAGTGTTTCCCACCCCTCCGATGCCCTCCCCTCCTGCTTGCTGGGTATGTGATGTATCTTGGGTAGATTCAGATTAGATGCTGTAGATGAGTGAGACTATGTGGTGATTTATTTTCTGTGATTGGATAAGTGCACTGAGAATAATCTGTTCCAGGTTCAACCATTTTTCCTCAAATTTCATTGTGCCATTTTTTCTTACTGCTGTACAGAATTCCATTGTGTAGATATACCACATCTTAGTTATCTATTCTTCTAGTGATGGACATCTGGATTGGTTCCAGCTCTTAGCTATTACAAATTGAGCTGATACAATCCTGGTTGAGCAAATTTCTCTGGCCTTTGGTTTGAAGGTTTTAGAGTAGATGTTCAGTAAGGGTATAACTAGGTCTGTTGGTATCTCTATAGTCTGCTTTGTCAGGAGTCTCCATATTGCTTTCCAAAGTGGTTGTACCATCCTACATTCCCACCAACAATGGATGAGTGTTCCTCTTTCTCCACATCCTCGCCAGAATTTATTTTCATTTGATTTTTTCTATGTTTGCTATCCTTATTGGAATAAGGTGGAATCTCATAGTTGTTTTAATTTGCATTTCTCTGATGATTAGGGATGATGAACATTTTCTGAAGTGTGTGTTGGCCATTTGTATTTTTTCTTCTGTGAACTGCCTGTTCATCTCTGTGCTCCATTTTGTGAGTGGGGTGTTTGACTTCTTACTGTTTAGATTTTTGAGCTCTTTGTAGATTCTAGAGATTAGACCTCTATCAGTTGGATAAACCGCAAATATTTTCTCCCATTCTGTGTGTAATCTATTAACTTTGCTTATTGTATGCTTGTCTGTAAAGAAACTCTTCAGCTTCATGTGATCCCATGGGTTTAGTGACTGTTTAAGATAGTAAGCTACTTGGGTTTTGTTCAGGAAGTCTTTTTCCATTCCTATATCATGGAAAGTACTTCCTAAATTTTCTTCCTGTAGTATTAGAGTTTCTGGTCTTATATTGAGGTCTTTGATCCATTTGGATTTGAGTGTAGTGCATGGTGAAATGTGTGGATCAAGTTTCAGTTTCCTGCACATGGTTATCCAGTTTGTACAGCAACATTTGTTGAAGATGCTGTCTTTTTTTCCAGCCTATATTGCTCAGGCCTTTGTTGAATATCAAGTAGCTATAGTTGCTTGACCCAACGTCTGGGTCCTCAAGTCCATTCCATTGGTCTATACTCCTGTTTTTATGCCAGTACCATGCTGTTTTTATTACTATGGCTTTGTAATATAGCTTTAGGTCAGGTATGGTGATGCCTTCCGAGATATTCCATTTGCTGATGATATGTTTGGATATGTGAGGCATTCTGCCCTTCCATATGAAATTTGAGTCCATTTTTTCTATCTCTGTGAGGAACACTGTAGGGATTTCAATTGGAATTGCATTAAACCTGTATATTGCCATTGGTAGGATTGTCATCTTCACAATGTTAATTCTGCCTATCCAAGAGCATGGAAGGTCTTTCCATTTTCCCAAGTCCACCTCAGTTTTTCTTTCTTTCTTTCTTTTTTTTTTTTTGAGTGTTTTTATGTTTTACTTGTATAGATCTTTCACTTTCTTGGTTAATGTTATTCCAAGGTATTTTGTTGTTGTTGTTGCTGTTGAAAATGGGACTATGTCCCTTATTTCTTTCTCTGTATCTTTGTCATTTGCAAATAGAAAGGCTACTGATTTTGTGCATTGATTTTGGATCCTGCTACTTTGCTATAGGAGTTAATCACCTTTAGGAGTTTTGGGATGGAGTCTCTCATGTCTCTTACTTATACAATCATGTCATCAGCAAATAGAGCTAACTTAACTTCTTCCTTTCCAAATTGTATCCCTTTTATTTACTTCTCCTGTTTTATTGCTTGAGCTAGGACTTCCAATACTATATTGAAAAGCAGAGGTTAGAGACGACAACCCTGTCTTGTTCGTGATCTTAATGGGAATTCCTCCAGTCTCTCTAGATTAAGTATTATTTGGGCCTTCAGAGCTTTGTATATTGCCTTTATTATCTTAAGATATGAACCAACCATGCCAATTCTCTCCAATGTTATGATCATGAAGTGATGTTGTATCTTGTCAAAGGCCTTTTCTGCATCTAACGAAACGATCATGTGGATTTTATGTTTAACCATGTTTATGTGGAGTATTACATTGACAGATATCCATATGTTGAACCACACCTGTGTTCCTGGGATGAATCCCACTTGGTCAAGGTGGATAATGCTTTTGATGTGTTGTTGGATTCGGTTTGCGAGGATTTTGTTCAGGATCTTTGCATCTAAGTTCATTAGCGAAATAGGCCGATAGTTTCCTTTTCTTGTGGCATCTCTACCTGGTTTTGGAATTAGGGTGATACTAGCTTCATAAAAGGAGTTGGGTAGCTTTCCCTGTTCTTCAATTGTGTGGCACAGTTTGAGGAAGATTGGTTTGAGTTCTTCCATGAAGGTTTGATAGAGTTCAGCTGAGAAGCTACCTGGTCCTGGACTCTTCTTTTTGGGGAGGTTTTTTTTTTTTTTTTTATTACTTTTTCAATCTCCATGACTGTGATGGGTTCATTGAGGTGATTGATCTGCTCTGAGTTTAGCTTTGGTAGATGGTATGCATCCTGGAATTTATCCATCTCCTTCACATTATCCAGTTTTGTGGAGTCGAGGTTTTTGAAATAAGTCCTGATGATTCTCCCAATTTCACTTATGTCTGTTGTGATCTCTCCTTTTTCATTTTGAATTTTGTTAATTTGAAGCTTCTCCTTTTTTTTTTTTTTTTTTTTTTTTTTTTGCTGCTTGATCAAGTTGGCCAGGGTTTTGTCAATCTTATTTATTTTTTCAGAGAACCAGCTCTTTGTTTTGTTAATTGTCTTAATTTTTTCCTTGGTTTCCAATTCATTAATTTCTGATCTTAATTATTTCTTTCCTTCTTGAGCTCTTTGGGTTGGATTTTTTCTTGTTTTTTGCAGTGCCTTTAGGTGGATGTTAGGTTATTGATTTAGGATCTTTCTATCTTTTATGAAGCCATTGAGTGCTATGAATTTTCCCCAGAGGACTGCCTTCCTTGTGTCCCATAAGTTTTGGTACAATGTGTTCTCATTGTCATTCAATTCCAGGACTTTTGCAATTTCATTTTTTTATTTCATCCAGTATCTATTTATTGTTGAAAAGCATGCTGTTCAGTTTTCACATGCTGTTGGGATTTTTGATGGGTCTTTTGTTGTTGATTTCTAGCAATATAGCATTGTGATCTGATATCATACAGGGAATTATGTCAATCTTCCTAAATATGTGGAGGCAGTGTTTGTGACCCAGTATCTGGCCTATTTGAGAGAATGTTCCATGGGCTGCTGAGAAGAATGTGTAGTCTGTGGATTTAGGATGGAAAATTCTGTAGTGTCCGTTAGGTCTATGTGATCTATGGTTTTGTTGAGCTCTCTTACTTCCCCATTGAGTTTCTGTTTGGATGATCTGTCTATCACTGATGATGGTGTATTGAAGTCCCCAGCTATGATGGTGTTGGTGCTTATTTCTGTTTTATTGTCCAGTAGGTTTTGTTTTATGAACTGTGGTGCCCTGTGTTTGGTGCATACAGATTTATGATTGTAATATCCTCTTGTTGGTTCATTCCTTTGATAAGTAGGAAGTGGCCTTCTTTGTCTTTTTGATTATTTTTGGTTTGAAGTCTATTTGATTTGATATTAATATAACTATGCCTGCTTGTTTCTTATTCCCATTTGCTTGGAATATTGTTTTCCACCCTTTCACCCTGAGGAGGTGTCTATCTTTAGTGGTGAGGTGGTTTTCTTGAAGGCAACAGATTGAGGGTTTTAATTTTTTGATCCATCCTGTTAGCTTGTGTATATTGATGGGTGAATTAAGGCCATTAATATTTTGGGTAATGACTGTGATATTTGATTTTATCCCTGCCATATTGTGATGATACATGTGTGTTGGTGTTTTCATGGACTTTGAAGTTTTTTGTACCTACTCTGAGTTTGGTTATTGTGATCTGCTTCTTATAGGCATTTGAGTTGGATTATTTGTTTCTTCTCTGTGGGGAATTTTCTGAAATACTCTTTGTGGTTTTGGTTTTGTGTTCATATAATTGTAAAGCTGAGTTTTGTCATGGAAAGTTTTTCTTTCACCATCTATTATGAGGGATGCTTTTGCTGGGTAGATTAGTTTGGGTTGGAAGCCATAGGCTTAGACTTTGGAGTGTTTCTTTCCAGACCCTTCTAGCTTTCAGGGTTTCCATTGAGAAGTCTGACATAATTCTGATGGGGTTACCTTTGAAAGTGGTGTGCTATCTTTCCCTAGCTGCTTTTAGGATTTTCTCTTTGGTGTCATTGTTTAGAGTCTTAATGACAGTATGTCTTGGAGAGTTTCTCCTTTGGTCCAGTCTGTTTGGAGTTCTGTTTGCTTCTTGTATCTTGATGGGCCTTTCTTTTAAGAGACTGGGGAAGTTTTCTTCAATTAGTTGGTTAAATAAGTTTTCCGTGCCTTTGGTCTGAATTTCTTCTCCTTCTTGTATTCCAATGATCCTGATATTAGGACGTTTAAATGTATCCCACAATTCCCTCATGTTCTGTTCACAGGAACTTTTGAACTTACTGAAATATTTGAACTCTAGAACTGTTTCTTCCATCTTGTCATCCAGATCAGAGTTTCTATCCTCTACTTGGCTACCTCTTTTCTTGAGAGCCTCTAGATTGTTTTGGACTTGTTCAATTAAGTTTGCATTTTGTACTACTTTTCTATGTATAATTTCTATCCCTCTGTCAAGCTCCCTTTTCACGTCATTTTCTGATTTTCTTGATGATTCTTGGAATTCAACCTTGCATTTCTTTATGTCTTCATTTAGCAT
Organism: Jaculus jaculus; assembly: GCF_020740685.1. Classification (NCBI taxonomy): domain Eukaryota; kingdom Metazoa; phylum Chordata; class Mammalia; order Rodentia; family Dipodidae; genus Jaculus; species Jaculus jaculus. The sequence goes on along the minus strand of NW_025423515.1, from coordinate 3,544,144 downwards.
GGCCAGCTGATTTTTAAGGTTTTCTTTTTATCCACTCTCCCTCAAATCTATTATCTCTCTTTGAACTCCTTCCAATTTCTTATCTATTAGTTCTAGTTTAGTGATGGCAGCATCCACACGATTATTGGTCCTTTGTTGCTTTTCTGCAAGTTCTACCAGTAGGTTGGTCAGGCTTGCATTGCTCATAGCTTCAATTGATGTTCTGATCCTAATGATTCTTCTACGTTTTGGTTAGATGCATTCATTGTAGGACTGGGTGATCTAACTGGATTTTCTTGCATTTGATTTTTCATGTTATTTCTTTTGCACTGTGGTCTGCCCATGATAGTATATGGGCACATAGGTGGGTGAATCAGCCTGGGCTCTAGCTTAATAGGAATCTGAGGCAGCCTGGGGCAGTTGCCAAACAGCCTGGGCTTTGGCTCTCACTTGTCAAAGCCACCTATCTACTGCCTGTTGGGGGCGCCAAATTTGCCTGAATTCTCAAGCAATAATGTTCCAAAGCTGCCTGCGTTTGAGCTAGGAGGGGGACTGAGGTACCAAGCCCTGAGGCAGCCCAAACTCTGGCTGGGAGCATGGGGATCTGGAAACAGACTGTGCTCCCTGGCCACAGGACAATTGCATATGGCCGGCGCAGCAGACAGGTTCTTGATGGCAACTGAGCTGGCACAAGCGAGCTCTGGGCTTGTGTGGCAGTTTCTGTGGGATTGGGCTCGCTGAACATGCAGTGGCAGGAGCAGTATTTGAGAGAGTGGGAGGAGCAGTCTAAACTTCCACATGTGGGGATCGTTCTGCTCACAGCTGTTCTGTGGATACATGGTGGTGAGGGCTTCCTGCTCCTGAGGGAATCGGGGATTCCCTTGTATTGCCCGGAGTTGCTGATTGTGCGGTGGCCAGAGCAGTAAGTGGACTACTGTGTGGAGCAGTATAAGCTTCCACATGCAGGGATGATTGGAGCGCCATTGGATATTTGGTGGGAGGGGTGGTGTACCCGCCTGGGAAGGGATCCGCACTTCCCTGTTTTTCCTCCCGCCCTGTGCCCTCCCACTGACAATCTATTGGCGATTGCTCTAACCCCAGTAAACTCTTAATGTCTTTCCTTTCTTTCCCCAGGATTTGCAGCGCAGCTAGGCAGTTGCCATGTTGGCTGGAAGTTCCCTGTTTTTATTTTTTTATAGAAATTTTGCCTGCCTGAAGTAAACAGTCATGTATAGTTTTATAATCATTAGTTGACCATCTTTTCTGTGGGGTCTACATTTTTAGATGTCAAGGAGATTATATGAATTTTGCCAGAACCCTAAATAGGAAAGTCACATATTGAAAACACTGTGTTGAACATTACTTTCCCTACATTGAAAATCTCCTTTTCTCAGGAAACTTACATCAAGAAAACTCCCATGAAAGGATGTGTGAGGATATTTCAAAGTTAGAAAATTTTAAGAAATATGGTGAAATGTGAATTAACTGGTTTATGGGGTCACATAACTTTATGTATTCTAAACACAGACATAGAAACACACACACACACACACACACACACACACACACACACACACACAGATGCAGAAATGAATGGTCAGCCTATCTGTGGTACCTCTGAAGGGTCCAGGGTATATGGAAGTTACCATTCTGCTTTAAACAAACAGATTATGACAGCTATCAGGAGAATATTTATCAGGCTACATCTGCCATCTGGTCCAGAAGTTTGGAGTCTCATAATTGTTGGAGAGGTAATAAATTGAAGATATTTTTTGGCAACACATGTTTTCGTGGCATTGATTGAACTATTGGTGGTTCATCATGCTTTGTTTAACTTTTTGAAGGACATCCTGCCTGCACAGTTGGTCATATTTTCCATTGACTTATTTTATGACTCTAATATTAAATGAAGCTTAAGTTGAAGGAATTTGATATTATACACATGAGATAGCTCAATGTAGAGTAAATCTTTCAAAGAAGTCCAGATTTTCCTAGGCTTGTGTCTTGTACATGCATTCTGAAATTAAGAACAAAATGTGCTTCCCCAAATTCAATGTTATCTAAGTAAGTTAGGGTTTTAGAATTACTTTATATACAATTTTTGACAATTCTTTCTACCTTTAGAGAAAACATTACATTGTCTGCCATGATTTTAAAGTAGAAATATGCTCTTAGAAGATTTATTAAATTTAACAATGCATGCCCAGTTGAAAAATCTTGTCCCTTGTTTTCATTAGAACTGTTTCACAAATGCATAGCCATTCAATTGCCACATGTGTTTCATGACATGGCTAAGAATTAATTTTGATTTTAGTGGAATGTAAGAGATTCCAACTTGGTTTCATTAAAAGATATCACATACAACTGTTTCCACTAGTAGAGGAAGACTGCAGTGTATATGGCATTATTTTCTGGAAGTGTATGCAGTGACTCCTCTCCAAGTAGTTCTCACTATGTATTTAAACCAACCTATCAGAATACTTGCAGGGAAGTTCATGTTAGTAGTACAATAATTGAATTGAGAAAAATGAGTGAAGTACCATATTTTTTGCCTGTTATAAATATTTAATTTACCACATTTTGAATTAATTTGGATAGATCATATGAATGTTGAAATTCATCAGTCTTTGAATATTTTCCAAATTGGGGTGCTTTAAGTCCATAAGTATGTCATAATGCTTTTCTATGTCTTAGTGTTATTAGTTGCAATGACTCCCATTTCATCTTTAATTTTGTTAATTAAGATTTCTCTCTTTTTTTTACTTTTTAATTTAATTTGGTAAAATGTTTGTCAATAGTATTAGACTTTTCAAAGATTACTCACATATTCCTTTATTTATGTGTGTTTTCAATTATTATTCATTAATGCTTATGCTATTGAGTCCTTTAATTTTTTTTGTTCATTTTTATTTATTTATTTGAGAGTGACAGAGAGAGAAAGAGGCAGATAGATGGAGAGAGAGAGAATGGGCGCACCAGGGCTTCCAGCCACTGCAAATGAACTCCAGATGCGTGCACCCCTTGTGCATCTGGCTTATGTGGGTCCTGGAGAATCGAGCCATGAACCCAGGTCCTTAGGCTTCACAGGCAAGCGCTTAACCACTAAGCCATCTTGCCAGTCCTAATTTTTTTTTTATATTTGAAGTTGAGTCTCATTCTAGTCCAAGTTGACCTGGAATTATATATGTTTTCTCAAGCTGTCCTTGAATTCACAGCAATCCTCCTACCCCTGCCTATTGAGTGTTGGCATTATAAGCATGGGCCAAGAGAACTAGTGTGTCCTAATCATTCAAAGAAATATTTTTTCTCAATTTTTATTAACATCTTCCATGATTATAAAAATATCCCATGGTAATACCCTCCCTCCCCCCACTTTCCACTTTGAAATTCCATTATCCATTATATCCCCACCCTATCTCAATTGGTCTCTCTTTTTTTTTTAATTTTTTTGTTCATTTTTATTTATTTAGTTGAGAGTGACAGAGAGAGAAAGAGGCAGACACAGAGAGAGAATGGGCATGTCAGGGCCTCCAGCCACTGCAAATGAACTCCAGACGCATGCACCCCCTTGTGCATCTGGCTAACGTGGGACCTGGGGAATCGAGCCTGGAATCGGGGTCATTAGGCTTCACAGGCAAGCACTTAACCACTAAGCCATCTCTCCAGCCCTGGTCTCTCTTTTATTTTGATGTCATGATCTTTTCCTCCTCTTATGATGGTCTTATGTAGGTAGTGTCAGGCACTGTGAGGTCATGGATATCCAGGCCATTTTATGTCTGAAGGGAGCACGTTGTATGGAGTCCCATGCTTTGTGTGGCTATTACAAACTTTCTGCCACTTCTTCCACATTAGACCCTGAGCCTTGGAAGGTGTGATCAAGATATTACTCAGTACTCCAGTAACTTCATTCCAGCATCATGATACCTTCTGAGTCATCCCAAGGTCATTGCCATCTGAAAGGAAAGATCTTCTACCCATAGTGAGAGTAGCATTAATGTAAGGGTATGAATATTAAGAGAAGTGCTTACTGGGCAGTTTGATAAGCATAGTATATACATTTATCCAGACAACAGCAGACTTTACACCCCCTAGGGCTCATGACTACCCCTGTTTTAAGTTTTAGTATCAGGGATGTATTCCTTCCCATGGAGTGGACCTCCAGTCCAATTAGAGGGCAGTTGGTTTACACCATGATAGCTGTGCCAATATTGCAACCATTAGCTCATTTGGCCTGGCTTGCAGTGTTCACTGTTGAGTATCTTCAGTGCTCGTATCTCCTTCTCCCATTGAACTGCATGTAGAATGGCTTCTTCCAGCTTTCTGTCAGCTGGTCTACATGGAGGATGTTATCAGCTCAGTTCCAGCAGGATTTCTCATTGGCCTTGCAGCCCAAGTATGTGGAGTCTTCAGCAATAGGGTCTTACCTTCTATTCCTGGTGGGAAACCAAGGGCCTTTGCAATGGCCTATAATGTTTTGGAGGCATCAGGGAATTCCCAGACCAACAACTCACTGGAAGATATCCCATCCCTGGCACTGAAAATTTGCTAGCAACAACCTACGGCTTCTGAGTGTTCCATTGTCCAAAGCTGGAGGATTCTATATGATTTATTTATATCCTCCTAGATTTTGATTAGCCCTTCCTCCAGCTTTCCTTTACTCAGTCTCTTTCCCTGATCTCACCTTGGGCATTTTCACCCCCGTTAATCTATTCTTCTACTAACATATATAAAATGCCATCCTATTAAGTACCCTGTCCCTTGCTTTCTCTTTCATTCATATTTCTTTTATAGCTTACTGGTTTCTGCTACTGAGTATTTTCCTTCTCACACAGAGGCCCAATCATCTGTAGCAAGGATCCACATATGAGAAAGAACATGCGGTGCTTGGATTTCTGGGCCTGGGTTACCTCATTTAGTATAATCCTTTCCAGATCCATCAATTTTCCTGCAAATTTCATAACTTCACTTTTCTTTACTGCTGAGTAGAACTCCATTGTATAAATGTGCCATATCTTCATTATCCGCTCATCAGTTCAGGGACATTTAGGCTGGTTCTATTTCCCAGCTATTGTGAATTGAGCAGCAATAAACATGGTTGAGCTCGTACTCCTAAGGAAGTGAGATGAGTCCTTAGGATACATGCCTAGGAGTGCTATAGCTGGATCATATGGTAGATCAATTTTTAGCTGTCTTAGGAACCTCCACAATAATTTCAACAATGGCTGGATCCTATTGTATTCCCACCAACAGTGTATAAGGGTTCCTCTTTTTCCACACACCCCCCCCCAACAGCATTTATGGTCATTTGTTTTCATGATGGTAGCCAATCTGACAGGAGTGAGATGGAATCTCAATGTAGTTGTAATCTACAATTCCCTGATGACTAAGGATGTTGAACATTTTCTTAGATGCTTATATGCCATCTATATTTCTTCTTTTGAGAAGTGTCTATTTAACTCCATAGCCCATTTTTTAATTGGCTTGTTTGATTTCTTATTATTTAATTTTTTTGTGTTCTTTGTATATATTAATCCTCTATCAGATATATAGCTGGCAATGATTTTTCCCATTCTGAAGGTGGCCTCTGCTTTATTCAGTGTCCTTGTAGGACAAAATCTTTGTAATTTCATGAGGTCCCAGTGATTAATCTGTGGTTTTATTGCCTGAGCTATTGGTGTTGTATTCAGAAAGTTTTTGCCAAGACCAATATGTTGAAGGGTTTCCCCTACTTTTTCCTCTAGCAGTTTCAGAGTTTCAGGTCCGATGTTAAGGTCTTTAATCCACTTGGATTTAATTCTAGTGCATGGAGAGAGAGAATAGTCTATTTTCATCCTTCTGCAGATACATATCCAGTTTTCCCAGCACCATTTGCTGAAGAGGCTGTATTTCCTCCAATGTGTATTTGTGGTGTTTTTATCAAATGTCAGGTGGATATACCTACCTGGACTTACATCTGGGTCCTCTATTCTGTTCCATTGATCTACATTTCTCCTTTTCTGCCACTACCATGCTGTGTTTGTTACTATGGCTCTATAGTATAGGTTAAAATCAGGTATGGTGATACCACCCGCCTTATTTTTGTTGCTCAGTATTATTTTAGATTTTTGAGGGTTTTTTTTTTTGTGATTCCAAATGAATTTTTGGCTTGTTTTTCTATTTCCATGAGGAATGCCATTGGAATTTTGATAGGGATTTCATTAAATGTGTAGATTGAATTTGGTAAGATTGCCATTTTTTCCATATTTATTTTTGTGATCAAGCTACAAGTGATGTTTTTCCATTTCCTATTGTCTTCAGTAATTTATCACTTGAGTGTTTTATAGTTTTCATTGAAGAGATCCTTTACTTCCTTGGTTAGGTTTATTCCAAGGTACTTTATTTTCTTGGATGGAATTGTGGATGAGAGTGATTCTCTGATTTCATCCTCTGTGTGTTTGTTGTTAGCATATAGGAAGGCTACTGATTTCGTGTATTTATTTTGTATCCTGCTACATGACTGTAGGTGTTTATCAGCACTAACAGTTTGCTGGTAGAGTCTTTAGGGTCCTTTATATATAGAATCATATCATCTGCATATAACGATAACTTGATCTCTTCCTTTCCAATTTGTATCCCTTTTATGTGCATCTCTTGCCTTATTGCTATGGCTATGACTTCAAGTACTATATAAAATAAAAGTGGGGACAGTGGACACCCTTGTCTTGTTGCTGATTTTGTGGAAAAGCTTCCAGTTTTTCCCCATTTAGTGATATGTTGGCTGTAGGCTTGTCATAAATAGAATTTATTATATTTAGATATGTTCCTTCTATTTCCAGCTCTGTAGGACTTTTATCATGAAGGGATGTTGGGTTTTGTAAAATGCTTTCTTTGCATCTAATGAGATGATCATGTGAATTTTGTTCTTCAGTCCATTTAAATAATGTAATATTTTTATTGATTTGTTTATGTTGAACCATCCATGAATCTTTGGGATAAAGTCTATTTGGTCAGTGTGAATGATCTTTCTGATATATTGTATTATGGTTGCCAATATTTTGTTGAGAATTTTCGCATCTATGTTCATGAGGGAGATTGGTCTGTAATTTTCTTCTTTTCTTTTCTTTTCTTTTTTTTTTTTTCCCTATCTTTCCCTGGTTTTGATATCAGGGTGATGCTGGCTTCATAGAAGGATTTTGGTAGGTTTCCTTCTTTTTTCTATCTTATGGAAAATCTTAAAAAGCAATGGTGTTAGCTCTTCCCTGAAGGTCTGGTAAAATTCACCAGTGAATTCATCTGGGCCTGGGCTTTTTTTAGTTTGGAGATTATTGATAACTGTTTGGATCTCCATGCTTGTTATAGGACAATTTAAATGATTAACCTCACCTGATTGAATTTAGGTAGCTCATATAAATCAAGGAAATCATCCATTTCTTTCAGATTTTCATACTTAGTGGCTTATATGCTTTTATAATATGTCCATATGATTTTTTAACTTCTCTGGTATCTGTTGTGTTTTCACCTTTTTTTCCCAACTTTAATTTTATTAATTTGTGTCTCTTCTCTCTTTCTTTTGGTAAGATTTCCTAAGGGTGTATCAATCTTGTTTATCCTTTCAAAGAACCAACTCTGTTCCATTGATTCTTTGGATTGATTTTGTTGTTGTTGTAGTTTCTATTTCATTCATTTCTGCCCTAATCTTTATTATTTCTTCCTGTCTTCTGACTTTCTGTTAGCCTTGTTCTTCTTTAAGGTGAAGCATTAGGTCGTTTACTTGCAACCTTTCTAATTTCTTAATATAGGCACATAAAGCTATAAGTTTACCCTTAGGACTGTCCTCATTGTGTCCCAGAGATTTTGTTATGTTGTGTTCTCATTATTGTTTGACTCTATAATTTTTTTGATTTCCACATTGACCCATTCATCATTTGGTAGTGTGTAGTTTAGTTTCCTTGATTTTGTGTATGCTCTACAGCCTTTCTTGTTATTGATTTGCTTCTTGATTTTATTATGGTCAGATAGAATGCAAGGAATTATTTCAATTTTTTGTATTTGTTAAGATTTGCTTTGTGTCCTAATATATGGCCTATTTTAGAGAATGTTCCATATGCTGCTGTAAAGAATGTATATTCTGCAGCATTTTGATGAAATGTCCTGTACATAGCTGTTAGGTCCATTCCTTCTTTGACCTCATTTAGTCCAGATGCCTCTGTTTGTTTGTTTGTTTTCCTGGGATGACCTGTCAATTGATGAGAGTGGGGTGTTGAAGTCACCCACTACCACTTGTTTGGTGTTATCTGTGACCTTAGTTCTAATAGCATTTGTTTGATGAATTTGGTGGGCCCCATGGTTGGTGCATATATGTTTAACATTGTAATTTACTCCTGATGGAGTGTTCCTTCAGTCAATATAAAGTGACCTTCCTTATCTTTCTTAACTAATATTGGACTGAAGTCTACCTTGTCAGATATGAGGGTAGCAACCCCTGCTTGTTTTCTGGGCCCATTTTCTTGAAACACCATTTTCAAACCTTTCACCTGAAGATAGTGTGGTGGTTTGAATAGAATAGATGGCCCCCAATATATTCAGTTGTTTGTTTGTAGTTTGCATCTGCTGGCTACCTGGCTGGAGGCAATGTCACTGGGTGGATCTTAAGTTGTGGTGATGGGTTTCCGATTTCAATCTAAAGATATGCAAAGTGTGCCTAGCTGATGTTCCTGGAGTTTGGTGTGGCTTTTGGCTTTTAGGCTTGTGCTTCCCTCTCTCTGCTTGGTCCTGTGAAGGCAGGCCAGCTTCTTCTGCCATTATGGAACTTGCACTGGATCTGTAAGCTTCAATAAATCCCTTCCTCCATAACTGTACCTGGTCTGGAATTTCATCTCAGTGAACTTGAAGCTGTCTGTTACATATAGTGTTTTTCCTTTGTAGAAAGGTGGGTTTCTTGGAGGTAACAAATTGAATGATCCTGCAATTTAACCCAGTCTTCAAACCTATTTCTTTTGGTTGATTCATTAAGGCCATTGATTTAAAGATGTTTTCTTTTTCTTAATTAGTTTTGTCATCAGCAAATACAGTCAATTTGGTACCATTATTAGGCTCCTCCCTTACCTACCCTCTCTCCTTGGGCCCTCCTCTTGAAATATATGGGCCATGCATTCTGGTGATACCCAACAGTTATGGGTAGGATAAATGTCTGCATATCATGACCCAACATGTGGATCTGACATTCTTTCCGCCCCCACTTCCAAAAATTTCCCTGAGCCATATTGGGTTCATTGTTGGTCTGCTTCAGTGATGAAGTGTTGGGTGCTTCTGGGTCTCTGGATCTCTTATTTGGTAGGAGTTGATTTTTCTCTGTGATGATTTCCTTCACTATTGTGCTGGCACCCTATTCACAAAGAAAACAACACCCTTGCTTGTTTCACCAGTTGTTCTTAGATTCGGCTGGGTCCCTTCTGAGGTATGATGGGGTGGCTTTCTCCTTTGGATGAATATCTATCTGAAAAAGAGAAGCTCATTCTCCAACGGAGAGAGAGTTAGAACCAGACAAATGAGATAACCCTTACTTTTTTAGAGAGAATTTAATAGGTGTAGGCCCTCTTGTAGCCCACGATTGTTGGTTGCTTGATAGTGGGGAGTGGTCTTATGTTTGGATATGGTTCTGCCTTGTTTCACAGCTCCAATTATGGGTCTCGTACTACTGAGGGGATCAGTTAGCCAAATCAAGAGCATTTGGCTTCCAACCATGGCTGTGTGCCACTATTGCACTTGTGTTAGCATCACGACAGGTTATTTGCTGCCAAATAGGTGAGACCATGAGTTTCTTGGACAGATATTGGTGATTTTCCCCCAGTCGCCCATGTATCACCTAATGGCACTAGATGTGCTGACTCGGGACTGACTCTCTTCTAGCTTCCAGCCATGTCATTCCATTTTATGTGTCAACTGCATAAGGTGTATTCAGCAGCAGGGTTTTACCACTAACCTTTGGTGGGTGATCAAGTACTCTGAAAGAAATCTGTCTTTCTTTTAGGAAGCCTTGTAGGTTTGTCTGATCAAAAGCTCATTGTGGATGATAGCCACATGCTGGTACTTGGAGTTACAGGTCAGTGCCCACTAAGAAAAGGAAGAAAAAGATAACTAATATAAAAGAGATAGAGAGAAGGGGGGGAGAGAGATGCTGTAGAAGATTAAGGTCAGTGTTCATCTCCAGTGTCTTGTGGTTCAGGTGTTCCCTCTAAGGGCCTGGTGAAGGTTCAGCCATTTGGTCTGCCTTTCAGGATGTAGAATTTTATGGTACCTTTGCCATTGGGGTCTAGATTTGTGTTTACTCACCCTCCTTTTCCCTTCCTCCTAATAGCTTTGCTAGGAGTGACAAATCAGACCATCCATCAGATTTAACACATAATTTATCCTGTTATGGAAGGTGCAATTAGCACTTCTGGTTTAGGCCTATATACCAGGTTTATTAGGTGGGTACTGACCAGATGTAATACCAGTTACGTTTTGGGATGGTTTTGGTCTCAGTTATGCTGTGCTCCTGCTTGGGTCTCTCTTTGGTGAGCTGTGGGTTCAAGTTGGCTAGCCAAGTCACAGAATGAAGAATCCTGCATTTTAAGCCAGTCTGCAAAACTATGTCTTTTGGTTGGGGCATTGATATTAAGAGATATTATTGAAAGGTGTGTATTTATTTCTGCCATTTTTTTGTACTTCTTCTGGTCTTACCGTTGCTCTCTTGTGTTAAGTAGTATTTGAGAAATTTTTGTTTTTCAGGTTACTTATATGTGAGCTTTTCTTATTCTTCAGCATGGAGGATTCTTTCGAGCATTTTCTGTAGAGCTGGTTTTGTCTTCAAATGCTCCTTTCATCTGCTTTTGTCATGGAATGTTCTTATTTCTCCATTTATTTGAATGGATAGCTTTGCAGGATAAAGTAACCTTTGTTGACAGTTGTTATCTTTCAGAAACTGGAATACATCACTCCACACCCTTCTGGCTTTTAAAGTTTGTGTTGAGTAATCTGATGTAAACCTGATAGGTTTGCCTTTGTAGGTAAGTTGATTTTTCTCTCTAACTGCTTTCAATATTTTTTCTTTGGTTTGTGTGTTTGGTAGTTTGGTTATAATATGACGAGGAGAGGTTCTTTCCAGGTTTTGTCTGGCTGGGGTTCTAAAGGATTCCTGTATCTGCATTGGCACCTGATTCCCAATTTGGGGGAAATTTTCTTCTATGATTTTGTTGAAGATGCCTACTATGCCTTTGGAGTGAAATTCTTCTCCTTCTACTATGCCCTGAATTCTTATGTTTGATCTTTTCATAGTGTCCCAAATGTCTTGAAATTCCCATTCATACTTTTCTCTTAGTTTGTCTTTTTCTTTGTTGGACTGTATTAGATCTGCCACCTGGTCTTGTATCTGAGATATTCTGTCCTGTCCTTCATTCATTCTACTGGTGAGATTTTCTACAGATTTTTTTTTTAATTTCATTAACTGTGCTCTTTATTGCCAGTAATTCTAACTGGTTTTCCTTTAGTATTTCTATTTCCTTATTTATGTCTAGCAGTGACCTCTTTATTTCATTAAATTGGCATCCTGTGTTTTCGTTGATCCATTTGATTTCTTATTTTTCTTCTTTGAAAAAAATTATACTCATTCTTTAGAAATTAATCTCAGGCATTTCCTCTAACTTGTTCTCACTGGAGATCATTTCTGATGCATTAATACTTTTTTGGTGGATTTATATTGTCTTGTTTTTTTTGTTGTTGTTTCTTGTGTTATAATGTATATATTTTTGCATCCTGGATTATTTAATGACTGGATTTTCTAGTTAGCTGGGTATTAGTAGAGGTATCAATCAATTTGATGTTATATATCTTCAGGGTAGGAGCTTATGCAGTAAGTGTGGCTCTCAAGACTCTCAGAGTATCTACAAAAGTGACCATAGCTGTTGGGTTTGCCTGCTATGAGAGTATTCAAGTTGGCTGAGTGGAACCAAATACAGATAGTTTCTAAAATTTAACTAAAAAATGTACACTTTCAATGAAAAACAATACAGAGTATTTATTCAAGAGTAGGTATTATGACAACCAGATCCTCTGTCTGTCCCTTAGGCTGTGTGGTGCCCCACCCATTCCCTTAATCCTGACAACAAGGAGTTTAAGATTTCTGGTCTGTTCAGGGTTACAAGTCAGCTTGTGACCAGGTGAGACCTTTCCATAATGTATAAAAGAAGAGGAAACAAAGCCACTATAAATCAAGAAGCAACAAATAGCAAGCCCAAAATATAGCTTGGTTATGAGCAGCAAATCTGACCATCCATCAGATTTAACACATAATTTATCCTGATATGGAGACATAATTAGCACTTCTCGTTCAGGCCTATGTACCAGGTTTATTAGGTGGGTACTGACCAGGTGTAATCCCAGTTAACTTTTGGGATGATTTTGGTCTCAGTTATGCTGTGCTCCTGCTTGGGTCTCTCTTTGGTGATCTGTGGGTTTGAGTAGGCTGGCCGAATTACTGGATCACTGCCCTGGCACCACTGCTGTGGTCCCGCATACCTACTGGAGCCGCTTCTGCCAGCCTGTGTGGGCTCTGGATGCCTGGATCTCTCCTTCTCCGCTGCCTTTTCAATTTCCTATACTCATCACTTTTTAGTAAAAGTGTATTTTGCTGTTTTTTTTTTTTTTTCTTTTTCTTCCCTAGAGTGCTTTGGCATGGTACCTACACCGCCATCTTAACTGGAAGTCCCAAAGAAACATTTTATTTGTATTTATTTGAGGGGGGAGAGAGAGAGAAAAAAAATGGGCATGCCAAGGCCTCCAACTGCTGCACACAAACTCCCAATGCTTGGGCCACATGGTGCTTGTGGGTCCTGGGAAATTTAACCTGGGTCTTTTGGTTTTGTAGGCAAGCAGATTAACTGTTTAGCCATCTCTCCAGCCCTCCCAATCTAAATTGTATCTTTCAAGCTAACATTTTGGGGTTGGATCTGTTCTTAGTTTTTTCATTGCCATAAGTTGAAGAATTAAGTTATTAATTTATGTCCGTAACATTGCTAAATCATCAATTTATTCTTAAAGTAGCTATCTTTAGCAATAAATTCCTTCTCAAGAAAGTATCCAGAGATTCACAAGTATTTAGACTCATTGACTTTTAATTTTAGTCACATTTCCTAGTTCTAGTAGACTGCTTAGAGTTGCCGAATGAGCATCTAAACCAGACACAGTCTAGGGAAGAAAGGGCTTTATTTCAAGCCTATAGATGCAGGGGAAGTTCCATCAATGGTAGAAGAAGCTGGCCCCTTTCATAAACTCAACACAGAGAGAGCACCATTGCTAGAAACCACCAAAGGAAGCAAGCAGTCGTGAACTGGCAGCCTGCATGACCCCCAGAGTGCAGACTGCTCCATAACTGTGCACTGGAATTCAGCTCTGCCCCCAGTGACACACACTCCAGCATGCTGCTGGAAATATAAACAGGAATTTTAACCTTAAATTTAAAAAATCCAGCATAATCAAAGCTCAAAATGCATAGCTATAGACTGAACATTTTGAAATCTATTCAGTCAAGCTAATGTCAAAAGGGGCTCTTGAGACTATTTATTTGAAACCTTACCAACAAAATTTAGAACCAAAATGAAATAAAAAGAAAATTGTAGAATAGTATAATTTTCCACTTCAATTACTTTCTTTATTTTCCCATTATCCTTCCTCCCTCACGTTTTCTTTCCCACCTTACTCCTTGCTTTCCTCCCTCCATCCGTCCCTTTCTTCATGCTGGGGAAGAAGTGATGGTTTCACACATGCTAAACCCACACTGTACCAATGAGCTGCACACCAACTGATTCTTGAGACTGAACCTAGTACAATTTCAGATTATCTCTGTCTGGCTGCAACTGTTGTCTGCTACCTTGTAGTGAGGACAAAACATGCTGCAGGCTGTTTGGTGACAGGATTGAACTTCACAGTCTTTTGTGATTACCTGGGTTTATTTTGCTCATTTAATTTGCTCATTAATTGCTTTGGTTGCATTTAGATGATTGTTTAAGTCTCAAAACTCCCTTATCCTATGTTATAACAACTAAAAAATATTTAAAACAGTTTATGTCTTGAGATTCTCGGTCTCTGAGTACTATATTGAGTACCATGCACAATATCTTAAGAGAAAATATTAACAAGTTCAGCAATACAGCAATATGGTCTTGTTGAAAATTATTTATTTGTGATAAGAAAGGGAGAAAAAATGGGCACAACGGCACCTTTGTCGCTGAAAACAAACTCCATATGTATATGCCACTTTGTGCATTTGGCTTTATGTGGCCACTTCAAGCATTGTAAGTCAATGCCTTTAGCTGCTGAACCATGTTACACCCTTGAACTTGAGTTTTAATACTTCAGACTGCTTTCCATGGCTAGGCAGTTCCCTTCCTTCCTTTGTTTCCTCCTGATGAAAGTAAAAGGTGTATGTAGTGCATTAACTTTTATAAATTCATATTTTCACCACTGTAAAACAATTTAACCAAAAATTGTGATGCATACATATCTATCTGGTGCTGCCATGATGAAAATTTCCTCTGGAAAATGTAAGCTGAAAATGAGCTCTTTCCTTCCTTAAGCTGTTTCTGTTCAGGTGTTTATCCCACAACAAGAAGGTTAACTGTCAGGTTGTTTAAAGGAAGTGAAGTGAGGTGAACTTTTTCATTTCTCACAAACTAAACAGGTTACAAAGTCCACAGGAAACTTCTTGTTATGTTGGTTCTTGATTTTTCCCTTGTATAGAAGCTCAGTTACTGGAAAGAATCTGATTTGAAGTGATTTTAATATAGGTTGTTATGACCCAATATTTGTGTTGTCATCCATCTAACTTTTTAATGTATCCTAAATGGCAGTGCTCAGATGTGTTTCTCATTGTTTCATTTCATAATGGTATTAACATTCAATTAAGTTGAAGGGGAGCAGGAAAGTTGAATTACTTGCATGAGAGAGTTTAATTCAGAGTCAGTACTTCAAGGATATTCATGTTTCCCTAGGCCTGTGTCCTGAGTTGTGCAATGGAAAATAAAGTAAAATGTGTATTCCATAATTTCATTGTTACTTAAGTAAGGTTGTATTTTAACACTAGATGTAGATTTTAGGAGAAATTTTGATATTTTAATCAAAAAGTATGCTTTGATTTTACTAATTCTGGTACTTTTCAAAATGTCTTGTTTTTTATACAATATTGTGCACAACTTGGCAACTTCTTACTTGTGTACAATATTGGATACCTACTCAAACCTCATTATATTCTTTTTATAATTTTAAAAAATATTTTATTTATTTATCTGAGGGGGAGAGTTTGGAGAAAGAGAGAGAATAGGCAGGCCTGGGCCTCCAGTCACTGCAAACAAACACTAGGCTCATGTGCCACTCTGTGCCACTGGCTTAATGTGGGTACTGGAAATCAAATCTGGGACCTTAGTCCTTGCAGATACCATCTAAGCCATCTCTTCTCTCCTTAGAAAAATGTAAAATGTTTCCTTCTTTCTGAAGCTTATATGGTCTAATGATAATGTATAGAACACAGAGTGTATGATCTTAAAAAAGAATGTCTTGTGATTGTCTAAAAAATATTCTTGGGTTGTAGAGATGGCTCAGTGGCTAAGGTGCTTTCCTGCAAAGCCTAGGGACCCAGCTGTCTCCCAGCTCGTTGACCTGTTGCTTTTCATGAGTATTCCTCACCCAAGGAGGAAATGTATCCATTTATAGAAAATTTCTGCACAAAAGTAGTCAGAGTGTGTCTTATAAACTTGTTGAGTGGTTCTGTGACCTTTTAGGTTTCAGCTAATTCAGAACTAGTTGCCCTCTGAGTCTCTGGAGGGTGGCTTCTCCCTTCAGGTGGTAATATTTCTATATGAAGAAATTCACTATAAAAATTTCCTATTGGGCCATATGCGGTGGTGCATGCCTTTAATCCCAGCACTTGGGAGGCAGAGGTAGGAGGATCACTGTGACTTCGAGGCCACACTGGGACTACATAGTGAATTCCAGGTCAGCCTGAGCTAGAGTGAGATCCTACCTGGAAAAAAAATTCTACTGGCATAACATAATTAACATCCTGTGAACACTTTGATCATTTTCCCATTCACTAGTAAAGATACAAGAGGATGTATTATAGAGTGAAAAAGAAGCAAAATGGGGGCTGAAGAGATGGCTTAGCAGGTAAGGCAATTTTGTGTGAAGCCTAAAGACCCAGGTTCAATTGTTCAATTCCCCACTACCCATATAAGCCAGATGCAGAAAGTGGCATATGCATCTGGAAGTTGTTTGCCATGGTTAGACCCTGGCATGTCAATTGTCTCCCCCTTTCTCTCTTCCCTTGTGAATATATATTTTTTTTCTAGAAGCAATATGGGCAGTGATAGAAAAGTGGGTTTATTTGGGAGCTGGATACAACAAACCAAAGCCCACCCTTCAATAGTTCACCTCCTCTAGCAAATCTCCACAAGCTTCCAAACTGCCAACAGCTGTGAACCAAGCATTCATAACACATGGATTTATGAGAGACATCCGATTCAAAAGTTTGATTCCCTAGTATTCACATAGAGGCAGATGCACAAGATGGTACATGAATCTACAGTTCATTTGCAGTGGCTAGAAACCCTTATGTACCCATTCTGTCTATATCTCTATATGCCTCTTTGTCTTTCATAAACAAGCAAACAAACAAACAATGAATAAATAAATATTCGTATTTATTTGTTTGAGACATAAATAAACAGAGAGAAAGAGGCAGATAGAGACTGAGAAAGTATGGGTGGATCAGGGCCTCCTGCCACTGTAAACAAACTCTCAATGGATGCACCATTTGGTTCATCTGTCTGTGCATGAATACTGGGGAATCAAAACCAAGTCATCAGGCTTTGCAACAAGTCCCTTCAACTGATGAGAAATCTCTCCAGCCTGCTCTTGTCTTTTGATTAAACTTTTTCCTTTCCTCTACCCTATAGCACCCAGTCTTCTGTGTCCACAAATAAACTGTCTAACCCTATGACACTTAGTACTCTGTTTCATATAGGAGGTGTTAGTCATTATAAGATGGGCTTATTTTGTCTTTGCAATTATCAGTCACATCACCTATCCTTTTGAGACATGTTGTGCTGGTATTATGTGGGAATTTCCATGCAAATCTATAAACAAATTTTGAGAATATATTCTCATACCCTTTGTCATGCCATTTCCCTCTACTGTGTCTCCCTTTAGTCTCATCGTCCTGCTAAAATATTTGCTTCTCCATTAACTTATCTGAACTTACAATATTTTATGTATCTATATAAAATCTAGGACAATGTAAAGAAAACTGATTTCTGTCGGTGTGTTAATTAGCTTAATGTGACTCTAAAGCATGATATCCAGTCTCCTGTGAAGGATACCATTTTAATTTTAGCTTTTAATTTTATTTATGACAAATAAAAGCCATTGACTATATAGTCCACCTATTCATCATCCAATCTCCTGTTGAGCAACTCATTCCATATCTTACTTAATGAGGAAAAATGGTGCAAAGGAAGGATGATGAAGAATCCCTAGAAATGTTGACTTTGAGTCCTTAATGCAAATACTAAAATGTTATAAATTAATCATATATTAATTTTTAAAGTGTTGGGAAACACCCAGACTGATATCCATAGTGTCTGGGCAGATTTCTATTCCACAACCTTGCCCACATTTTATGATACCTTTTTCATGTCAAATACCATTCTACTGGGGTGGAAGAAAATGGAATAGTGATTCTATTTGTGTTTTTCTTACACTTAGGGATGCATTTCCTTTTCTTATGCATATGTGTCATCTTATGAGAACTGTCTACTCACTTAAATAACCTATGTATTGATTTGGTTACTTGATTGCTTGTGATTTAGATTTGTGGGTTATTTTTTGTATGTTAACTCTTAATAAACTGTCAGATATATAGCTAGCCACTCATTTTGACAACTGTGTAGGTGTGGTAATCATATTCACATTGCTAAAATGTACATCCAAACTAGACACACTTTAGTGGAGGAATAAATTTAATTCAAGCCTACAGATCCAGGGAAAAGTTCCATCAGTGGTGTAAGAAGCTGCTTCCATATGTCTAAGCATAGAGAAACCATCACCAGCCCGCAAACACCAAAAGCAACAAGCACAAAAATGGCAGAAAACAGCAGAGACCCAGGCACAGCTCAAACCACTCTGCATAACTTTTGTCTGGAAACAGATCTGACCCTAATACACCTTTGGGCTGGAAAACAGGATCTGCCCCCAGTTGTGCGTCCTCCAACCAGGCAGCTGGAGACCCAAGTTACAAGCTTTAATAAGCTTTAATAACACACCAGTCTATCACTGGACGGGGGTGTACATTCAAAGTATCACAGTAGGCTTTTTTCTCCAATGCCTTGTGCCAGGGCAGTGAGAGAGAGAGAGAGAGAGAGAGAGAGAGAGAGAGAGAGAGGGAGAATGGGCACACCAGAGCTTCCAGCCTCTGTAAACAAACTCCAGATGTGTGCGCCCCGCCCCCTTGTGCATCTGGCTAACGTGGGTCCTGGGAATTTGAGCCTCGAACTGGGGTCCTTAGGCTTCACAGGCAAGCGCTTAACCGCTAAGACATTTTCCAGCCCCGCACCAAAGTTTTTAAGACAAAATCTACATGACAAAAAACAAAAGAAAAGAAAGAAAGACCAGCACCATCAGATTTGGCAACTTCAGTACTCCATTGTCATCCATAAACCGATAATCAATAGTAATGCACATAGAGCCCAAATAATAGTGGGGGAAGACTCAAGTAGTTCTCACTGAGATCAGGTACAAGACTTAGGTGCCCACTGCTCTTCATAATAGTACTAGATGCCCTAGCCTAAGCAAGAAGACAGGAGAAAGAAATAAAAGGGATACAAATTGCAAAGGAAGAAGTCAAGTTAGCCTTATTTGCAGATGACATGATCCTACAATAAATGACCTAAAAGTCTCTACCTCAAACATCTAAAGGTGATTGATTCCTTCAGTAAAGTGGCAGGATACAAAATAAACACACAATATCAGTAGCCTATCCATATGCAAAGGACACATATACAGAGAAAGAAATTAATGACACTGTCACATTTTCAGTAGCAACAAAAGAATTAAAAACTTTGGAATAACACTAACCAGTGATGTGAAAAACTATATAATGAGAACATAAAGACACTCAAGACAGAAACCAAGGATGATTTGAAAGCATGGGAAAAGCTGCCATGCTCCTGGATAGGTAGAATTAATATTGTGAAAATGGCAATAATACCAAAAGCAATATACAGATTTAATGGAATACTAATAAAAATTCCAGCACCACTCTTCACAGGCATAGGAAAAATGATCTCAAAATTCCTATGGAAAGGTAGCAGGCTTCAGATATCCAAATATATTCTCAGGAAAAGAAACACCTCTGGAGTCATCACCCTACCTGATCTCAAGCTATATTATAAGAAAACTTGAATTTTAATCTGTGAAATTAAAAAATAATAATAATATACATGTGTTATCCCTTTTCTCTGATCTTTAAATATATTTTAATCGGAAATTAACTTTTTTTGTTTTTCTGTTGTTTAGTTTTAGTTATTTGAGAGCGACAGGCAGATAGAGAAAAAGAGGCAGAAAGAGACATAATGGGTTTGCCAGGGCCACCAGCCACTGCAAATGAACTCCAGATACATGCACCACCTTGTGCATCTGGCTTACACGGGTCCTGGAGAACAGGAGCCTTGAATTGGGGTCCTTAGGTTTCCAAGGCAAGTGCTTAATCACTAAGCCATCTCTCCAGTCCCCCAAGAAACTTAGCAGCTTTTATTAGACTGCCTGGATTCTGATTGTCTGCCTTCCCATTTTCCTGGGTCAGCAGTTGCCTAAGCTTGTCCCCCTTTCATGAATATCCAGGAGGTCAGTTATATTAGTTTCATATTTTTAACTTTTATGTTACATTTAGATAAAGTTTAAATGAACAAAAAACTCATTAAAATGAATACTGATTTTATTAAACATTTAGTTTATTTCAGTAGTCAGAGCTTAACAGTAGGAAATATAGGTATAGCTCACTTTTAACTTTCATTTGAGACATGGCAATATAAATTTATCAACATATTATAAAGAATAAAACCTGAATTCTATGAACAATTGATGTGAGAAAAATATGGAGAATAAAACCTTTAAATTAACCCATTTCACCAGGCAATTCAAACCTTTTCAGTTTAAATCCTTTTCATATCACTTTTATATATTTTCAATAGCAAAACTTAGAACAATCTTTTACTTTGTAAAGTTTTTTTTTTTTTTTTCCTGATCTAAAAATGTATCTCTTTTGGTAAAAGCAGGATTAGAATTTGGTATAAAATTTAAAGGCCCCTAGCCCAAATTTATGTCTTGTACTGTAATAAACTTTGATGTGAGTTATGTCCTGTACTACATAGTCTTTTGTACTGACACTGTAGTTTTTCTAATGTTTCAAGGCCTTAATACATATTACAGCTACTGGCCAATACTGTCTTCTGTTTTGTCTTTTTTTCTTTACATGTTATGTACATACTCAATGTCTGAACAGCACATTTTGGTAACATTCTTAGCCTCTTCCTGTCCTCCCCTATCCAAAGGGACCCTCCTCATTGGGGATTCCAGCTATCCCCATGGAGATTGTGGATTGTGCACTGTGGGCTTAGTGATCAGTTATGGGAAAGAAGCAATGTCTCTGTGCATAAGGTCCGAACTTGTGGCTCTAACATTCTTTCTGTCCTCTCTTATGTGAAGTTTTCTGAGCCATGCTGGGTTTGTTTTAGGTCTACTTCAGTGATGTGGTCTTGGGAGCCTCTGTGTCTCTGAATCTCCGGTTTGGTAGGAGTTGAGTGTTCTGTGTCTTTTTCATTCACCCTTCTGCTATTATCAGGATCACCATGAAAGCAGCACTCTGGGGAGGTAATATGATGGAGAATGGAATTTCAAAGGGGGAAAGTGTGGGGGGGCAGGGAGGGTATTACCATGGGAGTTTTTTTATAAACATGGAAAATGTTAATAAAAATTAAATAAAAAAAAAAGAAAGCAGCACTCTTTCTCATTACCCCAATTACTATATGGTATCTGCTGGGGCCCTGGTAAGATGTTATGGGTTGTTTCTCTCCTCAGGTTCTGTATCCACCTGAAAAATAGAAGCCAATTCTGCAATGGAGAGTGAAGTCAGCCCCAGATAAATGGGATAGGCATTATTATTTCAGAGAGAATTTAATAAGTATAGGTCTTCTTATAGCTCAAGATTTGTGGGAGCTTGATATTGGAGAGTGAGCTCATTTTTTTTGGATATGATTCTGACTTGTTTCCCAGTTCCAGCTATGGGTTCTGTTCCACTGAATGGGTCTGTTAGCCAATTCAAGAGCAGTTGGTTACCATTTTGGCTGTGTGCCACTATTGCACTTGGGTGAGCATCACATCAGGCTGTTTGCTGCTGAGCAGCTTAGACCACGAGTTGCTTGGATGGATGTTGGCCAATCTAGGTTGGTCTTTTTCTAATGATCATTAGATAAATGTTTTGCAATGAGTAAGAAAAATCAATGTGTTCTCCTCTCATATTGGCCATTGATGGGTTTTTCAACATGTTTTGAAAGTTTTCTCACTTGCTTTCACAATGTGATTTATCTTGTTCCTTGTGGTTGGTAGCACAGGATTGACAATAAGAAGCTTCTTATGTCTGTGGCTTTCAAGACTCCTTGGAACTACGGGCCAAAAGTAATTTCTCTTTCATTAACTGCCTTTCACAGGTTTTTACAAAAAATAAAACTAGATGAAAATTATTTTATACAACCATATGTGATACTTTCATAACCAAGAGGCAGAAGAACAGGAAGTGGAGGTATCAATCAACCCTCAAAGACCACCCCCCCCCCACACACACTGACACACTTCCTCCAGTGTCAATCCACTTGGTAAAGCTCTCTCCATCTTCCCACACAGTGCCCCTGCTGGAACTCAGCTCAATTTCTTCTTTTATCTAGACCAAGAGAAGAAGAGAAAGTGTAATAGGAAGTGGGGGTGTCAATCAAACCACAAGACCTACCCCTAGTGACACACTTCCTCCATCCAAGCTCCACCTGATAAAGGATCCACCACCTTCCCCCACACTGTTCCCTGCTGGTGCTCAGCTCGCTTTATCCTTTGTATGCACTCCAGAGAGAGAAAGCAAAGGGAGAACGAGAAGTGGGATGTATCAATCAACCATCAAGTCCCACCCTGCGTTATACACTTCCTCTAGCCAGGCCCTACTTTCATACTCCACGATTCATTTTATCATTTTCTCTTCCCATCACATATCACTTCAATCTCATCACGTCCTGTCTCAAATCATAGACAATACCCAATCTCACATGGCCTTATTAACTAAATACAAACATTCATATAGTGGGAAGAATACATTATTTTCTGTTTTGGGGTCTTGGTTTCCTCAATATAATTCTTAACCCTTCCTTCAGTTTTATGAATTTTTTAACTTCATTTTCCTTTATTTCTGGGGAAAACTCCATCATGAATATATCCTACTAATGTGAAATTGAAAAAATATTTTATAATACATCTTTCCAATACAAAAATTATGAAAAATATGTCACACATTTGTTATTACCTATGATAGAGATTACTACAAACACTATGCTTTTTAAAAAGGCACCAGAGCTGGAGAGATGGCTTAGCAGTGAAGCCTAAGGACCCTGGTTGGAGGCTCGATTCCCCAGGCCCCACGTCAGCCAGACACACAAGGGGTGCACATGTATGGGGTTCATTTGCAGTGGCTGGAGGCCCTGGCATGCCTATTATCTCTCTCTCTCTCTCTCTCTCTCTCTCTCTCTCTCTGCCTCTTTCTCTCTCTGTCACTCTCAACTAACTAAATAAAAATGAAAAAAATTTTTTTCAAAAGGCACCAGTCTTACTCTTTGTATTAGTCAGGGTTCTCTAGAGGAACAGAATTACTAGAATGAATTATTTTATAAAGGGAATTTATTGGATTAGCTTACAGTAGTCCAATAGCAGTTGCAGGCCTGAGAATCACCGAACCTGGTAGCTGCTCAGTCCACGTGGCCAGATGCCTCAGCAGTCCCGACCCGGCACTGCAGATGGTGCCGGAAAGCCTGGAGGCCTCCTGAGGAGCCGGAAAGCCTGGAGGCTTCCTGAGGAGCCGCTGGGTTTCGATCCATGTGGGTCTTCAGTTGATGTTGGTCTTTAGTCCGTACTGGTCTTCAATCCACGCTAGAAGGTAGGGAGCAGCTCCGGCAGCCAAGTGGAAGGAAGGAAGGAAAAGGGAACTCTTCTACCCAGAGCTTCCTTATATCAGGTCCCTCTCTGAGCAGGGCCGCCCACTCTGGGGGAAGGGCTCACCCTGAGAGAAAGACCTCCTCCTTTAGTTAATCCTTCCTAGAAGCAGCCTGTGGATTACTAAACAGATCAAGTTGACAACACCTTAACTATCACACTCTTTTCATGTGATTATTATTGTGGGGGAAAAAAGTGAAAGAGAGGGCTGGAGAGATGGCTTAGCCATTAAGGCACTTGGCTGCAAAGCCAAACGACCCAGGTTTGATTCCCCAGGGCCTTCAGAAAGCCAGATGCACCAGGTAGCACATGTGCCTGGAGTGCATTTTCAGTGGCTGGAGGGCCTGGAGTGCTCATTCTCTCTCACTTCTCTCTCTCTCTCTCGCACTCTTTCTCTCAAATAGATGAATAAAAATACATTTTTAAACTGTGAAATAGGACATCAGAGGAATACAATGGGCTTGATTTCAAGTAACAGTATGTTTACTGAAGCACAGCAAGGGGCTATAACCTTTTCATGGGGTGGCAGCTGAAGCACTGAGCTAATCTAGGGTTCAAGCTTATGAGGAGGATCCTAGGAAAAACATACTGGACCAGATGCAGGTCCAAGAGAAGTACATAAGGAACTATAGTTATTTTTGTCCTTGCTCAAAATAAGCTTTGACAGCAAAATTGTCTAGGGAGGATGCCCCAGATGTTTCTGTGCCTTCAAGGATTTCTGAGTTATGTGAAATTTATTAATCAGGGCAGTTTTCAGGCTTGTCTGGGACTTAATGCCTTTGATGATTCTTCAAGGCCTTCTAGTCTTGGGGACAATCATTAACCCTCTAGCTTCCCCTGGTTTTCAAGGAGGAGTCACTAACCCTTCAGTCCAGACTCTGGGAGGATATAAATGATTGTAAAAATGGGGGGTGGGGAAGCAGGGCATCACAGAACTGGGATGTACAGGAGGGAACTGAGAAAGAATCAGCCTTGAAGTACTACCTGCTGGAGGGGGCTGCAGTTCTTTCAGAGGTGTTCATGCAAGCCCATGGAAGACAGACGCCCAGGGGTTGATATCCAGGGGCCATGGACAATTGAATGACACACTGTGATGTGAAGGTATGTATTCTTTCTTGAAGGAATTCATTGAGACATCTGGGTATGTAAGGAGCAAAAGAAAGGGTTAGTGCTATCATAATCAAGGGAATAAATTACATATCTGAGACAGAATGTGTTTAACATGAAAAGAGTAGATCTGTGAGATTTCTTAACTTTCAGCAATAGATATCTTAGCTGGTCACCAAGAGATGTCAGGTCACAAGCAGAGAAATAATATTATTGGCCATTAAAAAGGTTAATGGAGCCCAAATATTATGGGCTCTGAACTGGTGACATTTATTTCTCCACAATTATTGTAGTCCATTGTTGAAGCTTTAGTCACACAGGTGTGGCTTTTAGGAGGCTCAGCTTTTGGTTTCCCATTTTCCCACCTTCATTTGGCAGCTTGTGCACATGGTAGGCTATTACATCATGTGGATGTTGTGAACAGGCAAGGAGACAGCTCTTCAGGAGAATGATATTTGTCAGAGCGATTAGGAAAGAAACACATAGAACATGTCAAATATATTAGCAATTATGATCTGGTTATTATCTACAAATGAATTTTCTTTGCATATGATGTGACATTTAAACATTACATGAATATTATAATAAAGTTGCAAAATAATACTGATATAGGTGATAGGTTAAGTAGAAGGAATTGTTAGTTTGGATGGAAAGTTAATTGGAATTTTTGGAAACAGTTTGGTTCAGGTAAGGCAGAAAGTATAAGAGATTAGTATTGGAGCAATAGTTGAAATAACTTGAGTTATTTTAAATTTAAATATGGTAGAGATTAAGAAGTTAATTTATTTTGAAGTTTAAGTTCAAAGTGTTTTTTTTTTTATTTGGGGGGGTAAGTCTTTAATATAGAAGGCTCATGGTCATTACTTACTTGGTCCACTGATCAAAAAGTCTTAACTTCAGAAAAGCTAGTGAAAATTCATTGGGTAAAAAGTTTTATTAGTCTTGATAATTTGCTATTATAAGTTGTTTATTTTATAAACACAATGAATTATGCTTTACATCATTATAATGATTATGTAATACAATGAAATATGTTTTATATAATTAGGCTTGGTTTTATCATTAGAATAAGTTCATAGCAAAAAAAATTACCCAATGGGAAAAGATATGAGTATAAAATTTAAGAAACATTGTTGTAAAGAGGTGTCCTAGGTAACAAAATAAAAGCTTTATCAGATGGAGAATATATATAAGCTTAATATTTGGATATATTTTAGTCATCTCAACCTAAAATTCAATAATTTTTTGCAACTTTTTTGATGTTACCAAAGGCAAGGGAGATTTTGCCTGTATTTTTTATGACCTTTAAGTCTAACATCTGTCTTTCAAAAGAGAAAGAGAGAAATCACAAGTTTTTTTAAGAAAGGCAATGAGTTTGAGTCTGACTTTTTCAAGCTGAAGTGGAATGGTGGGAAAAAATGGGTTGTGGTCTCTAATCCTGTTGACTTTTAAGTCTGGGAGTAAAACCAAAAGGGGCCCAGATAGATGGAGTGGAATTGGTGAAACTGTAAAAGTCCAGAGGGTTTGTTTACATCAATTTCACAGTTTTGATTCTTATGTCACATTTAGATAAAGGTTAAATAAAGAGATAAAAATAGTTTAAATATCTTGATTTTGTTAGTCTTGATATTGATGTGGGAAACTAAGACTTACAGAACAGGCACCAGATGTGGAGTGGAGAATCAGTATATTTTTTACCTCAGCATAAGTGCAGGGGAATCTCTTTCAAATCCTCAAAAAATGGTTAATTATTAGACAGCTACCTGTATCTGTGTTAAAGAGTTACGAAGAAACAAAAGATAATTTGAGTATAGAAGAGAAGCTGTAATACAAACTATGGCCTTGAAACAGTATAAAAACTACAATGTCAGTACAAAAGACAATGTACTATGGGTCATAAACAACATAAAAGTTTATTGCAGTGCAATACATAGCTTTGGGCCAGGGATCTTTACATTTTATTTTATCCTAATATGAAGTATAGCACTACAATTCATCATAGTATAGAGTATGGAACTATAGGTAAGTTTTCCATTTATTATAGATAATTAAGATTGAACTAAGTATACAATTAAATTGAGTGAAATACAGAGAAACAGCTTTTTAAAATGTAGGTACATGTTATTTTTCAAATATTTAATAGTTATAAGTACAAGCAGAACATGTCAGCTTTAAAACCAATATTTTTATCAAGAAATCTAAACCAGCAGGGTGTGGTGGTGCATGCCTTTAATCCCAATACTCAGGAGGCTAGGAGGATCACCATGAGTTTGAGGCCACCCTTAGGCTACATAGTGAATTCCAGGTCAGCCTGAGCTAGAGTGAAACCCTACCTAAAAAAAAAAAAAAAAAAGAAAAGAAAAGAAAAGAAAGAAAGAAAGAAAAGAAAAGAAATCTAAACCAATTAATGTAACTTAGAAACTGATAGAAAAATACAAGACAGCATATAGTTTTAGCATTTGTATTTGGTAACATCTTTGATTAGTTTAGATATGTGTGTTGGTACCAATTATCCAGGGAAGGTTGGAAGCAGGGCTGACGAGTTTCCATTCACTTATATTAGATGAAGACTATTGTTTGAGCATGGGGCTGTATCCTGAGGTAGAGAATATGTATTGCTAATTGACTTGTGAGCAATAAACTTGAGATAGCAGAAATGAGATTATATGTAAATATTTGATGATCCATAAAAGAGTAGAATCTGGTCATTGTTGACCTACAAGAGATGACCTCTAATACAATCTTTGACAAACCTGTTTTCAAAGAGAAAACATTGTTGCACCATCATTTTTTGTTTAAATAAAATAGGTGTTATTTTTAAATTTTAAATGCTTTAGTATGTTATCATTATCTTGGAAAACTAAACAGTAATAAGCGTACCTTTACTTTAAGATCCAGTTTCCCCAATAATTAGTACATTTCCTGTGATCTTTCTCCCTGTCAGCTAACAACTTCTGTAAACCCTCAGAGGCTATGGGGAAAAGATGTAATCAGGAGTACTTAGGTTGTCTGATGCCTTGTCTTTTTTTTTTTTTTTTTTAGTTCTGCCTGAAGTCCAACTTTTGTTTATTCATCTTATTGTTTATAGACTCACACACTTTTGCATTTGTATTGACCACTTAAGCATTGTTCTTAATAACATATTCTGTATCTATTATTGCAAATCTCCTTCTGCATTATCCTTCAACAATCTCTTCTTGTCTGTCACAAAAAATATTAATTTTTATAGGACAATTAAGAGAATCTTCACCCAATTGACTTATCAGTTGACAAAGAAGCAAGTAGTTCAGTGGCATGAAGTTAATCCCTCTGTTATTAGAAAATCTGTAGAGAAATATCCTTAGTAGAAGACCTTAGAATTTAAATGAGAAATACATCATAAGCCTGGTTTAAATAATTTAACATCATCTTGAAATATATGAGCATCGGGATATTTAATGTACATAAGCATTGGAAGAATTGATGACCATGAATTTTGTCAGACATAGAGACAGACTACATGAAACATAGAACACATGACATGATACGGTTGGCCAACATTATATATGACAACATGAAACATGGAGAGAGACATTTCTTTTCAGACTTTAGTTATTTAAAAAAAAAAATTGGTGAGGACTTAACAGTGCAACAGCTACTGGTTTGAATTTAAACTTGACAATTATTTTTTTCTTTTGTGGCTATTATCCATATGTAAGAGGGTTAGGGCTACAGGATTTCCCTTGGTGTTTGTCTTTGTTTATGTAATGTATCTGTGTGGCAGCCATTGTTTTTTCTAGTCATTTAAGGGTAATATTTTCCTGCACTGTGATTGTCCCTCCTCTGTTGTCAGGTTTTCTTTGCTGACTTGTAAGGAATGTGGAATATAAAGGAAAAATCAATCTTAGGAGTTGTATAATGGTTTTAAATTTTAGTGAGGAGAGAAAAATTAGATAGCCATATGTAAGAGAAGTTAAAGAGACCCAGTAAATACAGTTTCTGTTTGGAGGAATGGTTTGTATTTGATTTAGTGGGATGGTTTGAATTTGTTCTGAGAGGAAGAGACCCTGGCAAGTCGTGTCTTGCTAACAAAACTGTGTGTGAGAGATAGAGTTTTAGGATGGGCAGGTATGGGAGAGGGAATCTTGGACCATTTACCATGTTGTAGAGAAGCAATCAAGATCAATGAGAATGATTAAATTGAAAGTACCAAATTCAGGCCAGAGGTGGCCATTGTCTCCAGAATGTTACAGCTAAATTTGAATAGAGGGTTGGAATAATTTGGTAGTGAGTAGTTCAGATAGTTTGAGTTTCTTAAATTAATTTTGAGACATGCCAGTTGAGTGTCTTTCAGAATAGATAATTTAAAGATCATTTTGGAGGACAGGGCCTACGTGGAGTGGCTGACCCCACCACAAGGGATGCTTCCAAGGGCTAGGGAGGGCAACGACAAGGATTAGGAGGGATCATTCTTGTATTTATAATGCTTGGGATGTCCAGTGAAACAATACATGGAGGGCTTCCACAGTCTTTGATCATCCACAGACTGAGGAAGTGAGAAACTCCCAGAGATTCTGAGGTCTGAGCTGGGCATCTCTGCCACTGACCAAGAGTGAGTACCTTGTCTTGAAGGCTGTAATTTGATGAAGGTGTGGATGGAAGTCATCACATGGCAATGGCTTCTCATCTGGAGTTTAAAAGTACTGATGGAGATGGTGAAGAGAAGAAGGAAAGGAAGAAGCCCCCAGGCATTAAGCTGGAAAGACTGGAAAGTCTCAGGTCACAACTGGTGGCTGTTTAGTTCAGAGCAATGATCATGGCAAGTGTCTGTGCTCCTAATGGAGTGAAACATTGGCAGGGAGGTAGAGAGAAAGAGAAAATGGCTCTCAGGCTGAAAGTCCCTGGGGTCTCCAATTGGAGTCATGGCACCAGAAATGGAAGAAAAGTGAGAGAGAAAAGCAAAGTAAAACAACAAACTTGATTTCAACAGACAGAGACTGTTTACTGAAGCAAAGGAAGGGGCTGCAACATTTCATGGAATGGAGGCTGAAACTCTGAGCTAATCTAGGGTTCAAGTTTATAAAGAGGATCCTATGAAAAACAGACTGGCCCAGGAGCAGGTCCAAGGGAAGTAGATAATGAACAATAGTCATTTGTGTCTTTGCTCAGAATAAGCTTTATCAGCAAAATTGTCTAGGAATAATACCCAAGATGGTTTTTGTTCCTTGATGGCTTTCTGAGTTAAGGGGAGTTTATCAATCAGGGGAGTTGTCAGGTGTGTTTGGGACTGAATGCCTTTGATGTTTCTTCAAGGCCTTCTAGTCATAGGGATAATCATACTCTTTCATTTCCTCTAGTATTCAGAGAGCATCAATCACCTTTATTATTATTATTATTTTGATTTTTCAAGGTAGGGTCTCACTTTGGCCCAGGCTGACCTGTAATTAACTATGTATTCTCAGGGTCACCTCAAGC
The DNA here is from genome assembly GCF_020740685.1 of Jaculus jaculus. Taxonomy (NCBI): domain Eukaryota; kingdom Metazoa; phylum Chordata; class Mammalia; order Rodentia; family Dipodidae; genus Jaculus; species Jaculus jaculus. The sequence goes on along the minus strand of NW_025423515.1, from coordinate 3,514,294 downwards.
TCGTGGTGATCCTCCTACCTCTGCCTCCTGAGTGCTGGGATTAAAGGCATGCACCACCATGCCTGACTAACCTTTCAATTATTAATGACTGTGGGCTGAAGCAATGCCTCAGTAGTTAAAGGCCTTTCTTGGAAAATGTGTAGACTTCTTTTGAAGTCCCCAGTCACACATAAAGCCTGATGCAATTTTTTTTTTTTTTTTTTTTTTTTTTTTTTTTTTTTTTTTTTTTTTTTTTTTAGTGGCTAGGGTTCCTGCTGCACTATATACACTCACTATGTCTCTCTATATAAAGTAAATAAATAAACATAATGTGTTTTAAAAGGAGTTACTCAAATCACCATGCTCTTTAAGAATATTCCAATCCCCTTCTTCTATGTTCAAATCCCTACCTTCCCACTGCTCGGGGCTCTTGTACGGATCCACTGCCTTAAGAGACCGAGCTTAAGCCCGAAATAAAGCTCCTTGCCCTTACACACACACACACACACACACACAAAGAATATTCCAGATTATGTTACAGGCTTCTACTGTGCATCCTGGGATGATAATATAGGCTAATATGACAAATTTATGATCTGACATTTAATATTTAAAATTATCAAGACAAGAGATTCAGTCCATATTTGATAGTGAAATATATATCCAAATACCAAATTTTGCATATTTTCATGCAAACTTTTCTTACCTGTTACAACACTTATAGTAATTTCTATGCAAATTACAAGCAAATTCCTGCTTCCAGTAGATGCTTCTTCTTTTCCTGTTGTCTCAAAAGTATCAGCTGCTATGTGACTGGTGGGATAAATCTTTAAAATATAAAATGAAAGCTTCCAAGATATACATTACATACATACATGTTATACACACATATTACAATTTCACAAAGGCAAAAAATAAATTTAAAAATGAATATAGAGGCTTAGAGAGATAGCTTAGCAGTTAAGGTACTTGCCTATGAGGCCTAAGGTCTGGGTTTTCATTGTCTAGTACCTATGTACACCAGATGCACAAGATGGCACATGCATTTGGAGTTCATTTACAGTGAATAGAGGCCCTGGTGTGCCCATTCTCCCTTTCTCTCTCTTTTTCTCCAGCTCTCTCAAATAAGTAAGCAAATTTAAAAAAAAAATTTTAAAGTATATTGGGCTGGAGGGATGGCTTAGCAGCTAAGGCCTTTGCCTGCAAAGCCAAAGGACCCAGGTTCAATTCCCCAGGAACCATGTAGGCCAGATGCACAGGGAAGCATATGTATTTGGAGTTCACTTGCAGTGGCTGGAGTCCCTGGTGCATCAATTCTCTCTCTCTCTCTCTCCCTTTTTCTCTGCCAAATAAATAAGTAAAATAAAATGCTTTAAAATTATATATATATATATATATATATATATATATATATATATATATATATATATATTTCAATTATAAATATCAGCAGAAGCCACTAATTTTGTCACATATTAGAATAAAAAGTATACATCTGATATTGATGAATAATTCAGCATCTAATTCCTATACCAACAATAAGTAAAACAGTGGTTAGGTTTTACAGGTGAAACAGTGAACCTTGAAACTGAGGAACACTGACAGCTATATGAGGAGTAACTCTAGAAATTGAAGTAAATCATTTTGTTTCTTAATTCTTTTATACAACGTAAATATCAATGTAAAATATAAAGAGTACAAAGACCATGAAAAAAAGTACAGGCACACTTCTGGTTCATAGTTCTCTAATATTTCTAAGAGATGAAATGGAATTTCCTGATCAGAACCCACCAAATAGGTGACAGCAGCAATCAGTAAAATCTCCATCTTCATAGATCTTTCTTCTTTCCTCTACAGTTCCTCAAGTAATGTCAAGAATCTGAGATAATGACAATTTATGGTGCTGGTGCGCTTGCCTGACCTGAAATGAACTGACATTTGGTTGTTTGCTCTAATATTTGTTGAATAATTTACCATCTCACCTGGTTGGCAGTGTTGGGAATGATGTTATTTAATGAAGAGATTAAGATGAGCTGGAGAGTTTACCATGTGGGCTTATGAAAGGGACATTCATGTGAAATGTTCCAGGAAGAACACATTCAACTTAACTTTTGATCTTTTTGGTCCAGTAGAGAATAAAAAGTAACATGTATAATTTCAAATCCAATACAATTTTCTGATGTTGGTATTTTCAATGTTGTTTTCAAAAAATTTTGATGATTATTTCTGGGTTGATAAAGGAAATCCCTTTTTGTGTGTATCATAAATCCCACTGCACAACATGTGAGGTGTATAAGTCTGTATGGTTAAAAGTGTATGCTAACAAGATCAAATTCTTACCTTTTGGAATTATTAGGGCTGTCTCTGAGGTCCAGGTCCATAGTTCCTTTTTTGTTTCTTTTTGGGGGAGGATTTTTTAAGATAAAAAAAATACACATATGTACCACCTCCTTAGTGCCCCCATTCTTCTGGAAGTTTTCAGTGTTAGTTATTTGTATTCATTATGGGGACATAGAGACCTCTGTAATTCTCAGCAGCTATGAGAGAAAATCAGTGTTTAGGCCAATCCCACACATCCTGAGGATCTTACAATCTTTCTGCCACCTCTTCTATGATACTCCCCAAACCTCTATGGGCAATATAGAGAGTTAACTTAGTGTTTCTTTCTCCATAGACTTTGAATCTCTGTTTAACAGCACATCATTAATAATACGAATTTCTTATCTTCTGTGATTTCTGAGTTTCAGCCATTTGGTCCTTTTTTTTTTTTAAGTTTGCTGCTGTTTTTTTTTTAATGTATTTTTTTATTGATTGGTTTTGTATTCAGCAAACACAACTTTAAACCATGTTATAAGCTAGAATGAATGTTTTTCATTTTTTAGATTAGTTTTCTATTCAGCATATACAGTCAGTTTGGTACCATTATTAGGCTCATCCATGACCTACCCCCTCCCCATTAGTCCCTCCTTGTTGAGGTATATGGGTCGTGCATTGTGGAGTTATCCCACAGTTATGGGTAAGTAAATGTCTCTGCATATCATGACCCAACATGTGGCTCTGACATTCTTTCCGCCCCCTCTTCTGCAAAATGTCCCTGAGCCATGTTGGGTTCATTTTTGGTCTGCTTCAATGATGAGGTGTTGAGGGCCTCTGAGGCTCTGGCTCTCTGATTTGGTAGGAGTTGATTTTTCTCTGTGCTGGTCTCCTTTCCCCTTGTGCTGGTATTCGGTTCATCAGGAAAACAGCACCCTTGCTTGTTTCGCCAATTTTTCTTAGTTTCAGCCAGGGCCTTTTTGAGGTATTTTGGGGTGGCTTTCTCCTTAGGATCTACATCTATCTGAAAAAGAGAAGCAGATTCTCCAACAGAGAGTAAGTTAGCAGCAGGACAAATCAGGACAAATGAGATAACCCTTACATTTTTTATAGATAATTTAAAAGGTGTAGGCCCTCTTATAGCCCATGATTGATGCCAGCTTGATAATGGAGAGTGGGCTTATGTTTGCATATGGTTCTGACTTGTTCCCAACTCCAGCTATGGGTCCCGTACCCCTGAGGGTATCAGATGGCCAAATCAAAAGCAGTTGGTTCCCCAGCATGGCTGTGTGTCACTATTGCACTTGTGTGGGCATCACAACAGGTTATTTGCTGCTATGTAGGTTAGAAGATGAGTTGCTTGGACAGAAATTGATCATTTTTTCCCCAGTCACCCATGTAGCACCTTCTGGTACTGGATGAGCTGTCTGGGGACTGACTCTCTTCCAACTTCCAGCCATGACATTCCATTTTACGTGTCAACTGCATATGGTATCTTAAGCAGTAGTATCTTACCACTAACATTTGGTGGGTCATCAAGTACTCTGACAGAAATATGTCTGTCTTTTAGGAAACCTTGTAGGTCTTTATGATCAAAAGCTCATTGTGGATGATAGCCCTATGTTGGTACTGGGAGTTACAGGTCAATGCCAACTAAGAAAATGAGGAAAAAGATAACTAATATACAACAATTAGAGAGAATGAGACAGAGAAGTAGAGGGAGAGAGAGAAGATGTAGAAGGCTAAGGTTAGCCTTGATCCTATCCTCTCCAGTGTCTTGTGGTTAAGGTGTTCCCTGTAAGGGCCTGGTGAATGTTCAACCATTGGGTCTGCCTTTAAAGAAGTAGAATTTTATGGTACCATTGCCATTTGTGTGTAGATTTGTGTTTCACACCCATTTGGTGCCTTCCTCTCCCTCCCCAACCATCCTAGTGTCTAGTCCACCAGATTCTTGCTGGGTATGTAAGTTATCTTGGGTCCATTCAGGTTAGGTGCTGTAGATGAGTGAGACTATATGGTGATTTATTTTCTGTGATTGGCTAAGTTCACTGAGAATGATCTGTTCCAGGTTCAACCATTGTTCCTCAAATTTCATTGTGTCAGTTTTTCTTACTGCTGTATAGAATTCCATTGTGTCGATTTTCCACATCTTAGTTATCCGTTCTTCTAGTGATGGACATCTGGGTTGATTCCAGCTCTTAGCTATTACGAATTGAGCCACTACAATCATGGCTGAGCAAATCTCTCTGGCCTGTGGTTTGAAGGTTTTAGGGTAGATGCCCAGTAAGGGAATAACTGGGTCTGTTGGTATCTCTATAGTCAGATTTTTCAAGAGTCTCCATATTGCTTTCCAAAGTGGTGGGACCATCCTACATTCCCACCAACAGTGGATGAGTGTTCCTCCTTCTCCGCATCCTTGCCAGCATTTAATTTCATTTGATTTTTTGATGTTTGCTATCCTTATTGGAATAAGGTGGAATCTCATAGTTGTTTTAATTTGCATTTTCTGATGATTAGGGATGATGAACATTTTCTGAAGTGTGTTGGTCATTTGTATTCCTTCCTCTGTGAAATGCCTGTTCAGCTCTTTGCCCCATTTTGTGAGTGGGGTGTTTGATTTCTTACTGTTTAGATTTTTGAGCTCTTTGTAGACTCTAGAGATTAGGTCTCAGTCAGTTGGGTAACCCACAAATATTTTCTCCCAATATGTGGGTAATCTATTGGCTTTGCTTATTGTATGCTTGTCTGTAAAGAAAAGCTTTAGTGTCAGGAGCCATAGAGCAAAAGCCTCTCCATTTTGCCTGGGCCTGCTCATAAACTGACTCATTACTCAGAAAGCTGATCCATCCAGCTTTCTGTTAGGTACTTCTGGAACTGGTCAGCAGACTGCTTACAGAATCTTATCTTTTGCAAAAGGACAGTTTATGGTCAGGATGTGAAGCCTGGTGCAGTCAGGATGTTAAGCCAGTGAGGCAAGATTAGATGAACACCTAATTACATCCCCTCTAGGTTTCCTGACAACTCTTTGCCCTGGCCATGTACCCTTCCCCCTACAACTCCTTGCCCTGACCATGACCACTTCCCCCTACAACCCTATATAAACCTACATGTAAGAATAAACTCTCGAGGCCATGACAAACATCTAGCATGGTCTCCTTCTTGTGTCTGTTTGCCTTGTTTCATTCAGGTTGATTTTCACCTCATTTCTTTGTTCGACTCCTCGCTGGCCAGGGCAAGTGGCACCCGAATGTGAGGCCCGAGGTATGAAGAAAGACCTGAACATTGCTCAAAGTGGACGGCCATCCCAGCCATTAGACTGCCACCCCACCAGAGGGGTGAGTGAAGGTCTTCATAGAGGTCAATACAGGCAATTCACCTGTAAAACAGACCCGCACCATGATCAATGCAGAAAAGCCCACCTGTGAAACTGATCCGTTTGAGGTAAGCAACGAATTTTAGGCAAGTAAAGTAAGGACTATTGAGTCATTTTTTTTCAAGGCACAAGAACTGTGGGACTTCCTTTTTGCACTTCTCTTCCTCCTTTTACTTTCGGTTGGCGCCATCACGTGGAATTGCAACATAGCGACAGGGCAACTGAAGCCTCTTGGCCAGGGCTACCCTCTGGCATTGGCTGAAGGCCCCAAGCTCCCTGTGAGAATCCTGACAGCCCGTTTGGGTGTTGGCAAAGACCTCCTATCTAGCTTCTCTTCCTATCAACAAAACTGGGTACGCAACAGCCAGTAAATGCTCTTAGAGCGGCTGCCAGCTCTTGACATTGTGGTTAGGCTCACGGTAGACCCACCAGGGAACCCCCATGCTGGTTCTCCGACTGGGAATGTTGCCCTTTGGTCTTGCTATTTCTCCTCTTTCCTTTTCTATAAAGGGACAGACCCTAAGTAAGTAGGAACTTTTTATCCAGGGACTTAAAGGTTAAGAAAAAAGATCTTGTTTGTTTTTTCCTCTTCTTAGAAAATTTATGTCCATGGTTTCCCCATGAAGGTACCATTGATTAAAAAAGGTGGGAGAGAGTGGGAGATTGTTTAAAAGATTATTATAGGACTTTTGGCCCTGAGAAAGTCCCGGTTCAGATCTTCTCATATTGGAACTTAGTAAACGATGTTCTCCAAGTTTACCGGACTCAACCAGATGTTACTAAAGTTGTTAGGGATGGAGAATTCTTTCTTAAAAGTAATCTTAAAACTAGCCATACCCTTTCCACTCATAAACTAACTCCCCACCCTCAGGATTCACACACAGCTGCAGCAGAGGCAGCTACAGCTCCCTCCCCTGAAACGCCTCGCCCACCAGGCAGCAGCAGCCCTGAGGCAAAGGCGCTGGGCGTGACAAATGGTCCCCCTGTGCAGAGCCCCTCTGTCATTGCTCCTACATCTGAGGATGACCCACCTGCCCCTAAATCTATTTATCCTATTCTCTCCAAATCTAATATTACCCCCCAATGCCCCTCCTTCCCCAGATGAGGAATCAGAGTCAGAGGATGAGGCCACCAGGTATCATAACTCTGACTGGCTGCCTCCTACAGCCCCCATAGCAGACCCTCCACCTCATCTTCACATGCCCGAGCCATGTCATCTCTGTGCTCCTGTAACCCTTGATTATAATTTAAAAGCAATAATTCGACAGGAGATCTGCTAGCGTTCCCGGGAAGCCCAATCACTAAAAACCCTCATTGCAGTTAAAAGAGAAAAGTCTGCCTTACTTAAACAACTCCATGACTTAGACTTAGAAATCCACTCCCCTGCTCCCATTCCCATCCGACATACAAAGACTAAGATCAAACCTCTTAAGACCCTTCATGCATTTCCTATAACATGTACTCAAGCTAAAACAAAAAGCAATTCCTTAGCCAGCCTACCACCTGAATCAAGCGAGGCTAAATCTGAATCAGAGGAAAAAATAATTTGAGAGAGAGGAACCCTCTGAACAATCTTCTTGTTTGGATGAGGACAATGAGCCATCTAGTGACAAAAAATATTGTTATTAAGCCCCAACAGTATCACCCTTTAAAATTTAAACATATCAAGGAATTAAAAAAATGCTGTTTCCTCCTATGGACCTACTTCTCCCTTTACCATGTCCTTACTAGAGGCTCTTAGGGATAACTGGCTTTCAGTAAACGATTGGAAAATGCTAGCCAAGGCCGTCCTGACATGAGGAGATTTCCTCCTGTGGCAGACTGATTATACTGAGAGATGTCGGGATACTGCCCACTGCAACGTGTCTGCTGGATCCTCTTCTAAGTCCTGGATGCTAGATAAACTTTTGGGCAATGCTCCTTATGATACTAATCAGGATCAGGCAAAATTCTCCCCTGTGTTACTCTCACAAATCCAACATGCTGCCCTTAAGGCTTGGCAAAATCTCCCATCTAAAGGAGCTATGACTTCCTTAACAAAAGTAAGGCAAGGAGCTAACGAGCCATACAGTGACTTTGTCAGGAGGTTCACTGAGGCTGCAGAACGGCTTATGGGAAGGGGAGAAACAGATAATGAATTCATAAGACATCTCGCTTTTGAAAATGCCAATTTGGCTTGCCAGGCAGCCATCCGCCCCTCCCACCATGGTAAAAATATCTCTGACTTTATCCAATTATGTGCAGATGTGGACCCTAGTCCTCTCAACATTGGGTTAGCAATAGGAGCCACCCTAAAAGGCTTCACACAGGGAAACAACAATAAAACTTGCTTTAATTGTAAAATGCCAGGTCATTTCTCCAGAGAATGTACCACCTCTAAGGCTACATGCCTGCCTCCTTCCTCCCTCTGTCCATGTTGTAAGCGTGGCAAACATTGGGCCTCTGAGTGTCATTCTAAAACAAATATTCAGAGAAACCCCTTACCACAAAAGCAGGGAAACTTAACATGGGACCTACCCCAGAGCCCCAGGATGATCCCCAGACAGAACCCTGGGGATATCAGGTTCGTCCCCCGGTCTACTCAAAGTGTGACATCTCTGCCCTCTCCCGGGCAACCACTGGCAGTGCAGGGCTGGACCTCTGTTCCGCATCCAGAACAATACTAATGCCAGAGGGGGGGACTCAGGTCCTGGCCACAGGAGTTTTTGGTCCCTTGCCAAAAAACACTTTTGGCCTTATCTTGGGACGTGCCAGTTCAACTATTCAGGGCCTCGCCATTTCTCCAGGGGCCATTGATAATGATTATACTGGGGAAATTAAACTCATGGCCACCACCCTTCAGGGGACTATTACCATTCTTCCTGGACAACGAATTGCTCAGCTAATACTATTGCCCCTCAATAATAAAGCACCCTGCCAGAAACAAAAGAGAGGTCCCCATGGGTTTGGGTTATCAGACATTTACTGGGCACAAGAGGTCACTCAAGCAAGGCCCCTTCTTAAATTAAAGTTAAAAGGAAAAACCTTTGAAGGTCTTATAGACACTGGTGCAGATGCCACAATTATTTCCAGTAAAAATTGGCCTGCATCTTGGCCTCTCATCGCTTCCATGACTCATCTCAAAGGAATCAGACAGGCCTTTAACCCCTTACAAAGCTCTGAAACTATTCAATGGGAGGATGAGGAAGGAAACCGAGGCACCATTCAGCCTGATGTGGTCACAGGCCTGCCCATTAAATTCTGGGACTGAGACATTCTCTCTCAAATGAAACTTATTATTTGCAGCCCTAATGAGTTGGTAGCTCACCAGATGCTTAACCAAGGCTTCCGACTGGGACAGGGACTGGGCAAACATTAACAGGGAACAAAAGAGCCAATACCAGTTACTATAAAGACTGATTGTGCTGGAATAGGCTATGAAAATTTATCCTAACGGCTGCTGACACGCCTGTACCCCATGCAGATAAAATATCTTGGAAAACAACAGAACCTGTCTGGGTTGCTCAATGGCCTCTGGCCTCTGAAAAATTAACTGCAGCCACGATGTTAGTGCAGGAACAACTTGCTGCAGGCCATATTGAACCTACCACCTCTCCTTGGAATACTCCTATCTTTGTTATAAAGAAAAAGTCTGGAAAATGGAGATTGCTCCAGGACCTCAGAGAAATTAATAAGGCCATGGTACCTATGGTGGCCCTACAACCAGGCCTCCCCACTCCAGTAGCAATTCCTGCAGGATATTGTAAAAGCATTATTGACCTAAAGGATAGCTTTTTTACAATTCCCCTGCACCCTGAAAATCGTCAGCATTTTACATTTAGTTTACCTGTGGTAAATTTTAGAGGCCCTATGCAGAGATTCCAATGGAAAGTGTTGCCCCAAGGGATGGATAACAGCCCTACGCTGTGTCAAAAATTTGTGGCCCAAATTATAGATCCATTTAGACATAAATGGCCTTCTTTGTATGTCATTCATTATATGGATGACATCCTCTTGGCCGGTCCTGATCCCACTGAACTCCTTATTTGCTCTCAAGAGCTGTCTAGGGCCCTTACTGGGGCTGGTCTTCAGATAGCTCCTGATAAAATTCAATTAAAACCTCCTTACTTATTCTTAGGCTTTGGACTTTTTCATAACAAAATTCTTTCACAAAAGATTCAACTTAGAACTAATCATCTAAAAACTTTAAATGATTTTCAAAAACTCATAAGAGATATCAATTGGCTCAGGCCTTATCTTAAGCTAACTACTGGAGAACTTAAACCATTGTTTGACATCCTAAAAGGAGATCCAGATCCTGCTTCTGGCCGCTCATTAATAGCCCCCACCCTAGAATCCCTAAAGATAGTGGAGGCTGCAATTCTGAGCCAAAGGGTCACTTTTATCTCTTATGAGAAGCCTCTTCTCCTGGTCATTTGTGCCACTGACTTTACACCCACCAGGGTGTTCTGGCAGGAGGGGCCCCTCTTCTGGGTCCATTTGCCCGCTTCACCACCCAGAGTCCTTACCCCTTACACCTCATGGGTGGCAGAGTTAATAAAAATTGGACGTTCTGTTTCTATGTCAATGAATCTGGAATCATTGAGGAAAACATAAACAACCTACAAAAAACTCAGTAGAGAACTACATTCCTGATATAATCCCTCCTCCTCTCAATTTTGGGCCAATTCTCCCTTCCTTTCCTGAGTGCCATCAATACTAGGACCTGTATTTATTTTACTCCTCTTTCTCACAATCGGACCTGTTATTATAAATAAAATCATGTCTTTTGTACATCAACAGATTGAAGCCATTAAGATGCAGCCTTTACAGGTCCATTATCACAGACTGGAGCTAGTGGATCAAGACATTGCCACTGAAGACCTACCACCTGCAGTTGTCACTCTCCCTTGATCTTACATTCTATACTGCATACATTCTGTACTCATTTACTATACCGCTGTCTTCTACACCTCTGCTATCACTGCAGTCTACCTGTCTTGGCCAAATAGCTACCCCTCCTATGGGAGCTGCATGAGGATCCAGACCTATACATGTCAGCTCACAATGAAGTGAGTGTGATATGGGCACCAACGTGGGTGCAAGGCAAAGCACTGCAGGGGAAGGTCCTTATCTGACCACTTCTGGATTCTCTGAGAGGTATAACTGGCTTGCATAGAGGTTGGTACCACAACTGTTATCACTAAGGTCGTGCCTCGCTCGCTGGCCACATAGGCCCTGCCTCCCCTCCCCAAAAGTTACCAAGGGCCAAAGATTGTGGGAAAGAGATGTCCCACGGGAGGAGTCGGGTCCCTACTCCCCCAGTTGGTTAATGCCCACCGCTGCAAAGCGGGCTTCCCCTGAGGAGATGTTGGGAGCTATGAATCAAACCTCGGCCATGTTAACAGAAACCACCATAATAGCAAGTTAAGTTTCTACTTCCTCACCTAATATTCAACTACCAGGGGATCGTATGCATGGCTGAATACTCTCCAATGCTGTCAGTAGCTGATGAAGAAACAAAGGCATTGCAGCTCACCGCTGAATAGTGGGCCTCCCCCTCTTTTCTAAAAAAGAAGGGAGGAGATGTCAGGAGCCATAGAGCAAAAGCCTCTCCGTTTTGCCTGGGCCTGCTCATAAACTGACTCATTACTCAGAAAGCTGGTCCATCCAGCTTTCTATTAGGTACTTCTGGAACCGGTCAGCAGACTGCTTACAGAATCTTATCTTTTGAAAAAGGCCAGTTTATGGTCAGGATGTGAAGCCTGGTGCAGTCAGGATGTTAAGCCAGTGAGGCAAGATTAGATGAACACCTAATTACATCCCCTCTAGTTTTCCTGACAACTCCTTGCTCTGGCCACGTCCCCTTTCCCCTACAACCTCATATAAACCTACATGTAAGAATAAACTCTCAAGACCGTGACAAACATCTAGCATGGTCTCCATCTTGTGTCCGTTTGCCTTGTTTCGTTCAGGTTGATTTTCACCTTGCTTCTTTGTTCGACTCCCCACTGGCTGGGGCACTTTAGCTTCATGTGATCCCATTGGTTGAGTGACTGTTTAAGATCGTGAGCAACTGGGGTTTTGTTCAGGAAGGTTTTTTCCATTCCTATATCATGGAAAGTACTTCCTAAATTTTCTTCCTGTAGTATTATAGTTTCTGGTCTTATATTGAGGTCTTTGATCCATTTGGATTTGAGTGTAGTACGTGGTGAAATGTGTGGATCAAGTTTCAGTTTCTGGCATATGGTTACCCAGTTTGTCCAGCACCATTTCTTGAAGATGCTGTCTTTTTTCTACCCTATATTTCTTGGGCCTTTGTCATACATCAAGTAGCTCTAGTTGCTTGACCCAAAGTCTGGGTCCTCAAGTCCATTCCAATGGTCTATACTCCTGTTTTATGCTGTTTTTATTACTATGGCTTTGTAATATAGCTTTAAATCACGTATGGTGATGCCTCCAGAGTTATTTCTTTTGTTGAGGATATGTTTGGATATGTGAGGCCTTCTACCTTTCCATATGAAATTTGAGATCATTTTTTTTTTCTATCTCTGTGAAGAACACTGAAGGGATTTAATCACAATTGCATGAAATCTGTATATTGCCTTTGGTAGGATTGTCATCTTCCCAATGTTAATTCTGCCTATCCAGGGGGATCTTTCCATTTTCTCAAGTCCTCCTCAATTTCTTTTTTGAGAGCTTTTATGTTTTAGTTGTATAGATCTTTCACTTCCTTGGTAAACGTTATTCCAAGTTTTTTTGTTTTTTTTTTTGTTTTTTGCTATTGAAAATGGGACTATGTCCCTTATTTCTTTCTCTGATCATTGTCATTTGCATATATAAAGGCTACTGATTTTTGTGCATTGATTTTGGATCCTGCTAATTTGCTATAGGAGTTAATGACCTTCAGGAGTTTGGGATGGAGTCTCTCGTGTCTCTTACATATACAATCATGTTATTATATTATATATTATTTATTATTGTATTAGTAATTATTAATTAATATTATTAATATATATTAGATTATATATGATTTCCTTCTCCTGTCTTACTGCTTGAGCTAGGACTTCCAGTACTATATTGAAAAGCAGAGGTTAGAGAGGACAACCCTGTCTTGTTTGTGATCTTAATGGGAATTCCTCCAGTCTCTCTCCATTAAGTATTATTTAGGCCTTCAGAGCTTTGTATATTGCCTTTATTATCTTAAGATATGAACCAACCATGCCAATTCTCTCCAGTGTTTTGATCATGAAGTGATGTATCTTGTCAAAGGCCTTTTCTGCATCTATCAAAATGATCATGTGGTTTTTATGTTTAACCTTGTTTATGTGGTGTATTACATTGACAGATTTCCGTATGTTGAACCACCCCTGTGTTCCTGGGATGAATCCCACTTGGTCAGGTGGATAATGCTTTTGATGTGTTGTTGGATTCGGTTTGTGAGTATTTTGTTCAGGATCTTTGCATCTAAGTTCATCAGGGAAATATGCCAGTAGTTTTCTTTTTGTGGCATCTCTTTCTGGTTTTGGAATTAGGGTGATACTAGCTTCATAAAAGGGGTTGGGTAACTTTCCCTGTTCTCCAATTGTGTGGCACAGTTTGAGGAAGATTGGTTTGAGTTCTTCCATGAAGGTTTGATAGAATTCAGATGAGAAGACATCTGTTCCTGGAGTCTTCTTTTGGGGCAGGTTTTGTTTATTACTTCTTCTATCTCCATGAGTGTGATGGGTTCATTGAGGTGAGTAACCTGCTCTGAGCTCTGAGTTTAGCTTTGACAGATGGTGTGTGTCCAGGAATTTATCCATCTCTTTCACATTATCCAGTTTTGTGGAGTAGAGGTTTTTGAAATAAGTCCTGGTGATTCTCCAAATTTCACTTATGTCTGTTGTGATATCTCCTTTATAATTTTGAATTTTGTTAATTTGAAGCTTCTCCTTTTTTTGCTTGATCAAATTGGCCAGGTGTTTGCCAATATTGTTCATTTCTTCAAAGAACCAGCTATTTGTTTTGTCAATTGTCTTAATCATTTCCTTGGTTTCCAATTCATTAATTTCTGCTCTGATTTTAACTATTTATTTCCTTCTGGAGTTCTTTGGGTTGGATTTTTCTTGTTTTTCCAGTGCCTTTGGGTGGATGGTTAGGTTATTGATTTGGGATCTTTCTTTCTTTTTTTTTTTTTCTTTCTTTTTTATGAAGGCATTGAGTGTTATGTATTTTCCCATGAGGACCACCTTCATTGTGTCCCATAAGTTTTGGTATGATGTGTTCTCATTGTCATTCAATTCCAGAAAATTTGCAATTTCATTTTTTATTTCATCCACTGTCCATTTATTGTTTAAAATTATGCTCTCTTTGAACTCTTCCCAATTTCTTATCTATTAGTTATAGTTTAGTGATAGCAGCATCCACACGATTATTGGTCCTTTGTTGCTTTCCTGCAAGTTCTACCAGTATGTTGGTCAGGGTTGCATTGCTCATAGCCTCAATTTGATGTTCTGATCCTCATGACTCTTCTATGTTTTGTTTAGATGTATTCATTGTAGGACTGGGTGATCTAACTGGATTTTCTGGCATTTGATTTTTCATGTTATTTCTTTTGTGTTGTGGTATACCCATGGCAGTGTATGGGCACATAGGTTGGTGGATCAGACTGGGTTTAAGTGCAATGTGAACCTGAGGCAGCCTGGGGCAGTTTCCAAGCAGCCCGGGCTTTGGCTCTCACTTGCCAAAGCAGCCTATCTACTGCCTGGCAGGGGCGCCAAAGTTGCTGAATTCTCAAGCAACAATGCACCAAAGCTTCCTGTGTTCAAGCTAGGACAAACACCGAGTTACCAAGCACTGAAGCAGCCCAAACTCTGCCTGGGAACACTGGGACCCTGAAGCCATCTGCACTCCCCTGCCACAGGACAATGGTGGATGGCTGGCACGGCAGACAGGTAGGAGGTGGTACCTGAGCTGGCGCAAGCGAGAGACACAGTCTGAGCTTGTGTGGCAGTTTCTGTGGGTCTGGGCTCGCTGATCGTGAAGCGGCAGGAGCAGTAAGTGAGCGAGTGGGCAGAGCAATCTAAACTTCCACACTCAGGGCTCGATCTGCACACAGCTGCGCTGTGGATACGGGGAGGGGTGGGCTATCCACTCCTGAGGGAATCAGGGATTCCCTGTTATTACCAGGAATCGCTGAACATGTGGTGGCCAGAGAAGTAAGTGGGTGAGTGTGTGGAGCAGTCTAAACTTCCACACGCAGGGATTGATTGACATGGGGCAGTGACAGTGGACATGGTGGCTATTTGGGGGGAGGGTTGGGCTACCCGCCCATGAGGGGATCTGCAATTTCCTGTTTCCCCGCCTCTGTGCCCTCCCACTGACAATCTATTGGAGATTGTTCTCTCCTAAAATAATCAGTGAACCCTTAATGTCTTGCCTTTCTTTCCCTGAGATTTGTAGTGCAGCTAGGCAGTCACCATCTTGGCTGGAATTCTAGCCCTTTGGTTCTTGTTGCTATACATGTATATTCATAAAAGATGAACTTATTGTTTTATTGGGAAAATATAAGGGAGACATTTTTGGGTTTTGTTAGTGATTACCAGAATAGTATTCTTGATTTCTTTTTTGATTTATTAGATTTGCTTTTATTTCTACTTACTCATTTATTTTTTTCTCAATTTTTATTAACATCTTCCATGATTATAAAAAATATCCCATTGTAATACCCTCCCCCCCCCCACTTTCCTCTTTGAAGTTCCATTCTCAATCATATCCCCTCCCCTTCTCAATCAGTCTCTGTTTTATTTTGATGTCATGATCTTTTCCTCCTTTTATGATGGTCTTGTGTAGGTAGTGTCAGGCACTGTGAGGTCATGGATATCCAGGCCATTTTGTGTCTGGGGGAGCACGTTGTAAGGAGTCCTACCCTTCCTTTGGCTCTTATATTCTTTCCACCACCTCTTCCTCATTAAACCCTGAGCCTTGGACGGTGTGATCAAGCTATTACTCAGTACTCACTTCACTTCTTTCCAGCACCATGATACCTTCTGAGTCAACTCAAGGTCACTTCTATCTGAAAAGAGAAGATTCTCACACAAAGTGAGAATAGCATTAATATAAGGGTATGAATAAAAGTGCTTACTGGGCAGTTGATAAGCATAGTATATACATTTATCCAGACAACAGCAGATGTTATGCCCCTAGGGCTCTTGACTACCCCTATGTTAAGTTTTCAGTATCAGGGATGTATTTCCTACCATGGAGTGGGCCTCCAGTCCAATTAGAGGGCAGTTGGTTTACACCATGATAAACGTGCCACTATTGCACCTATTGGTTCACTTGGCCTGGCCGGCCAATTATAAGGCTTGCAGTGCCTACTGTTGAGTATCTTCACTGATTCTTTCTCTCATTGAACTGCATGTAGAATGACTTCTGTCAGCCGGTCTACATGGAGGAGGTTATCAGCTCAGTGCCAGCAGGATTTCTCAATGGCCTTGCAGCCCAAATATGTGGAGTCTTCAGCAATAGGGTCTTACCATCTATTCCTGGTGGGAACCAAGGGCCTTGGCAATGGCCTATAATGTTTTGGGGGCATCAGGGACCTCCCTGGCCAACAACTCACTAGAAAGTATACCATCTCTGGCACTGAAAATTTGCTAGCAACAATCTATGGCTCCTGAGTGTTCCATTATCCAAAAAAGTAGGATTTCATATGATTTATTTATATCCTCTTAGATTTTGATTAGCCTTCCCACCACCTTTCCTTTACGCAGTCTCTTCCAGTGACCTCACTTTGGGCCTTTTCACCCCCATTAATCTATTCTTCTACTTACATATATACAATACTAGCCTATTAAGTACCCCCCTTCCTTCCTTTCTCTTACCTTTATATCTCATTTTTAGCTTACTGGCCTCTGCTACTGAGTTTTTTTTCTTCTCACATAGAAGCCCAATCATGTGTAGCTAGGATCCACATCCAAAAGAGAACTTGTGGTGCTTGGCTTTTTGGGCCTGGATTCCCTCACTTAGTATAATCCTTCCCAGATCCATCCATTTTCCTGCAAATTTTATAACTTCATTTTTCTTTACCGCTGAGTAGAACTCCATTATATAAATATGCCATATCTTCATTATTCACTCATCAGTTGAGGGACTTCTTGGCTGGCTCCATTTCCCAGCTATTGTGAATTGAGTGGCAATAAGCATGCTTGAGCACGTACTCCTAAAGAAATTAGATGAGTTCTTAGGATATATGCCTAGCAGTGCTATAGCTGGGTCACATGGTAGATCAATTTTTAGGTGTATTTGGAACCTCTACACTGATTTCCACAATGGCTGGACCAAATTGCATTCCCAAGAATTGTATTCTTGATAATTTAGTGGATTTCTATCATGTAGAGTTTTTCCAGACACCTCTATCCTTTTTGATTATGTGACCTTGATCTCATACAATTTCTAAACTGGAAGCAACAAGGTTGCAATCAACAAAATGGAACACGAGACACACAGACATCAAATGTATCCATTGTTGGTAGGAATTTAAATGGGTGCAACCATTGTTTCAACCAGTTTGGGCTTTTATCCATAGGCTAAAAAGACATCTTGCCTATGACATAGCCATATCACATATGAGCATGCCAAAAGGGACAGAGATATGTGCACATCCATGGTCCTTGACAGTAGGTAAGAATGGAATCCTCTAGATCTCATCAACTGATGAATGGATAAGAAAGGTGCACTATAAATACAGAATGAAGGAGTTACTACTCAGAAACAATGAAGTATGCAATTGAGAGTAAAATGTATGGCTCTGGAAAACATTATACAATGTACATAACACAGGTTTGCAAAGTCCAACACTTCATGTCCTCTCAAACATGTGCATCTTATCATTCAATTTTTTTTTCTTTTTTGGCATCAGCTGTTTTATATGTGTGGTAGAAATTTAAACCCAGTTTGGCATGTCTTTTATGTAAGCAACTTTAACTACTAAGCCATGTAGCTAGATCAAAAATGTTGGATTCATGTCTAAGTCATAAGAATGAATTCTTTTTTAAACTATTTATAAGAAAGAGAGAGAGAGAGAAAATGGACAACCTAGGTTCTCCATCCCTCTTAAACTAACTCAAGATGCATATACCACCTTGTGTATGTGGTTTAGCTGGGTACTGGTGAATTGAACCTAGGTCCTTAGGCTTTGACTTAAGCACTAAGTAATTTCTCCATCTCTAGAGTATAGTCTTATAAAAATGTTTTTGTTTAGCCAGGCGTGGTGGTGCATGCATTTAATCCCAGCACTCGGGAGGCAGAGGTAGGAGGATTGCTGTGAGTTCAAGGCCACCCTGAGACTACAGAGTGAATTCCACGTCAGCCTGGGATACACTGAGACCCTACCTGGGAAAACCAAAAAAAAAAAAAAAAGTTTTTGTTTAGCTGGAGAGATGTCTCAGTGGGTAAAGTTGTATGCTTTCTTGCCAAGCCTGAAAGCTCAAGACCTAGGTTTGATTCCCTCATAGCTACATTAAGCCACATGCATAAACTAGCACATCTCTTTCTGTATGCCTCTTTATCGCTTTGCTTCTGTTTCATTCAAGTGCCTTTAACATCTGAGTCCTCTCTCTTTCAAATAAATAAGAACAATTTTAAAAAGAGGACTAAAGAGATGAATTAGCAGTTAAGGCACTTGCCTGTATAGCCTAAGAACCCACTTTTGATCTTTGTCCAGATCCTATGTAAACCAGATACACAAAAGTGAGGCAAGTGCAATGTTGCATATGTGCACTAGGTGGTATAAGCATCTGGAGGCCCTGACATATTGATTCCCTCTTTCTAAAAACATTAAAAATTATAAAAACTAAAAAGTAATGTATTTGTTAATGAAAATAGTTACTCCTTTTAGAGACCCCTTGGCATATGCAATTAAAATTTCAGGTATTATATGTTAATTTAGTAAATACAGATAGTACCACTTTTAGATTTAGAAAGCATATTTCAGCATATCTTTAAAAACAAAAGATGAATGATAGGAATTGGCTGGTATACCTTATAGGCCAGACTCCACTTGATTAATTGGGTCACCAGGGACAATTTTAACTTCAGTTGAAACAGTTCATGGGTATTGAATATAAACACTGGCTACAAAGGTCAATTATTCAGTCCAAATCACCTTTTCCTAATACTAATCTCCATGGTAAATAATACACTCTCAGCATCAGGCCACCATTATCAAGCAGGATACGAAGGCAGAACTTTATGATGTCCATTGAGAACAATAATTGCTTCATTGTGTGTCTTGCTATGGGGCTAACCTCACATAGAGTGTCACCATTTCAGAATCTCTAACAACTAACCTGGTCAGCCAGGCACAGCCACCATATTTGGTGATCTGGGAAAAGTTCTCTCTCTCTCTCTCTCTTTCTCTCTCTCTCTCTCCCTCTCTCTTCCTATTTTCTCTATCTATGTAGTGAAGTTATTGTTGAATCCTCAGTGATAAGTGATAAATTTCTATTACAACATCTAGGATTCGGGATCCATTGTCAAAGGGGTGAGGTAAGAGTCTAAGGAAGGAAAAGTATGCATTGAAACTCAGACTACCAAACAATAAGTGGACCTAGCAGTCATGTCATCACCATGGCCATTTATACCTATACAATAGCTACCCAATATAAGGGGAAAAATAATATTACATGAAAATAGAAGAGAGCCTAGATAGGAAAAAGTGCTTCAGTGGGGAGGGACTAGAAGTATAGTGATGTTATGTGACTTCCAGTTAAGATGGTGGCTTAGGTACCATGCCAAAGCAGCCTAGGGGGGAAAAAGACTGACAAAACTCAGCAAAGTACACACTTTTACTAAAAAGTGAGGTGTATAGGAAATCGAAACGGCAGTGGAGAAGTAGAAGAGATCCAGAGCCCACACAGGCCAGCAAAAGCTGCCCCTGCAGGTCCACCTACTGTAGCGGCAGCAGCACACCAGAAAGCCGCCAGGCTCGGCTCGAGCCACAGGAAAAGCCAGGTGAGGGGAGCTTCCACGCACACTGGAACTCTCCACAAATCAAGAAACGTGAAGGGAGAGCAGCAGTGAGCAATGAAGGAACTGGTCACAAGGTAGAAGAACATGTGGAACAGCGAGAGAACTAGAACAGCTGCAGCTCCCTCCCCTCCCCCACCACCTGTGCCCAGCTCCAGCGAACAGAGCAGCGGTCCCGGGATCCGGCCACACCAACTTGAGCCAACAGCAGGATGCAAGCAGGAGCAGAGTCCAGCAGCAACATCAGCAGCTCTGGCACCAGCAGCAGTGGTCCCAACAGCGGCAGATCCAGTAGTGGCAGATCCAGCAGGAGCAGCTTCAGAGGCAGCAGTTGCAGATACAGCAGCAGCAGTGGAGGATCCAGCAGTGGCAGCTAAAGCAGCAGCAGCAGTGGCAGCAGCAGCGATGGACCCAGCAGAAGCAACAGACCTAGCAGCAGCAGCTTTAGGAGCAGCTTTAGCAGGAGAGGTGACAGATCCAGCAGCGGCAGCTTCAGGAGCAGCAGTGGCAGTTCCAGCAGTGGGGGTGCTGATCTGCAGGGCCACAGTTTCCAGGCTCAGTTTTCCCTGCAGGAAAAGCCAGTGCCCAGCTCTAGAAATCAGAACACCAGCCCAACGACCCAGCCAGAAACTTGACTGAGACCAAAATCATCCAAAAAGGTAACTGAGATTCCACCAGGGAAGGCCTTACTTGATCACAGGCTGACTTGGATCCCTCAACAGACCAGAAATTTTAACCTCTTTGTTGATAGAGGATATGGTTGTTATAATTACTACTCTTGCATAAAGACTTGGTGCTGGTTTTGATTGAATGTGTACAGTGTTTAGTTAAATTTTAGAATCTACCTGTATTTTATTCCATTCAGCCTTCTTGAATACTCCCATAGCAGGGAAACTCAAACCCTAGGGACACCTTTGTAGATACTCTGAGAGTTTTAAGAGCCACACCTAACACCATAAACTCCAACACTGAATATATATATAACATCAAATCAGTTGATACAGGTAAGAATACGCAGCTAGTCAGAAAATCCAAGCATTAACTTAACCCAAGATGCAAATACATATACATTATAACACAAGAAACACTAAAAAGCAAGACAATATAAATCCACCTAAAAGTATTGATGCATCAGAAATGACCTCCAGTGAGAACGAGTTAGAGGAAATGCCTGAGAAAGATTTCAAAAGAATATTGTAAATATGTTCAAAGAAGTCAAAGAACAAATCAAAGGAAACAAAGAAGAAATAAAAGAGGAAATCAAAGAGAAAATCAAAGGAATCAAATAGGAAATCAAATAAGATGCATGACACCAATTTAATGAAATAAAGAAGGCAATACAAGACATAAATAAGGAAATAGAAATAATAAAGAAAAATCAGTCAGAATTATTAGCAATGAAGAACACAGTTAATGAAATAAAAACCTCTGTAGAAAATCTCACCAGTAAAATGGATGAAGGAGAGGACAGAATATCTAAGCTAGAAGACCAAGTGACAGATCTAATACAGTCCAATAAGGAAAATGACAAACTTATAGAAAAGTATGAGTGGGAATTTCAAGATATTCCGGACACTATGAAAAGATCCAATATAAGAATTCAGGGCCTAGAAGAAGGAGAAGAATTCTACTCGAAAGGCATAGTAGGTGTCCTCAACACAATCATAGAAGAAAATTTCCCCCAAATTGGGAAAGAGGTACCAATGCAGATACAGGAAGCCTTTGGAAGCCCAGCCAGATAAAACCTGGAAAGAACCTCTCCTCGTCATATTATAATCAAACTCCCAAACACAAAAACCAAGAAAAAAATATTGAAAGCAGTTAGAGAGAAAAATCAAGTTATGTACAAAGGCAAGCCCATCAGGATTACAACAGATTATTCAACACAAACTTTAAAAGCCAGAAGGGCTTGGAGTGATGTATTCCAAGTTCTGAAAGATAACAACTGTCAACCAAGGTTACTTTATCCTGCAAAGCTATCCATTCAAAGATGGATAATAAAGGATATTCCATGAAAAGAAAGTTAAAGGAGCATTTGAAGACAAAACCAACTGTACAGAACATAGTTGATATGATACTCCATGCTGAAGAAAAGGAAAAGCACACACATAAGGAACCTGTAAACAAAAAGCAATACTCAAATACTAGTTAATACAAGAAAGCAAAGGTAGAAACAGAACCACAAAAAAAAAAAAAATGGCAAACATAAATACACACCTTTCAATAATATCTCTTAACATCAATGGCCTCAATGTTCCAACCAAAAGACATAGTTTTGCAGACTGGGTTGAAAAGCAGGATCCTAAAATTTGTGGTCTCCAAGAAACTCACCATTCTACAAAGGATAGACATTATCTTAGGGTGAAAGGTTGGAAAATGGTGTTTCAGGCAAATGGGCCTAGAAAACAAGCAGTGGTTGCTATCTGACAAGGTTGAGTTCAGTCCAACGTCAGTCAAGAAAGATAAGAAAGATCACTTTATATTGATTAAGGGCACACTCCAACAGGAGGACATTACAATCCTAAACATATATGCACCTAACAAGAGGGCTCCCAAATTCACCAAACATTATTAAAACTAAGGTCACAGATAACACCAAACACAGTGGTGATGGGTGACTTTAACACCCCACTCCATCAATTGACAGGTCAAACCGAGAAAAAATAAACAGAGAGGCAACTGGACTAAATGAGGTCATAGAAGGAATGGACATAACAGATATATACAGGACGTTTCATCCAAATGCTGCTGAATATACATTATTTTCAGCAGCACATGTTACATTCTCTAAAATAGATCATATATTAGGACACAAAGCAAATCCCAACAAATTCAGGAAAATTGAAATAATTCCATGCATTCTATCTGACCACAGTGGAATTAAGCTACAAATCAGTAGGAAGAAAGGCTATAGAGCATACACAAAATCATGGAAACTAAACAATACACTACTAAATGATGAATGGGTCAATGAAGCAATTAAGAAGGAAATCAAAAAATTTATAGAGACAAAATATAATAAGAACACAACATATCAAAATCTCTGGGACACATTGAAGGCACTTGTGAGAGGTAAATTTATAGCCTTGAGTTCCTATATTAAGAAACTAGAAAGGTCGCAAGTAAACAACCTAATGCTTCACCTTAAAGCCTTGGAAAAAGAAGAACAAGGCAAACCAAAAATCAGTAGGCAGGAAGAAATAATAAATATTAGGGTAGAAATTAATGAAATATAAACAACAACAAGAAGAAAAAAGCAATCCAAAGAATTAATGAAACAAAGACTTGGTTCTTTGAAAGGATAAACAAGATTGATAAACCATTAGCAAATCTGACCAAAAGAAAGAGAGAAGAGACACAAATTAATAAAATCAGAGATGAAAAAGGTAACATCACAACAGATTCCAGAGAAATACAAAAATATCATAGGGACATACTATAAAAGCATATACTCCACAAAGTATGAAAATCTGAAAGAAATGGATGATTTCCTTGATTTATATGACCTACCTAAATAAATTAAAATGAGATTAATCACTTAAATAGACCTATAACAATCATGGACATCCCAAAATTTATCAATAATCTGCCAACTAAAAAAAGCCCAGGTACAGATGGATTCACTACTGAATTTTACCAGACCCTTAAGGAAGAGCTAACACCATTGCTTCTTAACTTTTTCCAGGAAATAGAAAAAGAAGGAATATTACCAACCTCCTTCTATGAGGCCAGCATCACCCTTATACCAAAACCAGGCAAAGATAGAACAAAAAAAGAAAATTACAAACCAATCTCCCTCATGAACATTGATGCAAAAGTTCTCAACAAAACATTGGCAAAGAGAATACAAGAGTATATCAAAAACATCATTCACCCTGACCAAGTAGGCTTTATCCCAAAGATGCAGGGATGGTTCAATACATGCAAATCTATAAATGTAATACATTATATAAACGGATTGAAGGACAAAAATCACATAATCATCTCATTAGACGCAGAGAAAGCATTTGACAAAATGCAACATCCCTTCATGATAAAAGTCCTACAGAGACTGGGAATAGAAAGAACATATCTCAATATAATAAAAGCTATTTATGACAAGCCTACAGCCAACACATTACTAAATGGGGAAAAACTGGAAGCTTTTCCACTAAAATCAGGAACAAAACAAGGGTATCCACTGTCCCCACTTTTACTTAATATAATTTTGAAAGTCTTAGCCATAGCAATAAGGCAAGAGACACACATAAAAGGGATACAAGTTGGAAAGGAAGAGATCAAGTTATCATTATTTGCAGATGACATGATTCTATACATAAAGGACACTAAAGACTCTACAATCAAACTGTTAGAGCTGATCAAAACCTACAGTCATGTAGCAGGATACGAAATAAATACACAGAAATCAGTAGCCTTCATATATGCTAACAACAAACACACAGAGGATGAAATCAGAGAATCAGTCCCATTCACAATTACATCAAAAAATAGTACCTTGGAATAAACCTAACAAAGGAAATAAAGAATCTCTACAGTGAGAACTTTAAAACACTCAAGAGAGAAGAGACTAGAAAGTTGAGAAACATCCCTAGTTCCTGGATTGGAAGAATCAATATTGTGAAAATGGCAATCTTGCCTAAAGCAATCTACATATTTAATACAATCCCTATCAAAATTCCAAAGGCATTTTTCATGGAAATAGAAAAAACAATCCAAAAATTCATTTGGAATCACAAAAAACCTCAAATATCTAAAATAATACTAAGCAACAAAAATAAGGCTGGTGGTATCACCATACCTGATTTTAACCTATACTACAGAGCCATAGTAACAAAAACAGTGTGGTACTGGCACAAAAACAGACATGTAGATCAGTGGAACAGAATTGAGGACCCTGATGTAAGCCCAAATAGCTATAGCCACCTGATATTCGATAAAAGTGCCAAAAATACTCACTGGAGAAAAGACAGCCTCCTCAGCAAATGGTGTTGGGAAAACTGGATATATATCTGCAGAAGGATGAAAATAGATTCTTCTCTCTCTCCATGCACATTATGTCCAAATAGATTAAAGACCTTAACATCAGACCTGAAACTCTGAAACTGCTAGATGAAAAAGTAGGGGAAACCCTTCAACATATTGGTCTTGGCAAAGACTTTCTGAATACAACCCCAATTTCACAGATTATAAAACCACAGATTGATCACTGGGGCCTCATGAAATTACAAAGATTTTGCACTGCAAAGGACACAGTGAAAAAAGCAAAGAGGCAACCTACAGAATGGGAAAAATAAAACTTCCCCAGCTATATATCTGATAGAGGATTAATATCTAGGTTATACAAAGAACTCAAAAAGTTAAATAGTAAGGAATCAAACAAGCCAATCAAAAAATGGGCTATGGAGCTAAATAGAGCATTCACAAAGGAAGAAATACAAATGGCATATAAGCATCTAAAAAATGTTCTACGTCACTAGTCATCAGGGAAATGCAGATTAAAATTACATTGAGATTCCATCTCACTCCTGTCAGATTGGCCACCATCATGAAAACAAAGGATCATAAATATTGGCAGGGATGTGGAAAAAGTGCAACCCTTCTCCACTGCTGGTGGGAATGCAATCTGGTCCAGCCATTGTGGAAATCAGTATGGAGGTTTCTGAAACAGCTAAAGATTGATCTACCATATGACCCAGCTATAGCACTCCTAGGCATATATCCTAAGGACTCATCTCAATTTCTTAGAAGTACATGCTCAACCATGTTTATTGCTGCTCAATTTATAATAGCTTCAGAAATGGAACCAGCCTAGACTTCCTTCAACTGATGAATGGATAAGGAAGATGTGGCACATTTATATAATGGAGTTCTACTCAGCAGTAAAGAAAAATGAAGTTATAAAATTTGCAGAAAAATGGATAGATCTGGAAAGGATTATACTAAGTGAGGTAACCCAGGCCCAGAAAGCCAAGCGCCACATGTTCTCCCTCATATGTGTATCCTAACTACAGATGATTGGTCTTCTTCCTGAGAAGGGAAATGCTTAGTAGCAGAGGCCAGTAATTTTAAAAGGAGATATAAAGGGAAGATAAAGGAAGGGAGGAGGGTACTTAATAGGTTTATATTGTATCTATGTAAGTACAATAATTGTGATGGGGAGGTAATATTATGGAGAATGGAATTTCAAAGGGGAAAGTGTGGGGGCGAGGGAGGGAATTGCAATGGGATATTTTTTTATAATCATGGAAAATGTTAATAAAAATTTTTAAAAATATTCTGTTGGTTAGAAATAAATAAAGACATGTATTATAATAATCATTGAAAATGCCTGTTTTTGACTTCCAGCCAAGATGGCAACTGCCTAGCTGCGCTGCAGATACTGGGGAAGGAAAGGCAAGAAATTAAGGGTTATCAGGCTCTTCTTGCCAGTTGGAGGGCATAGACTGGGGAAAAACAGGGAATCATGGATCCCCTATCAGGTGGGTAGTCTACCCCCACCCATACAGCTGCTGAGCCCCAAGCCCCAAGTGGCTGTGCTCTGATTGCATGCCCGCCCCCCCCATCGCACACCCACCAGCCCGCTGTGCTAACTGCACTGGGACCGTTGTGCTCTGATTGTGCGCGCGGGCCCGCCACGCTTTGCTCAGTTCGCACACCCATGGGGGCCACTTCTGCTGTGATTAGGTGGCTGCCAGATCCCCCACTGCTGTGCTCTGTTTGCTTGCCTGTCTGCCAGCCTCTGCTGTGTCCTGATCCCGTGCTCACATCAGCTGCCTCTTCACTACAATTGCACATGCAGTGGGCCCAGTCCCATAGCAATGGCCACACAAACCCACACTGAGTCACTAGCGCCAGCTCAGGTGCCATCCCCTACCTGTCCATCACCACCCATCCCCCACTCCCCTGAGGCAAGAGAGTGCAGACTGTTTGCAGAACCCATTGTTCCCAGCCAGAGTTTGGGCAGCATCAGGGCTTGCTAACTCAGTCCCCTTTCAAGCTTGAAGGCAGGCAGCTTAGGTGCATTACTGGGTGAGAATTCAGGCAACTTTGGCACCCCTACAGGCAGTAGATAGGTGGCTTGGCAAGAGAGAGCAAAAACCCAGGCTGCTTGGCAACTGCTCCAGGCTGCCTTGGATTCTCATTGAGCTAGAGCCCAGGCTACTCCCCCCACCTACCTGCCCATACACTGACATGGGTAGACCACAGCGCAAAAGAAATAACATGAAAAATAAAATGCAAGAAAATCCAGACAGATCACCCAGTGCAACAAGGATTACATCTAACCAAAACATAGAAGAGTGTTTAGGAACAGAACATCAAGGGGAAGCTATGAGCAATGCAACCCTGACCAACCTACTGCTAGAACTTGCAGGAAAGGTACAAAGGACAGATAATCATGTGGATGCTACCATCACTAAGCTAGAGCAATATGATAAGACACTGGAAAGAATTCAAAGAGAACTAAGACAGTTGAGGGAGAGTGAAAAAAAAGAGGACCTTAAAAATCAGCTGGCCACACTAAATGAAAACATAAAGAAATGCAAGGATGATTTCCAAGAATAATCAAGAAAATCAGAAAATGAGGTGAAAAGGGAGCTAGAAAGCGCAATGGAAGTCAAACATAGGAAAGGAGTAGAAAATGCAAACTTAATTTAACAAGTCCAAAACTCGCTAGAGGCTCTCAAGAATAGAGTCAGCGAAGTGGAGGATAGAAGCTCTGATCTGGAAGACAGGATGGGAGAAAAAGTTTGAGAGTTCAAAAATTTCAGTAAGTTCAAAAGTTCCTGTGAACAGAACATGAGGGAATTGTGGGATACACTTAAAAGTCCTAATATCAGAATCATTGGGATACTAGAAGGAGAAGAATTTCAGACAAAATGCATGGAGAACTTATTTAACAAAATAATTGAAGAAAACATCCCCTATCTCTTAAAAGAAAGGCCCATCAAGATACAAGACGCAAACAGAACTCCTAACCAACTAGACCAAAGGAGAAAATCCCCAAGACATATTATCATGAAGACTCTAAACATTTATACCAAAGAGAAAATCCTAAAAGCAGCTAGGGAAAAACAGCACATCACTTTCAAAGAAAACCCCATCAGAATTACTTCAGACTTCTCAATGGAAACCCTTAAATCTAGAAGGGCCTGGAATGAAACTCTCCAAACTCTAAGAAACTATGGCTTTCAACCCAAACTACTCTACCTGGAAAAAGTCTCCCTTATAATAGATGGTGAAAGACAAACTTTCCATGACAAAACTCAGCTTTACAATTATATGAACAAAAAACTAAACCTACAGAAAGTATTCCAGGAAATTCTCCACAGAGAAAAAAAAAATAACCAAACACAAATGCCTACAAGAAGCAGATCACAACAACCAAACCAGGAGTAGACACAAAATATTTCAAATTTCATGAAAACACGAACACACCTCTACCACCACAACATGGCAGGGATCAAATCAAATCTCACAGTCATCACCCTAAATATTAATGGCCTTAATTCACCCATCATGAGACATAAGCTAACAGGGTGGATCAAAAAATTAGACCCCTCAATCTGCTGCCTTCAAGAAACCCACCTTACCACTAAAGACAGAAACCTCCTCAGGGTAAAAGGGTGGAAAACAATATTCCAAGCAAATGGGAATAAGAAACAAGCAGGTGTAGCTATATTAATATCGGATAAAATTGACTTCAAACCAAAAACAATCAAAAAAGACAAAGAAGGCTACTTCCTACTTATAAAGGGAACAATCCATCAAGAGGATATTATAATCATAAATCTGTATGCACCAAACACAGGGGCACCACAGTTCATAAAACAAAACCTACTTGACAATAAAACAGAAATAACCGCCAACACCATCATATCTGGGGACTTTAACACACCATTATCAGTAATAGACAGATCATCCAAACAGAAACTCAACAGGGAAGTAAGAGAGTTCAACAAAACCATAGAACACTTAGACCTAACGGCCATCTACAGAACTTTCCATCCCAAATCCACAGACTACACATTCTTCTCAGCAGCCCATGTAACATTCTCTAAATTAGATCATATACTGGGTCACAAAGACTGCCTCTACATATTTAGGAGAATCGACATAATTCCCTGCACGATATCTGATCATAATGCTATATTCCTAGAAATCAACAACAAAAAACCCACCAAGAATCCCAATGGCTACTGGAAACTGAATAGCACACTCTTAAGCAATAAATGGATAGTGGATGAAATAAAAAATAAAATTGCAAAATTCCTGGAATTGAATGACAATGAGAACACATCATACCAAAACTTATGGGACACAATGAAGGCAGCCCTCAGGGAAAAATTCATAGCACTCAATGCCTTCATAAAAAAGACCGAGAGATCCCAAATCAATAGCCTAACCATCCACCTAAAGGCACTAGACAAACAAGAAAAATCAAACCCAAAGAGCTCCATAAGGAAAGAAATAATTAAAATCAGAGCATAAATTAATGAATTGGAAACCAAGGAAACAATTAAGGCAATTGATAAAACAAAGAGCCTGGTTCTTTGAAAAATAAACAAGATTGACAAACCTCTGGCCAATTTGATCAAGCAAAAAAAGGAGAGACTCCAAGTTAACAAAATTCAAAATGAAAAAGGAGAGATCACAACAGACATAAGTGAAATTGGGAGAATCATCAGGACTTATTTCAAAAATCTCTACTCCACAAAACTGGAAAATGTGGAGGAGATGGATAGATTCCTGGATGCATATCATCTACCAAAGCTAAACTCAGAGCAGATTAATCACCTGAATGAACCCATCACACTCATGGAGATTGAAAAATAATAAAAACCTCCCAAAAAAGAAGAGTCCAGGACCAGATGGATTCCCAGACGAATTTTATCAAACCTTCATGGAAGAACTCAAACCAATCTTTCTAAAACTGTGCCACACAATTGAAGAACAAGGAAAGCTACCCAATTACTTCTATGAAGTTAGTATCACCCTAATCCCAAAACCAGGCAGAGATGCGACAAGAAAACTACCAGCCTATTTGCCTAATGCACATAGATGCAAAGATCCTGAACAAAATACTCGCAAACTGAATCCAACAACACATCAAAAGCATTATCCACCTTGACAAAGTGGGATTAATCCCAGGAACCCAAGGGTGGTTGAACATATGAAAATCTGTCAATGTAATACATCAAATAAACAAGCTTAAACATAAAAACCACATGAACATTTCAATTGATGCAGAAAAGGCCTTTGACAAGAGACAACATCACTTCATGATCAAAACATTGGAGAGAATCGGCATGGCTGGTTCACATCTTACCATAATAAAAGCAATATACATAGCTCCAAAGGCCCAAATAATACTTAATAGAGAGAGACTGGGGGAATTCCCATTGAGATCAGGAACAAGACAGGGATGTCCTCTCTCACCTCTGCTTTTCAATATAGTTCTGGAAGTCCTAGCTCAAGCACTAAGACAGGAGAAGTAAATAAAAGGGATACAATTTGGAAAGGAAGAAGTTAAGTTAGCTCTATTCGCTGATGACATGATTGTATATGTAAGAGACCCGAGAGACTCCATCCCAAAACTCCTGAAGGTGATTAACTCCTATAGCAAAGTAGCAGGATACAAAATCAATACACAAAAATTGGTAGCATTTCTGTATGCAAATGACAAAGATACTGAAAAGAAATAAAGGACATAGTCCCATTTTCAATAGCAACAAAAAAATATAAAATACCTTGGAATAATGTTAACTAAGGAAGTAAAAGATTTATACAAAGAAAATATAAAAACTCTCAAAAAAGAAATTGAGGAGTATTTGAGAAGATGGAAAGACCTCCCATGCTCCTGGATAGGCAGAATTAACATTGTGAAGATGACAATCCTACGAAAGGCAATATATAGATTTAACGCAATTCCAATTGAAATCCCTACAGTGTTCTTCACTGAGATAGAAAAAATGATCTCAAATCTCATACAGAAAAACAAAAGGCCTCGCATATCCAAACATATCCTCAGCAAAAGAAATACCTGTGGTGGCATCACCATACCTGATCTAAAGCTATACTACAAAGCCATAGTAATAAAAACATCACGGTACTGGCATAAAAACAGGAGTATAGACCAATGGAATAGACTTGAGGACCCGGAATTTGGGTCAAGCAACTATAGCTACTTGATATTCGACAAAGGCCTGAGAAATATAGGCTAGAAAAAAGATAGCATCTTCAACAAATGCTGCTGAGTAAACTGGATAACCACATGCAGAAAACTAAAACTTGATCCACACAATTCACCATGAACTACACTCAAATTCAAATGCATCAAAGACCTCAACATAAGACCAGAAACTCGAATAGTACTTGAAGAAAATTTAAGAATTACTTTCCATACTATAGGAATGGAAAAAGACTTCCTGAACAAAACCCCAGTGGCTCAAGTTTTTAAACAGTCCCTCAACCAATGGGATCATATGAAGCTGAAGAGTTTCTTTACAGACAAGCATATAATAAGCAAAGCCAATAGAATACCCACAGAATGGGAGAAAATATTTGCGGGTTATCCAACTGATAGAGGCCTAATCTCTAGAATCTACAAAGAACTCAAAAATCTAAACAATAAGAAGACAAATAACCCACTCACAAAATGGGGTGCAGGGTTGAACAGGCAATTCACAGAGGAAGATATACAAATGGCAAACACACACTTAAGAAAATGTTCATCATCCCTAATCATCAGAGAAATGAAAATTAAAACAACTATGAGATTCCACCTTACACC
Source organism: Jaculus jaculus (assembly GCF_020740685.1). NCBI lineage: Eukaryota > Metazoa > Chordata > Mammalia > Rodentia > Dipodidae > Jaculus > Jaculus jaculus. The sequence goes on along the minus strand of NW_025423515.1, from coordinate 3,482,846 downwards.
AATAAGGAGAGCCAACATCAAAAAATCAAATGAAAATAAATGCTGGCAAGGATGCAGAGAAGCAGGAACACTCATTCACTGTTGGTGGGAATGTAGGATGGTACAACCACTTTGGAAAGCAATATGGAGACTCCTGAAAAAGCTGACTATAGAAATACCAACAGACCCAGTGATACCCTTACTGGGAATCTACCCTAAAACCTTCAATCCACAGGCCAGAGAGATTTGCTCAACCATGTTTTCAGCAGCTCAATTCATAATAGCTAAAAGCTGGAATCAGCCCAGATATCCATCTCTAGAAGAATGGATAACTAAGATGTGGTATATCTACACAATGGAATTCTATACAGCAGTAAGAAAAAACAACACAAATAAATTTGAGGAAAAATGGTTGAACCTGGAACAGATCATTCCTAGTGAACTTACCCAATCACAGAAAAAAAATCAACACAGTCTCACTCATCTACAACACCTAACCTGAATCTACCCAAGATACCTTACATACCCAGTAAGCACCTCATGGACTAGACAATAGGATGGATGGAGAGGGTGGGGAGGGCATCGAAGGGGTGGAAAACTGTAATATAGACACAAACGGCAATGGTACCATAAAATTCTACTTCCTAAATACAGACCAAATGGCTAAACCTTCACTAGATCCTTACAGGAAACACCTGAACCACAAGACACTGGAGAGGGTAGGATCAAGACTAACCTAAATCTTCTACATGTTCTCTCCCTCCCTCTCCCCCTTTCCCTTCTCTCTCTCTCCTCTCTAACTCTTGTATATTAGTTATTTTTTCCTCAATTTCTAGTGGGCACTGACCTGTAACCCCCACTACCAGCTTGGAGCTACCATCCACAATGAGCTTTTGATCAGAGAAACCTACAAGGTTTCCCAAAACTATGACAGACTTCTGTCAGAGTACTTGATGACCCACCAAAGGTCAGTGGTAAGACCCTATTGCTGAAGACTCCATATGAAGCTGACACGTAAAATAGAAAGGCATGGCTGGAAGCCAGGAGAGAGTCAGTCCCCAGACAGTCAGTGTGTCTAGTGCCAGAAGGTGCTACATGGGCGACTGGGGGAAATGACCAATATCTGTCCAAGCAACTCATTGTCTAACCTACTTAGCAACAAATAACCTGATGTGATGCCCAGACAAGTGCAATAGTGGCACCCAGCCATGGTGGGGAACCAACTGGTCTTGATTTGGGTAACTGATCCCCTCAGTGGTATGATACCCATAGCTGGAGCTGGGAAACAAGTCATAACCATACCCAAACACAAGCCCACTCTCCATTATCAAGCTACCATCAATCATGGGGTACAGGAGGGCCTACACCTATCAAACTCTCTATCAAAAAAGTGTTATCTCAATTTTCCAGGTGCTAACTTACTCTCCGTTGGAGAATCTGCTTCTCTTTTTCAGATAGATGCAGATCCTAAGGAGAGAGCTGCCCCAATATACCTCAAAAGGGTCCCAACTGAAACTAAGGAAAATTGGCGAAACAAGCAAGCGTGATGTTTTCCTGATGAACCGAGATACCAGCACAAAGGGGAAGGAGACCAACACAGAGAAAAATCAACTCCTACCAAATCAAAGAGCCAGAGCCTCAGAGGCCCCCAACACCTCAGCACTGAAGCAGACCAAAAATGAACCCAACATGGCTCAGGGAAATTTTGCAGAAGAGGGGGTGGAAAGAATGTCAGATTCACATGTTGGGTCATGATATGCAGAGATATTTATCGTACCAATAACTGTGGGCTAACTCCACAATGCACGACCCATTTACATCAACAAGTAGGGTCCATTGGGAGGGGGTAGATCATGGATGAGCCTAAACAATGGTACCAAACTGCCTGTATTTGCTGAAAAGAAAAATAATAAATTAAATTAAAAAAACTAAATTCAACTAAAAAATTTTAAAAAAAGAAAATGCCTGTTTTTCAGGGCTAGAAAATGTCTCAGTGGGTCAATTGTTTGCTTCACAAGCATGAAAATCTAAAATTGAATATTAGCATCCTTAGAAAATCTAACTAGGATGATGGATCACCACTGTATGTCAAGCACCTTGGAAGTGGATAAAGAAGCATCTCTTGAACTTGCTGGCTGTCTTTTCTTCCTGAGAAGATGAGTTCTGGGTTCAAATCAAGTGAATGTGTTGCAATAACAAAAAGAAATGGTAAAGAAGACACTTGATGCCAGTATCTGCCTCCCTCCTCATTATGTTGGATGAAATTTTGCTAGGAAAATGCAGAAAGATGTGTATTCACCCTCATATATGTAGCAGATATACCAATGTTCACTATACCAATATCCAAGTTGGTTAACATGTAGAGTTTATTGGTGTTACTTATAAAGAGAGGGTGAATAGTTACAAGTCAAAATTAGCTGTATTCCTGAAGAGCACACCCCAGCATATGAGTGAATCATGAAAGCAGCATTCCTGGAGCTCCCTGCACAGCATACAAGCGCCTTCACTGAAGACAGTCTCCTTGCTTAAACAACTGTTGTTATTGCTGTTAAGTTGGGAGATGCTTTAGGAATTTTGTGAAATTTCAACACTTCCTGAGTTTTGTGGGGTTTTTAATTGCCAAGTCTCCTGTACCTCCTTTCTCATTCCAGTAACTAGCTTTTCAATGCAGAGGAAATCACTACACAATGTAGAGCAAGTTGTTACACTATATATACAAATAGACTCTCAGGCACACGTGGACTACTAGTGTACATAGAGCCTAATGATTTATCTACAGTAGCTGGAAGGTAAGCCCCAGAAATTCTGATGTCTCCTTTGCAACAATGCTGGAATTACAGGTGCCCAATTATTTTCCTGGATGTTCCATAGGTCCCAAGGTTCCAAGCTCAGGTCCTCACATTTCCACATCCACATAAAGCTTTTTACCAAATGAGCTATGTTCCCAACTATTGTAGTTTGAAAGGATGTTCCCCAATAGATTCAGGACTTTTAAGCCTGTAACTTGGTGTCACTGTGGATGGATTTCAGTTCTAGCCCCATGTTGCTTGGAGTGGACCTGGAATTCTAATCTAAAGGTATGTGAACTGCCTGAGTTCTGGAATTATGAGGTTCATGCAGTTTTCTTGCTTGTGCTGGTAGTGGTTGCTTTGCTCTCTCTGCCTGGACCTATGAAATGAGGCCAGCTTCTTCTTTCATTTTGGAACTTCCCTTCGATCTGTAAACATCAAACAAATTCTCTTCTTCCCATAACTGTGTGTTGTCTGATGGTTCATCACAGCAACCTAAAGCTGACTACTACACCAGACTTCACATCACATTAAAAAAAAAAAACCAAACCATTTTAGGGCAGGAGAAATGGCTTAGCAGTAAACAAACTCAAGATGGATGTGCCACCTTGTACAACTGGGTTATGTGGGTCCTGGGTGATCAATCCTGGGTCTTTTGGCTTCACAGGCAAATGCCTTAACCACTAATCCATCTATACAGCTCCCGACACAACAAATTCTTTTGAAAGTATTTTAAGCCGAGCATGGTGGCACACAACTTAAATCCCAGCACTCATGAGGCAGAGGTAGGATGATCACCATGAGTTCGAGGCCAGCTTGTCAACATAGTCAACTCCAGGTCAGTCTGGGCTAGAGCAAAATCCAGACTCGAAAACAAGCAAAAAAAAATTTAGAAAGTATTTTTAATATATTTTTTTATTTATTTACTTGCAAGCAGAAAGATATGGACAGAAAAGAGGCAGACAGAGAGAAAAATGTGTGTACCAGGGCCTCCAGCTGCTGCAAATGAACTCCAGATGAGTGTGCCACTTTGAGTATGTCTTTATTTGGGTACTGGGGAATTGTACCAGGATTTTCAGGCATTGCAGGCAAGCATCTTAACTGATGAGCCACCTCTTCAGCCCCCAAATCACATTTTTATCATCAGAAAAATGATTGATTTCTGTGAAATATTGGGTGTTAAATTTCCATCTGAGTTATATTCATTATCATTCCAACAAACTGTTTATTAATTTTAAGTCATCAAACAGTACATGTATACATGTACATGTCTGTTGTCTTCATGTAGACAAGTCTCTTTTCTTTAGATATAAACCTTATTCTAGTCTGTTGTGGACATCATCGCTACTCATACAAACTATGGAATCCCCAAAGAGTGCCCTAGACAAAGGTAGTGCCCATCATCTCTGTAGAACTTATTACATTATCAATAAGTTAGCTCATTGGAATTTGAAGCAAATATTAGGATAGCTTAGCAACCTAGGACTCCTCTTCTTTTGAAACACCTCCCTGTTCCACCCCCTCCACTCCTTTATTAACTATATACTTGGCAGGCAGCCTGTGACCCCAATTCTGCAGAATACATATATGGACTTGCAACAGATCATACCAAGCAAATTAATATAAACACACAAAGACAAATGCTGCATGTTCTCTCTCATCTGTGGTTCCTAACATGGAACAACTTTAGTTAATATTTGATAACCAACTTAAGGGTCATATAATAGAGATGGAAGTTTGTTGGGGAAAGGAAATGGGAGGGTGAGGGAAACACACACAATACTAAATCCAAAATAAATTTTTCCTATAGAAACCTCTCTCCTGAATGACAGAACCCCCAGCAGGAGTGTACAGGAAGTTTTGGGTTTGGAGGGCCCTGGAGAGTTTGGGATGAAGCCTAATTCTAAAACATTTGGCTCTGGCTTGTAATGCCCAGTTCCAGAAATCAGAACAATCCCCATTGAGCTGTTGACCTCAGAGACCTATGAAGTCCCACAAACAAGACAAGCTTCTGTCAACGCAACTTATTACTAGGCTGAGATAAAAGGTAACACCATATTGTTGAAGATACCACATGACGCTGACACAGAATGTCAATAGATCTGGATGAAATTTGGAAGGATCCAGTTTTCAGATGGTCTGCCCACATAGTACTGGAAAGCCTTACATGATCTGCTGAGGGGAATTGTGTGCTAACAGGGGATGCTGCTATACAAAAGTGACAGCCTGACAAGATGGACAAACTTGTGCAATACTGGCACACAGCCTAGGAAGGTATCCAATGGCTCATAGATTGGCTAAGAAACCCATTCATTGGAAAGGATCCCATAGCTGAAACTAGGAACCAAGTCAGAATCCTATGACAACCAAAGTCAGGGAATCCACCAAGAAGCTCCCATTAGTCTTTAGCCAAAAGAGAGGCGAGACTCATCTAAATAACTCTCAATAATGTTTATCCAATTGAACCTATGCTGACGTCAGTCTCCTTTGTAGAATGTGTTTTTAATTTTCAGAAGGCAATTACAATGAGATAAGTCACCCCTAACATCCAGCCAGGGTCCAGGTGAAAGCACAGGTGAACTGGTGAGAGGAGCAAGAGTGCTGCTTCAATGGCTAGCCTGTCTATCAGCACCAGAGTCATGGAGATAGATAGAGGGTACTCAAAATGTACCAAAGTAGAAATCCAAAGGCTGCTAATTGAACAACACTAAAGTAGACTTAAGACACACCCACCATGGCTCAGGAAATTCTGCAGAAGAGGGGGAATAAAAATTGAAATGGCTGGGTGTGGTGGTGCACGCCTTAAATCCCAGCACTTGGGAGGCAGAGGTGGGAGGATCACCATGAGTTTGAGGCCACCCTGAGACTACATAGTGAATTCCAGGTCAGCCTGGGCTAGAGCGAGATCCTACCTTGAAAAACAAAACAAAACAACAACAACAAAAGATTGAAATAGTCACAGAATGGAAGGCAATGACTGACTGATGCTATCACATCTCATAACCTATAAGCCTGGGGGATGAGGAAACCAAATACCCACTGAGGAATACCTTCAACAGAATGGGGAAGGGAGAAGGGAAATGATGGTATTAACATATGATGTATTCTTACAACATCCTACTTAATAATAATAATAAAAACTAAAATATAAACCTCTCAGGCTACCTTTTATTTGGATTAAAACACCTGTCTCAGAAAAAAAAAATAGAACCCCTTTTTAGCGCATTCCCCTAAATCTTTCACACCAAAGGCTAACAATATCATCACATCATATCTCAATCTTATAATGGAGGTTTCCTCACTTCGCTGTAAGTGCCTCCCTGTTAGTCAGGACCAACAGACAATATGCTCTTATGGGAGAAGCTCATAATTCATTTTTAAAAACAGAGTACCCGATATGTTGTCCAATGTATATAAAATGTGTTTGTTCTCTCATGTTTACTGCTCATCATGAACTTTCTTTTTGAGTCATCCGGTTAGGAAAATAAATGAAACTTAAACACAGGTTCATACTGCCTACCTACCATCATGGACTGGGAAAACATCAATCTACAGGAAGAACAAGTTCCACCCACATGACTTAAAAAAATATTTTCAAGTGTAAATTGGGATTTTGTATATGAGAGAAAAAGTAGTGTGGGGATTTGGGGTTTGCAAAGCATAACTATTGTACACTTCGTCATGTCCATCCCAACATCCCCCAAATACTCAGGAGCTGGAAACAACCTACATGTGAAACAACCAAGAAATTGGTGAAAATAAATTATGTACAGATAATGCAATGATACTTAGCCATTTGACCATAAGAAGACCTTGCCAAAATCAATAAAATGCATACCTCTTTTTCTTATTTCACAGTTAGAATTAAATTAATATCATAAAGGTTTTTGATTGTATAAATGTTTCTCCAAGTATATTTAAGAGGTGGAACAGACTGGAGGAAGGTCCTAGGGATGGAGCTTCTCCTCTACCTGGGTGTCTTCATGATGTTGATTCTAAGCTTCACCATGTTATGATTTTCCATGTGTATCAAATGTGTGGATATGTAGGCTGCGATCCTGGTGTCTGTCTAGAGACTGTAGGACAGAGGAAAGAGGCAAGGTTTGCATATAGGCACTATAGATTCATAGTGATGCCTGTAGTTATTCAGGGCAGGAAGGCATGGGATGAAGGGTAATTTAAGGAAACTATGGCTGATATTGGAATCTAGGTTTGTACTAGCCATTGGTGATATTAGTGGATATGGATGATAGCAGTCCTGGTCAGCGACAATACCTGGAAGTCTACTTAAAAATTTCCTGAGCCCTAGTAGTGCCCAGCACATTTCTACCACAACTAGTTTCACAGAACACTTTCCAGTCACACTACTTTCAGTGTCCTTTACTATTATCTGGATTCTGGCTATCATTCTCAGCAACTTCCCACCATCTACACAGAGACTCCTGCTTCTGGAAGTGCTAAATCTCATTTTGCACTCCCTACCCCATGCACATATAATCTGTGCATCTCGCAGTTTCTGCTACTACTCCCCCACTAACATGCCTCCTAGGACATCAACATACAATACATGTTCTCATTATCTTTTCCCAAACCAGCTCCTCTTTAAGGATGAGCATGGGTGTAGTAGTTTAGACCTCCCTTGTTACAGAAAGCGTATATACTACAATATGTGATGCATACATTGAAGGGAAACAAAGAAATTTGGGTCAGAATTCCTGTAGGCAGGAGATTGGAAAACCTAATTTCTCCTCCCTGAACCTGATTCTTCAGGAATCCCTCCTCCAACTAGAATATGCAAGACAGGATGGGGAAAAACCTGTCTCTGAGTCTTATAATTCTCCTCCAAATTTCTTTCAGATGGAACAATTTACCTCCAAGTTCTCTAATATATTAGCTAAAAACCTCATAAATTAAAATGGTACTTTGATCCAAAGCTTAGCTTTGGGTTTTAAAAATCTCAAACAAGGGCTGGAAAGATTGTTCAGTGTTTAAGGCACCTGCCTGCAAAGCCTAATGACCCAGGTACAAATCCCCAACAAAGCCATATACAAAAAGAGGCACACAAACATCTGAAGTATGTCTGCGGTGGATGGAAGCCCTGGTGTGTCCATTCTCTCTGTGTCTCTCTCTGCTCTGTGTCTCTCTCTGCTTGCAAATAAATAAATAAAAATATTTTTAAAAGCCTTAAGCAAAAGAATGGGTAAAATGATAGATAGGTTCTAAAATATGTCTACTTGAAATCAATGTTTTAAGCAGTGAAAAAAAAAGCTGTTTCTAGCATTTCACTAATTGTTTAAGGGTTATAATAACTAGATCTAAAGTTTTTAGTAAACTATGCTCCTCCATTTGTCAAAGACTTAACTATTGAAGAAATTGAGTCTTATGGTTTAGGTTCACTCATTAGCAGCTCACTGATACCATATTGTTCATGGTTTTATGATTATAAAAACTTGCTTTAAGATACTCAGCCTATGGGGCTGGAGAGATGGCTTAGCAGTTAAGCACTTTCCTGTGAAGCCTATGGACCCCAGTTCAAGGCTCAATTCCCCAGGACCCACATTAGCCAGATGCCCAAGGGGCACACACATCTGGAGTTTGTTTGCAGTGGCTGGAGGCCCTGGTGTGCCCATTCTCTCTCTCTATCTCTCTGTCTCTGTCACTCTCAAATAAATAAAAATAAACAAAAAAATTAAGGAAAGGATATTCAGCCTACTTAAGTATGTTCCTCTATTGGTCAATGCTTTAACAATTGGGGAAACTGGACCTTATGTTAAAGATTCACTTTCTACTTAATTTTCTGTGATAAGGTTATCATAGCTATGAACATTGTAGCTTTAAAGATAGCACCTGTTCTCTTTGTTGGAATCCTGTCATATGGTCATCACTAGGTGTATCTTTTAAATTTAAATGAATTATTTTCAGTCTTTGTGACTTTTGCCATTTTCTTAGGTGCAAATGTGTTAAGCTAGCCTGCCTAAGTATTGTCTATTCTAAGTCATGGTACAACTAAATTGCTTTATGTTAATCGAAATCTCTAATGTACATCAGATTAAATACTATGCAAGATTAAGCTAAGAACATTGTTTGACCAACAGTGTTTTCTCTTTCTAAACAGATTTGTCAAGGGATTCATTAAAGTTCCCCTGTTTTAGTTCAGCAATAACTAGGCTATGACACATTTTTATCTGTAATCAAATAGTCTTAGTTAAGACTGATAAAATAGCTATCCCATTTCTGATATCTGAATTTTTTTATAAGTCAATTAACTCTTGAGATATTCCCTGCTCCAAGATACAGCCTTCTGTTCACACAATGGTCTTCATCTGAAAAAAAAAAAAAAAAAAAGAAAAAAAAAAAAAAAAAAAAGGTCTCAAGACCTATTGTTCTAATGTTAGCCTTTTCTGGGTAACTACTACCCGCACAGGTATCTTGACTAATCAAAAATGCTTTTAGGGCTGGTGTGATGACTTAGCAGTAAAGGTACTTGGCTGCAAAGGCTAAGAATCCAGACTTGATTCCCCAGTACTCACATAAGACAGATGTGCAAGTCAGTACATGCATCTGGAGTTCCTTTGCAGTGGCTAAAGGCTCTGGAGCCTCTCTTCTCTCCCTCTCAAGTAAATAAAAAGAAAAAATGGCAAAAATGATTTCAGACACAGGTGTCAAGACTTTTTATATCTCAGTTGTCTTCCTGACAGTTTATAGTGCAAATTAATTGGTTTAGGTTTATTAAGAGGATTAGTGGCCAGATGTGGTAGCACACACCTTTAATCCCAGCACTTTGGAGGCAGAGGTAGGAGTATTGCTGTGAGCTCAAGGCCAGTCTGAGACTAAACAGTCCAGGTCAGCCTGGGCTAGAGTGAGGTCCTACCTTGAAAACAAAGCAAAACAAAACAAACAAAAAAGAGAGGAATGTTGATTTAATGTTATCTCTGCTTGATTATAGGCAGCTCATACTCAGGTGGTCCAGAGACAATCTAATTCCATCTACTTTGCCTCCCTGACATCCCAGCCCTAAGAGTCTAAGACAATGGGAACTATAAGGGTCTCCAGTTTGCTTTGTTTACCCACCTTAACTCCTTGCTTTTATTCTTTTTCCCTCAAATATTTTCCAGGACTTTTTTCCTGCACTCTGTTATAGTCTGTGTGAGGGAATTACAGATCACCATGCTCTCATAGCCAAATAAGAATCCTTTCATTTAGTTGGCAATTGAGAGGGAGCTCATGTCAGAAAATGGTCTCAGCAAATAAGGTTGGGGTACAGCATTTTTAAAGGTCCTGTCAGTGGTGACATCACAGTAGTTCTAGTGAGAGACTGGGCCCTCTTTCTACACAGTGCACTGCTTTACAGTGGTGTTAGTGAGAGCCCTGTAAGTGTTTCATAAAAGTGATGGCATGACAGTGGATCTAGTGAGAACCCAGGCAATGTCTCCTCAGATTGCGTGACATCACAATGGCTCTACGGAGAGCCTAGGCCATGTTCCTCACAGTGGATTGCATCACAATGCTTCTAATGACAGGCATGGCCCTGTTGACTCACAGTGCATCCCATCACAGTGGTTATAGTGAGAGCCCAGGCCATATCTCTTCAAAGTGAATGGCACCAGAGTGGTTGTAGTGATAGTCCAGGCTCTGTTTCCTCACAGTGCATGGTATCACAGTGGTTGTAGTGAGAGTTCAGGCTGTGTCTCTTCACAGTGAGTAGCATCACAGTGGTTATAGTGACTGACTAGCCCTGTATCTTTGCAGGTCCAAGCATTAGAGGGGTACTCGTGAGAGCCCAGGCCATGTCTCCAACATTGGATAGCATCACAGTGGTTATACTAACAGGCCCAACCCTCTCTCTTCAAAGTGCATTGTTTAACTGTCATATTACAAATAACCCAGTCCAGGTCTCCTCACAGTGAGTGGCATAACTGTAGTTCTAGTGAGAGACCAGGCACCGACCCTTCACAGTACACAGCTTTGCAGTGGTACTACTGAGAACCCAGTCAGTGTCTCCTCACAGTGAAGGCATGACAGTGGATTTAGTGAGAACCCAGGTGATGTCTCCTCAGATTGCATGACATCACAATGGCTCTATGGAGAGCCCAGGCCATTTTCCTCCCAGTGTATTACAGCACAATGCTTCTAATGACAGGCATGGCCCTGTCTCCTTACAGTGCCTCTCATCACATTGGTTGTAGTGAGAGCCCAGGACATGTCTCTTCACAGTCAATGGCACCAGAGTGGTTGTAGTGATAGGCCAGGCCCTGTTTCCTCACAGTGCATGGGATCACAGCAGTTCTAGCGAGAGTTCAGGCTGGTTCACCTCACAGTGAGTGGAATCACAATGGTTATAGGGAAAGGACAGGCCCTGTATCCCCACAGGGCACAGCACCACAGTGGTATGTTTGAGAGCCCAGACCAAGTATCAAACAGTGGATGGCATCACAGTGGATATATACTATCTCCTGGGGTACCTGGGATCTCTGGCTGTAGGGAGCTTCACTGTGGCTTTCCTGGCCAGAAACATGCCTGACACATTCAATGAAGCCAAGTTCTTGACCTTCATCATGCTGGTGTTCTGCAGTGTGTGGCTCACCTTCCTCCCTGTCTACCACAGCACCAAGGGGAAGGCAATGGTGGTAGTGGAGGTCTTCTCTATCTTGTTCTCCAGTGTGGGATTGCTAGGTTGCATCTTTTTCCCCATGTGCTACATCATTTTATTAAGACCCAGTAGAAATTCTGTTCAGAGTATCAAGAAAAAACACATTTTTCAACCAAATTATTTTTAAATTTAATTTATATGTATTCATTTAGTGTGTATTGTTATAGCAACTAAGTATTAGAAAATAATAAAATACTTGTTAACCTGTACAACTCTTAGTTTTCTCCAAAGATATTTATCAACTTCCTTGAACAACCTTCAGGTCAGTTTCCATTTCATCACACTCACTTAACTCCAGTTTCTCAAAGTTGCATATGCCTCTAGAGTTCATTTGCAGTAGCAATAATAATAATTTTCTCATAATCTGTCAAATTTGTAAGTAAAATCATTTAGTAAAAAACATGGATAATGTGCTGGGAACTTTGCTGCTATCAGTCTTAATAACAGGAAATGTATCTGATCCTTTCTTCACATTGTTTATTTAAACTTGCTATAGATTGATGGGTAGAACAAATGTCTTTGAGCCTGTCTAAAAGGTTGCAGTTGAGTGTTCAAAGACTGTTCAGAGATATAGGGAGGGCATAATTAAGGATATTATCCTGTGGAAGAAGCACAGGCCTTACATAAACCTCTTTTCCATATGCATCATGGTTACCAAAGTGTCTGGAATCGAGTGGGCAACTTGAGGAATGATAACTAGATATAAGATTGTGCAAACCATTGTAGGCCCTTGTCCAGTATGTAAGCAGAAGTGGCTGACACTGAGAAATGGAAACCTGTGAAAGTAGTTTGGTTACAATGATATTACTTAATACATTTGCAGTTTAGTGGATTGCAGATCACCAAAAATGAGTATTTATAAAAAAAATTCAAGGTTCCAGTTAAGATGGCAGCATAGGTACCACGCCAAAGCAGCCTGGGGGGAAAAAAGACCAAAAAAACCCAGCAAAAGACACACTCTTACTAAAAAGTGAGGTGTATAGGAAATTGAATTGGCAGTGCAGAAGTAGGAGAGATCAAGAGCCTCCAGAGCCTGCACTGGCTGGCAAAAGTGGCCCCAGCAGCTCAGCCAACCACCGTGGTGGTGGCGCACCAGGCTTGGCTTCACTAGTTGCGGGAGCTTCCACTCACACGGGCGATCTCTGCAACTCAGGACACCTGAAGGGAGAGTGGCAGTGAGCAATGGAGGAGCAGACCGCGAGGTAGAGGAACATGTGGAGCAGCGAGAGATCCAGAGCAGCTGCGGCTCCCTCCACTCCCACACTGCCTGAGCGCAGCTCCAGCAAACAGAGCAGCGGTCCCGGGATGAGCCAGGCCAACTTGGGGCGACAGCGGGACCCAGAAGCTCTGGCACTGGTAACAGAGGCCCCAACAGCAGCAGACCCAGCAGCAGCAGCTTCAGCAGCAGCAGTGGCACCAGAAGGGGCAGCTACAGCAGCAGCAGCAACAGAGGCAGCAGCAGCTGTGGGCTCAGCAGCAGCAGCTTTAGCAGCTGACAGACCCATCAGAGGAAGCTTTAGCAGCAGCAATTCCAGCAGCAGGGGTGCTTATCTGCAGGGCCACAGTTGCCAGGCTCGGTTTTCCCCACAGGAAAACCCAGTGCACAGCTCCAGAAATCAGAACAGCAGCCCGACGACCCAGGCAGCAACTTGAGTGAGACCAAAATCATCCAAGGTAACTGGGATTGCACCAGGGAAGGGTCTTACTTGGTCACAAGCTGACTTGGATCCCTCAACAGACCAGAAATCTTAACCTATATGTTGATAGAGGATCTGGTTGTAATAATTACTACTGTGGCATACATAATTGGGGCTGTTTTTGATTGAATGGGTACAGTGCTTAGTTAACTTTTAGAATCTACCTGTATTTTATTCCACTCAGCCTACATGAATACTCCCATAGCAAGGAAACTCAATCCCTAGGAGCACCTTTGTAGATACTCTGAGAATCTTAAGAGCCACACCTAACACCTTAAGCTCCTACCCTGAAAATGTATAACATCAAATCAACTGATACAGCTAAGAATACCCAGCTAGCTAGAAAATCCAAGCATTAACTTAATCCAAGATGCAAAAATATATACATTATAACACAAGGAACACTAAAAGGCAAGATGATATAAATCCACCTAAAAGTATTAATGCATAAGAAATGACCTCCAGTGAGAATGAGTTAGAGGAAATGCCTGAGAAAGATTTCAAAAGAATGATTGTAAATATGTTCAAAGAAGTCAGAGAACAAATCAAAGGAGTCAAAGAGGAACTTAAAGAGGAAATCAAAGGAAACAAAGAAGATTCAGGACGCCAATTTCATGAAATAAAGAAGGCAATACAAGACATAAATAAGGAAATAGAAATAATAAAGAAAACACAGTCAGAATTACTAGCAATGAAGAACACAGTTAATGAATTTAAAAACTCTGTAGAAAGCCTCACCAGTAAAATGGATGAAGGAGAGGACAGAATATCTAAGCTAGAAGACCAGGTGGCAGATCTAATGCAGTCCAACAAAGAGAAAGACAAACTTACAGGAAAGTATGAGTGGGAATTTCAAGATATTCGGGACACTATGAAAAGATCCAATATAAGAATTCAGGGCATAGTAGAAGGAGAAGAATTCCACTCCAAAAGGATAGTAGGCGTCTTCAACACAATCATAGAAGAAAATTTCCCCCAAATTGGGAAAGAAGTGCCAGTGCAGATAAGGAAGCCTTTAGAACCCCAGCCAGACAAAACCTGGAAAGAACCTCTCCTCGTCATATTATAATCAAACTTCCAAACACACAAACCAAGGAAAAAATACTGAAAGCAGTTAGAGAGAAAAATCAAGTTACCTACAAAAACAAGCCCATCAGGATTACAGCAGATTATTCAACAGAAACTTTTAAAACTAGAAGGTCTTGGAGTGATATATTCCAAGTTCTGAAAGATAACAACTATCAACCAAGGTTACTTTATCCTGCAAAGTTATCCATTCAAATAGATGGAGAAATAAGGACTTTCCATGACAAAAGCAGGTTAAAGGAGTATTTGAAGACAAAACCAGCTCTACGGAAAATACTTGATAGAATCCTCAATGCTGAAGTAAAGGGAAAGCACACATATAAGGAACCTAACAAAAACAAGCAGTACTCAAATACTAGTTAACACAAGAGAGCACAGGTAGAACCAGAACCCCCCCCACACACACAAATGGCAAACATAAATACACACCTTTCAATAATATCTCTTAATATCAATGGTCTCAATGCCCCAATGAAAAGACATAGGTTTGCAGACTGCGTTAAACAGCAGGATCCTACAATTTGTTGTCGCCAAGAAACACACCTTTCTACAAATGATAGACATTATCTTAGGGTGAAAAGTTGGAAGACGGTGTTTCAAGCAAATGGGCCTAGAAAACAAGCAGGGGTTGCTATTCTAATATCAGACAAGGTAGACTTTAGTCCATTAGTCAAGAAACATAAAGAAGGTCACTTTATACTGCTTAAGGGCACACTCCAACAGGAGGACATTACAATCCTAAACATATATGCACCTAACATGGGAGCTCCCAAATTCATCAAACAAACACTATTAGAACTAAGGTCATAGATAACACCAAACACAGTGGTTTTCGGTGACTTTAACACCCCACTCTCATCAATTGACAGTTCATCCCAGGAACAAATAAGCAGAGAGACATCTGGACTAAATGAGGTCATAGAAGGAATGGACCTAACAGATATATATAGGACATTTCATCCAAAGGCTGCAGAATATACATTCTTTTCAGCAGCACATGGATCATTCTCTAAAATAGGCCATATATTAGGACACAAAGCAAATCTTAATAAATTCAGGAAAATTGAAATAATTTCTTGCATTCTATCTGACCACAGTGGAATTAAACCACAAATAAATCTCAAGAAAGGCTATAGAGCATACATAAAATCATGGAAACTAAACAATACACTACTAAATGATGAATGGGTCAATGAAGAAATCAAGAAGGAAATCAAAAATTTATAGAGTCAAACGATAATGAGAACACAACATATCAAAATCTCTGGGACACAATGAAGGCAGTTCTAAGAGGCAAATTTATAGCCTAAGTGCCTATATTAATAAATTAGAAAGGTCGCAAGTAAACGACCTAATGCTTCACCTTAAAGCCTTGGAAAAAGAAGAACAAGGCAAACCAAAAGTCAGTAGGCAGGAAGAAATAATAAAGATTAGGGCAGAAATTAATGAAATAGAAACAAAAAAAAAAAACAAAACAAAGAATTAATGAAACAAAGATTTGGTTCTTTGAAAGGATAAGCAAGATTGATAAACCCTTAGCAAATCTGACCAAAAGAAAGAGGGAAGAGATACAAATTAATAAAATCAGAGATGAAAAAGGTAACATCACAACAGATTCCAGAGAAATTCAAACAATCATAGGGACATACTATAAAAGCATATACTCCACAAAGTATGCAAATCTGAAAGAAATGGATGATTTCCTTGATTTATATGACCTATCTAAATTAAATCAACATGAGATTAATCACTTAAATAGACCTATAACAAACATGGAGATCCGAACAGTTACCAATAATCTCCCAACTAAAAAAAGCCCAGGCCCAGATGGATTCACTGCTGAATTTTACCAGACCTTTAAGGAAGAGATAACATCATTGCTTCTTAAGCTTTACCATAAAATAGAAAAAGAAGGCATTCTACCAAACTCCTTCTTTGAGGCTAGCATCACCCTGATACGAAAACCAGGCAAAGATAGAACAAACAAAGAAAATTACAGACCAATCTCCCTCATGTACATAGATGCAAAAATTCTCAACAAAGTACTGGCAAACAGAATACAAGAGTATATCAAAAAGATCATTCACCCTGACCAAGTAGGCTTTATCCCAGTGATGCAGGGATGGTTCAATATACACAAATCTATAAATGTAATACATTATATAAATTGGTTGAAGGACAAAAATCACATGATCATCTCATTAGACGCAGAGAAATCATTTGACAAAATCCAACATCCCTTCATGATAAAAGTCCTACAGAGACTGGGAATAGAAGGAACATATCTCAATATAATAAAAGGTATTTATGAAAAGCCTACAGCCAACATATTAATGAATGGGGAAAAACTAGAAGCTTTTCCACTAAAATCAGGAACAAGACAAGGATGTCCACTGTCCCCACTTTCATTTAATATAGTTTTGGAAGTCTTAGCCATCGCAATAAGGCAAGAGACACACATAAAAGGGATACAAATTGGAAAGGAAGAGATCAAGTTATCATTATTTGCAGATGACATGATTCTATGCATAAAGGACCCTAAAAACTCTACTAGCAAACTGTTAGAGCTGATCAAAACCTACAGCCATGTATCAGGATACAAAATAAATACACAGAAATCAGTAGCCTTCCTATATGCTAACAACAAACACACAGAGGATGAAATCAGAGAATCACTCCCATTCACAATTGCATCAAAAAAAAAATAAAGTACCTTGGAATAAACCTATCAAAGGAAGTAAAGAATCTCTACAATGAGAACTTTAAAACACTTAAGCGAGAAATTGCAGAAGACACTAGAAAGTGGAGAAACATCCCTAGTTCCTGGATTGGAAGAATCAATATTGTGAAAATGGCAATCTTACCAAAAACAATCTACACATTTAATGCAATCCCTATCAAAATTCCAAAAGCATTCTTCATGGAAATAGAAAAAACAATCCAAAAATTCATTTGGAATCACAAAAACCCTCGAATACCTAAAATAATACTGAGAAACAAAAATAAGGCTGGTGGTATCACCATACCTGATTTTAACCTATACTACAGAGCCATAGTAACAAAAACAGCATGGTACTGGCACAAAAACAGACATGTAGATCAGTGGAACAGAATAGAGGACCCAGATGTAAGCCCAAGTAGCTATAGCCACCTGATATTCGATAAAAATGCCCAAAATACTCATTGGAGAAAAGACAGCCTCTTCAGCAAATGGTGTTGGGAAAACTGGATATATATCTGCAGAAGGATGAAAATAGATTCTTCTCTCTCTCCAGGCACAAGAATTAAGTCCAAGTGGATTAAAGACCTTAACATCAGACCTGAAACTCTGAAACTGCTAGAGGAAAAAGTGGGGGAAACCCTCCAACATATTGGTCTTGGCAAAGACTTTCTGAATACAACCCCAATTGCTCAGGCAATAAAACCACAGATTAATCACTGGGATCTTATGAAATTACAAAGACTTTGCACTGCAAAGGACACAGTGAAAAAAGCAAAGAGGCAACCTACAGAATGGGAAAAAATCTTTGCCAGCTAGATATCTGATAGAGGATTAATATCTCGGATATACAAAGAACTCAAAAAGTTAAATAATAAGGAATCAAACAAGCCAGTCAAAAAATGGGCTATGGAGCTATATAGAGCATTCTCAGAGGATGAAATACGAATGGCACATAAGCATCTAAAAAAATGTTCTACGTCACTAGTCACCAAAGAAATGCAGATTAAAACTACATTGAGATTCCACCTCACTCCTGTCAGATTGGCCACCATCATGAAAACAAATGATCATAAATGTTGGCGGGGATGTGGAAAAAGGGGAACCCTTCTACAGTGCTGTTGGGAATGCAATCTGGTCCAGCCATTGTGGAAATCACTGTGGAGGTCCCTACAACAGCTAAAGATTGATCTACCATATGACCCAGCTATAACACTCCTAGGCATATATCATAAGGACTCATCTCATTTCCTTAGAAGTACATGCTCAACCATGTTTATTGCTGCTCAATTTATAATAGCTGGGAAATGGAACCAGCCTAGATGTCCCTCAACTGATGAGTGGATAATGAAGATGTGGCACATTTATACAATGGAGTTCTACTCAGCAGTAAAGAAAAATGAAGTTATGAAATTTGCAGAAAAATGGATGGACCTGGAAAGCCAAACGCCACATGTTCTCTCTCATATGTGGATCCTAGCTACAGATGACTGGGCTTATGCATAAGAATGAAAATACTTAGTAGCAGAGGCCAGCAATTTAAAAAGGAGACATAAAGGGAAGGGAAAGGAAGGGAGGAGGGTACTTAATAGGTTGATATTGTATATATGTAAGTACAATGATTGTTATAGGGAGGTAATATGATGGAGAATGGAATTTCAAAGGAGAAAGTGGGGGGGGGGAGAGGGAATTAACACGGGATTTTTTTAAAATCATGGAAAATGCTATTAAAAATTTAAAAAAAGTCAAAATGAAACAAACTCTTCATGATTTTTATGTAAATGTTTATTAAACATGAGAATTACAACAGTTATTTTTCCATATTTTTTGATTTTAAGTCATTTTACTTTTTTTATAAATTTATTTTTTATTAATTAGTTTTGTACTCAGTGAATACATCCAAGTTGGTACCATTGTTAGGCTTATCCATGTCCTACCCCCTCCCCCTGGCCCCTCAGTGTTGAGGTATATGGGCCATTCATTGTGGAGTTAGCCCACAGTTACAGGCAGGAGGAAATGTCTCTGCATATCATGACCCAATGTGTGGCTCTGACATTCTTTCCACCCCTCTTCCACAAAATTTCCCTGAGCCATGTTGGGTTTATTTTGGGTCTGCTTAAGTTATGAGGAGTCTGGAGCCTATGTGTCTCTGGATATCTGATTTGGTAGGAGCTGATTCTTTTCTTTGTCGATCTCCTTCACCCTTGTGCTGGTACCCGGTTCACCAAGAAAACAGCACCCTTGCTTATTTCACCAATTATCCTTAGTTTCAGCTAGGACCCTACTGAGGTATGATGGGTGGTTCACTCCTTGGGATCTGCGTCTATATGAAAAAGAAGCAGATTCTACATTGGAGAGTAAAGTTAGCACCAGACAAATAAGATAGCCCTTATTTTTTTGTACAGAAGTTAATAGGTGTAGGCCCCCTGGCAGCCCATGATTGGTGGTAGCTTGATAATGGAGAGTGGGCTCAGGTTTGGATATGGTTCTGACTTCCTTCCCATCTACAGCTATGGATCACATTCAACTGAGTGGATCAGATAGCCAAATCAAGAATGGTTGGTTTCCCAGCATGGTGGGGTGCCAACATTGCATTTGTGTGAGCATTAAAACAGGTTATTTGCTGCTAAGTGGGTTAGGCCGTGAGTTGCTTGGACAGATATTGGTAATTTTCACCCAGTCACTCATGCAGCACCTTTTGGCACTAGAAGTGCTGACTGTCTGGGGACTGACTGTCTTCAAGCTTCCAGCCATGTCATTCCATTTTATGTGTCAATTGCATATGGTGTCTTCAGCAGCAGGGCCTTACCACTAACCGTTGTTGGGTCTTCAGGTACTCTGACAGAAATCTGTCTTTCTTTTAGGAAACCTTGTAGGTCTCCCTGATCTAAAGCTCATTGTGGATGATAGCCACCTGCTGGTACTGGGGGTTACAAGTCAGTGCCCACTAAGAGAAGGAAGAAAAGATAACTAATATAAAAGAGTTAGAGAGGGGAGAAAGAGAGAAGCTGTAGAAGGTTAAGGTCAGTCTTCATCGTACCCTCTCTAGTGTCTTGTGACTCAGGTATTCCCTCTAAGGGTCTGGTGAAGGTTCAACCATTTGATTTGCATTTTATACATCATGGATTTTATGTAAAACTATATTAAACATAAGAATTACAACAGTTATTTTTCCATATTTTTTGCTTTTAAGTCATTTTACTTTTTTTATAAATTTATTTTTTATTAATTAGTTTTGTACTCAGTGAATACAGCCAAGTTGGTACCATTGTTAGGCTTATCCATGTCCTACCCCTCCCTCTGGCCCCTCAGTGTTGAGGTATATGGCTCATGCATTGTGGAGTTAGCCCACAGTTACAGGCTGTATAATTTTATGGTACCATTGCTGTTTGGGTCCAGAACTATGTCCCACACTCCTTCCCTTACCCTCTTTTCCCTCGCCTCCCACCCTATTGTCCAATCCTCAGGATGCTTGCTGGGTATGTTGGCATCTTGGGTAGATTCAGGTTAGGTGCTGTAAATGAGTGAGACTATGCAACAAATATCTTTCTGTGATGAGTTCACTGCCAATGATCTGTTCCAGGTTTGACCATTATGCTTCAAATTTTATTGTGACATTTTTTTCTTTCTGCTGTGTAGAATTTCATCCTGTAGATATACATCTTAGTTATCCATTCCTTTAGCGATGGACATCTGGGTTGATTACAGCTCTTAGCTATTATGAATTGAGCTGGTATAAACATGGTAGAGCAAATCTCACTAGACTAAGGCTTGAAGGTTTTAGGGTAGATGTCCAGTAAGGGAAAAACTGGGACTGTTGGTAACTCTATAGTCAGCTTTTTTAGGAGCCTACATATTGCTTTCCAAAGTGGTTGTACCATCTTACATTCCCACCAACAGTGGATGAAGGTTCCTATTTCTCCACATCCTCTACAGCATTTAACTTCAATTGATTTTTTTTTATTAACATTTTCCATGTTTATAAAATATATCCCATGGTAATTCCGTCCCTCCCCACTCTCACACTTTCCCATTTGAAATTCCATTCTCCATCACGTTACCTCCCCGTTACAATCATTGTAATTACATATATACAATATCAACCTATTAAGTATCCTCCTCCCTTCCTTTCTCCACCCTTTATGTCTCCTTTTCAACTTACGGGCCTCTGCTACTAAGTATTTTCATTCTCACACAGAAGCCCAGTCATCTGTAGCTAGGATCCACATATGAGAGAGAACATGTGGCGCTTGGTTTTCTGGGCCTGGGTTACCTGACTTAGTATAATACTTTCCAGGTCCATCCATTTTTCTGCAAATTTCGTAACTTCATTTTTCTTTACCGCTGAGTGGAACTCCATTGTATAAATGTACCACATCTTCATTATCCACTCATCTGTTGAGGGACATCTAGGCTGGTTCCATTTCCCAGCTATTATAAATTGAGCAGCAATAAACATGAATGAGCATGTACTTCTAAGGAAATGAGATGAGTCCTTTGGATATATGCCCAGGAGCGCTATAGCTGGGTCATATGGTAGATCAATCTCTAGCTGTTTTAGGAACCTCCACACTGTTTTCCACAATGGCTGGACCAGATTACATTCCCACCAGCAGTGCAGAAGGGTTCCTTTTTTTCAACATCCCCGCCAACATTTATGATCATTTGTTTTCATGATGGTGGCCAATCTGACAGGAGTGAGATGGACTCTCAATGTAGTTTTAATCTGCATTTCCCTGATGACTAGTGACGTAGAACATTTTTTTAGATGCTTATATGCCATTCATATTTCTTCCTTTGAGAACTCTCTATTTAGCTCCATAGCCCATTTTTTGATTGGCTTGTTTGATTCCTTATTATTTAACTTTTTGAGTTCTTTGTATATCCTAGATATTAATCCTCTATCAGATATATAGCTGGCGAAGATTTTTTCCCATTCTGTAGGTTGCCTCTTTGCTTTTTTCACTGTGTCCTTTGCGGTGCAAAATCTTTGTAATTTCATTAGGTCCCAGTGGTTAATCTGTGGTTTTATTGCCTGAGCAATTGGGGTTGTATTCAGAAAGTCATTGCCAAGAACAATATGTTGAAGTATTTCCCCTACTTTTTCCTCTAGCAGTTTCAAAGTTTCCGGTCTGATGTTAAGGTCCTTAATCCATTTGGACTTAATTCTTGTGCATGGCGAGAGAGAAGAATCTATTTTCATCCTTCTGCAGATATTTATCCAGTTTTCAAAACACCATTTGCTGAAGAGGCTGTCTCTTCTCCAATGAGTATTTTTGGCATTTTTATCGAATATCAGGTGGCTATAGCTACTTGGGCTTACATCTGGGTCCTCTATTCTGTTCCACTGATCTACATGTCTGTTTTTGTGCCAGTACCATGCTGTTTTTGTTACGATGGCTCTGTAGTATAGGTTAAAATCAGGTATGGTGATACCACCAGGCTCTTTTTTGTTGCTCAATATTATTTTAGATATCCGAGGTTTTTTGTGATTCCAAATGATTTTTGGATTGTTTTTTCTATTTCCATGAAGAAAGCCTTTGGAATTTTGATAGGGATTGCATTAAATGTGTAGATTGCTTTAGGTAAGATTGCCATTTTCACGATATTGATTCTTCCAATCCAGGAACAAGGGATGTTTCTCCACTTTCTAGTGTCTTCTGCAATTTCTTGCTTGAGTGTTTTAAAGTTCTCATTGTATAGATTCTTTACTTCCTTGGTTAGGTTTATTCCAAGGTATTTTATTTTTTTTGATGCAATTGTGAATGGGAGTGATTCTCTGATTTCATCCTCTGTGTGTTTGTTGTTAGCATATATGAAGGCTACTGATTTCTGTGTATTTATTTTGTATCCTGCTACATTGCTGTAGGTTTTGATCAGCTCTAACAGCTTGCTAGTAGAGTCTTTAGGGTCCTTTATGTATAGAATCATGTCATCTGCAAATAATGATAACTTGATTTCTTCCTTTCCAATTTGTATCCCTTTTATGTGTGTCTCTTGCCTTATTGCTATGGCTAAGACTTCCAAAACTATATTAAATAGAAGTGGGGACAGTGGACACCCTTGTCTTGTTCCTGATTTTAGTGGAAAAGCTTCCAGTTTTTCCCCATTTAGTAATATGTTGACTGTAGGCTTGTCATAAATAGCCTTTATTATATTGAGATATGTTCCTTCTATTCCCATTCTCTGTAGGACTTTTATCATGAAGGGATGTTGGATTTTGTCAAATGCTTTCTCTGCATCTAATGAGATGATCATGTGATTTTTGTCCTTCAACCTGTTTATGTAATGTATTACAATTATAGATTTGCGTATGTTGAACCATCCCTGCATCTCTGAGATAAAGCCTACTTGGTCAGGGTGAATCATCTTTTTGATATACTCTTGTATTCTGTTTGCCAATACTTTGTTGAGAATTTTTGCATCTATGTTCATGAGGGAGATTGGTCTGTAATTTTCTTTTTTTGTTCTATCTTTGCCTGGTTTTGGTATCAGGGTGATGCTGGCCTCATAGAAGGAGTTTGGTAGAATTCCTTCTTTTCTATTTCCTGGAAAAGCTTAAGAAGCAATGGTGTTAGCTCTTCCTTAAAAGTCTGGTAAAATTCAGCAGTGAATCCATCCGGGCCTGGGCTTTTTTTAGTTGGGAGATTATTGGTAACTGTTCGGATCTCCATGTTTGTTATAGGTCTATTTAAGTGATTAATCTCATTTTGATTTAATTTAGGTATGTCATATAGATCAAGGAAATCATCCATTTCTTTCTTATTTTCATACTTTGTGGAGTATATGCTTTTATAGTATGTCCCTATGATTTTTTGAATTTCTCTGGAATCTGTTGTGATGTTACCTTGTTCATCTCTTATTTTATTAATTTGTGTCTCTTCTCTCTTTCTTTTGGTCAGATTTGCTAAGGGTTTATCAATCTTGTTTATCCTTTCAAAGAACCAACTCTTTGTTTCATTAATTCTTTGGATTGTTCTTTTTGTTTCTATCTCATTAATTTCTGCCCTAATCTATATTATTTCTTCCCGTCTACTAATTTTTGGTTTGCCTTGTTCTTCTTTTTCCAAGGCTTTAAGGCGAAGCATTTGGTAGTTTACTTGCGACCTTTCTAATTTCTTAATATAGGCACTTAAGGCTATAAATTTACCTCTTAGAACTGCCTTCATTGTGTTCCAGAGATTTTGGTATGTTGCGTTCTCATTATCATTTGACTCTATAAATTTTTTTGATTTCTTCATTGACCCACTCATCATTTAGTAGTGTATTGTTTAGTTTCCATGATTTTGTGTATGCTCTATAGCCTTTCTTGCTACTGATTTGTAGTTTAATTCCATTGTGGTCAGATAGAATGCAAGGAATTATTTCAATTTTCCTGAATTTGTTAAGATTTGTTTTGTGTCCTAATATATGGTCTATTTTAGAGAATGTTCCATGTGCTGCTGAAAAGAATGTATATTCTGCAGCCTTTGGATGAAATGTTCTGTATATATCTGTTAGGTCCATTCCTTCTATGACCTCATTTAGTCCAGATGCCTCTCTGTTTATTCTTTCCCTGGATGACCTGTCAATTGATGAGAGTGGGGTGTTAAAGTCACCCACCCCCACTGTGTTTGGTGTTATCTGTGACCTTGGTTCTAATAGTGTTTGTTTGACGAATTTGGGAGCCCCCATGTTAGGTGCATATATGATTAGGATTGTAATGTCCTCCTGTTGGAGTGTGCCCTTAATCAATATAAAGTGACCTTCCTTATCTTTCTTGACTAACGTTGGACTAAAGTCTACCCTGTCTGATATTAGGATAGCAACCCCTGCTTGTTTTCTAGACCCATTTGCTTGAAACACCGTCTTCCAACTTTTCACCCTAAGATAATGTCTATCCTTTGTAGAAAGGTGAGTTTCTTAGATAGAACAAATTGTAGGATCCTGCTTTTTAACCCAGTCTGCAAATCTATGTCTTTTCATTGGGGCATTGAGACCATTGATATTAAGAGATATTATTGAAAGGTGTGTATTTATGTTTGCCATTTTTTTTGTGTGTGTGTGTTTCTGGTTCTACCTGTGCTCTCTTCTGTTAACTGGTATTTGAGTATAGCTTGTTTTTTCTAGGTTCCTTATATGTGTGCTTTTCCTTTTGTTCAGCATGGAAGATTCTATCAAGTATTTTCTGTAGAGCTGGTTTTGTCTTCAAATACTCCTTTAACCTGCTTTTGTCACGGAATGTCTTTATTTCTCCATCTATTTGAATGGATAACTTTGCAGGATAAAGTAACCTTGGTTGACAGTTGTTATCTTTCAGAACTTGGAATATATCACTCCAAGCGCTTCTGGCTTTAAAAGTTTGTGTTGAATAATCTGCTGTAATCCTGATGGGCTTGCTTTTGTAGGTAACTTGATTTTTCTCTCTAACTGCTTTCAATATTTTTTCTTTGGTGTGTGTGTTTGGAAGTTTGATTATAATATGGCGAGGAGAGATTCTTTCTGGGTTTTGTCTGGCTGGGGTTCTAAAGGCTTCCTGTATCTGTATTGGCACCTCTTTCCCCATTTGGGGGAAATTTTCCTCTATGATTTTGTTGAAGATGCCTACTATGCCTCTGGAGTGGAGTTCTTCTCCTTCTACTGTGCCCTGAATTCTTACATTGGATCTTTTCATAGTGTCCCGAATATCTTGAAATTCCCACTCATATTTTTCTATAAGTTTTTCTTTCTCTTTGTTGGACTGCATTAGGTCTGCCACCTGGTCCTCTAGCTTAGATATTCTGTCCTCTCCCTCATCCATCCTACTGGTGAGATTTTCTACAGAGTTTTTTATTTCATTAACTGTGTTCTTCATTGCTAGTAATTCTGACTGGTTTTTCTTTATTATTTCTATTTCCCTATTTATGTCTTGTATTGCCTTCTTTATTTCATTAAATTGGTGTCCTGCCTCTTCTTTGATTCCTTTGATTTCCTCTTTGATTTCCTCTTTGATTGTTTTCATGTGTTCTTTGACCTATTTGAACATATTTATAATTATTCTTTTGAACTCTTTCTCAGGCATTTCCTCTAACTCTTTCTCACTAGAGGACATTTCTGATGCATTAATACTTTTAGGTGGATTTATATCATCTTGCTTTTTAGTGTTTCTTGTGTTATAATGTATATATTTTTGCATCTTGGATTAAATTAATGCTTGGATTTTCTAGCTAGCTGTGTATTCTTAGCTGTATCAATTGATTTGATGTAATATATTTTCAGGGTAGGACCTTAAGGTATTAGGTGTGGCTCTTAAGACTCTCAGAGTATCTACAAAGATGTTCTTAGGGGTTGAGTTTCCTTGCTATAGGAGTATTCAAGCAGGCTTAGTGAAATAAAATACAGGTAGATTCTAAAATTTAACTAAACACTGTACACATTCAATCAAAAACAGCCCCAAGTATGTATGCAAGAGTAGTTATTATAATGACCAGATCCTCTATCAACAAAGAGGTTTAGATTTCTGGTCTGTTGAGGGATCCAAGTCAGCTTGTGACCAAGTGAGACCCTTCCCTGGTGTAATCCCAGTTACCTTGGGTGATTTTGGTCTCAGTCAAGTTGCTGCCTGGGTCGTCGGGCTGCTGTTCTGATTTCTGGAGCTGGGCACTTGCTTTTCCTATGGGGCAAACCGAGCTGCTGCTGCTGCCTCTGCTGCTGCCGTAGCTGCCACCTCCGGAGCCACCACCGCTGCTGAAGCTGCCGCTGCCCGTGTCCACTGCCGCTGCTCCCCCCGAAGCCGCTGCTGCGGGATCTGCTGCCGCTGCCGCTCCTGGGTCCGCTGCTGCTGGGGCTGCTGGTACCGGTGCTGGAGCCGCTGAAGTTGCTGCCAAACTCTGCTCCTGCTTGGGTCCCGCTGTCAGCCCAAGTTGGCGTGGCTGGGTCCCGGGCCGCTGCTGTGTTCGCTGGAGCTGGGCTCAGGCAGTGGGGGAGGGGAGGGAGCCACGGCTGCTCTGGTTGTCTCGCTGCTCCATGTGTTCTTTTACCTCGCGGTCTTCTCCTCCGCTGCTCGCTGCCGCTCTCCCCTCACGTGTCCCGAGTTGCGGAGAGCGCGGTGTGAGGGGAAAATCCCGCACCTGGCTTTTCCTGCGGCTCGAGCTGAGTCTGGCGGTTTTCTGCTGCGCCGGGGCCGCGGGCGGTTGGCCGAGCTGCCGGAGCCACTTTTCCCGCCTGTGCGGGCTCTGGATGCTCTATAACTCTTCTACTTCTCCACTGCCACTTCAATTTCCTATACTCCTCAGTTTTTAGTAAAAGTCTGTATTTTGCTGAGTTTTTTGGGTCTTTTTCCCCCCTAGGCTGCTTTGGCGTGGTACCTACGCCGCCATCTTAACTGAAAGTTCCCTCAATTGATTTTTTGATGCTGGCTATCCTTACTGGGGTAAGCTGGAATCTCATAATTGTTTTAACTTGCACTTCCCTGATGATTAGGGGTGATGAACATTTTCTGAAGTGTGTATTGGCCATTTGTATTTTTTCCATGCTTGTCTGTGAAGAAACTCTTCAGCTTCATGTGATCCCATTGGTTGAGTGACTGTTGAGAACCTGTACTACTGGGGTATTGTTCAGGAAGTCTTTTTCCATTTCTATAAAATGGAAAGTCCCTCCTATATTTGTTTCCAGTAGTAACTGAGTTTCTGGTCTTATATTGAGGTCTTTGACCCATTTGAACTTGAATGTTGTGCATGGCAGATGTGTGGATCAAGTTTCAACTTCCTGCATATGGTTATCAAGTTTGTCCAGCACCATTCATTGAAGATGCTGTCTTTTCACCAGCCCATATTGATAGATTCTTTGTCAAATATCAAGTAGCTGTAGTTGCTTGATCCAAAGTCCGAGTTCTCAATTCCATTCCATTGGTCTATACTCTGCTTTTTCTTTCTTCCTTTCTTTCTTTCTTTCTTTCTTTCTTTCTTTCTTTCTTTCTTTCTTTCTTTCTTTCTTTCTTTCTTTCTTTCTTTTTTACCAGGATCAATCACACTGTTTTTATTTCTATGGCTCTGTAATATAGCTTTATATCAGGTATGGTGATGCCTCCAGAGATATTTCTTTATCTGAGGATATGCTTGGATCTGAGGCCTTCTGCCTTTCCCTGTGAACTTTGAGATTTTTTTTTTTCTAAGTGAAGAAAATTGTTGGGATATTAAATGGAATTTCATTAAATCTGTACATTGCCTTTGGTAGGATTGCCATCTTCACAATGTTAATTTTGCCTATTAAGGAGCATGGAAGGTCTTTCCATTTTCTCAAGTCTTCCTCAATTTCTTTTTTTAAGTGTTTTTCTGTTTTCATTATATAGCTCTTTCACTTCCTTGGTTAACATTATTCCAAGGTAATTTACTTTTGTTGATGTTGTTGTTGCCATTGAAAATGGGACCAAGTCCATTATTTCTTTCTCTGTATCTTTGTCATTTGCGTGTAGAAAGGCTACCGATTTTTGTACATTGATTTTGTATCCTGCTACTTTGCTAAAGGAGTAAATCACTTTCAAGTGTTTGGGGATAGAGTATCGTGGATAACTTACATATAGAATCATGTCTTCTGTGAATACAGCTAACTTCAGTTCTTCCTTTCCAAATTGTATCCCTATTATTTATTTTTTCTTTTTATTTATTTATTTTTCTCAATTTTTATTAACATTTTTCATAATTATAAAAACATCCCATGGTAATACCCATCCCCCCACTTTCTCCTTTGAAATTCCATTCTCCATTATGTCCCCTCCCCATCTCAATCATTCTACTTACATATATACAATATCAACCCATTAAGTACCCTCCTCCCTTTCCTTTATATTCCCTTTTTAACTTACTGGCCTCTGCTACTGAGTTTTTTCCTTCTCACAGAGAAGCCCAATCATCCGTAGCTAGGATCCACACAAGAGGGAGAACATATGGTGCTTGGCTTCTAGGCCTGGGTTACCTCATTTAGTATAATCCTTTCCAGGTCCATCCATTTTCCTGCAAATTTCATGACTTCATTTTTCTTTACTGCTGAGTAGAACTCCATTATATAAATGTACCATATCTTCATTATCCACACACCAGGTGAGGGACATCTAGGCTGGTTCCATTTCCCAGCTATTATAAATTGAGTGGCAATAAACATGGTTGAGCACATACTTCTAAGGAAATGAGATGAGTCCTTAGTATATATGCCTAGGAGTGCTATAGCTGGGTCATACGGTAGATCAATCTTTAGCTGTTTTAGAAACCTCCACACTGATTTCCACAATGGCTGGACCAGATTGCATTCCCACCAACAGTGTAGAAGGGTTCCTATTTTTCCACATCCCTGCCAACATTTATGATCATTTGTTTTCGTGATAGTAACCAATATGACAGGAGTGAGATGGAATCTCAATGTAGTTTTAATCTGCCTTTTCCTGATGACTAGGGATGTAGAATAATTTTTTGGGGGGATGCTTATATGCCATTCATATTTCTTCCTTTGAGAACTCTCTATTTAGCTACATTGCCTATTTTTTTTTTTGATTGGCTTGTTTGATTCCTTATTATTTAACTTTTTGAGTTCTCTGTATATCCTAGATATTAATGCTCTGTCAGATACATAGCTGGAGCAGATTTTTTCCCATTCTGTAGGTTGTTTCTTTGCTTTATTCAGTGTCCTTTGCAGTGAAAAATCTTTGGAATTTCATTAGGTCCCAGTGGTTAATATGTGTTTTTATTGCCTGAGCAATTGGGGTTGTGCTCAGAAAGTCTTTGCCAAGACCAGTATGTTAATGGGTTTCCCCTACTTTTTCCTCTAGCAGTTTCAGTTTCGGGTCTGATGTTAAGTTCTTCAATCCATTTGGACTTAATTCTTGTGCATGGAGAGAGAGAAGAATCTATTTTCATTCTTCTACAGATATCCAGTTTTCCAAACACCATTTGCTGAAGAGGCTGACTTTTCTCCAGTGAGTATTTTTGGCATTTTTATCAACTATTAGGTGACTATAGCTACCTGGACTTACATCTGGATCCTCTATTCTGTTCCATTGATCTACATGTCTGTTTTTGTGCCAGTACTACGCTGTTTTTGTTAGTATGGCTCTGTAGTATAGGTTAAAATCAGGTATGGTGATACCACCAGCAGCCATAATTTTGTTCCTCAGTGTTATTTTAGATATTCAAGGGTTTTTTGTGATTCCAAATGAATGTTTGGATTGTTTTTTCTATTTCCATGAAGAATGTCTTTGGAATTTTTATCTCATTGTAGAGATCCTTTACTTCCTTGTTTAGGTTTATTCCAAGTGCCTTATTTTTTGATGCAATTTTGAATGGGAGTGATTCTCTGATTTCATCCTCTGTGTGTTTGTTGTTAGCATATATGAAGGCTACTGATTTCTGTTTATTGATTTTGTATTCTGCTACATGGATATAGGATTTATCACCTCTAACAGTTTGCTTGCAGATTCTTTAGGGTCCTTTATGTATAGAATCATGTCATCTGCAAATAATGATAACTTGATCTCTTCCTTTCCAATTTGTATCCCTTTTATATGTGTCTCTTGCCTTATTGTTATGGCTAAGACTTCCAGAACTATATTAAATGAAAGTGGGGACAGTGGAAACTGTTGTCTTGTTCCTGATTTTAGTGGGAAAGCTTCCAGTTTTTCCCCATTTAGTAATATGTTGGCTGTAGGCTTGTCATAAATAGCCTTTATTATATTGAGTTATGTTCCTTCTATTCTCAGTCTCTGTAGGACTTTTATCATGAAGGGATGTTGGATTTTGTCAAATGCTTTCTCTGCATTTAATGTGGTGATCATGTGATTTTTGTCCTTCAATCCATTTATATAATGTATTACCTTTATAGATTTGTGTATATTGAACCATCCCTGCATCTCTGGGATAAAGCCTACTTGGTCAGGGTCAATGATCTTTCTGATATATTCTTGTATTCTGTTTGACAATATTTTGTTGAGAATTTTTGCATCATGAGGGAGAATGGTCTGTAATTTATTTTTATTGTCGTATCTTTGCCTGGTTTTGGTATCAGGGTAATGCTGGCTTCATAGAATGAGTTTGGTAGAATTCCCTCTTTTTCTATTTTATGGAAAAGCTTAAGAAGCAATGGTGTTAGCTCTTCCTTGAAGGTCTGGTAAAATTCTGCAGTTATCCATTAGCGCTGGACATTTTTTAGTTCAGAGATTTTTGATAACTGTTCGTATGTCCATGCTTGTTATAGGCCTATTTAAGTGATTAATCTCATCTTGATTTAATTTAGGTAGGTCATATAAATCAAGGAAATCATCCATTTCTTTCAGATTTTCATATTGTGTGGAGTATATGCTGTTATAGTATGTCCTGATGATTTTTTGAATTTCTCTGGCATCTGTTGTGATGATACCATTTTCATCTCTAATTTTATTATTTTGTGTCTCCTCTCTTTCTTTTGGTCAGATTTGCTAAGGGTTTTTCAATCTTGTTTATCCTTATAAGAACCAACTCTTTGTTTCATTAATTTTTTTTTGTTGTTGTTTCTATTTCATTCATTTCTGCCCTATTCTTTATGATTTCTTCCCATCTCCTGATATTTTGGTTTGCCTTGTTCTTATTTTTCCAAGGCTTTAAGGTGAAGCATTAGGTCATTTACTTGCGACCTTTCTAATTTCTTTTTCTTTTTTTTTTTTTTTTTTTTGAGGTAGGGTCTCACTCTCGTCCAGGCTGACCTGGAGTTAACTCTGTATTCTCAGGGTGGCCTCGAAATCATGGCGATCCTTCTATCTCTGCCTCCTGAGTGCTGGGATTAATGGCGTGGACCACCACACCCGGCTCTAATTACTTAATATAGCCACTTAAAGCTGAATTTACCTCTGAGGACTGCCTTCATTGTGTCCCAGAGTTTTTGGTATGTTGTGTTCTCATTATCGTTTGACTCTATGAGTTTTTTTTATTTCCTTCTTGATTTCTTCATTGACCCATTCATCATTTAGTAGTGTATTGTTTAGTTTCCATGATTTTGTGTATGCTCTATAGCCTTTCTTTCTATTGATTTTTAGTTTGATTCCATTGTGGTCAGACAGAATGCAAGGAATTATTTCAATTTTCCTGTATTTGTTAAGATTTGCTTTGTGTCCTAATATATGGGCTATTTTAGAGAATGTTCTGCCAGGGTCCAGCCCTGGCTTGAAGGAGGGTCCCCGAAGAGAGGTGTGAAAGGGAGCGGCGAAATAATGACTCAAAATCAAGTTCTGGTGCAAGCTGACAGGCTAATGCTGAAGGCAGCTGAGTTTTTCTATCCTTTTCTCTCTGCCTCCTTTTCTGTTTCTACTTTTTTTTATTTTTTTCTTTCTATTTTTCTATTTTTTTCTTTTTCTATTTTTTTTTGTCTTTTTTCCTGTTTTCTGTTTTTCCCTGTTTCTATGCTCCCATGTTTCTATATTTCTCTGCTTCTCTCCTGCCACAGCTTAGTTTCAGTCTTTTATTTTCTGATCACATCATGCAAGAACAAACTTCAAGAAAGGTACAATTTTACAGAATTCATAGAAACTTTTTGTTATTCCTTATCATCAAACAATTCCATAATTATTTACGTCAGGTAAAGTCGTCAGGCCCCTGTAATGATTAACTGTTTTTACATTTTCCCCATGTATGTGCGGTCAAGCACTTGTGATTTCCTGGACTTCTATTTTCAATTACTCTATTAAAGGTGAGAGGCAAACCAACCACAAATGGGGCTTCCCAACATTAATCACCGAGCCAGCAGATCTATTTATCCTTTAATTATTTATTTTGAAGTTTTCCTTTTTACGTCCCTCCAATACTTAGACTTTGGTCCCCCCAATTGAACTATTTCTGACTTTGGTTGTTTTTCTGTAAGGATTCCTGGTAAAGAGTCAATTGCAATTGCCACCATTTAGAAAAATTAGTCATATAACAATGTTTACATTGTTCCAGGAGGTTCATTGTTTCCTCCTAAGTTTACTGTACTCCATGCCTGACTTTCTTTAAGGCCTTTAAAGAAAACAATTATCTTTGACCCATTTTCTTGTTTTTCCAATTCTATGCCAGAGCCTCTTTCAGATACATTGACCAACACTTTACCGACAATTTTTACTGGAAAAGTAAACTTAGAGATTGGGACACCAAGTGAAAAAAAGAGAAAGACAAACATTATACAGAAAACCACATATTTCTGTGGCGTAGAGAGCCAAAGATTTTTCTATAGAGGGGCCACATCGGACTTCAAGGAAGAGACAGCTGGGCTGGAACTGTATCAAGCAGCTCTTCAGCGCTCGATTCCTTGTGATCCTGAAATGGCATGCTTGCCGTCTCCGGCAATGTTCCATGTGCTGCTGAAAAGAATAAATATTCTGTAGCATTTGGATGAAATGTCCTGTATATATCTG
Organism: Jaculus jaculus; assembly: GCF_020740685.1. Lineage (NCBI taxonomy): Eukaryota > Metazoa > Chordata > Mammalia > Rodentia > Dipodidae > Jaculus > Jaculus jaculus. The sequence continues at coordinate 3,449,563 of NW_025423515.1, read as the reverse complement.
TTAGGTCCATTCCTTCTATGACCTCATTTAGTTCAGATGTCTCTCTGCTTATTTTTTCCCGGGATGACCTGTCAATTGATGAGAGTGGGGTGTTGAAGTCACCCACTACCACTGTGTTTGGTGTTATCTGTGACCTTAGTTCTAATAGTGTTTGTTTGATGAATTTGGGAGCTCCCATGTTAGGTGCATATATGTTTAGGATTGTAATATCCTCCTGTTGGAGTGTGCCCTTAATCAATATTAAGTGACCTTCCTTATCTTTCTTGACTAACGTTGGACTGAAGTCTACCATATCAGATATTTGGATAGCAACCCCTGCTTGTTTTCTAGGTCCATTTGCTTGAAACACCCTTTTCCAACCTTTCACCCTAAGATAATGTTCATCCTTTGTAGAAAGGTGAGTTTCTTGGAGATAACATATTGTAGGATCCGGCTTTTTAACCCAGTCTGCAAACCTATGTCTTTTGGTTGGAGCATTGAGGCCATTGCTATTATGAGATATTATTGAAAAGTGTGTGTTTATGTTTGCCCTTTTTTTTGTGTGTGTGTGGTTCCATTTCTACCTTTGCTCTCTTGTGTTAACTAATATTTGAGTATTGCTTTTTTTTACCTTCAGGTTCCTTATATATGTGCTTTTCCTTCTCTTTGGCATTGAGGATTCTTTCAAGTATTTTCTGTAGAGCTGGTTTTGTCTTCAAATACTCCTTTAACCTTCTTTTGTCATGGAATGCCCTTATTCCTCCGTCTATTTGAATGGATAGCTTTGCAGAATAAAGTAACCTTGGATGACAGTTGTTATCTTTCAGAATTTGGAATACATCACTCCAAGCTCTTCTGGCTTTTAAAGTTTGTGTTGAGTAATCTGCTGTAATCCTTATGGGCTTGCCTTTGTACGTAACTTGTTTTTTCCCTCTAACTGCTTTCAATATTTTTTCTTTGGTTTGTGTGTTTGGTAGGTTGATTATAATATGGCGAGGAGAGTTTCTTTCCAGGTTTTGTCTTGCTGGTGTCCTAATGGCTTCCTGTATCTGCACTTCTTTCCCAATTTTGGGGGCAGTTTTCTTCTATGATTTCATTGCCAGCACCTACTATCCCTGTGGAGTGAAATGCTTCTCCTTCTACTATTCCCTGAATTCTTATATTTTATCCTTTCATAGTGTCCCACATATCTTGAAATTCCCATTCATACTTTTCTATTCATTTGTTTTTCTCTTTGTTGGGCTATAGTAGATCTGCCACCTGGTCTTCTAGCTTAGATATTCTGTCTTCTCCTTCATCCATTCTATTGGTGAGATTATCTACAGAGGTTTCTATTTCATTAACTGTGTTATTCATTGCAAATAATTCTGACTGGTTTTACTTTATTATTTCTATTTCCTTATTTATGTCTTGTGTTGACTTCTTTATTTTGTTAAATTGATGTACTGTGTCTTCTTTGATTCCTTTGAGTCACTCTTTGATCCCTCTGATTTTCTCTTTCATTCCTTTGATTTCTTCTTTGACTTCTTTGAACATATTTACCATCATTCTTTTGAAATTTTTCTCAGGCATTTCCTGTAACTTGTTCTCACTGGAGGTCATTTCTGATGCATTAATAGTTTTTGGTGCATTTTTATTGTCTTGATTTTTGCTGTTTCTTGTGTTATAATGTATATATTTTTGCATCTTGGATTAAGTTAATGCTTGGATTTTCTAGCTAGCTGGGTGTCTGTATCAATTGATCTGATGTTATATATCTTTAGGGTAGGAGATTAAGATGTTAGGTGTGGCTCATAACCCTTTCAGCATATCTAGAAAAGTGTTCCAAGGGGTTGAGTTTGCCTGCTATGGTAGTATTCAAGTAGACTGGGTGGAACAAAATACAGGTAGATTCTAAAATTTAACTAAACACTAAACACATTCAATGAAAAACAGCATCGAGTATTTATGTAAGAGTAGGTATTATAACAACCAGATCCTCTATCAACAAAGAGGTTAAGATTTCTGGTCTGTTGAGGTTTCCAAGTCAGCTTCTGAGAAAGTGAGACCCTTCCCTGGTGCAATCCCAGTTACCTTTTTGGATGATTTTGGTTTCAGTCAAGTAGGCAGGCTGGGTCACTGTTCTCTGGAGCTGGGCACTGGGTTTTCCTGTGGGGCATATTGAGCCTGGCAACTGTGGCCCTGCCGACTGGCACCGCTGCTGCTGAAACTGCCACTGCTGGATCCGCTGTTGCTATAGCTTCCACTGCTGCTGCTTCTGGATCTGCTGCTGTTGGTGCTGAAGCTGCCACTGCTGGATTCGCAGCTGCTATAGCTGCCACTGCTGTTGCTGCTGGATCCGCCACTGCTGCTGTTGAAGCTCCTGCTGCTGGAGCCGCTGTTTCCAGTGCCAGAGCCACCGCTGTTGCTTCCAAAGCCTGACCTGCGGCTTCCACCCCCCTTTCCACTGCCAGATCCAGCGCCTCCACTGCCAGAGCTGCTTCAGCCTGCCTGTGTTGGCTCTGGATGCTCTGGATCTCTCCTACTTCTCTGCTGCCATTTGAATTTCTTATACACCTCACTTTTTAGTAAAAGTGTGTATTTTGCTGGGTTTTCTTTGGCTTTTTCTCCCCTAGGCTGCTTTGGCGTGGTTCCTATCCTGCCATCTTAATCGGAAGTCCCATTTATTTCTTTATCCTGTCTTATTGCTTGAGCTATTACTTCCAGTACTATATTGAAAATCAGAGGTGAGAATGGCCACCCCTGTCTTGTTCCTGATCTTAATGGGAATTCCTCCAGTCTCTCCCCATTAAATCTTATTTGGGCCTTCAGAGCTTTGTATACAGCCTTTATTATGCTAAGATATGAACTGACCATGCCAATTCTCTCCAATATTTTGATCATGAAGTGATGTTGTACTTTGTCAAGGGCCTTTTCTGCATCTATCGAAATGATCATGTGGTTTTTGTGTTTAACTTTGTTTATATGGTGTATCATATTGACAGATTTCCATATGTTGAATCACCCCTGCATGGAATTAAGGTGATACTTGCTTCATAGTAGGAGTTGGGGAGCTTTCCCTGTTCTCCAATTATGTGGCACAGTTTGAGAAAGATTGGTATGAATTCTTCCATTAAGGATTACTAGAATTCAGCTGAGAAGCAATCTGGTCCTGGACTCTTCTTCTGGGGGAGGTTTTTACTACCTTTTCAATCTTGATGGGTGTGATAGGTTTGTGTTGTCTGTGGGTTTGGGATGAAATGTTTTGTATATGTCTGTGAGGTCTAAGTGATCTATGGTTTTGTTAAGCTCTCTTACTTCCCTGTTGAGTTTCTGTTTGGATGATCTGTCTATTACTGATAATGGTTTACTGAAGTTCCCAACTATTATGGTGTTGGTGGTTATTTCTGTTTTATTGTCAAGAAGGTATTGTTTTATGAACTGTGGTGGCCCTGTTTTTTGTGTATAGAAGTTTATGATGGTGATATCCTCTTTATAGATTGTTCCATTGATAAGTAGGAGGTGGCCCTCTTTATCTTTTTGATTATTTTTTTATTTGAGGTCTATTTTATCCAATATTAGTATGGCTATGCCTGCTTGTTTCTTATTCTCATTTGCTTGGAATATTATTTTCCACCCCTTCACCCTGAGGAGGTGTCTGTCTTTAGTGGTGAGGTGGGTTTCTTGAAGACAACAGATAGAGGGGTCTAATTTTCTGATCTACCCTATTAGCTTGTGTCCATTACCAGGTGAATTGAGGCCATTAATATTTAGAGTAATGACTGTGATGTTTGATTTGATCCCTGTCATGATATGTTCGTATATGTGATTTGGTTTTTTCATGGACTTGGAAGTTTTTTTGTGCCTTCTCTGAGTTTCGTTATTGTGATCTGTTTCTTGTAGGCATTTGAGGTTGATTACTTGAGTCTTCTCTGTGGAGTATTTCCTGAAATACTCTCTGCAGTTTTCGTTTTGTGTTCATATAATTGTAAAGCTGAGTTTTGTCATGGAAAGTTTTTCTTTCACCATCTATTATGATGGATACTTTGCTGGATCAAGTAGGTTGGGTGGAAGCTATATATTCTTAGAATTTGCAGTATTCCATTCCAGGCCTTTCTGGCTTTCAGGGTTTCCATTAGAAGTCTGAAGTAATTCTGATGGGGTTACCTTTAAAAGTGATGTGCTGTTTTTCCCTACCTGCTTTTAGAATCTTCTCTTTGGTGTCAGTATTTACAGTCTTAATGACAATATGACTTGGAGAGTTTCTCCTTTGTTACAATCTGTTTGGAGTTCTGTTAGCTCCTTGATTACCTTTCTTTTGACAGAGTAGGAAAGTTTTCTTTGATTGTTTTGTTAAATAAGTTCTCCATGCCTTTGGTCTGAATTTCTTCCTGTTCTGGTATTCCCATGATCCGGATGTTAGGACTTTTAAGGGTATCCCACAATTCCCTCATGTTCTGTTCACAGATAGTTTGAAACTTATTGTAACTTTTGAACTCTCGAACTGTTTCTTCTGTATTATCTTCCAGATTGGGATTTCTATCCTCACATGACTGACTCTATTCTTGAGAGCTTCTAAAGTGTCTTGGGCTTGTTCAGTTAGTTTTGCATTTTCTACTACTTTTCTATGTATAGTTTCCATCCCTCTGTCAGGCTCCCTTTTCACATCATTTTCTGATTTTCTGGATGCTTCTTGGAATTCATCCTTGCATTTCCTTATGTTCATTTAGCATTGCCAGCCAGTTTTAGAGTCCTCTTATTTTTTTTATTTTTATTTTTTTACTCCCCTTCATATCTCTTAACTGTCTTTGAACTCCTTCCATTTTCTTATCTATTAGGTCTAGTCTAATGATGGCAGCATCCACATGGTTATCACTTCTTTGTTGCTTTTATGCAAGTTCTACCAGTAGCTTGGCCAGTGTTGCATTGCTCATAGCTTCATTTTGGTGTTCTTATCCTAATGTCTCTTCTATGCTTTGATTAGAGACACTCATTGTAGGACTACATGATCTACTAGATTTAGTTGCATTTGATTTTTCATGTTATTTCTTTTGCACTGTGGTCTGCCCATCACAGTATATTGGAAGGGAGATTAGGACTGTGGTCTCGACTGGCAGGGGAAGTGGTGCCTCTTGGGGAAGGTGGCCTAAGCTAGCAGATAATCAAGCCCACAGGCAGTGTGTTTCTGAGGTCATGTGTGGGTGGGCAGCTCAGCCAGTGCTCATGAGCAGCAGACCACCAGAACACCCTGAGCTCATGCATGGTGGACCACCAGTGTCAGGCAGATGGATGGGTGGCTGGTGCTACAGACCAGGGATTGGGCCTGAGCTGTTGTGGGAAGACATTCAGAGTGAGCCTGAGCTCACACATGGGCAGGTGGAATGGGCCTGAGCTTGTGCGTGTATGGGCAGCCAACTGGACCAACAAGTGGGCAAATGGATAGAGCAGGCTGAGCTCCCATGGTGGATGGGTGACATGCATGTTGCAGGCAGATGGAGAGATAAAGCCTGAGCTTGTCTGGGCCTGCAGGTGGAGCATTCCCAGGTTACTTGTGGGCAGGGGTAGCATGGTGATTGCCCCTGCACAGTGAGGCAAGTGGAACTTTGCTGGCCTGGGTTCCCTTTCCTACAGTAATTGAGGGAGTATCCTGAGGCTGGGACTATGGCTAAGCCAGCTGCTTTGGGGGGTTGAGGAACTGGAGGGCTACCCAAGAGCAAGGAAATCAGCCTCTGCACCCTCCCCCTGGTGGTGTATTAGAGATTGCTCTCTCCTAAAAGACCCAGTGAACCCTTAATGCCTATTCTTTCCTTCCTGGGAATGTGTGGTGTGGCTAGGTGGTCGCCATCTTGAATGGAAACCTGTTGTCTCTCTTGTTTGATTTTTTTAATGACTATCATTCTCCCAGGTGTAGAGTGGAATATCCACATATTTTTGACATGTATTTCTGTTGTGGCTAAAGATGTAAAACAGCTATTTTAATATTTATTAGCCATTTATGTCACTGCTTTGACAACTATGTGATCAGTTCACTTTCCTGTTTTTTGAGTGGGGTGATTGAGTTGTTTGTTTTTTTTTTTCTCTCTATTTCTTTCTTTTTTTTTTTTTTTCTCAATTTTCATTGACGTTTTCCATGATTATAAAAAATATCCCATGGTAATACCTCCCCTCCTTTCCCCTTTGAGATTCCATCCTCCATCAATCCCCTCCCCTTCTCAATCAGTCTGTCTTTTATTTTGATGTCATGATCTTTTCCTCCTGTTATGATGGTCATGTGCAGGTAGTGTCATGCACTATGATGTGATGGATATCCAGGCCATTTCATGTTGGAGGGAGCAAGTTGGAAGGAGTCTACCCTTCCTTTGGCTCTTACATTCTGTCTGCCACCTCCTCTGCATTAAACCCTGAGTCTTGGAAGGTATGATCGAGATGTTACTCAGTACTCCAGTCACTTCTTTCCAGCACAATGATATCTTCAGTGTCGTCCCAAGGTCCCTGCCATCTGAAAAGAGAAGATTCTCTACCCAACGTGAGAGTAGCATTAATATAAGGGTATGAATATTAAGAGAAGTGCTTACTGGACAGTTTGATAAGCATAGTATATACATTTATCCAGACATCAGCAGATGTTGCACTCCTAAGGCTCATGACTGCCCCTGTTTTAAGTTTTCAGTATCAGGAATATATCCCCACCCATGGAGTGGGCCTCTAGTACAATTGGAGGGCAGTTGGTTTCCACCATGATACACATGCCACTATTGCACCAGTTGGCTCAATTGGCCTGGCTGGCAATTATAAAGCATGCAGTGTCCACTTTTGAGTATTTTCACTAGTGGTATCTCTTTCTCCCATTGAACTGCATGTAGAATGACTTCTTCCAGCTTTCTGTCAGCTGGGCTACATGGAAGAAGTAACAGCTCAGTTCCAGCAGGATTTCTTAGTGGCCTTGCAACACAAGTATGTGGAGTCTTCAGCAATAGGGTCTTACCATCTATTCCTGGTGGGAAACCAAGGGCCTTGGCAATGGCCTATAATGTTTTGGGGGCATCAGGAACCTCCCTGGCCAACAACTCACTGGAAGGTATCCCATCCCTGGCACTGAAAATTTTCTAGCAAAGATCTATGGCTCCTGAGTGTTCCATTGTCCAAAACCAAAGGATGCCATATGATTTATCTATATCCTCTTAGATTTTGATTAGCCCTCCCTCCACCTTTCCTTTACTCAATCTCTTCCAGTGACCTCACTTTGGGCCTTTTCACCCCCTTTAATCTATTCTCCTACTTACATATATACAATGCCAACCTATTAAATACCCTCCTCCCTTCCTGTCTCTTCCCTTTATATCTCTTTTTTTATCTTACTGGCCTCTGCTGCTGCTGAGATTTTTTCCTTCTCACACAGAAGCCCAATCATCTGTAGCTAGGATCCACATATGAGAGAGAAATAGCGGCACTTGGCTTTCTGGGCCTGCGTTACCTCACTTAGTATAATCCTTTCCAGATCCATCCATTTTCCTGCAAATTTCATGACTTCATTTTTCTTTACTATTGAGTAGAACTCCATTATATAAATATGCCATATCTTCATTATCCACTCATCAGTTGAGGGACATCTAGGCTGGTTCCATTTCCCAGCTATTATGAATTGAGCATCAATAAACATGGTTGAGCACATACTTCTAAGGAAATGAGATGAGTCCTTAGGATAAATGCCTAGGAGTGCTATAGCTGGGTCATACAGTAGATCAATCTTTAGCTGTTTTAGGAACCTCCACACTGATTTCCACAATGGCTGGACCAGATTGCATTCCCACCAACAGTGTAGAAGGGTTCCTCTTTTTCCACATCCCTGCCAACATATATGATCCTTTGCTTTCATGATGGTAGCCAATCTGAAAGGAGTGAGATGGAATCTCAATGTAGTTTTAATCTATATTTCCATGATGACTAGGGATGTTGAGTTTTTCTTAGGTAGGTGTTTTTTTTTAAAGGTTTTTATATATTCTACATATGAAATCTCTGTTGTTTATATGGCTAGCAGATATTTTCTCCCAATCTGTAGGTTTTTTATTGACTGATGATGGCTCCTTTGGTTTGTTTGTTTTTGGTTTTTCGAGGTAGAGTCTCACTGTCGCCCAGGCTGACCTGGAATTCACTATGGAGTCTCAGAGGGCCTCAAACTCATGGCATTCCTCCTACCTCTGCCTCTCGATTGCTGGGATTAAAGGCATGCACCACCACGCCTGGCATGATGATGGCTTCTTTAGTTGTATTAAGGCTCTTAATTTTTATGAAATCCTAATGATGGAGTGCTTTTCTAATTACCTGGCATACTAGAGTGTCATTGAGAATGACTTTCCCTATGTCTGTATCATGGATAATTTTCCCTAATTTTCTCCAGTTGTTTCAAACTTTTAGTTCTTATATTGAGATCATTGTTCCATATAGAGTAGATTTTTGTTCAGAGTGAGTGGAGAGATTCTAGATTCATTCTTCCACATGTCATTATCTATTGTCTTCTACACTATTTGTTGTAAATGCTATTTTCTCTCCAATGCAATGTTAGGGCTCTTGGTCAAATATCAGGTTGCTGTAGTGAACCTAACTTATACTTGTATCTTCTATTTCATTGACTAATGTTGTAGTCAACTTCACATTGCTGGGATGAAATTCCAAACAAGGCACAGATTATGTGAGAAAGGGATGTATTTCAAACTCTCAGGTCAGGGAAGTGGGGGCTGAATCAATTGTGGGAGAATGATATTTCATATATCCAAGCAAAAAATGAAATAACCCAACAGCCAACAAAAATGAAAATCACCAAGCACAAACTTGGCAGCAAGCATGAGGAATGCTTCCAGAGCTCAGACTTCATGTCTGGAGTTCAGATCTGCTTCCAGTGTCACTTTAGGGCTGAACTCTAATATCTATGCCCAGTGACACCTACTCTAGCCAGGTATTTGGAGATCCAAGCTACAAGTTTTAATAAAACACCATATTCTACGGGGGGGGGGTCACATATTCATACTAGTACAACTTATGTATCTGGTTTATGACAGTATCATGCTGTGTTGATTACTTTGTCTTTAGAATACATTGAAATCAGGTATTCTAATACCCCCAGAAGTATTCTTTTTTCTGAGGACATTATTGGCTATTTTGTTGGAATTTTGATTATAATTATATTGAATCTGTATATTGTTTTTGATAAGATAGCTCTTATCATGACATTAATTCTTCAAATCCAAGAGCTTGGGAATCTGCATCTTCTCCTGCCTTACTCAATTTCTTTTCCAAAATTTGATGTTTGTATTGTAGATATCTTTCACTATCTTGGGTAGGAATATTCAAAGTAATTTGATTAATAGGACTGTGTCCCCATTTCTTTGTTAGTATTTTTATCATTGGTATATATGAAGACAAATGTTTTTGGTATGTTCATTTTCTGTTGTCATTTTGATGAAGGAGTTTATCAAATTCAGACATTTTGGGTGGAACTTCTACAGTCTCTTAAATATAAAGTCATAGCATGTGCAAATATGGCTATCTGACTTCTTCCTTTACATTTTTTATCCCTGTGATTTATTTTTATTTTCTAATTGCTCAAGTTAATTCTTCAATTACTATTGTTGTGGTTTGACTCGGGTGTCTCCCTTAAACTTATGTGCTCTGAATTCTAGGTAGTCAGCTGATGACAATTTGGGAATTAAAGGCTCCTGCAGACAGTATATTACTGGGGGAGGGCTTAAGAGAGTTATAGCCAGTTTCCTCTTCCCAGTGTTGGACACACTCTTATCCATCTGATGTTGGCCAGAAGGTAATTTCCACCCTCTACTCATGCCATCATTCTCCCTTGCCACTGTGCAGCTACCCTCAAGTCTATAAGCCAAGAAACTTTTTCTCCCCAAAACGCTGCTGTTGTTGTGTGTTTTCTGCCAGCAATGTGAACATGAATGCAACAGGTAAGTTCACACTGAGAAGTAGGATTATTGTTGCTAGATACCTAATTGTGTGGTTTGGGGCCTTTTGATGCTGATTTTCTGAGAGGAAGAATGTGGAAGGATTTAAAGGCCTAAGAGATGCCTTACAGTGCTGTAAGTACAGCTTGATGGACGATTCCAGTTAGAGTTGAATGACCTAAATGCAGTAAGAACTATGGACTGTGAGGTTTGTCTTATGAGGATGAAAAAGAACTTTGTGTACACTGGGATGGAAGCAGTTTGTGTGAGAGCCTTGCTGTTATGCCTATGTCCTGGAAACTTGTGCAGGGTTGCTTTGTGTAGAAATGGGCTGGTGTATGTCTAGAGATATAGCACAGAATTATTGTGTCTAAGTTCATCAGGTACATTTGTCTATACTTTTCTTTTCTTTTTTTTTAAATTTATTTATTTGAGAGTGACAGACACAGAGAGAAAGACAGATAGAGGGAGAGAGAGAGAATGGGCACGCCAGGGCTTCCAGCCTCTGCAAATGAACCAGACGCGTGTGCCCCCTTGTGCATCTGGCTAACGTGGGACCTGGGGAACCAAGCCTCGAACCAGGGTCCTTAGGCTTCACAGGCAAGCACTTAACCGCTAAGCCATCTCTCCAGCCCCTTATTTTCTTTTTGTGTATATAATTAGTCAAAATTATTATCAGTTATATAGGCTTAATATTATTTTTTCAGAATTTTTTTTCCAAAGATCATTGGAATGAATACTCTCTGAAAACTGAGAATTTCTAAACCAACATTTATAAATACAAAACAATAAAAAATTCTTAAGGACTATAAGATCAAAATAACATAAACATAGAAACTAGTAGCCAGAGAAATACCATGAGCTGTATAATTATATGAAGAATAGAGAGCACACTTTTGAATGCTGAATGGGCCCAAGAATACTATCAGGATTGAATTTAAACATACTTCAAATCAAATGAAAATGAAAGGAAATGTCATTCCTGTAAAAGAAAGACTTTTGAAATTTGTAGATATGTATACTGTAATTTAAAACCAGTACACGTCAAATAAGTAACTAAGTCATAACCTTTAGGCTTAGGAAAAATAGCAATCCAAAACAAAAATCAATATATGCAAAGTAGAGTAAGCATCAGGGAATAAATTAATGCAATGTGGGCTAAAGAACAATACAAAGAGGCAATTAAACAAAGAGATAGTTGTCTTAGTTTATATATAAGATTGTTAAACCCTTCTTCTAATTAGGAAACTGAGATAATGTTGAAATTAATAAAACTGATGCTGAATAAGGATACATTATAACACATATCAAAGAAATCTTGGATGTCACTTGAAAATATTTTGAAAATTCATGTTCCTCAAGTTTTATAAATGTAGAAGACATGGATTATATCAGCACAATTATCCTCTAACAAAATTGATTCAAGATAATATAAACTGTATAAATTAAACTATGAACAATAAAATTTAAGCAGTAATTTAAAAAAATCTCCCCAAATGATAATGTCTGGGCTACAGTATTGCATCATTCCTTCAAAGAACACCTAACAGTTTTGGCACAAAATTTAATACACAAAATGGAGAGATCAGTACACTGCCACACTCATTTTATGAGTTAAGTATGATCAGCATAAAAAAATACATGAGGTTACACACATAAATTATAGGTCAATTTTCATGATGAATATAGGGGCAAATTTTATCAATTCATCAGTTGAAAACATGATTTAATAACACATTTAAAAGAATTTTAAAATGATGAAGTGACTTTCACTTAAGGATGCAAAGGTCATTCTCATGTAAGAACTGTAAATAAAATTCAACAATAGACTAAAAGTTATATTACATGATCTTCCCATAAAAGAGAGTTTTTGCTTTACATCCCTTACCTAATCTCATAACAATATCATGAAGTTACTAGGAATAGAAAGAAAATATCTCAACATAATAACATCTGTATAAACTAGTCCTTTAATCAACATTACATGTACTAAATGGTGAAAACTGAGAGCATTTCTTCTAACATCAGTAATGAGATGTTCATGTCTGTGCTCTCTACTCTTATTGGACATGTTATTGAACCTTAGGGAAAACAACTTGCCAAAATGAAGACATTAAATGAATAAAAATATTGTAAGAATTAGTGATATTGTACATATTGGCAGATTGTACTATCCTGTCTGCAAGAAAAAGTAGTAAAATCTACACAAGAAAGTACTCAGATTGGAAAAAGTCTTCCATTACTTTAGGATGATATGAAATCAACCTAAGAAAAGCCATTGTGTGTGAGTGTGTAACTTCTTTCTCCACACTATAACTTCCACATGTCTCAGAATTGCTCATTGTTGTGTAGCAAATTTCCCCCTCATTGAAAGGTGTAACAACTATTGCCAGCTTTATCTCAAGCAGCTGGGTCGATTCATGAGAGAAGACCTGGGACAGTCATCAGGTCCCTCCGACCTGGCATTCAAGCGCTCCCTGTGCCAGCTGCATATAAGAAACGCACAAGGTCTCAGGATTCCAGGGAAGATCAAGTTCTTAGTAAACGGTAAAGTTATAACGAGCTCCACTGTGACAATTTCCTTAGTGTATGCATGCTTTGTAAGTAAACCATCCCCCAAGGCTGAGGAACGGGTATCAGTGGAGTAATCCAGACATAGTGAGCCACACTTAAGTGTTGCTTTGTGGTCTCATACTCCTAGACAGTGACAAGGAGCTCCTGGAATGGCCACTGGGAAATCCTCATTCAGGATGAGATGAGACTTCTAGGTGGTGCAGTTGCTGTTGGGTACCCTTGCTCTGTAAGAAAACCCTCATTCTTAGGCTGAGGAAGGAGCATTCAAGGAATATTCTTCACAAAGGTGGTCTCATTAAATACCTGCTTTGGATGTTCCACATTTTTACAAATAATCCTTCTCCATGCTTTGTAAGTGACCCCCCAATAAAATTATTGGTTGACTAAATTGGCATTGCTGTATGCCATCAGAGCCCTATTTTAGGTGAAGACATATTTTCTTACCTCCCTAGAGGAAAAGAAACTCAAGAATCTCACAAAATTACCATGACCCAGGCACTTGACAAGACACAGGTTCAGATTATCAGGAAATATAGGAGACAAATATGCCATCCTCAATTTATAACAATAGAAAAATAATGGAATGGAGGACACTCTTCAGGAATGTAGAGGACAGAAATCTTTATGTGAAACTCCATTAACACATGTGCTGAGAGCCATCATCCAAATAATGCAACTATTTCTGTTGGTACAGCGGCTTTAATTACTCATGATAGTACAAACAAACCTTCATCATATAACCCCAGTAAACTCAAAGATCACAAAGATGGACCTTGAGGAGATCCATAGAAATCTGTCATTATTCCTACGTTAGGTGAATATATACCTCCAAAGAAAGCTCGTGCAAAAAAAAAAAAAAAATGTCACTTGCAAAGGGGACAGAAATTTATCTTTAATATATTTGTTTGAAAGAAGTTGAGTAATGGGTGAATAAACACAACTGAGGGCTATGGAGATGGTTCAGTAGTTAAAAGTGTTTGCTTGTAAAGCCTGCAGGCCAGATTTTATTTCACAGAAAGCACATAAACTTAAATGAACCCTCTGGCACATGCATCTGGTATACATTTACAGTTGGAAGAAGTTGTGCTGTGCCCATACTATCTATGTCTCTGTCTCACTCTCTTTATAATTCTCTCTCTCTCTCTCTCTCTCCCTCTTTTGCACACACACACACACACACACACACACACACACACTTTTAAACATTATATAACATTTTATAAACTTTTTATGTATTGTTTTCCAGAGAGAAATATTTAATTAAGGTCAATAAGTAAACAATCATTTTGGTCCTATTACATGGTAGAAACAATAAAAATTATAAGCTATTTATAAAATAAAACCATCTTTTATAGGGAATCTCTTTTTTTTTAATTTAGTTTATTAGTTTTCTTTTCAGCAAATACAGGCAGTTTGGTACCATTGTTTAGGCTCATCTATGATCTACCCCCTCCCATTGGACCCTCCTTGTTGATGTAAATGGGTCGCGCATTGTGTAGTTAGCCCACAGTTATTGGTACGATAAATGTCTCTGCATATCATGACCCAACATGTGACTCTGACCATCTATCTGCCCCCTCTTCTGCAAAATTTCCCTGAGCCATGTTGGGTTCATTTTTGGCCTGCTTCAGTGCTGAGGTGTTGGGGGCCTCTGAGGCTCTGGCTCTCTGATTTGGTAGGAATTGAGTTTTCTCTGTGTTGGTCTCCTTCCCCTTTGTGCTGGTATCCGGTTCACAGGAAAACATCACCTTGCTTGTTTTGCCAATTGTCCTTAGTTTCAGTGGGCCCCTTTTGAGGTATGTTGGGGCAGCTCTCTCCTTAGGATCTGCATCTATCTGAAAAAGAAAAGCAGATTCTCCAACGGAGAGTAAGTTAGCACCTGGAAAATTGAGATAACACTTACTTTTTTGATAGAGTTTGATAGGTGTACTCTTAAAAGTTAAAAAAGCAATTGGGGCTGAATAAAATGGTAATCAATTGTTCATGGCAAAATATGTGTATAAGTTTTGAATGGTATACTCATATGGTATTGAATGATACATTTTCTTTCTGTGTATACATTTGTATGGACAATTCTGGGGAAAATAACTCATGAATAAGGGTGACATGTCTGAGATTAAAGTGCATTTTGGTGTGTCATAGGGTCACTATCTTCTTCACCGGGTACTGAACAAGATTTCTCAGTGATTAAGATGTTTGCTACAAGAGAACTAAGATATCCTTAAATTGTTTGATGAAATAGAGAAAATATCACAGCCCCTGAATGTAGTTCTTACGGGATGTGATAATGAGAAAAATATTTAGTTGTGTTTTTCTTGCAGTGAGTGACAATACAGGTGATGAGACTGAGCTTTCTGAACTGATAGAACTTGTCCAATAAAGGGAGCAGTTACAGCTCCAGAGTTCATGCCTGTGATATCCTCTTTACTGTCTCCTGGTTTGTCAAGGAAATTAGAAAAGGGTAAGATGATATTGCCAGTTCCTATAGCTGGTATGACACAATGGAAGAACACATTAGAGGAAGGAGACAATGAGAAGACACAGAGCAAGGGAGGAATAATGAAAAGAACATATAAGTTTTGACATTTATTGAAATGGAAGGCAAAAACATGATTCAGCATGATTATATAAGGCTTAACTGGCAACTATATAAAACTGTATTGTTCAAGGTTATTGCATAACTGAATTGTGTAACTGAAACACTGTTAAACAAGAAGTAAGGGAGCCTTTCACCACCCAGATCATGAGGCTTTGGCCAGACTTAGTTTCATGGAAGTGGAGAATCAGAGCACTTTACCTATGGATCCCTCATGAGACAAAGGCTTCACAAGCATGTGTAATGTTCATCCTATTGGATGAGCTCATACAAGCCATCAGTGACACTTGGTTATTTCCAACTGAGGTCTGCATAAGATAACAGAGGAAGGACAGGAATCACTGATGAAAGTGGATAAGAGTTGTGTTTGAGACCCACTTCATTAGTCTGGATAGCTGTGGTGTCTTAATTATTGTCTCCATAACTTCATGTATTTTTGAACACCTTTAAGATTTCTACTAAGTTTCTGTCAGTAAGAACACTGTGGAAGAAGGTGAGTCAATGGCAACAGAGCTGGCAGTGCTCTCCAGCCCTGATGTGTTCTCTGAGACAGCTTGAACTCTAGTGATCTCTCTCTCTCCCTCTCTCTCTCTCTCTTTCTCTCTCTTATGTGTGATGAAGTTTTCCAGCTTTCTGTGATATAATGAAGGTTCTCCTGGAATCTGTAAGCCTAAAATAAACCCTTTCATCATATAATCTGCTTTTGCTTGGGTGTTTGTCTCAGCATTGAGAAGTTAAGTACAACAGAAGGAGATTTAATAAAAACAATAATTCGTCAGCAACCTCACAACAGAGATGGTATGTGTCTTTCCTAAGTGCTATGTGATATTTGACTCTCATGAGGTAGTAAAGGGCCTAATAGATATGAGTCGTTTAGGATTAATGGATATAAGAATTTTGATGTGCCTCAGAATTCAGTATAGTTAAAGTCATTCAATAATGGGATAACCCAATCACACTTCTAATGGACAACCAAAATTGCCCATAGGTGAGTAGTATTTAGATCAAATGATAGCCTCATGTTGCATTGTATGTAATTTTTGTATACATACTAACAATTTGCAGAATACATGGGGTTTAATAGATTCTAGATCCAGATGTGATTTGGTCCATAGCAGACCTCAGGCCACTGGAATCAATGGACAACAATGGGATGATATGGCTATATTCTGGTCCAGGTGAAATACATTAAACTTGATTAGCAGACTAGCAAATATCCTTCCCACAAATGATGTTATACACATTTTCCCAGGCAAGAAAGAATTCTTAATGGATACATTTCACCCTTTCTTTCAGTAGCAAGTTACACTCAATGCAGCTAAGTCAATTTAAGGCCTAAAGGTACCATGGGTATGATTGTCAGTTATTTTTCTCCAAGGACACCTGTCTTGCTTTGATTCTTATGTTTCTTCTACAAACTCTCTGTGAGGGTGTGTATGTATAGTAGACACTAGGAATGGAGGGGTTACACAGAGTGGGTTAAATATTAATTATTGAATTATTCAGGGGTCAACCCTATCCTGTGCTTCATTTAATTGTCCCAGAGTCCATACTGTTAAGGCTAAGATATTGCCACCCACTGTAGAGATGTCACTGCCCCCATTTATTGGTGATTATATCTCATAGAATGAGGGTTTATATGGAACCTGTTCATGTTTTCTTAACTTTATATAATTCACTCACCATATTCCCTAACTCTTAACCATGCAACCCCACTCCCGACATTCTGCTGCTCCCATAACCTATCAGGCAAATTCTCCTCTCCTGTTTCCTCAGTTCTTCTCTCCTGGTCTCAATCTAGTTTTGCACACTTATTCCTGGTTGAGTTCCTTGATTTGAACTCATTTCCAATTGATCCCAGTTGGAAACCAATGATGAATCAGGACATGTGGCATTTGTCTTTGTGATCCTGTGTGATCATGCTTTGAATACTTTTGTTTTTTTACTCTGTCCATTGTTCTGAAAATTTCATTCTTTCATTCTTCCTTACAACTGGGTAGTAAGATTGCCATAGTATATATATGTACCACATCATCATTATCCATTCAATAGTTGATGGGTATCTGGGCTGATTCTAGTTCTTAACTATTGTGCATAGTGCAGCCATAAACATAGCTGAGCAAGTATTTCTGAAATTAGCAGCAAAGTCTTTAGGGTATATGCCCAGGGTGATATAGCTGGGCCAAACACTTGATCTACTTTCATATTTTTCAAGACTTTCTATACTTATTTCCATAATTGTTTTACCAGTTTTGGCAACCACTACCAGCATGTTAGTGTTACTCTGTTCCCACTGCCACACTTTTTGCCATTAGATGTCTTGAAGAATGCCTTGCTATCAGGGGTTATATGAAGTCTCAGAATTGTTTTGTTTTGCATTTCTCTGATGATTAAAAATATTGAACATTATTAGTGTATAATGTGTATTTGTCTTTCATTCTTAGAGAGTTATCAGTTCTGTTCTCTTCCCTATTTTTGGACTGCGTAGTTTGAATATATCTATCATATACAATGTATTTAAATACTTTAAAAACATATATATTAAATATTTTGGTCCATCAGAGAAGCCATGGAAAAATGTTTAAAATAGAAATCAGAAAAATGGAAATGATCATTAACAGTACATAACTTTATTCATTAAAATGCAGTCACAATTAATATAGTGTTACATTGTTTCTTAAATATATGCACAGACATACTTTGCGAAAAATGTTTATCTATCATCTACCTATATCTATCTATTTATCTACCATCTATCTTTCTATCTTATTAATTCCCTATCAAATAATCACTGGCATATTGCTAATCTGGAGCTGTATTTTCTTTCTGCTGATTGTTTCCTTCATTGTACAGAAGTTCTTTGATTTCATGCATCTTGATTGTCCAATCTTGGTATTATTTCCTCTGCTATTTAATTTTATTTAAGCATATACAAACTAATATTTTATGAAGACATAGTTTCAATGATTTTCAGAAGTACTTTCAATGTTTCAGGCCTTCCAGTAAAATCTTTTGTATATTATAATTGTTTTTCATGTACCTGAAGAGCAAGTAATAAAGGTTGGTTACATACTATATAATATATGTATTATATACTACTTATATTGCATTTTATGGCTGCTCTGTCCACAATAGCTAGGAAAAGAAAGGATCATAAAGGCTGTTCTGCAGAAGATAATGGATAATGAAAATGTGAGTGTATATATATATAGTGGAATTTCACTCAGCAGTAAAGGAATATCAAATTATGAAATTGTATTAAATGGCCCAACTTGGAAAGAAATATGATAAGGAAGGTGACACAAACTCAACAAATTCAACCCACATGTCCATGTCCTCTCTCATATGTGGATTCTAACTTTTCAAATGTGTGTGTGTGTGTGTGTGTGTGTGTGTGTGTGTGTGTAATAGAGAGAGAGAGAATAAATTTTGAAAAGCAAAACCAACATGATGAGACAAAACATGCTAAAAATTCTGAGACATGACCAAACCACCCAAATTAATCAGTGGTATATTAGGATATGTGACAAAAGCAAAAATAAAATGAGATGAATGGCAATGATAATATAGAAAATAATTTCATAAAATAGGGATGAAAATTAGAAAACCCAGCATAAGAGATATTTAGGACCTTAAATTAGAAAATAATTTTTCCTTGACACATTATTATGACAATTTCCACACTGTAAAGCAAAGAAATAATACTAAAAGATTCAAAATAAAGTAGTAACTCACACAGGTTGTGGTGATTGAAAGTTAAGTGTCCTCCATCATTCCAAGTGCTTGTTACTCAGCTTTTTACTTGGTTTACAGCTTGTGTAGGCTTTGGAAGGTAGAGCCTAGCTGAAGGTGGTGTATCACTGAGGGGTGGCCTGAATCGTGAGGGCTTGGCTTATGATGTTCAAGAGAGGGGAAAGTACCTTGTTGAGCATATGGTAGAAGCTGGCTGCATTCTGCACAAATCCTGAGTTTTTGAGCAAAGTTGCATTTCAATTTAGTAAACTGATGAGTTTAGAAGAAGTATAGACAGAGAGAATCATAAAATATAAAGTTGATGCTGAAAGAAGTGTTTAAAACGTTAAAGTTTCAGAGTCAGGTGCTGGTTTTGAGCCAATTAAGGTATAATCAATAATCACCATTGAAGACTGTTCTGCCATGGGACCATGGGGAAAAGTCCCTGAGAGTAAAGCACCATCAATCAAAGGCTCAAAGTAGTAAGGATGCAAACTCTTTTCAGATGATAGAGTCTGAAGAAAGAATGTTAAAACTATCTTGATCCTTAGGATCAAGGTTAATGCCTTATGGTTTTACAAATTTGATAGTGAAGTCTACGTGATGCTGGTTCTGAAAGCCTGATGCATGAAGGAAATAGGGTAATGAAGTGCTACCACAGATTCAGTGCTTGCTGGAATGTGGCAATAGGAAGCTGGGTCATAGTCCTTGCATAAAGGCCCTGCAAGGTCACTCATGGTGTTTGAAAGAAAACTTTAGATTGCAGTGGAGATCCCATGATTTTGGAGATTCCAGGGCTGTGGCATGGCTTCCAAGTAGCCTGCTGGCTCAGGCTCAGGCAGATCTACCTGTAAAGCAGATATCACAGTGAAGGCCACAAGTTGTTTTCTACTAAATAGACCTAATCTTACCAAGATGATGTGCACAACATGTCAGACCTCGTGCAGCAGCATTCACCTTGTTAGTTAATACAGTAACCAATGTAAAATAGAATTTAGCAATAGATTTTTTAAAGTGGGGGAAAAACTCAAGTATTACATATAAGAAACTTAACAATGAATCTCAGTATCTTGGAAGAATACCATCACAGCTATCCATTGTGCATGGAATGATATTCAGAGTCACTAAACAAGCAGAAATTAATTAAACAAAATTAAAGACACAATATAATACATAAATAAGAGATAGAGAAGATGTGCTAGAACCGCATTGTTTTAAACTGATGACATGAAAGAGGAAATTCCCAGAATACCAAAATTAATGTTGACATGTAAAAACTTAAAATAATATCATTAAAATCCAGAACAACATGCTGGGCTCATGTTAAAGCTTATAATCCTAAACTGTGGAAAATTTAGTAAAAATACATTAATTCCTATAAAATTTGAAATGACAAATGATGAAATTAAAGCAATGTGTTATAAACATAACTGCATATACATACACATGTTCATTTATTTACACATACACATTCTTGATTGAATAATATGATGACAAGGGTTTGATTCCCGTGTACCCACATTACACCAAATGTACAAAGTAGTCAAGTGGCTGTAAACCCTGCTGTCTTTCTCTATATGCTTGCTTCTTTCTCTGTCAGTATGTAAATAGATAAATAAAATATTTAAAAAGTAAATTGTGAAAAATCAAGTTATCTCCTCTGAAACTTTAAATAAAATAAGAATGTGCATCCTCTTCAGCCATATTAGTCACAGTGCAGAAGACTTGGTGATAGTTAATTACATTGTAAACTTGTTAGATGTATGAACACATATGGCACTTATAAGGCCAATCTCATACTGTATTAATAATGGCTCTTGTATTTTTTATTTTATTTAATTTATTTTAATTTTTCAAGGTAGGCTTTCACCCTAGCTCAGGCCGACCTGGAACCTACTATGTAATTTCAGGGTGACCTCAAACTCACAGCAATCCTCCTACTGGTGCCTCCCAAGTGTTGGGATTAAAGGTGTGTGCCACCATGCCCAGCTTGGCTCTTTTCTTTCTTTTTTTTTTTTTCCAAGAAAGTTTTTAATTCTGTATATAAGCTTGTGTCTGCCTGAATAAACCTGAGCCTTGGCCAGAACTTGTCTTGGCTCCATTCCTTGTGGTCTTGTCTCAGATCCATTCCCACCTCCTCCCTCGGGGTCTGTTTCAACTCTCGTGCTGCAGGCTGGCAGAAGGCTGGCTTTGATTTCACCGCAGTCCTCCTACACCTGCCTCTCAAGTGCTGGGATTAAAGGCATGCACCACCACACCCAGCTGTTGACTTACATTTTAAGAGACTTATTTGACTTGTTTAGAAACATAAAAACATAATAGGGCACTTTACACAATAAAATAATACGAAAAAATCTATATGCACCTTTGTAAGGATAAGCCCTTCAGTCTACTCTGGGTACAATAGTTATGAGCAGTTGTACCATATTCATATATAGTTTGAAATGAAAAATACAGGGGGTTGGAGATGTAGTTCAGTTCGTTGACTCTTAGCATGGCATTGCAGGAAGCCTCCAGTTCAATTGGCAGCACTGTACAAACTGGCGGAGGAGGGGAGGCACATACTTGTAATCCCAGAATTTTGGGGGTGGAGACAGGAGGATCAGAAGACATTCCACTACTTATTGAATTGGATTGGCTATTATCTTGAAAGTATATATTAACAGGTGGGATACAGTATCAAGCCGACTTCACTATCAAATTTGTAAAACCAGAGGGGATTAAACTTGATCTTAAGGAGCAAGATAATTTTTAGCATTCTTTCTTCAGGCTCTATCTTCTGAAAAGGATTTTCATCCTTACTAGGTTGAGCCTTTTATTGGTGGTACTTTACTGTCAGGGAATTTTTTCCATGGTCTCATTGCAGAACAGTGGGTCAATCTTCAATGGTGATTATTGATTTAACAATTATAACTTAATTGGCCCAAATAGATGGAATCATATTTTGGTCTGTAGTCTTGGACTCAATAAAAAAGAGAAATCCAGCTGAATGCCAGAATTCACCTGTCTCATATTACCCCAGATATATAAAAACAATTTCACATTTTCTGCCACATAAGCTTTCCCAACAATCAAAGTTATCAGTATCTCAACTGTAAATGGAAGTGAACCTTCTTAAACAAGTTTCATGTCAGGTATTTGTTCAAAGCATTGTCAACATATCAAATTTGCTTATCTGGAGCATTAAGGCAGAAGAAAAATAGGGTTATATGCAGGTGTTCCTATTTGGGAAGTTAATGAGACCTTTAAGAGATGGACCTACACTAGAGAAGTTTGTTACTCAATGTGGTCCCTAAGGTTTCATACTCTAGTTTTCCTTTGAGTCCTATATGTCAATGTGACTCAGCTTCCCACTCGTGCCTTCCATGTCTTCCCCAATATGATATGAATGGACTGAAGCCCTTTTTCATCCATACATTATTTCTTGTACAGTGTTTGATAGCACCAATGAAAAAACTTATATGAATGAAAACCAGTTATTAGAAATAAGTGTTTTCATAGTAAATGATGGTGGGAAAAATGGATATCAACACTTGGAAAAACAAAACAAACAAAAAACCAAGAATCATGTTTCTGAACACATGAAAAATAAATTGAAAAAGTGTGAAACATCTTAATATAAGACATGAAACTTTGAATTGAGGAATATGTAGTAAAGAGTCTTCAATACATTTTGTAGAAAAAGACTTTCCTGAAAGAGCTCCAATGGCTACAGTAATAATAACAAGAGTGGCTTAATGGGAACAAATGATGTTAAAAGGCATGTGGGAAGAAAGGAAACAGTCAGTACAGAAACCATACATCCTCAGAATGCAGAAAATATTTCTCATGAATTCTTTTGGAAGGTAATAATTTGAAAGACATTATGTGAACAAACAAATAATATTTAAAAGTTGAGCCCCAACCTTCAAATGCATCATTGAATCAACAAGGAGTCAAATATATTGATCAGAATATAGTAATGCAAGAAAAACATGATCAAAACTCATGAAAATGTGTTCAAAATTTTCTGCTACAAAGAAAATGCAAATCAAAAAGAAATTTGTTTCCTACTCATACATGTCAGAGAGACTATCACCATAAAAAGACGTCACAACACTGACAATCTGGTGCAGCCACTGTGGGAGTGAATAAGAAGTTAACCAAATCTGAAAATAGATGCAGCAGATGAGCACTCTGTGCCAACCTGTGGAAAATATCTAAATTATCTAAATTAGCATAGCACAGAGACACAAATTTCCCACTTCACTATTCAGAATACTCAAGATTTGGAATCAGTCTGAAAGCCCATTTTCACATGAAAATTACAAACCTACCTAAATATATACATGCATATGAACATATACATTGGATTTTTATTTAGACTTAAGAAATAAGCTTAGCAAGACAGTAGCAAAGTCCATGACAGAGGGTATTGTCATGTTAAAGACAATAAATCAGATTTGGAACAAAATTATTTTCTCTCATATTTATATTTAAAATTTTATGTATGTACTAATGATAACAAGAATACCCATTTGGGACCAAAAAATTCAGTCTAAAAGGAGCTAAGAGAGGGAAGCTACATAAAAATGGTTGATAAAAAAACAAGATGAGAGGACTTCTGGTCAAGATGGCATCCGCCTGACAATCTTTCACAACATGGGGAAAGAAAGGCAAGATCAGGGGGGTATTTAGGGATGGAAAGTCACAGCAGATCTCCAGTGGGAGGACACTGAGGAGCAAAGTATAGAATCTACTTATTCCCACTCTGAGGTAGCCCACCAGCCCCCCAAACCATCAAGCAATAGTCACAGCCACTGTGTCAGCCATCATGCCAGCCACTGAGCTATGGGCCAGGCTCATTCCCACAAGGGCAGGCTCTATGGATGCAAGCCAGCTGGCTCCCATTCCTCCCTCCATGGCTTATCTAAACTTTTCTGTCACTGGAAGGCCTCCCCATTTTCCCACCCCACCATGTCACTGAACCCCACAGCCCCATATACCACTCCCCTCCCCCACTCCACTGCACCACCAGGCCACATTGTGGCATCACACCTCCCTCATCCCTTAGGACTGATGACTATCCAGGCTCACACCCTGACCCACCGAACAATGAGACCCTCCACCAGGTTTTCAGGTCCACACCATAACCATGCAGACTCTTCCCACCTGAGCAGAAACCCCCTCCTTGACAACAGAGGCCTACGATAGTCAAACATGAAAGGGAAACAATCGCTGAAGACAATTCATGAGTAAACTACAGCTTCCTCCTGAATTAAAAAAGATTCCCACACTGTGATGGGCAGACCATAGTGCAAAAGGAATAACATGAAAAATCAAATGGAAGTAAACCTACCAAGATTTCTCAGTTCCACAATAGAAGTATCTAATCAAAATATAGAAGAGAAAATAGGATCAGGACCCTACAATGAAGACACAAGCTATGTGACCTAGCCAAGAAATTAGAATTACTTGCAGAAAATCAACAAAGGTCCAACAATTGTATGAATGCTGTCCTTGCTAGATTAGACCTAATAGAATAAAACAGGAAGTCTTCCAAAGAAGTGATATGAAGGACAGTCAGAATGAAAAAGGACCTTAATAACCAGCTGGAAAAGCTCAATGAAGACATATATAATTGCAAGCATGAATTTCAAGAGGCATTAAGAAAATCAGAAAATGAGAAGAAAAGGGAACTTGACAGAGGGACAGAGACTATACATAAAAAGGCAGTAGAAAATGCAAACCAAATTGAACAATTCCACAACTCTATAGAAGCTCTCAAGGGCAGAGTCAATCATATGGAGGACAAAACCGCATAACTGGAAGAAAACAAAGAAGAAACAGTTCATAAATCTAAAAATTTGAATAAGTTCCAAGGTTTCTGAAAACAGAACATGAGGTAACTGTGGGATCTCCTTATATGTACCAATGTTTGGATTATGGTTATACCAGAAGGGTAAGAAATTCAGACCAAAGGCATGGAGAACTTATTCAACAAAATAATGAAAGGAAACTTTTCCACCCTCTCAAAAGAAACTCCCATCAAAGTACAAGAATCTAACAGAACTCCAACCAGAAATTCTCCAAGACATAATATCATTAAGCTCTAAACATAGACAACAAAGAGAAAGTCCTAAAATCAGCAAGAGAGAAACAACATATTACATATAAAGGTAACCCCATCAGAATTACTTCAGATTTCTCAATGGAAAGCCTGAGAGCCAGAAGGGCCTAGAATGGAACACTGCAAGGTCTAAGAACCTATGGCTTCCAAGCCAAACTATTCTACCCAGCAAAAGTATCCCTCAAAATAGGTGGTGACATAAATCTTTCCACTATAAAAGCCAGCTCTACAACTATATGAACACAAAGCTAAACCTACAGAGAATTCAGGGAATTCTCCACACAGAAGACTCAAACAACCAAACTCAAGTGCCTACAGGAAGCAGATCACAATAACCAAACTCAGTAAGGTGCAAAACCTACAAAGTCCAAGACAGGACCAAGCCAAATAAACCACCACAATATGGCAGGAATTTCACCAAACCTCAAAGTTATTAATTTAAAAAAAGTTATTATTAAAAAAAGGTCTTAATTCAGTCATCAAGAGATAGAAGCTTACAGGGTGGATCAGAAAAATAGACCCCTCAATCTGCTGTCTTCAACAAATCTACCTCACCACTACAAACACCTCTTCATGGGGAAAAGGTGGAAAATGATATGCCAAAAAAATGGATATAAGAAAGAAGCAAGTGTTGCTATACCAATATAGGATAAAATAGACTTCATTGCAAAAGTAAGCAGGAAAGAAGGCCAATTCCTACTTATCTACAGAATGATCCAATAAGACCATATCACAGATATCAATCTTTAATAGATAGACCATCCAAAGAGAAAATGAACAGGGAAGTAAGACATATCAACACCACCATAGATCAACTAGACCTAATGGATGTCTACAGAACATTCTACCCCAAATCTACAGAGTACACATTCTTAGCAGCCCATGGAACATTCTTTAAAATAGATTATATACTGGGTCATAAAGCCTGCCTCATTATATTTAGAATAATTGACTAATTTTCAGCATGGTATCAGATCACAATCTGTAGTGCTAGAAATTAACAGTAAGAGATGAGCATGGACCTGCATTAGCTCTTGGAGACCAAACAACACAATTTTAAATAAGAAATTGGTAATAGATATAATAAAAATAAAATTTCTAGAATTGAATGACATTGAGAACATATACCAAAATTTCTTGGACAAAATGAAGGCAGTCCTTAGGGGAAGATTCATATCACTAAATGTTTTCTTATCAAAAACAGAGAGATACCAAATAAATAACTAACCATCCACCTACTGGCATTGCAAAAACAAGAATAATCCAACCCAAAAAGCTCCAGACAGAAAGAAATAATCAAGATCAGAGAAGAAAGTAATGAATTAGTAACTAAGAAAACAATTTTAAAAATTGATGTAACAAAGAGCTGGTTCTTTGAAAAAAAAATAAGAATGATTGATAAACCCCTGGCCACTCTAACCACGTGAAATAAAGAGATACTTCAAATTAACAAAATGAGAAATGAAAAAGGAGAGATCACAACAGATGTAAGTGAAATGTGATGAACCATCTTGACTTGTTTCCAAAACCTCTACTACACAAAATTGGATAATCTTGGGGAAATGGATAAATTCTTCAACACATACCACCTACCAAAGCTAAACTCAGAGCAGATTAATCTTGTAAACAAACCTATCACACCAGTTGAGATTGAAAAGGCAATAAAAAATCTCCACAAAAAGAAGAGTCTATGCCAGATGCCTTCTCAGCTGAATTCTATCAAATCTTCATGGAAGAATATATAACAATTTTCCTGAAACTATGCCACAAAATTGGAGAACAGGGAGAGCTTCCAAACTCATCTTATGATGCTAGTATCACCATAATACCAAAACAAAGAAGAGATGCTACAAGAAAATAAAACTATAGGCCTATTTTCCTGATGAACTTAGATCCTGGACAAGACTGGAAAGATGGCTTTGTGGTTAAGGCACATGCATGTGAAACCTAAGGACCTAGATTTGATTCTGCAGGTCCCACACAAGCCTGTTGCTCATGGTGGAGCATGCATCTGGAGCTTGTTTGTAATGTCTAGTGGCCCTGTCATACCCATTCTCACACACTCTCTCCCTCTCTGTCTGTCTCTAAGAAAAATATAAATAATAAATCTTTAAAAATCCTGAACAAAAGCCTCACAAATCAAATTCAGCAACACATCAAAGTTATTACCCACCTTGATCAAACAGGGTTTATACCAGGAACACAGTGTTGGTTCAACATACAGAAATCTGTATGTTGTAATACGCCATATAATTGCAAAAAAATACATGGCCATTTCAATAGATGCAGATAAGGCCTTTGACAAAATACAACATCACTTTGTGATCAAAACGTTGGAGACAAGAGGCATGGTCAGTTTATATCTCAACATAATAAAGGCTGAATATAAAGCTCCTAAAGCTCAAATAATATTAAATGTGTAGAGACTTAGGGAATTGCCATTGAGATCAGGAATAAGAAAGTTGTTCCCACTCTCCCCTCTGCTCTTCAGCATAGTACTACATGTCCTAGTGCAAGAAATAAGACAGGAGAATGAAATAAAAGGATACAAATTGGAAAGGAAGAAGTTAATTTATCCCTATTTGCAGATGACATGATTCTGTATATAAGTGGCCCAAGAACCTCCATCTCAAAACTCTTAAAGGTGATTAATTCCTTCAGTAAAGTATCAGGATACAAAATCAATGCACAAAAATCTGTAACAATCCTTAATGTCAAGGACAAAGACACAGAGAAGGATCATTGTTTCATTCTCAATATCAACAACAACAAAAATACCTTGGAATTAGACTAAGCAAAAAATTGAAAGATTTATATAATTAAAACATAAAAACATTCCAGAGAGGGCTGGAGAGATGGTTTAGCAGTTAAGCACTTGCCTGTGAAGCTAAGGACCCTGGTTTGAGGCTAGAAT
The DNA here is from genome assembly GCF_020740685.1 of Jaculus jaculus. NCBI lineage: Eukaryota > Metazoa > Chordata > Mammalia > Rodentia > Dipodidae > Jaculus > Jaculus jaculus. The sequence goes on along the minus strand of NW_025423515.1, from coordinate 3,421,724 downwards.
CCCCAGGACCCATGTTAGCCAGATGCACAAGTGGGCACATGCATCTGGAGGTCGTTTGCAGTGGCTGGAGGCCCTGTAGTGCCCTTTCTCTCTCTCTGTATCTGCCTCTTTCTCTCTCTGTCTGTCGCACTCAAACAAGTAATAAAAATAAAAACTTAAAAAAAACACACACACACACACACACACTCCAGAGAAAAATTCAGGAGGACTTGAGAAAATGGAAAGACCTCCCATGCTCCTGGACAGGCAGAATTAACATTGTGAAAATGGCAATCTTACCAAAAGCAATATACAGATTCAATGCAATCCCAATAAAAATCTGAGCACTTATCTTCACAGAGGTAGACTAAAAATCTCAAAATTCATATAGAATAGCAACATGCCTTGGATATCCAAGCATATCCTCAGTAAATGAAACACCTAGGTAGGCATCATCATACCTGAACTAAAGCTATGTTACAAAGCCATAGTAACAAAAAAACAGCATGGTATTGGCATAAAAACAGGGCTATAGACCAATGGAACAGAATAGAAGATGCAGGCTTTGATTCAAGTAACTGTAGCTACTTGATCTCTGACCAAGGCCCCAACAATGTACACTGGAGAAAAGACAGCATCTTCAACAAATGGCGCTGGAAAAACTGGATAACCAATGCAGGTAAAGGAAACTAGTCCCACACACCTCACCATGCAAAAAATCAAGTCCAAATGGATCAAAGACTTCAATATAAGGCCAGAAACTCTGATACTACTGGAAGAAAAATATAAAGTGGGAGCAACGTTCAACAATAAAGGAGTGGGGAAAGATTTCCTGAACAAAACCCCAATATCTCAGGAACTTAAACAGTCACTCAGCCACTGGGATCTCATGAAGCTGAAGAGTTTGTTCACAGACGAATATGCAATAAGCAGTACCAATAGACTACCCACAAAATGAGAGAAAATTTTTGCTGGCTATACCACTAACAGAGGACAAATTTCTACATTCCATAAAGAACTCAAAATCCTAAACAATAAAAAATCAAACAACCCACTCACAAAGCAGGCCAGAGAACTGAACAGGCAGTTCTCAGAGGAAGAACTATAAATGGCAAACACACACTTAAGAAAATGTTTGATATTCCTAATCATCATGGAAATGATAATTAAAACAACTATGAGACTCCACCTTACCCCAGTAAGGATGGCAAACATTTAAAAATCAAATTAAAACAAATGTTGTTGAGGAAGTTAAGAAATAGGAAATCTCATTCACTGTTTGTGGGAATGTAAGATGGTACAACAACTATGGAAAGCAATATGGAGACTCCTAAAAAGGGTGACTATAGAGTTATGAACAGATGCAGCTCCATGCCTCAATTGAGAGATATTTGCTCAACCATGTTTATAGCTGCTCAATTCATAATAGCTAAAAAGTAGAAACAACCCAGATGTCCATCATGTAGCAAATAGATAAACAAGATGTGGTATATATACATGATGGAATTCTACTCAGCAGTTAGAAAAAAAATGACACAGTGAAATTTGTAGATAAATGGTAGAACTTGGAACAGATCATTCTCAGCAAACTCACCAAATCACAGAAGACAATCATTGCATAGTCTCACTCAGCTGTGGATCCTAACCTGGATCAGCCTGAGATGCTGATGTACCTAATAGGCATCTCAAGGACTGGTCAATGTTGGGGGGGAAGGTACTGAAGGGGAGGCAAGGGTGGGGGGAGATACAAAACTGGACTCAAATGGAACTGATGCCATAAAATCCTATATCCTGAAGGACAGACTAAAAGGTTGAACTTTCAAAGGACTTACATGGAACACTTGGATCAAAAGGCCCTGGAGAGGATGAGGTGAAGAAGCCTAACCTCAATTATCTCCTGTTTCCCTCTCTTGTTCTCTATTTCTCTTTCTTTCTCTTTTACATTTCCTGTCTCTTTCTTCCTTGTGTTCCCCTTGGTGCTGGCCTGTAACTACAAGTACTAGGATGTGATTAACAAGAACAATGAGCTGTTGATCAAAAAGACCCAAAATGTTTTCCAAAAGGAGACAACTTTTGTCAGAGCACTTGATTACCCACCAGCGTTCAATGGTAAAACCTTACTGCTGAAGATGCCATAGGCTGTTTATTGGTATGGAAACCTAGAGACCTGGCTGGAATCTGGAATTGAGCCAATCCCCAGACAGCCTGTCTAGTGCCAGAAGGAGCTACATGAGCTATTGGGGGAATATCCAACCTCTATCTGAGCAACTAGAGTTCTAACCTACTCTAACTCAAACAACTTGACATGATGCTCACCCAAGTGTCACATAGCCAAGGGTGGTTAGCCAACTACTCTTGGATTGGCTAATGGATCCACTCAGTGGAAAGGAGCCTATAGCTGGAACTGGAAAACAAGGCCGAATCATATCCAGAAAACTAGCTTGCTCTCCAATATCAAACTCCCACCCATCTTGGGCTACAAGAGGGCCTACACCTATGAAATTATCTCTGTACTAACAACTGCTAACTTGTGCTGACTTCATTGTACATTAGAGAATCTGTTTTTCTTTTTCAGATGGATGCATTACCTAAGGAGAGAATCAGCCCACTGCACTTCACCAGGGTCCAAGCTGGAGCCATAGAGGAATTGGAGAAATGAGCAAGAGTGCTGCTTTCTCAGTGAACCTGGTGTCAGCAAAAAGGTGAAGGAAGTAGACATAGAGGACAGTCAACTCCTACCAAATCAGAGAATCAGGGACACAGAGGCTCTCAAGCGCCCATCACTGAAGCAGACCTAAAACGAATGCAACATGGCTCAGGGAAATTCACAGAAGAGGGGCAGAAAGATTGTTAGAGTCACAAATTGGGACATTATGAGCAGAGAAGTTGCCTCTCCCCTATAACTGATGGCTATCCCCACAATGCATGACCCACAATCCCCATGGCGATAACTGGCATCCCCAATGAGGTAGGTCCTTTTGGAGGGGGGGTACAGGGATGAGGGTAAGGATGGTACCAACATGTGCTATTTACACACTGAGTATATCCCTAACTAATAAAAAATTAAATATGAAAAATATAAACAAATACCTATGGCATGTAACACAAGGGGAATATTTGGGATAAAGAAGGGATAAGGTGAGAATTGAGTGAGGGAGAAACGTAGTTGATGGACAAGGAATATGCTCAAATTGCAATGTCACACAAGTAAATATTTCCTATAGAAATCCATCCTGTTGCATGTTGAATTAAAATAAAAGAAGGAAATTATTGTATTAAATACTAATGACAACATGCTCAACATTGTGAACAGGAATTTTATTTTCCATCTTCAAGGATGAACTTCCTTCCCCTTCCATGGCTAATTCTCCCTATTTTCTCTGCATCTGCTTCTTCGAATCCTCTATGAGGATTCTTCCCAGAATAAGAACCAGTGAGTAATGATTTTACAATATCAACCAGATTTTAAATAAGGGGAAAAAATCAGGACATTTGAGCCTTATTCTGAGTCCCAAGCTCTATGTCAACTCACATAAAATGAATTACCCTAAACTTGTGCCACTTTGTTTGCAGCCCACTTTTGTTAATATTAACAAAAACAAGTTCCTCACCCCACATTCATTTATTAACTGTCCAACTAGAAACTGGAAAGCAACAAGAAAAAGTAATCCCTTACTTATATTGTGGACATATAGAGTTTAAACACAAAGCATAAGGTTAAGTTCCAGCTAGAATACTGTAATAATATACGAATAAGCAAAGGATAAAAGCAATGTTAAAGATGAGAAACTGGGTCATCACAGGGTATTGGTCTGTAGGAACTGAGGAACATGGATGAAGGTCATGATTTAGAACAAAAGCATGAAGCTTAGAGTCTGCATTGATACTGAGAGACTGGGAATTGCTAGACTTGCCATGATTATTTTCTTTATTGTTTACTCAGACAATGCACAACACAGAGTTGTGGGATAATACAGGCAAGAAACTGCAATTCAGTAGTGCATGGACCACACAGGAAATGCCACAATGCTGATGGAGGTGAGATATGTTTAGGATTCTCTCCACTGCTTGAACAATGGAGAAAATGATTCTGTACATGTCTTCTTTAGCTATGATGGGCAGGAAACCTTTCTGACCTTTTCACCTCACCTCCTGCTTTGGAAAGTCTGATGAAATCCACTTACATGGTTTTAGGTGTTGTTCATCTGAATGGCTTGTTGACATTAGTCTGTGCCCAGGTGTGCTCAGGATATTATCCCAGTAGCATTCTTGCCTGGACATGCATGAACTCATATCACCTGAGAGCAGAGATGATCTTCACAACATGTTTTCAAATTGTGTTTATGACCTTGGTATAGACCTCAGATGCAGAGCCCCAGGGTTGTGCTCTGTACTCAAGGGAGGGTGTCACAGACTGGAAAGAAAAATATTAGGAATATATATATTGCCTCTTATCAGCAATAGTATTAAGGATAGATGCACACACATACATGCATGTGTGTTGTGTTTATCGACTGGGAGCTGCACACTACATCTGAGCTCAGACTGAGAGCCTTGAGACATGGGGAAGCTGATCAGATTCATTTTTATCTTACTGTTTGTGATGCTTTTTGTGCTCTTCTGCAGTTTGACAGAAACCAGTTGCTTTTGGAGAATAACGCAAAACACAGAAAATAATGGAGACATGTGGATGGACTGTCTTTTTGAAATTCAGACATCACAGAAACCTAGTAGTCAAAGAAATTTAAGAAGTGAGCTTCCCCAGTAAGTGCCAGTTGTGTTTCTTAATCTTGTATTTGGAAGTTTTGAATAATGTGTAAGAAGTCTGTATATGATTACACTAACACTTTTTGGATCTCTTGCTCTTTCTTTCCCAAGCATACCAATTGTAAATGAAACAAAATTTATTTTTTCTTTTAATGAGCAGCATTTTCCCACAGTCAAAGGTATCTGAATTTTTTTAATACTCCAATATACAGAACCAGGATTTGGGGGACACAGTGATTTCATATTAGATCCTCCTTTTCCTGACAATAAACACCACTGGTATTTGTTCAACATTAAGTGGCTGAGACAAAGTGTCCCTCCAAGTATCTTCTCATCTTTCATGCATTCCTAAAGTCTGTGGAAAGGGAACAATTTTCTTTGTCTGTCTAACCCTAGACAGACTTTTCTCATAGTTACAAGTCTCTAAGATAATGTGTAGATGAGATTCAATGATATTTCCTTCCTTTTGAAATTGGATACAGGAAGAAGAAAGGTGACAACTATTGACTGTTTTCCTCTTTTATTGTGTTGTATTTGGACATAAGAATATCAAAGATTTGAAATATAATCAGTCAGATATTTGGTCAGTATTTGTGCTCACACTTGAGTGAAGCATGCAGTTAAGAAAGGACTGTAGAATATCTGTACTCCTGGTAGAATAGGAGATGTCACCCAATGTAATGATTACTTAAGTCCCTGCTGAGATCCTAAACTGACAAGTGTTACTTGTGTTACATGGCAGCTACTACCATATAATAGCAGGATTGGCATGAGGAGAACAGAAATTTCTTTTTTTTTTTTTAATTTAATTTATTAGTTTTCTTTTCAGTAAATACAGGCAGTTTGGTACCATTATTTAGGCTCATCTGTGAGCTACCCCCTCCCATTAGACCCTCCTTATTATTGAAAATGGGTCGTGCATTGTGGAGTTAGCCCCCAGTTATTAGTATGATAAATGTCTCTGAAAATCATGACCGGAGATCAACGCAGAGAAAAATCAACTCCTACCAAATCAGAGAGCCAGAGCCTCAGAGGCCCCCAACACCTCAGCACTGAAGCAGACCAAAAATGAACCCAACATGGCTCAGGGAAATCTTGCGGAAGAGGGGGCGGAAAGAATGTCAGAAATTTCTTTCTTTACCACTCTCTTTAATACTTTCTTTTTTTAAGTTAACACTTCATATTGATACATGAAGTGTTGGTACCATCATTCCCCTTTTCCGTACCCCTCTTCCACTGAGGACCCTTTTTAGTGGTTTTGCTGGCATACACCATGTAGGTGTGGGTAATGAGTTGAGAGGACAGAAGTCTCATGGTGGGGGTAGGCAATGCTCCTAGATATTTTATCCCACTCTGCGGCTCTTACATTCTTTCTGCCCACCCTTCCACAAAATTTCCTTAGATGTGGTCAGTGTGCTTTATCTTTAGTGTGGAAGTCTCAGCATCAGGGATTTCTGCTGTAGCACATTTGGAATATTTTCGGTTGTCTCCATCATCTGGCTCACGCTTCCAGGCTTTCTTGCTCATCTCACAGATTCCTTGTGTTTTCATTTGGGCCTTAGCCTCTGTGCTTGAGATGGTTCATTAGCTGACATGGAGTCAGGGATCCTTGTCCTCTTGGTAGATTTTGGTGGTCCTTTGTTCTAGCTGTTTTCAGAAAAAGAAAAAAAAAAAGTTCTCCAACTTAGAGTGAGATCAGAATAGGTTAAAGTGTGTAAGAATTGTTAATTTAGAGAGATTATGATGGCTGCAGTGTCACTTTTGGCCAAAGAGTAGTGCATGGTTCTCATTGGAGTCTATAATCTTGGTCTCCATAGGATTCGGAATTTTTCCTAACTGTAGCTATGGTTTCCTTTCCACTGAGCAGATTACTTAACCCATCAGAAAACAACCGGTTGCTTACCTATGGTGGGTTCTACTTTTGCACAGCTGTGTACATCTTGTCAGGTTGGTTGCTTGCATATAGGAAAGTCCCCTGCTTTCTCACAGCAATGTTGGATGCTTGTATCCAGAAACTAATGTTGTGCTTTCAGCACTATATGAGTTAACAATCTAGGAACTGACTTCCTTCTAGATTAAACCAGATCTCTTGATGTTCTGCAATATTCTGATTGGCCATGTGTGTGTGGTTTCTACAGGAATAGGCTCTCATTTCTCCCCTTATATGGATAATCATGCTTTGTGCTTTGACAGAGTTTGTCTTATTTTGGGGAACTCATATGTCTCTTCAGTCAAAAACTTAACATGGTTTGTAACTAATTTCTGGTACTTGGATTTGTCAGCCAGGGCCAAATAGATTAGGATAAGCCTTAAGCCAGTTCTCCTCAGGGCCCATCTTGCCGGACAATCCTTCCATGCTACTACTGAGGGATATAACTTTTAGTCTGGTATCAAGAAGAAAATTTTCTATGGTACAAACACATTTGGATTTGGTTTTGTTTAGATCTCCATCCCCCTGTGCCTTCCCAAGCCCTTCCACCCCTCCTATCTGGTCCAATTGTCTCTTGTATGTTTTTATTAGAGCTGCCCATTGTGTGTCTGGGAAATCTTGTTACTTGCATTTGATTTTTCATGTTATTCCTTTTGCACTGTGGTCTGCCCATCACAGTGTAGGAATCATATTTAATTTAAGAGAAAGCCATAATTTACCCTTTAAGTGTCTCCAATGATTATTCCCTTTAATGTTTGCTTCAATTAAGATTCTAATGGATATGGGGCCTGTCTTCTCAGAGGGAAGGAGACCATGAGGCTCAGGTGGGGGGCCCAAGGACCAGATGAAGGGGTTTGCTGGACAGTGGTTCAGGGTATGGGACTGTGTGGTCAGGTATCCCAAGGGGGCCGGGGTAGAGGGAATGGGGACAAAGCAGACTGGTGTTTCATCTGGGCTGTGGAAGGGAGAGGATGGTATTGTGTGGTGGTTATGAGATGCTGAGGTACCAGGGTATGGGACACAGGGATCCATTGGGACCTTGTATCAGTGGGTGGGTGGGATTGTCGGGTCTTCTTACAACGTAGGGCAGGGATATGGGCCTGCTGCAGGTCAGGTGATGTGGAGGGATGGGCAGCAGTCCCTGAAGGGTTGCGGAAAGAATGAGGGAAGGATGAACAATAGCTTACTGGCCTGGGTCTGCACATGGAGGGGTGGCCAGTGGGACAGTGGTCATTCCTGGGGCTCCCTGGTGGCAGGAAAGCCTAGGGCAGGGGGAATTCTAGCCTACCGGCCTAAATCCACTTAGCCAGCCCATGGTTAGTGCAGGGGGGGTCCATTGGTACATGGCTGGAACAGCGGCTGGGGCTGCAGCTGAGAAGGGTGCTTGAGGAATTTGGGAGACTGGTGGGCTACCTGAGGGCGTGGAAGTCAGTAGATTCCCTACTCTGTACCCTCTCACTGGAGGTCTACTAGGATGTACACACCCCTAAGAGCCCCAGGGAGCCCCCAAAATGTTGCCTTTCCTTCCATGTGAAGTGAGACATCGATAGGCACATAATCATCTTGACCAGAAGTCCTAAAGAGAATGAATTGTAAGGGAACAGAAATAAGTGTTGAATTAATTCCAAGACAAAAGAAACAAAGAACACACTTAAATAGATATTCCAAAGCAGAATATTGTAATAGAATTCTACAAATGAGTAACATACCAGTAAAAAGGAAATCTGAAATGATTCTGGAAGTAAAATACATAATAACACAAATAAAAGTCTCTGTGGAAATCCTCTCCAATGAACTGCATCCTATTGAAGACAGAATATCAGAACTTAAAGACAAGGTAAAAGAATTAAATATTCAGTCACAATTAATAAGAACAAAAAGTATGAAGGACACAGGCGATATTTGCAACACGATGGAAGGGACAAACTTGCACATTATGTGCATAGAATGAAATAAACCCTGACTAAAGGTACAAAATTTATTGAAAAAGGTTGCAGAAGAAAATTTCTCATATGTAGGAGAAAAGATGCTATCCAGGTACAAGAGGCCTAGTAAACAACAACCATTCAGGACCCAAAATGAAACTACTGAGGTCATGTTATAGTAAAAACTGTAAATACACAGAAGTAAGAAAGGGTACCAAGAGCTCATGACAGAAACATTCAGTAACATATAAAAGCAAGACCATCAGAAGTGATTTTTCAATAGACTCTAAAAACAAGACGAGCTTGGCTAAATGACTTTCAATTATTGAATAACCACAAGCTGCACAAAGTGTTATATCACCAAACTATTTCCTATATCAGGGGGAAAATCTTTCCATGATAAATAAAGGCTCCAGGAAACATTGGACACGAAGGCAACCCGTAGAGGACAAAAAGTAATGCTTCAAATTGAACAGAGTAGAAAGCATGTTCTAAAATCTATACGCAATGACCAATAATAATACAATAATTAAGCTAATAAAGACTCATGGTTAAGGTGCTTGCCTGCAAAGGTTAAGGGCCCAGGTTCAATTCGTTAGGACCCACATAATCCAGATGCACAAAGTGGCACATGCTTGTGGAGTTTGCTTAGATAGATTAGAGGCCCTGGCATGCCCATTCTCTCCATATATACCTCTTTCTTTCTCTTTTAAATAAATAAAATATATTTTAAAAAAGACTTAGTAAACATCACTTCTTCCCAGAGACGTGAATAAAAGGGGATGGAAGAGGGGAGAGTACCAAGGAAACATGTAGTTTGAAAGCAGAAAAACTAAGAATTAGGAAAGAGGCTTGGGCGGGAGGGGAAGGGGAAGATTACATGTAATTATTATGATGACTTGGTGTTCACCAATTTAGTAAAGTGATATAGGAAAAACAACTTACACTAATTTAAGGTGTACCCACTGAAACAAGCGTATGTCCTCTTCCACACACACACGTACAATGTGGTCCACCACAAACATGAAGATGAATATTACACACATATACACACCAAAACACCACAAACTACAGCACTTCTACATTTATTTTTCATTTCTTAAAACTGAATTTTAGGATCAAGATATGAACAGATTTACTGTGTGGTGTAGGTCTACTATCAAGTTGACGGATGACATACAGCCTTTTCACCAGATTCCTGTGTGCTAAGGATGAAACCAGCTCTTTATATATGTTTACAGCAAAATACATACATGTATGAACGGTCTGTCATTACATAATTTAAAAATGCATAGTTGTTCCCTATGTCATGTGGTTTCATATCCTCACATAAAGGTGAACGGTAACATGAGAAGTTCAGGAGAAAGCCTCATTTATTATATGTATTACATGTCCACTCTATTTGCTTTGAAGATTGTCCTGCTTGAAGCCTTATCCATAATGATCACTTTGTTTCTTTTTAGTTTGCCAGTCAAAAAATATCAATATATTCTGACACTGATTTTTGTTACCGAGGAGATCAACAAGAATCCCAACCTTTTACCCAACATCTCTTTGAAATTTAATTTCTTTCCTGACAAGTGTGACGATTCATTTAAAATGATAATTTTCTTACATTGGGCAGCACTTAAATATCGCAAGCTTCCTAATTACAGCTGTAAATTGGTGGGATGTGGTATACTACTTACAGGACCAACATGGGCAGCAAGTAGCAAAATTGGGACATTTCTGAAGATCTTTCATCATGCACAGGTGAGACTGTGCTATAAATGCTATAAACTTGTTCCCTTTATTACTTTTCATATGTGCCTAGGGATATTTCAATAGGGTACTTGTTTATGCATATATTGTTACGTATGCTTTACTGGGATAATAATCTGTAACTTGGTGGGTTATCAGCACTTAATTTTTAAAATTTTACACGAGGTATGTGGCAACATGCAAAGGGATTTCCTACAACCCTTAAACTGTTCATTAATTTTCCAGAGTCTTATGGATAGTGAAATATGATCAATAATGAGGTGAACAATCATCTTTCTCACCATTCTTCCCAAGTAATGATTAACACATTTCAGATCTTACATTGAGTTTTCTTCCAATTCCCTTCCTCATGTTTATTTCTATGTTCTGTGTCCTTTAGATTCACTATGGTCCATTTCATCCTATTCTGAGTGACCATTATCAGTATCCTCATCTGTATCAGATTGCCCCCAAGAACACAAGACTGGCTTTTGCTATGGTCTCCTTATTGCTTCATTTCAACTGGACCTGGGTGGGGCTGGCCATCCCTGATGATGACCAAGGTACCCAATTTCTCTCAGACTTGAGAGAAAACATACAAGGAAATGAACTCTGTTTAGCCTTTGTGAATGTGATCTCATTAAACATGGAGTTATACAATACAAGGGCTGAGATATATTATAAACAGATTGTGACATCATTGGCAAATGTTGTTATCATTTATGGTGAAATGAATTCTACACTAGAATTAAGTTTTATAAGATGGGCTTATCTAGGCATCCAGAGGATCTGGATTACCACCTTACAGTTAGATGTCATCACAAATATGAAAGGAGATTTCATGCTTGACTCATTCCTTGGGACTATTGTTTTTTCAACCCACCATCATGAGATTCCCAATTTCAAAAAATTTATCCAAACAATGAGCACTTCCACATATCCCATAGATATTTCACTGCTGAAATCAGAATGGATGAACTTTAATTGTTCAGAAAAGGAATCTAAATGCCAATCACAGAGCATGTGTTTACCTAACACTTCATTAGAATGGTATGCAGATCAAGGATTTGACATGGCCATGAGTGAAGAGCATTACAATCTATACAATGCTGTGTATGCTTGGGCATATGCCCTTCATGAAACATTATTTCAACAGGTAGATGTTCAGTCAATGACACCTCGATACCTACTTGACTGCCCAAAGGTATGTAGTGTCATCAACATTACCTCCTACGTGGTTGCACACATTTTTAAAAAACACTGGTATTGGGAGTACTCTTCCAAATTAAAAATATTTGTGTATTGATTTATTTCCTAGAAAGTAAATCTAGATGTGCGTTTTTAGTTACTTTTTTTTGGGGGGGGGGGGCTGGAAATACCTGACAAAAGAAACTTAGTGGAGAATAGTTTCACTCTGGTTCACACTTCAAGTGTACAGTCCATCATGTTGATAACAGCATGGAAGCAAGAGTATGACCAAACTGTGCCCATGGCATACACAGCCTGTCAGCAGAGAGTGATGAGTATATGTGGTCTGCCAATTTTCACTGATTAGAAACCCTTGTCCCGTGGGATAGTGCCACCTGCATTCAGTGTGATTGTTCCAAGTTTGGTTAACTAACCTATAGATTTATTGGAGACATGTTCATCTTGCTCATGTCCATAAAGATTTGAGTGATGTTTTTTATGTGCCCAATGATCCTGATACCATGCCCAACTGTTCTAAGTATTTGAAACATAATCCCAGGTTTTTGTAATCATGAAGTGTTTGAATATCAAGATGTGAAATTGCTTTTCCCATGCCAAAGTACACTATTTGGGTGATTGACAGGTCACATGAGTTGTTAAAGAATTCTGTATCACTGCAATTACTAAAGACAATAATGCTTTAGTTAATGTTCTTTTGATTTTTGTAAATATAATGGATTTAAAGGCTTATCTCATTAACCTGGCCCAATATTTGGTGATCATTTTAGAAGATTCTCCAAAAACAAATATAAAAATACAGTAATACTGAATCAATCAGTGGAATTTCATTTATTATGCACTATCAGGTACATACAATGAAGTTTTCTTATGAATGATGGGTTGCAAAAAAGAGATATTACATAGAGTATGTCTATATGTGTGTACATACGTAATTGCAAAATGATATATCTCTTTTAGTTTTACCATGCTCTGAAGAACATACAATTTATTAACCCTGTTGGAGACCTAGTGACAGTTAATGAGAATACAAAGATTGATGCAGACTATGATATTCTCCACATGTGGAATTTTCCACGAGGTCTTGGAATAAAGGTCAAAATAGGACAGTTTTCTCCATATATGAATATTGGTCAGCAATTGTATTTGTCTGATAAGACAAAAAAGTGGACAACAGGAAGTAGGCAGGTAGGTTTTCTCTAACTGTAATGCATTCCTCTAAAGTTATTTTTATTTACGTAGTTATTTATTTAGTACATAAAGAACAAAAATAATGTGGGGCAATGTGCACCACCTCCTCATTTGGTCAAGAACAACTTGTTTAGGATTTCTTTTCAAGCCTGCTTGATTTCCTTTCTATCTTTTAAAAGCTATTCATAGCAAACAAAACGTTTTATCAAAATCTCCATATGTATGACAACATACAAAGTATTAAATGGAGTTTGACCTTTCAATTTTATTATAGGCTTGGAAAATAAGTTTATTAATGCTGCATTATTTTAACTCATAATTATGAATGAAGTAGATGAACTTCCTACCTGTTACAAACACATTTCTGGTTTTCCTCAGATTCCCTCCTCTGTGTGCAGTGAGACTTGCAGGCCTGGTTTCAGGAAGTTCTGGCAGGAGGGAAAGGCAGCCTGCTGTTTTGATTGTTTCCCCTGCCCAGCAAATGAGATTTCTAACAATATGGGTAAGTTGATAGTTTAGGGAGTATTGCAGTCAGGCTTGTCTTGCTGGTAGAAATCACCCAACCAAGAGCAGCTTTTGTGAAAAAGAGGTTTATTTTGGCTTACAGCTCAAGGGGAAGCTCCACAATGGCAGGAGAAAATGAGGACATGAGCAGAGGGTGGACATCACACCCTGACCAACCTAAGGTGGACAATAGCAACAGGAAAGTGTGCCAAACACTGCCATGAGGAAACTGGCTACAACAGTCATAAGCCCACCCCCAACAAGACACAGGCTCCAGCAGACGTTAATTCCCAAATCTCCATCAGCTGGGAACCTAGCATTGAGACACCTAAGTTATGGGGACACCTGCATCAAACCACCACAGGGAGTAATTCTCCAGTTCGATTGTTTCTCCACTCATACTGGGAACCAGTATCTAGTGAGAATATGCAAAGTAGTTCAGAAATAAAAGTTAATTTTAAGAATCTAGACATGGAATATCACAAACATCAAAATCTTGTTTTGAAAAACCAAAATAGTCTGATTAACATGTCAAAAGTGTTATTTTAGATATGCATCCAAGCATTTAAGGAGGTAATGGGAAATGTTTGATGATCAAATATAAGAATAAAAATAAGCATGTATTTCTAGGATGTCAAGAGTACTAGGTTGAGCACTGAGTGGATGAATAGGTATTATTTAATGTTGCTCTCTAGTTTACACTTGAGAAGAGAAGCAAACATGGAGGTGAGATGTTATAGTAGACCTTAAAGGCTGCAATCAATACAATCAAAGGCACTTAAGTAATTATATGAAAATTGATCTATTAAAGTCTTCAAGGTACTCTCATACCCAGGTCACATTTCCAGCGTACCAGAAATTAAAGTAGGTAGGGAGTGGTGTTGATACATAATGTAAAAGAGGAATGAGTGATTTTAATTTGTTTAGATGTGATTGGATAAAGTCATAAAAAAGAATTTAAAACTGTTATTGGAAAGAAAATAAAAACTATGTTTATTCAGATAATACCATACATACAATTCAAATTATTTTGTTACATACAAACTATAGAGGTGATGGATGAGATTCATATTAATATGGAAAGTGTTTTATTTTTGTGCATGCCGTCCATGCTACTTGTAGCAAATAAAGTGGAATTGACACCCATATAACCTAGACTAACTATGACATGCCTACACAATAAAATCGTATGCACATAAATTTCAAAAACATACTTAAGAAAAGTAAGATTTGAATTATAAATGTAAAAATACCATATTCCTTAATGAAAATACTGAATATGGGATAGCATATAATGCTTTTTAATCCTATTTTATGATTCAATGTGATCACGATCAAAATTGTGAAACACCATGATAGAAAATACAACTTACAGGTGGGAGGAATTTCTCTCCAATTCACTATTATGCATCATATTCAATATTATCAAAGTTGGAAAAACATTTTGCTCATAATGCTTTCTCAATAATTTCCTGACCAAATTCCGTTAAAACATAGACCAAGGGTTATGGAGGCAGAATTTGGAGAAACAGGTAAATGCTATGTCCTCTCCAGATTAGTACATTAATACCTATGCCAAGGAAATGGGTTTAAGCAATAGTGATATTGGTGTGAATTATATATCGGGATCTTCAATTTCATTTTTATAATATTTATTTATTTGTTCATCTTTGGGTTTTTTTTTTGTTTTGTTTTGTTTTGTTTTTGAGGTAGGTTCTCACTGTAGCTCAGGCTGACATGGAATTCACTATGTAGTCTCAGAGTGGCATTGAACTCACTTTGGTCCTCCTATCTCTGCCTCCCTAGTGATGGGATTAAAGGCGTGTGCCACCATGCCTGGCTGTATTTCTTAAAAATAAGTTTTGAAACAATTGTATGTATGAACTGCCATCTAAGGACAAAGCCATAGGGCATCACCTTGATACAGACAAAGACTTCATAAGATATGAAACCATGCTGAAAAGGAACAATCACATTTTATTGTCGAAATTTATGGTCTTTGTGAAAAAATAAATAAAAGGTTTTCAAAATACATCAAAGAGCCAGGCGTGATGCATGCCTTTAATCCCAGCACTCTGGAGGCAAAGGTGGGAAGTTTTCCATGAATTCAATGCCACACTGATAGTACATAGTGAATTCAAGGTCAGCCTGAGCTACAGTGAGACACTACCTCAAAAAACAAAAACAAAAAGAAAAAACAAGGACAGCAACAACAGCAATAATAAAAGACAGCAAAAGTGCCTCTGGTCAAGACAGTGTCCACCTAATCATGACTCAGCTTTCACGGTAATATCAGGCAACATCTGTGGGAGAGTATGGAGGGGCAATCAAAGGATTTCCACACTCCCTTGTGGCCCAGTAGACCCTAGTCTCAGCCACATGTCCCTGATCAGGTTCTCTGCTGTGCTACCTGCAAGGCCCTCCCTCCCTCCCAAGTCAACAGCAGCATGAGTGCTGTCCCTCCCTCCCTTTATGGATGTTTAAAAGACTGTTTCAAAGGGGCTGGAGAGATGGCTTTCCTTCACTTGCCTGTGAAGCCTAAGGACCCAGGTTTAAGGCTCAATTCCCCAGGTCCCACGTTAGCCAGATGCACAAGGGGGCCCACGTGTCTGGAGTTCATTTGCAGAGGGTGGAGGCCCTGGCGTGCCCATTCTCTCTCTCTATCTGTCTTTCTCTCTGTGTCTGTCACTCTCAAATAAATAAATAAATAATTTTTTTTTTAAAAAGACTGTTTTAAAGAAGACATATAACCATGTACCCCTCTGATCTTGGACTGCACTGTTTATACAACTCTGAGTGAGTATTACCATTATTATTTTTTGAGGTAAACCTGTTTCTTTTTTATTAAAGAAACTAAGGGCAGGAGAGAGACACAGAGAGAGAATTGGTGGGCCAGGATCTCCAGCCAATGCAGTCAAATTTCAGACACATATGTCAACTTGTGCACATATGTGACTTGCTCATATGTCCCCTTGTGTGTCTGACTTCTGAGGGATCTAGTAAGTCAAATGTAAGTCCTTTGGCTTTGCAGACAAGGGCTTATTCACTAACCCACCTCTCCAGCAGTAGAAATCATAAGAAATGTTTCATCTAAGCTATGTTGTAGCATTCTATTACATTACAACAACATTATTTTATTATTTTAAGATAAAGGATCAAGAGAATATATAGGGCCAATTAAATGGATAAAATACAGCATTGCTAGGCTGGGTAGATAAATCAGCAGTTATGATGCATGCCTGCAATACCTAACCAGTCCTGTTTAATTCCCAAATACTTTGTTACAATGAGATGCACAAAGTGGCACACATATCTAATGGTTATTTGAAGTGGCAACAGATTCTGTGAACCCATTCTGTCATTGTCTCTCTTTCTCACTCTGCTTGCAAACAAATAAAAATATTTTAAAAGATATCTGTGTTTTTATACCATAATATGATGGTCTTCTTAATTGGGAATCGTGGTTATTGAACTATCTACCTTGATTTTTGTCAGTAGGAACAAGGAATACAAATATGCTTCGCCTCTAAAACACTTGTTTGTACTGTGCTGTGACTAAGAAGGAAAGACTGCCACTATCCTGATGATACTTTGCTTTGTCTGCCAGATATGGATCAATGTGTGAAGTGCCCAATCGATCAGTATGCCAACAAAAAGCAAACTCACTGTCTCAAAAAAACTGTGACATTTCTGTCTTATGAAGACCCCTTGGGGATGGCTCTGGCTTGCTTGGCCCTGTGCTTCTCTGCACTCACTGCTCTTGTTCTTGGGGTTTTTGTGAAGCACCAAGACACACCGATTGTGAAGGCCAATAATCGAACAAACAGCTACATCCTGCTCATCTCCCTCAAGTTTTGTTTTCTCTGTTCATTACTCTTCATTGGATATCCCAACATAGTCACCTGCATCCTGCAGCAGGTCACATTTGCAGTTCTGTTCACTGTGGCTGTGTCCACTGTCTTGGCCAAAACAATTACTGTGGTTCTGGCCTTCAAGACCACTGCTCCAGGAAGAAAGATGAGGGGATTGCTGGTATCAGGAGCACCTAACTTCATCATTCCCATCTGTACCTTGATCCAACTTGTTCTCTGTGGAATCTGGCTGGGAACATCCCCTCCCTTTGTGGACACTGATGCACACTCAGAACATGGTCACATCATCATTGTGTGCAATAAAGGCTCAGTCACTGCCTTCTACAGTGTCCTGGGATACCTCGGATCTCTGGCTGTAGGGAGCTTCACTGTGGCTTTCCTGGCCAGAAACCTGCCTGACACATTCAATGAAGCCAAATTCCTGACCTTCAGCATGCTGGTGTTCTGCAGTGTGTGGCTCACCTTCCTCCCTGTCTACCATAGCACCAAGGGGAAGGCCATGGTGATGGTGGAGGTCTTCTCTATCTTGGTCTCCAGTGTGGGATTGCTAGGTTGCATCTTTTTCCCCAAGTGTTACATCATTTTATTAAGACCCAGTAGAAATTCTGTTCAGAGGATCAAGAAGAAACAACCAATTTATTTTTAAATTTAATTTATATGTATTCATTTAGTGTATATCACATAAAAACCTTTTCATTATTATAGCAATTAAATACTAGAAAATGATAAAATACTAGTTCATATGTATAACTCTTATTTGTTCTCTAAAGATATTTATCAGGACTTCTAGCAGAGAGAATGGGCACACCAGGGCCTTTAGCCACTGAAAACAAACTCCAGATGCATGTGCCACTTTGTACATATTGCTTTACATGGGTACTAGGGAATTGAACCTGGGTCGTTTAGGCTTTGCAGGCAAGTGCCTTAATTACTGAGGCATCTTTCCAGCCCCTAAAAGTATTTTTAAAATTAAATATTTAAGACTTCTGGCCCACTAGGCCTTTTCCGCTGCTTCTCTCCCTGCTTTATCTCTGTACTGGCTGCAGTCCTCCCGTCCTCTCTCCCCGTGAGCATCGCACATCCGACCCCAAGGCCCGGTGGCTCTTCCGCGCTCTCCCGCTGGGCGGTAGGGGCCGAGGCCTGCCGCGCGTCGATCCCCGCAGCTCCATGGAGGCCGCCCTCTCCGGGATGCCGCGATGCCGCGCTGGGCGGCCGCCGCGGGCCGCTGGGGCTGGAGGCTCCCGGCGCTGCTGCCGGAGATCACCTTCGAGCTGCCCGACAATGCCAAGCAGCGCTTCTACGAGGACATCGCGCCGGGCACCGCGTGCGCCCTCGAGTTCCAGGTGATTACTGGTGGTCACTATGATGTAGACTGTCGATTGGAAGATCCTGATGGTAAAGTGTTATACAAAGAGATGAAGACAAGGTATGATAATTTCACCTTCACGGCCTCCAAAAATGGGACCTACAGATTTTGCTTCTGCAATGAGTTCTCTACTTTCACACATAAAACCATGTATTTTGATTTTCAAGTTGGGGAAGATCCACCTTTGTTTCCCAGTGAAAACCGAGTCAGTGCCCTTACCCAGGTGGAATCTGTTTCCATTCACGAAGCTCTGAAGTCTGTTACTGACTATCAGACTCATGTCCGGCTGAGGGAAGCTCAAGGCCAAAGCCGAGCAGAAGATCTAAACACAAGAGTAGCCTATTGGTCAGTGGGAGAAGCCTTCGTTCTTCTGGTGGTTAGCATAGGACAGGTGTTCCTTCTGAAAAGCTTTTTCTCAGATAAAAGAACCACCACATCTCGTGTAGGATCCTAACGCGTTCTGAGAAAGGATGCCGCTGTAATTTCTCTGTCCTCCAATTTTAGGTACTGAAGAACTTGATATTGCCACCTTTTAAAACCCTGCTCTTAAACTTGTTGATGAGAGATGTATAATGTATATGCCCACACTGGAAAGGACACCTTTTTTTAATTTGTGAAGGTGGAGAAACTTTGGAACTTACTTTGGGCTATTCATGTGAAATATTCAACACCAATGATCCACTTTTTTCTTGGTTGTTTCTGTCTACTCTTCATACACTAAATTTTGGTATTATGATTCATTTTAACCATTTAAAAGTACTTTTCTTATAGGTTGTTGATACTTCTAAAACCTTAAAGTCTGTGTGTGTTATGGAGGAAGAAAACTGCCTTTTAATTGTTTATAGTGAATAAAGTTGTGTTTTTAAGAAAACCAAATGTGATTAACTGTAGCCCAAGCCCTATTCTGCACTGATTAATTTTTTGTGTGTGGCGGGGGTCTACCATAGAAATGTTAGTTATTATTGATGCAATTTTAATTGATATGTCATGATATAAGTTATTTCCCACTAATTTGGAAAATGTATAATTTTGTGTTTATTCTGATTTATAACTAGCTAGCCATGTTATTTTTATAGAAGTATTACTACAGAAAATAGCATAGTGGAGTTTATACAGACCTTGAAAATCAGAATATTATAACTAATAGGATAATTAAAAAATAACCATAGGCACTACAATAGGTTGAGTGAGATGGGAAAACACTTAGTGAGTCAGTCGCCTATACTGGTTGGATTTCCAGTGCTTTTACAGAGGGAAAAGATGCTGTTTCATTTTAACATTTGATTGACTGGTTCCTGCTTGTATGTGATTTTAATGTCTACAAGTCATTCCCATTTTAAATTGACAGTTATTCCTGTCACATCTGTGCCACACATTTTATCCTCATGTATATGATGCAATGAGAAGTTGGTTTTGTCTTTTATTGTTTTTGTCTTGTTTGTATAGTCTCTGGTTAGCAGCACTAAAATTACTTAAAAACTTAGAATGGTATGTGTTTCCTATTTGATAAAATCATTGATTTGTAGTTCATCTGTTGAGTGCTAAATTGTTTATACTTTGTATACTGTAGAGTTTATACTATTTGTGTCTTATACCTTGTGTAGATTAAGCTCATTGAGGTGAGAGCTTGTTCCATATATCCCAGAAAAGAATATCAGATGATGGAAAATTGTATACAGACATAAGGCTGTTTTGGGCTGTTTGAACAGGGAAAGGGGAGGCATGGCCTTGCTTTTCTGCCATGCCTTCTTTCTTCACCCAAAAGTGATTGGTACTAAATGGAACACATTATAGAGCCATCAGTATGTGATACCATGGGATAGTGATTAAATAACAATCCTAGTCACTTAAATATTACCAACTACAAGTTAGCTCTCAGTTCCAAGCTCTCCTAAAATATACATTTAGTATGTTAGTATGTAAGAGCAAAATGTATTCCATTTGTCTTGCTTACTAATTTCAGATGTCATGGTGTAGCAAGGGGTGAGTGTACTTTGAACACTTTAGGACTCTTTAAGGCCGAGTAGCTACTCCTTAAACAATGCTTGCAGATGGATTACAAAGAGAAGATTAAGCTGGGCATGGTGGCGCACGCCTTTAATCCCAGCACTCAGGAGGCAGAGGTAGGAAGATCACTGAGAGTTCAAGGCCACCCTGAGAATACATAGTGAATTCCAGGTCAGCCTGAGCTAGAGTGAGACCCTACCTTAGAAAACCAGAAAAAGAGAGAGAAGATTAAGATTTTTCAGGTTTATCTACTTAGGTTCTTGTACTAAAGTCCTGCAGCTTTCTAAGTGTCCCTTGAGTTTGGATGTGAATGTTTAAAGCACCAATATTAATGTGGCTGCTAGGCATGGGCATATGTAACATGTCTTTTTCTGGATGCCAGTGTATTCTATTGTGTTCCAATACTCATTTTCATCACACTCACCATAAATTTTGCCAAATTGGTATAACTAACACACTCATGTAATCTGTGTCTCTCAAAACTTCATGATACTAAAATATTACTCTAAGTAATCTTAACGAAACCATTGAGATATAGTAAAACTTGAAATCAGTACTGATCCATTGTCAGAAATAGTACATACTTAATCTAGTCTCAGTGTAACTGCTTCAAGTTTTGACAGCTAACCACTCAACTGGATATGAATATGTAAGAATGCACATACACAAAAGCTAAATAAGTTTTTCTTTCTATTCCATCATTAGGAGCTCATCTTTTTTTTTCTGTATTTCTTTTGTAGCTTTTACAGCAATTTGAATATCCCACATACTTATATTTGCTCACACAACTCAAAATACATATTTGAATACCATAAAAAAAAGATATTTATCAGCTTCCTTGAACAACCTTCAGGTCAGGGTCCATTTTCATCACACTCACTTAAATCCAGTTTCTCAAAGTTGCATATGCCTCTGGAGTTCATTTGCAGTAGAAAGAATAATAATTTTCTCATTATCTGTCAAGTGAGTAATTATAATCATTTAGTAACAAACATGGATAATGTGCTGGGAATTTTGCTCCTATCAATCTTTTTTTTTTTTCCAGAAAAGGATTTTTTTTATTCAAGTAACTGCAAGTAGGAAAACAGAGGGGGCCCTAGGCTGGGACGAATGGCCACCCCCTTCTCCAACAGAACAAGGGGAGAAGGTGGCCCCTATACCCTTGCGGTCAGTCTGGGGCCACCCTCCTGACTGTGCTGCAGCATCCAGGGGGCTAGGCCCCACCCTCCCTGGGACCTGGGTGGTCAGCAATCCCGTCCGTGGTGCCCCAGCCCCGCTTCCCTGTCTGGGGAGGGATTCAGGCAGAGCAGGTGACGAGGATGAACGTCACGCTGGTAGCAGCAATGGTGGATTTCTAAGAATGAACATTGAACAAAAACAACGCAACTGTCCAGAGGTAGTTTGTGAACAGAGGAAAGGATGGAGCCAGAACCTTGGGGGCAGGGTGGAGCAGGAGGGGCGGGGCTAGCTCCTTATTAGTGCCCCACTGGAAGGAAAGCCTAGGTTGGAAGCAGGGAGGTTGGGAGCACCCCAAGCCTGCCAGAGGAAACTTAGGTAAGTGGTGATGGTCACAGCAGTGGGTATCAGGTCTCAGGGAATGGGAAGTGGGAGGGGCTTCAACACAAGCCCTGCTGCTCCCCGTACCCCAAGAGCTTGTCCTACACCAGGTAGTGGGAGGAACTGGGTGAGAACCCCCCTGACAGTTTTGGTTGCGGCATCCTGGGCTCTATGCATCCCCCTATTCTGGGAACACCAGCTGCCAGTTCAGAATGAGATGGGGCTTGGGACCCCTTTAAGGCAAGGGGAGTGCTCCCAGACACAGAGGCCACAGGAGCTGCGGCTCCCAAGCCAAGGGCCTGAGAGCAGCGTCTGCAAGGGAGGGAGGGCGGGCAGGCTGTGGCTACGAGGACGTTAGCCTTGTCTGGGAAGAGAAGAGGCAAGTGTGTGCGCTGGGCAGGAGGGTGCGGGACGGAGGCCCCCCACGCGGCCGCAGAGCCCTGCATCTGGTGAGCGGTAGTGTGCGGTGGGGCGGGCGGGCGGGCCGGAGCCAGCGTCCAGTCCCAGAAGGAAGCGGCTCCTCGCGGCCCGCAGGCGGCACTGCGCGGTCACTGCTCCTCCTCCGAGGACTCCTGCGAGATGCCCTCCTCTTCCTCCTCCTCCAGTGTTTTGGGTCTGCCCCTTGGTTTCCTCCCTGGACCTGTGGTGGTTTTCTGGGTCTTGATAGCGCCCTTGTTTTTGCTCCCCTTTGGTCGGCCTCGAGGTCGCTTGGGTGTTGGCTCTCCACTAGGCTCCTTCGGAGGCTGCTTGTGGGCCTACCTAGGCCACGCTTCTCAATACCGTCGTTTTCCTGCTTGGAGGACAAGGGCTGGCTGGATTTGGAGCTGGACTGGCTCATCTTCCTTCTCTACGATGTGGTAAGGACTGAGTTCTGGGATGCGTGAGCTCCGGCGAGGGCCTGTGCTGCCCTGAGCTGCCCTGCGCTGCCGGGACTGTGGGGGGGGGTGACGACGGTGCTGGGCGCTGAGGACTGGCCTGGCTCCGCTGCTGCCGCCGCTGGTAGCAAATGTGGATCTGAAACCGGGAGGAGGGGGCAGAGGCGTTCAGAGACCCACCGCTGCCACTTCCTCCTATCAGTCTTGATAACAGGCAATGTATCTGATCCTTTCTTCACATTGTTTATTTAAACTTGCTATAGATTGATGGATAGAACAGATGTCTTTGAGCCTGACTAAAAGGTGGCAGTTGGATTTCCTTTTCCTTAGATGGACAGCAGAGAGACACCACCAAACAGCTGGCAAACATGGTCTGAGCACACACTGCTCTAAACCCACCTTAAGGCTGGACTTAAGATCCCCCACGGTGTCCCCCAGTGACACCTCCGCCACCGGGCTGCTGGAGATTTAAGTTGCAAGCTTAACCTTAATCAACAATCCCTGAGGTAATTCCGGTTAAGATGGCGGTATAGGTACTAGGCTAAAGCAGCCTGGGGCGGGGGGGGGGGGGGGGGGGGGGGGGGGGGGGGGGACACGACACCAAAATAACTCAGCAAAATACACTTATGCTAGGCCAACTTGAGCCAACAGTGGGACCCAAGCAGGAGCAGAGTCTTCAGCAACATCAGCAGCTCCAACAAATGGTAACAGCGGCCACAGCAGCACCAGATCCAGTAGCGGCGGCAGCAGCAGACCCAGCAAGAGCAGCAGCTTCAGAGGCAGCAGCAGCAGTGGCTCCAGCAGTGGCAGCTACAGCAGCAGCAGCAGCAGCAGAGGCAGCAGCAACGGTGAGTCCACCAGCAGCAACTTTCAGCAGCAGCGGCGGCACTGGACCTAGCAGAGGCAGCTTTAGCAGCAGCAGTTCCATCAGCAGGTGTGCTGATCTGCAGGGCCACAGATGCCAGGCTTGGTTTGACCCACAGGAAAAGCCAGTGCCCAGCTCCAGAAATCAGAACAGCAACCTGACGACCAGGCAGCAACTTGACTGAGACCAAAATCATCCAAGGTAACTGGGATTGCACCCGGGAAGAGTCTCACTTGGTCACAAGCTGACTTGGATCCCTCAATAGACCAGAAATATTAATCTCTATGTTGATAGAGGATCTGGTTGTTATAATAACTACTCTGGCACACATACTTAGAGCTGTTTTTGATTGAATGGGTACAGTGTTTAGTTAACTTTTAGAATCTACCTGTATTTTATTCCACTCAGCCTATGTGAATACTCCCATAGCAGGGAAACTCAACCCCTAAGAGCACCTTTGCAGATACACTGAGAGTCTTAACAGTCTCACATAACACCTGAAGTTCCTACCCTGAAAATATACAACATCAAATCAATTGATACAGCTAAGAATACCCAGCTAGCTAGAAAATCCAAGCATTAACTTAATCCAAGATGCAAAAATATATACATTATAACACAAGAAACACTAAAAAGCAAGACAATATAAATCCACCTAAAACTATTAATGCATCAGAAATGACCTCCAGTGAGAACAAGTTAGAGGAAATGGCTGAGAAAGATTTCAAAAGAATGATTGTAAATGTGTTCAAAGAAGTCAGAAACAAATCAAAGGAGTCAAAGAGGAAATCAAAGGAATCAAAAAAGATGCAGGACACCAATTTCATGATATAAAGAAGGCAATACAAGACATAAATAAGGAAATAGAAATAATAAAGAAAAAACAGTCAGAATTACTAGCAATAAAGAACACAGTTAATGAAATAAAAAACTGTAGAAAATCTAACCAGTAGAATGGATAAAGGAGAGGACAGAATACCTAAGCTAGAAGACCAGGTGGCAGATCTAATACCAGCCAACAAGGAGAAAGACAAACTTATAGAAAAGTATGAGTGGGAATTTCAAGATATTTGGGACACTATAAAAAGAACAAATATAACAATTCAGGGCATAGGAGAAGAAGAATTCCACACAAAGGCATAGTGGCATCATCAAAAAAATCATAGAAGAAAATTTGACCCCAATTGGGAAAGAGGTGCCAACGAAGATACAGGAAGCCTTTAGAACCCCAACCAGACAAAACCTGGCAAGAACCTCTCCTTGCCATATTATAATCAAACATCCAAACACACAAACCAAAGAAAAAATATTGAAAGCAGTTAGAGATAAAAATCAACTTACCTACAAAAGCAAGACCATCAGGATTACAGCAGATTATTCAACAATAATTTTAAAAGCCAGAAGGGCTTGGCGTGATTTATTCCAAGGTCTGAAAGATAAAAACTGTCAACCAAGGTTACTTTATCCTGCAAAGCTATCCATTCAAATATACAGAGAAATAAGGACATTCCATGACAAAAGCAGGTTAAAGGAGTATTTGAAGACAAAACCAGTTCTACAGAAAATACTTGATAGAATCCTACATGCTGAAGAAAAGGAAAAGCACACATATAAGGAACCTAGAAAAAACAAGCAATACTCAAATACTAGTTAACACAAGACAGCACAGGTAGAACCAGAACCACAAAAAAAAAAAAAGGTAAACATAAGTACACACCTGTCAATAATATCTCTTAATATCAACGGCCTCAATGCCCCAACGAAAAGGCATAGGTTATCATACTGGGTTAAAAAGCAGGATACTACAATTTGTTGTCTCCAAGAAACTCACCATTCTACAGAGGATAGACATTATCTTAGGGTGAAAGGTTGGAAGACGGTGTTTCAAGCAAATGGGCCTAGGAAACAACCAGGGATTGCTATCCTAATATCTAAAAAGTTAGAATTTAGTCCAATGTTAGTCAAAAAAGATAAGGAAGGTCACTTTATATTGATTAAGGGCAAAGTCCAACAGGAGGACATTACAATCCTAAACATATATACACCTAACATGGGGGCTCCCAAATTCATCAAACTAACACTATTAGAACTAAGGTCACAGATAACAACAAACACAGTGGTACAGGGTGACTTTAACACCCCACTCTCATCAATTGACAGGTCATCCCAGGAAAAAATAAACAGAGAGGCATCTGGACTAAATGAGGTCATAGAAGGAATGGACACAGCAGATATATACAGGACATTTCATCCAAAGGCTGCAGAATATACATTCTTTTCAGCAGCACATGGAACATTCTCTAAAATAGATCATATATTAGGACACAAAGCAAATTAAACAAATTCAGGAAAATTGAAATAATTCCGTGCATTCTATCTGACCACAATGGAATTAAACTACAAATCAGGAGCAAGAAAGGCTGTAGAGCATACACAAAATCATGGAAACTAAACAATACACTAATAAATGATGGATAGGTCAATGAAAAAACCAAGAAGGAAATCAAACAATTTATAGAGTCAAATGACAATGAGAACACCATATATCAAAATCTCTTGAACACAATGAAGGCAGTTCTAAGAGGTAAATTCATAGCCTTAAGTGCCTATATTAAGAAATTAGAAAAGGCACAAGTTAACGACCTAATGCTTCCCCTTAAAGCCTTGGAAAAAGAAGAAAACGGCAAACCAAAAATCAGTAGGCAAGAAGAAAAATAAAGATTAGGGCAGAAATTAATGAAATGGAAAAAAAAATCCAAAGAATTAATAACAGAGTTGGTTCTTTGAAAGGATAAACAAGATTGATAAACCCTTAGCAAATCTGACCAAAAGAAAGATAGAAGAGACACAAATTACTAGAATCAGTGATGAACAAGGTAACATCACAACAGATTCCAGAGAAATTCAAGAAATCATAGGGACATACTATAAAAGCATATACTCCACAAAGTATGAAAATCTGACAGAAATGGATGATTTCCTTGATTTATATGACCTACCTAAATTAAATCAAATTGAGATTAATCACTTAAATAGACCTATATCAAACATGGAGATCTGAACTGTTATCAATAATCTCCAAACTAAAAAAAGCCCAGGCACAGATGGATTCACTGCTGAATTTTACCAGACCTCTAAGGAAGAGCTAACACAATTGCTTCTTGAGCTTTTCGAGGAAATAGAAAAAAGGAGGAATTCTACCAAACTCCTTCTATGAGGCCAGCATCACCCTGATACCAAAACCAAGGAAAGATAAAACTAAAAAAGAAATTTACAGGCCAATCTCCCTCATGAACATAGATGCAAAAATTCTCAACAAAATATATGCAAACAGAATACAAGAGTATATCAAAAAGATCATTCACCCTGACCAAGTAGGCTTTATCCCAGAGATGCAGGGATGGTTCAATATACACAAATCTATAAATGTAATACATTATATAAATGGGCTGAAGGAAAAAATCACATGATCATCTCATTAGACGCAGAGAAAGTGTTTGACAAAATCCAACATCCCATTATGATAAAAGTCCTACACAGACTGGGAATAGAAGGAACATATCTCAAAATAATAAAATCTATTTATGACAAGTCTACAGCCAACATGTTACTATATGGGGAAAAATTGGAAACTTTTCCACCAAAATCAGGAACAAGACAGGGGTGTCCACTGTCCCCACTTTTATTTAATATAGTTTTGGAAGTCTTAGCCATAGCAATAAGGCAAGAGACACACATAAAAGGGATACAAATTGTAAAGGAAGAGATCAACTTATCATTATTTACAGATGACATGATTCTATACATAAAGGACCCCTAAAGACTCTACTAGAAAAATGTTAGAGCTGATCAAAACCTACAGCTATGTAGCAGGATACAAAATAAATACACAGATATCAGTTGTTTTCACATATTTTAACAACAAACACACAGAAGATGAAATCAGAGAATCACTCTCATTCACAATTGCATCAAAAATAAATAAATAAATAAATAAAGAAATAAATAAATAAATAAATAAAGTACTGTGGAATAAACCTAACCAAGGGAGTAAAGAATCTCTACAATGAGAACTTTGAAACACTCAAGCGAGAAATTGCAGAAGACACTAGAAATTGGACAAACATCCCTCGTTCTTGGATTGGAAGAATTAATATTGTGAAATGGCAATCTTACCAAAAGCAATCTACACATTTAATGCAATCCCTATCAAAATTACAAAAACATTCTTCATGGAAATAGAAAAAACAATCCAAAATTTCATTTGGAGTCACAAAAAAAAAAAAAACAAACAAACCCTAAGCCGGGCGTGGTGGCGCACCCCTTTAATCCCAGCACACGGGAGGCAGAGGTAGTAGGATCACTGAGAGTTCGAGGCCACCCTGAGACTACATAATGAATTCCAGGTCAGCCTGAGCCAGAGTGAGACCCTACCTCGAAAAAAAAAAAAAAAAAACCCTAGAATATCTAAAATAATACTGAGCAACAACAATGAGGCTGGTGGTATCACCATCCCTGATTTTAATCTATACTACAGAGCCATAGTAACAAAACCAGTATGGTACTGGCACAAAAACAGACATGTAGATCAGTGGAACAGAATAGAGGACCCAGATGTAACTGATATTTGATAAAAAATGCCCAAAATACTCATTGGAGAAAAGACAGCCTCTTCAGCAAATGGTGTTGGGAAAACTGGATATATATCTGCAGAAGGATGAAAATAGATTCTTCTCTCTCTCCATGGACAAGAATTAAGTCCAAATGGATTAAAGAACTTAACATCACACCTGAAAGTCTGAAACTGCTAGCAGAAAAAGTAGGGGAAACCCTTCAACATATTGGTCTTGGCAAAGACTTTCTGAATACAACCCCAATTGCTCACGCAATAAAACCACAGATTAATCACTGGGGTCTCATGAAATTACAAAGATTTTGCACTGCAAAGGACAGTGAAGAAAGCAAAGAGGCAACCTACAGAATGGGAAAATATCTTTGCCAGCTATATAACTGATAGAGGATTAATATCTAGGATATACAAAGAACTCAAAAAGTTAAATAATAAGGAATCAAACAAGCCAATCAAAAAATGGGGTATGGAGCTAAATAAAGCATTCTCTTAAGGAAGAAATATGAATGGCATATAAGCATCTAAAAAAATGTTCTATATCACTAGCCATCAGGGAAATGCAGATTAAAACTACATTGAGATTCCATCTCACTCCTGTCAGTTTGGCCACCATCATGAAAACAAATGATCATAAATGTTGGCGGGGATGTGAAAAAGAGGAACCCTTCTACACTGTGGTGGGAATGCAATCTGGTCCAGCCATTGTGGAAATCAGTGTGGAGGTTCCTAAAACAGCTATAGATTGATCTACCATATGACCCAGCTATAGCACTCCTAGGCATATATCCGAAGGACTCATCTCATTTCCTTAGAAGTACATGCTCAACCATGTTTATTGCTGCTCAATTTATAATAGCTGGGAAATGGAACCAGCCTAGATGTCCCTGATGAGTGGATAATGAAGATCTGGCACATTTATACAATGGAGTTCTACTCAGCCATAAGGAAAAATGAAGTTATGAAATTTGCAGAAAAATGGATGGTCCTGGAAAGGATTATACTAAGTAAGGTAACCCAGGCCCAGAAAGCCAAGCGCCACATGTTCTCTCTCATATGTGGATCCTAGTGACAGATGATTGGGCTTCTGCGTGAGAATGAAAATACTTAGTTGCAGAGGCCAATAAGTTAAAAGGAGACATAAAGGGAAGAGAAAGGAAGGGAGGAGGGTACTTAATAGCTTGATATTGTATATATGTAAGTAGAATGATTGTGATGGGTAGGTAATATGATGGAGAATGGAATTTCAAAGGGGAAATTCGGTGTGGGGTGGAAGGGGGGAATTACCATGGGATTATTTTTTATAATCATGGAAGATGCAACTTGAGGAATGATTACTACATATAAGATTGTGCAAACTATTGAAGGTCCTTGTCCACTATGTAAGCAGAAGTGGCTGACAATGAGAAATGGAAACCATTGAAAGTAAAGTTTTGTTCCAATGGTATTACATAATACATTTGCAGTTTAGTGAATTGCAGATCACAAAAAATGGGTATTTATAAGAAAAACTCAAATTAAATAAACTCTTTATGGTTTTTATGTAAAAGTTTATAAAACATAAGAATTACTACAGTTATTTTTCCATATTTTTTGCTTTTAAGTCATTTTATTTTTTATAATTTTTACTAATTCGTTTTGTACTCAGTGAGTACAGTCAACTTGGTACCATTGTTATGCTTGTCCAAGTCTTACCCCCTCCCCCCAGCCCCTCCTTGTTGAGGTATATAGGTCATGCATTGTGCAGTTAGCCCACAGTTATGGGTAGAAGAAAATGTCTCTGCATATCATGACCCAATGGTGGCTCTGACATTCTTTCCGCCTTCTCTTCCACAAAATTTCCCTGAGCCATGTTGGGTTCATTTTGGGTCTGCTTAAGTGATGAGGGGTTGGGGCCTCTGGTCTCTGGATATCTGATTTTAGAGCAGTTGATTGTTCTCTGTGTCAAACTCCTTCACCCTTGTGCTGGTACCAAGTTCACCAAGAAAGCAGCACCCTTGCTTGTTTCACCCATTGTTCATAGTTTCAGCTGAGACCGTACTGAGATATGATGGGTAGTTCGCTTCTTGGCATCTGCATCTATCTGAAAAAGAGAAGAAGATTCTCCAACATAGAGTAAAGTTAGCACCAGACAAATAGGATAGTCCTTACTTTTATAGAGAATTTAATAGGTGAAGGCCCTCTTGAAGCCCACGATTGGTGGTAGCTTGATAATGGAGAGTGGGCTCATGTTTGGATATGGTTCTGACTTGCTTTCCAGCTGCAGATATGGGTCACATTCCACTGAATGGATCAGATAGCCAAATCAAGAGCAGTTGGGGACTTCCAGTTAAGATGGTGGCATACGTACCACGCCTAGGGAGGAAAAAGCCAAAAAAAAAAAGTCAGCAAAATACACACTGTTACTAAAAAGTGAGGTGCATAGGAAATTGAAACCACAGCACAGATGTAGGAGAGATCCAGAGCATCCAGAGCCCACATAGGCCAGCAGAAGCAGCTCTGGCTGGTCCGCGGATCACAACAATGGTGGCAGACCACAAGAAAGCTGCCAGGCTTGGCTTGAGCCACAGGAAAAGCCAGGTGCAGGGAGTTCCCACTCACACCAGAGCTCTCTGCAAACTCAAGAAACATGAAGGGAGAGGGGCAGTGAACAATGGAGAAGATCACAAGGTAGAAGAACACGTGGAGCAGCTAGAGAATTAGAGCATCATTGGCAGCTTCCCCTCCCATACCACCAGTGCCCAGCTCCAGAGAACAGAGCAGTGGTCCAGGGACCCCACCACTCCAACTTGAACCAACAGCAGGATCCAAGCAGGAGCAGAGGTAACTGGGATTACACCATGGAAGGGTCTCACCTGGTCACAAGCTGACTTGGAACCTCAACAGATCAGAAATCTTAACCTCCTTAAGGGCACCACACACCCTAAGGGACAGTTAGAGGATCAGGTTGTTATAATTCCTACTCATGGATAAATACTCTGAGAGTCTTCAGAGACACAAATAACACCTTAAGCTCCTACACTGAAGTTATATAATATCAGATTAACTGATAAATCTAATAATACCCAGCTAACTAGAAAATCCAATCATTAGATAATCCAGGATGCAAAAATATATATAACACAAGAAACACCGAAAATCAAGACAATATAAATCCACCAAAAATTATTAATACAGCAGAAATGACCGCCACTGAGAATGAGTTAGAGGAAATGCCTGAGAAAGATTTCAAAAGAATGATTATAAATATGTTCAAAGAAGTCAAAGAAGAAGTCAAAGAAGAAATCAAAGGAATCAAAGAAAACATAGGATACCAATTTAATGAAATAAAGAGGTCAATACTAGACATAAATAAGGAAATAGAAATAACAAAGAAAAACAAGTCAGAATTACTAGCAATGAAGAACAGAGTTAATGAAATAAAAAACTCTGTAGAAAATCTCACCAGTAGAATGGATGAAGGAGAGGACAGAATATGTAAGCTAGAAGACCAGGTGGCAGATCTAATAAAGTCCAAGAAAGAGAAAGACAAACTAATAGAAAGGCATCGGTGGGAATTTAAAGATTTTCGGAACACTGTGAAAAGATCAAATATAAGAATTCAGGGCATAGTAGAAGGAGAAGACTTCCACTCCAAAGGCATAGTAGTCTTCAACAAAATCATAGAAGAAAACCTCCCCCAAATTGGGAAAGAGGTGCCAATGCAGATACAGGAAGCCTTTAGAACCCCAGTCAGACAAAACGTGGTAAGAACCTCTCCTCGCCATAGTACAACCCAACTACCAAACACACAAACCAAAGAAAAAATATTGAAAGCAGTCAGAGAGAAAAATCAACTTACCTACAAAGGCAAGCCTATCAGGATTGCAGGAGATTACTCAACACAAACTTTAAATATGTTATTTTAATTAATTAATTTTTTTGACAGAGAAACAGGGGGAGAGAGAGAGACAGACAGGGAGAATGGGCATGCCAGGGCTTCCAGCCACTGCAAACAAACTCGAGATGTGTGAGCCCCCTTGGCTAATGTGGGTCCTGGGGAATCTAACTTCAGTCCTTAGGCTTTGCAGGCAAACACCTTAACTGCTAAGCCATCCCTCCAGCCCTTACCACAAACTTTAAAAGCCAGAAGAGCGTGAAGTGATGTATTCCAAGTCCTGAAAGATAACACCTGTCAACCAAGGTTACTTTTTTCTGCAAAACTATCCATTCAAATAGACGGAGAAATAAGGACATTTCATGACAAAAGCAGGCTAAAGGAGTATTTGAAGACAAAACCAGCTCTACAGAAAATGCTTGAAAGAATCTCCATGCTGAAGAAAAAGAAAAGCACACCTTTAAGGAACCGGGGGCGGGGGGGAATACTCAAATACTAGTTAACACAAGAGAGCAAAGGTAAAACTGGAAGAACTACAAAAAATGGCAAAAATAAATACACACCTTTCAATATTATCTCTTAATATCAATGGCCTCAATGCCCCAAACAAAAGGCATAGGTTCGCAGACTGGATTAAAAAACAAGATCCTTCAATTTGCTGCCTCCAAGAAACCCACCTTTCTACAAAGCATGGACACTAACTATCTTAGGATGAAAGGTTGGAAAATGGTGTTTCAAGCAAATGGACCTAGAAAACAAGCAGGAGTTGCTATCTTAATATCTGACAAGGTAGACTTCAGTTCAACATTAGTTAAGAAACATAAGGAAGGTCACTATATATTGATTAAAGTCACCCTCCAACAGGAGGACATTACAATCCTAAACATATATACACCTAACATGGGGGCTCCAAAATTCATCAAGCAAGCGGTACTAGAACTGATGTCACAGATAACACCAAACACAGTGGTAGTGGGTGACTTCAACACCCCACTTTCATCAATTGACAGGTCATCCCGGGAAAACTAAACAGAGAGGCATCTGAACTAAATGAGGTAACAGAAGGAATGGACCTAACAGATACCTACAGTACTTTTCATCCAAATGCTGCAGAATATACATTCTTTTCAGCAGCACATGGTATATTCTCTAAAATAGACCATATATTAGGACACAAAGCAAATCTAACAGATACAGGAAAATTGAAATAATTCCCTGCATTCTACCTGACCACAATGGAATTAAACTACAAATCAATAGCAAGAAAGGCTATAGAGCATAAGCAAAATCATGTAAATTAAACAACAGACTACTAAATGTTGAATGGGTCAATGAAAAAAATCAAGAAGGAAATAAAAATATTTATGCAGTCAAATGATAATGAGAACACAGCATGCCAAAATGTCTGGGAACACAATGAAGGTAGTCTTAAGAGGTAAATTTATAGCTTTAAGTGCCTATATTAAGAAATTAGAAAGGTCACAAGTAAATGACCTAATGCTTCACCTTAAAGCCTTGGAAAAAGAACAGGGCAAACCAAAAATCAGTAGATGGGAAGAAATAATAAAGATTAGGGCAGAAATTTATGAAATAGAAACAACAAAATCCAAAACATTAATGAAACAAAGAGTTGGTTCTTTGAAAGGATAAACAAGATTGAAAAACCCTTAGCAAATCTGACCAAAAGAGAGAAGAGACACAAATTAATAAAATCAGAGATGAAAAAGGTAACATCACAACAGATGCCAGAGAAATTCAAAAAATCATAGGGACATACTATAAAAGCATATACTCCACAAAGTATGAAAATCTGAAAGAAATGGAAGATTTCCTTGATTTGTATGACCAACCTAAATTAAATCAAGATTACATTAATCACTTAATAGACCTATAACCAGCATGGA
Organism: Jaculus jaculus; assembly: GCF_020740685.1. NCBI lineage: Eukaryota > Metazoa > Chordata > Mammalia > Rodentia > Dipodidae > Jaculus > Jaculus jaculus. The sequence goes on along the minus strand of NW_025423515.1, from coordinate 3,387,532 downwards.
GATCGGAAAAGTTATCAAAAATCTCCCAACTAAAAAAAGCCCAGGCCCAGATGGATTCACTGCTGAATTTTACCAGACCTTCAGGAAAGAACTAATGCCATTGCTTCTTAAGCTTTTCCATAAAATAGAATAAGAATCCTACCAAATTCCTTCAATGAAGCCAGCCTCACCTTGATACCAAATCCAGGCAAAGATAGAACAAACAAAGAAAATTACAGACCAATCTCCCTCATGAACATAGATGCAAAATTTCTCAACAAAATATTGGCAAACAGAATACAAGAATATATCAGAAAGATCATTCACCCTGACCAAGTAGGCTTTATCCCAGAGATGTAGGGATGGTTCAACATATGTAAGTCAATAAATGTAATACATTATATAAATGGACTGAAGGACAAAAGTAATATGATCATCTCATTAGATGCAGAGAAAGCATTGGACAAAATCCAATATCCCTTCATGACAAAAATCCTACAGAGACTGGGAATATAAGGAACACATCTCAATATAATAAAAGCTGTTTATGACAAGTCTACAGCCAACATATTACTAATTGGGGAAAAACTGGAACCTTTTCCACTAAAATCAGGAACAAGACAAGGGTGTCCACTGTCCCCACTTTTATTTAATATAGTACTGGAAGTCTTAGCCATAGCAATAAGGCAAGAGATGCACATAAAAAGAATACAAATTGGAAAGGAAAATATCAAATTATCATTATTTGCAGATGACATGATACTATTTATAAAGGACCCTAAAGACTCTACTAACAAACTGTTAGAGGTGATAAACACCTACAGCCATGTATCAGGATACAAAATAAATACACAAAATCAGTACCAGTGTTCCTAAAACAGCTAAAGATTGATCTACCATATGACCCAGCTATAGCACTCCTAGGCATATATCCGAAGGACTTATCTCATTTTCTTAGAAGTTCTTGCTCAACCATGTTTATTGCTGCTCAATTTATAATAGCTGGGAAATGGAACCAGCCTAGATGTCCCTCAACTGATAAGTGGATAATGAAAATGTGGCACATTTATACAATGCAGTTCTACTCAGCGGTAAAGAAAAATGAAGTTATGAAATTTGCAGAAAAATGGATGGACCTGGAAAGGATTATACTAAGTGAGGTAACCCAGGCCCAGAAAGCCAAGTGACACATGTTCTCTCTCATATGTGGATACTAGCTAGGGATGTTTGGGCTTCTGCGTGAGAATGAAAATACTTAGTAGCAGAGACCAGTAAGTTAAAAAGGAGACATAAAGGGAAGAGAATGGATGGGAGGATGATATTTTATATATGTAAGTACAATGATTGAGATGGGGAGGTAATATGATGGAGAGTGGTATTTCAAAGGGGAAAGTGGGGGGGGGGAGGGGATTTCCATGGGATTTTTTTTTATAATCATGGAAAATGCTAATAAAAATTTAAAAAATATTCCTAAGGCATTCTTCATGGCAATAGAAAAAAACAATCTAAAAATTCATTTTGAATCACAAAAAAACATAGAATATCTAAAATAATACTGAGCAACAAAAATAAGTCAGGAGGTATCACCATGCCTGATTTTAACCTATACTATGAGCAATAGTGACAAAAAGAGCATGGTACTGGCACAACACAGACATGTAGATCAATGGAACAGAATAGAGGAACCAGATATAAGTCCAGGTAGCTATAGCCACCTGATATTCAATAAAAATGACCAAAATACTCATTGGAGAAAAGACAGCCTCTTCAGCAAATGGTGCTGGGAAAACTGGATATGCATCTGTAGAATTATTAAAATGGATTCCTCTCTCTCTCCATGCACAAGAATTAAGTCCAAATGGATTAAAGACCTTAACATCAGACCTGAAAGTCTGAAGCTGCTAGAGGAAAAAGTAGGGGAAACCCTTCAACATTGTTCTTGGCAAAGACTTTCTGAATACAACCCCAATTGCTCAGGTAATAGAACCACAGATTAACCATTGGGACCTCATGAAATTACAAAGATTTTGTACTGCAAAGGACACTGTGAATAAAGCAAGTAGGTAACCTACAGAATGGGAAAATATCTTTGCCAGCTATGTATCTGATAGAGGATTAATATCTAGGATATACAAAGAACTCAAAAAGTTAAATAATAAGGAATCAAACAAGCCAATGAAAAAAATGGGCTATGGAGCTAAATATAGAGTTCTCAAAAGAAGAAATATGGATGGTGTATAAGCATCTAAAAAAAAAGTTCTACATCCCTAGTCATCAGGGAAATGCAGATTAAAACTACATTGAGATTCCATATCACTACTTTCAGATTGGCCACCATCATGAAAACAAATAATCATAAATGCTGGTGGGGATATGGAAAAAGAGGAACCCTTCTACACTGCTGGTGGGAATGCAATCTGATCCAGCCATTGGGAAATCAGTGTGGACGTTGCTAAGATATCTAAAAATTGATCTACTATATGACCCAGCTATAGCACTCCTAGGCATATTTCCTAAGGATTCATCCCATTTCCTTAGAAGTACATGTTCAATCATGTTTGCTGCCACTCAATTCATAATATTTGGGAAATGGAACCAGCCTAGATGTCCCTCAACTGATGAGTGGATAATGAAGATGTAGCACATTTATACAATGGAGTTCTACTCAGCAGTAAAGAAAAATGTAGTTATGAAATTTGCAGGAAAATGGATGGATATGGAAAGGATTATACTAAGTGAGGTAACCCAGGCCCAGAAAGCCAAGTGCCACATGTTCTCCCTCATATGTGGATCCTAGTTATAGATGATTGGGCTTCTGTGTGAGAAGGAAAAAACTCAGTTGCAGAGGCCAGTGAATTAAGAAGGAGATATAAAGTGAAAAGAAAAGAAGGGAGGAGGGTACTTAATAGGATGGTATTGTATATATGTAGGTACAATGATTGTGATGGGAGGTAATATGATGGAGAATGGAATTTCAAAGGGTATAGTGTGTGGGGGGAGGGAGGGAATTAACATGGGATATTTTTTATATTCATGGAAAATGCTAATATAAATTTTAAAAAAAGAAAAATAAAAACACATAAATGGGGGCGAAAACTTCTAAGTGAAGTCAGGGGAAGAGATTGAGTAAGGACAGGTGGAGGGGGGTCGAATCAAAATCTAAAAGGATATAAATAAGTCATGGAAACCTCTTTTTTCTGACAATGGAACACACAGGAGCCATAGATTGTTATTAAAAATTTTCAGTGCCAGGGATGGGATACCTTCCAGTGAGTTGTTGGCCAGGGAGGTCCCTGATGCCCCCAAAATATTATAGGCCATTTCCAAGGCCCTTGGTTTCCCACCAGGAATAGATGGTAAGACCCTATTGCTGAAGACTTCACATACTTGGGCTGCAAGGCCACTGAGAAATCCTGCTGGAACTGAGCTGATATCCACCGCATGTAGACCAGCTGACCGAAAGCTGGAAGAAGCCATTCTACATGTAGTTCAATGGGAGAAAGAGATACCACCAGTGAAGGTACTCAACAGTGGACACTGCAAGCCTTCTAATTGGTCAGCCAACCCAAATGAGCCATCGGGTGCCATAGTGGCACATTTGTCATGGTGGAAACCAACTGCCTTCCAATTGGACTGTAGGCCCGCTCCATGAGGAGAAATACATCCCTGATACTAAAAACTTAAAACAGGGTAGTCATGAGCCCTAGGGGTGTAACATCTGCTGATGTCTGGAAAAGTGTATATACTATGCTTATCAAACTGCTCAGTAAGCACTTCTCTTAATATTTATACCCTTATATTAACACTACTCTCACTTTGGGTAGAGAATCTTCTCTTTTCAGATGGCAGTGACCTTGAGATGACTCACCCCCATTAATCTATTCTTCTACTTACAAAATACAATACCAACCTATTAAGTACCTTCCTCCCATCCTTTCTCAAGTTTCTCAAATGTTCCTCAAATTTGATCATTGTAGAAGACGTGAATTATATCTATACAATTATCTTCTAACAAATTGATTCAGATAATATAAACTGCATAAATGAAACTATGAGCAATAAAATTTAAGCAGTTTCTCCCCAGACGACAATGTCTGGGCTATAATATAGCATCATTCCTTCAAAGAACACCTAAAAGTTTGGGCACACAATTTATTACACAAAATGGAAAGATCAGCACAGTACCACAATCTGAGTATGATGAGCATAAAACTGCACACATAAATTACAGGTCAATTTTCATGAGGAATATAAGGGCAAAATTTATCAATTATTAATTCATCAGTTGAACACATAATTTAATAACACATTTAAAAGAACTTGTAAAATGATGAAGTGAGCTTCAATTAAGGATGCAAAGATCATTCTCATGTAAGAACTGTAAATAAAATTAAAAAATAGACTAAAAATTATATTACATGATCTTCCCATAAAAGAGAGTTTTTTGCTTAATATACTTTACCTAATTTCATAACAATATCCTGAAGTTACTAGGAATAGAAAGGAAATATCTCAACATAATGACATCTGTATAAACTAGTCCTTTAACCAACGTTACATGTACTAAATGGTGAAAACTGAGAGCATTTCTTCTAACATCAGTAGTGAGATGTTCATGTCTGTGCTCTCTACTCTTATTGGACATGTTATTGATCCTTAGGGAAAACAACTTGCTAAAATGAAGACATTAAGTGAATAAAAATATTGTAAGAATTAATCATATTGTACATATTTGCAGATTGCACTATGATGTCTGCAAAAGAAGCAGTAAAATCTACACAAGCAAGCACTCAGATTGGAAAAAGTCTCCCATTACTTTAGGATGATATGAAATCAACCTAAGAAAAGCCATTGTGTGTGAGTGTGTAACTGCTTTCTCCACACTGTAACTTCCACATGTCTCAGAATTACTCATTATTGTATAGCAAATTTCGCCCACATTGAAAGGTGTAAACAACTATTGCCAACTTTATCTCAAGCAGCTGGGTCGATTCATGAGAGAAGACCTGGGACAGTCATCAGGTCCCTCCGACCTGGCATTCAAGTGCTCCCTGTGCCAGCTGCATATAAGAAACGCACAAGGTCTCAGGATTGCAGGGAAGATCAAGTTCTTAGTAAAAGGTAAAGGAATAATGAGGTCCACTGCGGCATTTCCTTAATGTATGCATGCTTTGTAAGTAAACCATCCCCCAAGGCTGAGGAACAGGTATCAGTGGAGTAATCCAGACATAGTGAGCCACACTTAAGTGCTGCTTTGTGGTCTCATACTCCCAGACAGTGACAAGGAGCTCCTGGAATGGCCACTGGGAAATCCTCATTCAGGATGAGATGAGACTTGTAGGTGCTGTTGCTGTGGGGTACCCATGCTCTGTAAGTTATCCTCATACCTAGGCAGAGGAAGGAGCATTCAAGGAGTATTCTTCACAAAGGAGGTCTCATTAAATGGCTGCTTTAGATGTTCCACATTTTTACAAATAATTCTTCTCCATGCTCTGTAAATGACCCCACAGTAAAATCATTGCTTGACTGAATTGGCATTGGTGTCTGCCATCAGAGCCCTATTTTGTGTGAAGACATATTTTCTTATCTCCCCAGGGTAAAAGAAACTCAAGAATCTCACAAAATTACCATGACCCAGGCACTTGACTAGACACAGGCTCAGATTATCATGAAACATAGGAGACAAATATCCGTTCCACAATTTATAACAGTAGAAAAGTAATGGAATGGAGGACACTCTTCAGGAATGTAGAGGACAGAAATCTTTGTGTGAAACTCCATTAACACATGTGCTGAGAGCCATCATCCAAATAATGCAACTATTTCTGTTGGTACAGCGGCTTTAATTACTCATGATAGTACAAACAAAACTTCATCATATAACCCCAGTAAACTCATAGATCACAAAGATGGACCATAGAAATCTGTCATTATTCCTACGTTAGGTGAATATATACCTCCAAAGAAAGCTCATGCAAAAAAAAAAAAATGTCACTTGCAAAGGGGACAGAAATTTATCTTTAATATATTTGTTTGAAAGAAGTTTAGTAATGGGTGAATTAACACAACTGAAGGCTATGGAGATGGTTCAGTAGTTAAAAGTGTTTGCTTGTAAAGCCTGCAGGCCAGATTTTATTTCACAGAAAGTACAAAAACTTAAATGTACGTTCTGGCACATGCATCTGATGTTCATTTACAGTGGGAAGAAGTTGTGCTGTGCCCATACTATCTATGTCTCTGTCTCACTCTCTTTATAATTCTTTCTCTCTCTCCCCCTCTTTTGCGCGCACACACACACACACACACACACACACACACACACACACACACTTTTAAACTTTATATAACATTTTATAAACTTTTTATGTATTGTTTTCCAGAGAAAAATATTTAATTAAGGTCATTAAGTAAACAATCATTTTGATCCTATTACATGGCAGAAACAATAAAAATTATAAGCTATTTATAAAAATAAAACCATCTTTTATAGGGAATCTCTTAAAAGTTAAAAAAGAAATTGGGGCTGAATAAAATGGTAATCAATTGTTCATGGCAAAATATCTGTATAAGTTTTGAATGGTAAACTCATATGGTATTGAATAATATATTTTCTTTCTGTGTATACATTTGTATGGACAATTCTGGGGAAAATAACTCATGAATAAGGGTGACCTGTCTGAGATTAAAGTGCATCTTGGTGTGTCATAGGGTCACTATCTTCTTCACGGGGTCTTGAACAAGATTTCTCATTGATTAAGATATTTGCTACCAGAGAAGTAAGACATCCTTAAATTGTTTTTGAAGTAGAGAAAACATCATAGCCCCTGAATGTAGTTCTTATGGGATGTGATAATGAGCAGAATATTTAGTTAAGTGTTTCTCTTGCAGTGAGTGACAATACAGGTGATGAGACTGAGCTTTCTAAACTGATAGAATTTGTCCACTAAAGGGAGCAGTTAGAGCTCCAAAATTCATGCCTGTGATATCCTCTTTACTGTCTCCTGGTTTGTCAAGGAAATTAGAAAAGGGTAAGATGATATTGCCAGTTCCTACAGCTGGTATGACACAATGGAAGAACACATTGGAGGAAGGAGACAATGGGAAGACACAGAGCAAGGGAGGAGTAATGAGAAGAACCTATAAGTTTTGGCATTTATTATAATGGAAGGCAAAAACATGATTCAGCATGATTATATAAGGCTTAACTGGCAACTATATAAAACTGTATTGTTCAAGGTTATTGCATAACTGAATTGTGGAACTGAAATACTGTTAAACAAGACATAAGGGAGCCTTTCACCACCCAGATCATGAGGCTTTGGGCCAGACTTAGTATCATGGAAGTGGAGAATCAGAGCACTTTACCTATGGATCCCTCATGAGACAAAGGCTTCACAAGCATGTGTAATGTTCATCCTATTGGATGAACTCATACAAGCCATCAGTGATACTTGGTTATTTCCAACAGAGATCTGCATAAGATAACAGAGGAAGGACAGAAATCACTGACGAAAGTGGATAAGAGTTGTGTTTGAGACCCACTTCATTAGTCTGGATAGCTGTGGTGTCTTAATTATTGTCTCCATAACTTCATGTATTTTTGAACACCTTTAAGATTCCTACTAAGTTTCTGGCAGTAAGAGCCCTGTGGAAGAAGGTGAGTCAATGGCAACAGAGCTGGAAGTGCTCTCCAGCCCTGATGTGTTCTCTGAGACAGCTTGAACTCTAGTGATCTCTCTCTCTCCCTCTCTCTCTCTCTTTCTCTCTCTTATGTGTGATGAAGTTTTCCAGCTTTCTGTGATATAATGAAGGTTCTCCTGGAATCTGTAAGCCTAAAATAAACCCTTTCATCATATAATCTGCTTTTGCTTGAGTGTTTGTCTCAGCATTGAGAAGTTAAGTACAACAGAAGGAGATTTAAGAAAAACAATAATTCGTCAGCAACCTCACAACAGAGATGGTATGTGTCTTTCCTAAGTGCTATGTGATATTTGACTCTCATGAGGTAGTAAAGGGCCTAATAGATATGAGTCGTTTAGGATTAATGGATATGAGAATTTTGATGTGCCTCAGAATTCAGTATAGTTAAAGTCATTCAATAATGGTATAACTCAATCACACTTCTAATGGACAACCAAAATTGCCCATAGGTGAGTAATATTTAGATCAAATGATAGCCTCATGTTGCATTGTATGTAATTTTTGTATACATACTAACAATTTGTAGAATACATGGGGTTTAATAGATTCTAGTTCCAGATGTGATTTGGTCCATAGCAGACCTCAGGCCAATGGAATCAATGGACAACAATGGGATGATATGGCTATATTCTGGTCCAGGTGAAAGACATTAAACTTGATTAGCAGACTAGCAAATATCCTTCCCACAAATGATGTTATACACATTTTCCCAGGCAAGAAAGAATTCTTAATGGATACATTTCACCCTTCCTTTCAGTAGCAAGTTACACTCAGTGCAGAAGACACTGTGCTCACCTACAGTGATGAGAATATTGAAAGGAAAATGAGTTAGTGCTGTCCATTCATGCTACCATGCACCAAAAAATGGAAAAATGTGAAGTAACCTTTTATTTGATAACTTTTACTTATTTTTCATTATATGTTTGGCTGAAATCAATTAAACGAAGTGGAACATTCTTCATATGGATTACAATGAACTTTAACATATCTTTACTGTCCTCTCTAAAATGTTTTCATTATGAACTGTGCAAAGAAAATGCTCAATGCACTTGCTGGGAAATCCTGATGAGTCACATTCAATTTCCCAGTGTTAATAGATCTGCAGTTCTGTTCATAGTGGCAAGAGACCTGGTGCTCTCTTGTTCTGTCCTCCTCACAAATAAATAAATTATTTTTAAAATGTTTCAGTATAAGCTATCCTTTGAGTGTCTTTCATAATGCATTTTGGCTCTGTGCACATTTTATGGTAATTTGTTACCAAGATCTTTTCTTGAATATGAGCATGTGTGAGTCAACATGCAAGGCAAGGTACTGCCACTACTGTTACAGGCCAAGTCCCCTTTGTTCTTCTTCACTGCATGAATAAAATAGACATGAATACTGCAAAGGAAGTAAACTGAAGACTTTATTACATCGATATAGGTTTCAACTAGAACATTGAATGCTCTGAACTCCTACTTGAGATGTGATTAGTTTCCCAACTGTGAAGATGTAATGGTAATAGGAACAGCTGTGACCTCCAGGTTCTCAGTGGTATCAGTTATCATCCTTGAGTTGGCATATTTGGAAGTTACAGCGATGACTCATGACAGGTCTCAGAATACCCATCAATAGGTGATGTTATACCTTTGGTGGAACCTGGAATACAAGCCAATTGTAGCCTATTAAAAGTGGGAGCTAGGAACTACCAGTGGATAAGTGGATCTGTTTCATTAATCAGGAGCTGGAACTTCCAGCCCATATGTGGGTCCCAATGTAGCAGGTCCTGAAACCACTGGTCAGTATATAAGTGCAGTAGATAGGTCTTCTCCACAAGAACAGTTCTGGATCTGCAGAGTCAGGAAAAGGATGTGCACCCTGAATACACATAGCCCAGAGAACTCTTGGGAGAAGGGTGCCCAGTACTGCCGTCCCAAATGACCAGAAGTGGCCCTTAGAGGAAAGAAGTGGTCTAGCAGTCCCAGTACAAGTAGCTCCAAGAATCTTACTCTTAAGTCAGGTCATCTGCACTGGTCACTTTTCACTTCAGCATCTTGGAAGTAAGATAAGAGGACTGACAAGTCTGTACATTGAATTTGTGCACAAGGTTTACATGGTAAGACCCAGGTGGATTGTGTGAGGGAGTGCATGTCTTTAAGGTGAAAATCAAGGGCACATATTAAGAGTCAGACAATCTGGAACAAAATAACATATGGCCATGTCAAAGATGGTGGCTCTGGCTCTGTTTGCCTTGTTTTTTCCCTTTTGTTGTGGTAATGATTAATTCTAGAGATACTACCATTGTACAAATCCAACCAGAAAGTTTGATGCACTCATAATAGGGAGACCACGTTTGTCACTGTGGACACATCAGGACTGAAAGCTTAATGGTGGAGGACACACATGGGACACAGATGTTGATGACTTACTCTATCGATGGCTTTCATGGCACCTTCTCTCACAAAGACAACTTGCTAGTAGGGAAGAGGCTTTGAACCCAGTTCCACCTTAATTCCTTTACATATTATAATGTAGGTTGTGCAAAACCAGAGACATGTAAACAAGCCATCTGGAAACCTGCTACTTAATAGGGCATCTAAAATATGAATTTTATTAGTTTTAATTTAATTTAATTTTAATTATTATTAATTCATTTATTTTTGGGATTTTGAGGTAGGGTTTCAATCTAGCTCAAGATGACCTGGAATTCACTATGTAGTGTCAGGGTGGCCTCTAATTTACAATGATCCTCTTACTTCTGCCTCTTGAGTTCTGGGATTAAAGGCATGCACCACCATGCCTTGAATTTTAAAATAAATATTTGCATTATGGGCCATGTTTTGGCTGGATAAAGCTGATTCTAGACACCATAGATTATTAACTGAAAATTTCTTGGCTGGCGAGTTTACTCAGTGGTTCAGGCTCTTGGTTTCCAAACCTAACCACGCTACATTGATTTCCCAGTACCCACGTAAAGCAAGTGCACAAAGGGTCCCAAACATCTGTATTTAGTTTACAGAAACTAGAGCCTCTTGTGCACCCATTCTCTCACTTTCTCTTTCTTGTTTTTATCATAATATTGCATGCTTACTATTCTAATTTTATTATTCATAAAATAAGTAACAGGTTATGGAGCTAAAGCTTTTAATCACAATTGTACCGTTCTAAGCATTCATATGCAAAAAAATTTCTAAAATTCAAGTAATTCATAGCATGTGAATGCTACTTAAGTCAAAATAGTACTTTGTCCATTAGAGATTTGTTCAAAAAGTGTCACATCCATCCGCTATGTATCAGTTACAGCTATTTTCACACTATAGCAGTGGTGTGTCACAGCAGCCTCAGAGACCATGTGATCATAAAGCTGATTAGTCCCTAATCTTACTCATAAAAGAGAAGTAGACAACCACAAATCTATACACAGGTTTAGAAATCAGCAATGGACAAATGTTTGAATATTTTATATTATTTTTACATAAATGCGATGAACTCTGGGTGTCACACAAGCTGAAAACAAAAATAAAACTACTACATGGGCAGGGTGGAGGTGCTCATCTTCAATCCCAGCACTTGAGAGGCCGAAGCAGGAGGATTGCTATGAGTTGGAGGCCATGCTTAGAATTCATAGTGAATTCCAGGTCAGGCTGTCTAAAGGATCACCATACTTCAAAATACCAAAATATAAAAGAAAAAAAAAGGACTGCTAATGATCTAGTCCCTTGTCAACTATTATTTACTCCACTCTAAATATGACATTCAAAACTGTATTGTCCAGGAAGACATTCAGGCTTGATATCAGGTCATGTTTCATGAGAATAACATGCTGATACATTCCTTCAGGTAAGTCAAAGAAGAAAGCTCCGGCAGGGGTGGGAGGTGGGGGGAAGATAACATAGTAAATCATTGTCTTAGTTTTAACGGGAAGCTAACACTAATGCCATGGCTTTTCTCTTCCACTTGGATTATTCCTCACACCTGGCTGCCTTCCATATGGACAATGAATGGCAATTTGGTGGTCATGGAAGTTCTACAGGCACTCTATGTATTTTCTCTTCTTCAGCACAACAAATGACTGTGATTTAAACAATTGCTATTCTGTTTAAAGGTCCCATGGGCTGAACTATCTGCTCCTGGGCCAGGATATACCTCTTCCCTCATATTTGAGTTTTATTTTACGTTACTTTGGGTACTAAGATAAGAATTTCAAATGAAAATATTGGAGTGGAGTTTCAAAGTGTTGGCGTAGTACATTGGATGTGATGTCTCACTGCGAATGTCATCACAATAGGGTGTAGCACGTTTAAGGACAGAAAAGAATGGATGAAAGCAGTCTAACATCAAAATGGGGCAAGCAGGGGCTGGAGAGGTGGATTAGCACTTAAGGCCCTTGACTACAAAGCCAAAGGACCCAGGTTCTACTCCCCAGGACCCATGTAAGCCAGATCCACAGCTGGCACATGCATCTGGGATTCATTTGCAGCAGCTGGAGGCCCTGGTGCACCCATTCTCTCCCTCTCTCTTTAATCATAATCATCATCATCTATTTTCCTCTCTCTCTTCTATAAATAAAATAAAACAAAGTTTAAAAAAAGGAAAGGGTTAAGCAATGCAGATATACTAGGGACCTAGTCTTGATCACACTTCTTTAACACTAGAACATTCAGAAACCAGGCTCAGATAGTTGAATCCTTGACAGACAAATAACATCTGTTTAGCAACTGATAGCAAAAGTTATACTGCTTAAAATGATACACAAGTAATTGATTCCTATGTTTATAAACTTTTAAATAAGGACACCAAGAGTCATTTAATGAAAGGTTTTATAAATACCAAAGTTTTCATGATCTGCAATCCACTAAACTACAAATGTGTTAAATAATATCATTGTAACAACAAATTAATTTTCAAATGTAGTAGTTTGCCAATGGCATCATTTTTTTTCGTCTTACATAATGGACATGAGCCTTCAATGGTCTGCACAATCTTAGCTTTAGTTATACATCCTCAAGTTTTTAAGGCTATTCCACACACTTCCATAACCTTAATGTATATTGAAACAAGGTTAATGTACAGACTTTACTTCTTCCAAAGGGTAATATACTTCTATCTCTTACTTATACCCTCACTGTATATCTGAATAGTCTGATCACTTGACTGCAACCTTTTTAGTCAGGACCAAAGACATTTGCTCTGTTCAGCAATATTCTACAACAGATTTACATTGAAAAACCATGAAGAATGAATCAGATACATTGCACATGATCAAGACTGATAGGAGCACAATGCATGGTACATTAGGGTTTGTTTTTTTTCTTTCTAAATCTTTTTATTTACGAATCTGAGTAAGATGGGAGAAAATGATTATTCTTGGTATTGCTACCTAACTACAAAGGCATATGGCGCTTTGTGAAACTGGCTTTCAGTAGGTGCTGGGTAATGGAACCTGGCCTGAAGTCTGTGCAAAAATGCTAGTAATATTATTAGAGAACAAATAACACTTGTACACATAAACAAACATCTTACCATTTTTTAGTATTTATTGGTTACTATACTGTAAGAGTTTCTTTGAGATATATATCAAATCAATACGTATGAGTTAAAATTTAAAAATCAGTTGGATGAACCATACGTTGTTTTCTTAGTCCTCTGAAGAGAGTTTCTACTTGGTCTTAATATAATGATGTAACACTTGTGAAAAAAGATGCAACCTAGCAACCCTGCACTGGAGACCAAGATAGAGAAGACCTCCACCATCACCATGGCCTTCCCCTTGGTGCTATGGTAGACAGGGAGGAAGGTGAGCCACACACTGCAGAACACCAGCATGCTGAAGGTCAGGAACTTGGCTTCATTGAATGTGTCAGGCAGGTTTCTGGCCAGGAAAGCCATAGTGAAGCTCCCTACAGCCAGAGATCCAAAGTATCCCAGGACACAGTAGAAGGCAGTGACTGAGCCTTTATTACACACAATGATGATATGACCATGTTCTGAGTGTGCATCAGTGTCCACAAAGGGAGGGGATGTTCCCAGCCAGATTCCACAGAGAACAAGTTGGATCAAAGTACAGATGGGAATGATGAAGTTAGGTGCTCCTGATACCAGCAGCTCCCTCATCTTTCTTCCTGGAGCAGTGACCTTGAAGGCCAGAACCACAGTAATTGTTTTGGCCAAGACAGTGGACACAGCCACAGTGAACAGAACTGCAAATGTGACCTGTTGCAGTATGCACTTGGCGGTGTTGGGATGTCCAATGAAGAGCAATGAACAGAGAAAACAAAACTCGAGGGAGATGAGCAGGATGTAGCTGTTTGTGCGATTATTGGCCTTCACAATCGGTGTGTCCTGGTGCTTCACAAAAACCCCAAGAACAAGAGCAGTGAGTGCAGAGAAGCCCAGGGCCAAGTAAGCCAGAGCCATCCCCAAGGGGTCTTCATAAGACAGAAATGTCACAGTTTTTTCGAGACAGTGAGTTTGCTGTTTGTTGGCGTACTGGTTGATTGGGCACTTCACACATTGATCCATGTCTGGCAGACAAAGCAAAGTATTGTCAGGATAGTGGCAATATTTCCTTCTTAGTCAAAGTACACTGCAAACACACGTTTTAGAGGTCAATCATGTTTATATTGCTTGTTCCTACTGGGAACAATTAGGGTAGCTTGCTCTATAGCCATGATTCCCAGTTAATACAGACCATCTCATTAATTATACAGTATCTCATACTGAATATTTCAACCAAAGTAGATTTTTCCATCTATACCTCTAATGTTACTTTTCTTAATCATGTTTTCTAAATTTCTGTTCACACAATTGTAGTAATTGTGTAGGCATGTCATAGTTATTCTATATTTTATTATTTTAATTCTCTTTTATGATGTTATGCAGTGGGTGCACATCAAAAAAGTTCTCAGTCATATTTCTTTTTTTATTAACTTCATCTATCAACACTCCACCCCTCCCACACACTTTGGTTTCTGGGACACTGGAAACATGCTCTGGGTATGAGGACATGTAGCAGGCTCTAAGATGAAAATATGGAGGTATTAACATTTACATTATTATTTAAATCCCTTTGCTCATATTTCTTGCAGAATTTAAGTACAACTCTAACATGATACCTCCATATGTTGTTTTCCCTTCTCACCTGTCAAATAGAGGGTAACACAAAATTACAGCCATACATCCATTCAATGTTCAAACTCTTAGTCTTCACACTCCAGAAAGATATATTTACTATTACTTTTTATTTCTCAACATCTCCCATTACCTCCTTAAATATAAAAGTTAAACAATACTTGTGACATTTTCTTTTGGTGGGTTTTTATTTATTTATTTTTTTGGTTTTATAAGGTAGGGTCTCACTTTAGCTCAGGCTGAACTGGAATTCTCTATGTAGTCTCGGGGTGGCCTCGAACTCACAGTGATCCTCCTATCTCTGCCTCCCGAGTGCTGGGATTAAAGGTGTGTGCCACCACACGCAGCTGACATGTGACATTTTAATTAGAATATTTAGGTTTCCTGAAACAGGATTTTAATGTTTGGGATATGCTATTGTCTGTTGTCTTAAATTAACCTCTCTTTCGAAATTATTTTGTATGTACTCAGTAGATGCTATTCTAACACTCACAGTATTTGGAAAATTACATATTTCTAAAGCTAAAATAATGACATCTATGGGCATTTCTTCTCTGTCGGTAACCTACTGGGTAATGGGAAAATAAGTGTGTGAAATCTTCCTTCTTGTAATCTTCAATGTATGTAGACTCAAAGCAGATTATATGTATGTGAAGAAAATATCAGGTGTCATAATAATTGAAAGGGATAACATATTCCTGGATTATTAGATTTCAAAGAGCTTATTTTTTATTATGGGGGAATTAACAACTACAGTGGATCTAGGTAATAAAAATGAGGTTTGTGGAGGAAAGTGAGTGCTATTTTTATGGTCAGAAGTCTTTATCATTTTGAAAAATAATTATATTATGCAAGAAAGAGATATTATCTGTCTCTTCAGGTCTCCTCCAGACTGAAACTAGTCCCCATAATAACTGGAGAATTTCTACCTGAGACATCAACTTACCCGTTTTGTTTGAAATCTCATTTTCTGGGCAAGGAGAACAATCAAAACAGCAGGCTGCCTTTCCCTCCTGTCTGAACTTCCTGGATCCAGGCCTGCAATTCTCACTGCACACAGAGGAGGGAATCTGAGGGGGAAAAAAAGAAAACAACAATAACCAAAAACAGCACAAAAATGTATTTTTAACAGGTAGGATCTTGTTTACTCCATTCACAAATGTATGCTAAAACAATGCATTATTAATGAACTTATTTTCCTCACATACTATGGGTTCCTGTGCCCTCTGGGGCCTGGCCATGGTTCCCTGAATGAGCTCAGGGCCAGGGTGAGCACGCAAAAGTAAAAGACTTACTGGAGGAGTTTTGGCATGAGCAGCTCTCTCTGTTTATTGTCAGGGAAATGGGTTTATAAGCATCTGAGGGTGGGGGGAGGACCCTAAGGGGACTGGTGGTTTTAAATGTTGCTAGCCTATGCCTAGGAACTATCTTTCCGGCATGTAGGCAATGGTGGGGGGTGTTGGAGGATGTGGGGGTGGGGAGGAAGTGGTGGATCAGGTGATATATGGTCTCAGGACTGTGTGAAGGCTGCCAGCAGATAAGGAGTTTCCTAGGCACCTGTCCAAATGTCACAGGGGTATGGGCAATGCCACCTAAATTCAGGTGTGCAGGGCTTGGGGAGGGAGTGGCCTCCTGTAGCCCTGTAGCCCTAGGGTCCTTAGTGGTGCCTGGCAGCTCAGGCCCCTCTCCTGAAGGCTTCAGTCTATGCCTGGCAGTGCCTGACAACATACAATATAATTTAAGGACCATACTCCATTTAGTACACTGAAAGTTGTCATGCGTATGGAGAGTTTGATAAAATATTCTGTTATTTCCAAATATTTTTCATAAGACAGAAAGAAACTCTAGGACACTGGAAAAAGGATCCTATAAAACAGGTTGCACTTGACCAAACACTGAAGGGCACACATGGCCCCACATGATTTTTGCATCTTACGTCTACAGTAAAGCATTACAGTGAGTACAACACACCTGCCTGCTCCCTGTTGCCCACTCTTGTGTCTCATCAAACAAATACAATTGCTGACCAAGGGGCAGATGTGGAGAAAACTGTCCTATTTTCACCTTTATTCCAAGACCTTGTGGAAAATTCCAAATGTGGAGAATATCATATTCTGCATCAAATTTTGATTTCTCATTAATAGTCACTAGGTCTCCAACAGGGTTCAAAAATTGCAAGGTCTTCAGGGAGCTGTAAAGCTAAAAGAGATGTATATTGAAATTAAGTTTGTACACACATATAAACATGATATTTGTTGTGGGTTAGACCTTGCTTTTTTTCAGTTCATCCTTCAGCAGGAAACTATTGCATGTTCCCAATAGTGTGAAATAAGTGAAATTCTACAGATAAATGAATTACTATATTTTTATAAGTTTCTTTTTGTAGAAACTGCTAAAATGACCACCAAATATTATATGAAGCTAGAGATATTAGCGTTTTTAATTACTTGTGTACTCAGTGAATAGTCAGGTTGGTACCATTGTTAGCATCCTTCCTGTCCTCCACCCCCCCCCCGCTCTTAGTTGGGGAATATGGGCTATGCATTGTGGAGTTAGCCATCAGCTATGGGTAGGAGGCAATGTAA
Organism: Jaculus jaculus; assembly: GCF_020740685.1. NCBI lineage: Eukaryota > Metazoa > Chordata > Mammalia > Rodentia > Dipodidae > Jaculus > Jaculus jaculus. The sequence goes on along the minus strand of NW_025423515.1, from coordinate 3,370,157 downwards.
GATTCTAAACCCATTATATTTATGAAAATCAAGTAACTTTCAGAACTTAAAGTGAGACAGAATTACTTTAACAACTTATATGTACTGTCAATCAAACAGATCAGGATACTTTGGCATGGGAAAAGTAAGATAGCATCTAGATATTCAAGCACTTCATGATAAAATATCTGGGATTACATATCAAACATAACATTTGGAATGGTATCAGGACCATCTGTCACATTAAACATAGTCCACTCAAAACTCAGATCATTAATTTCACTGTCTTCTTTTTCATATATTCACACAGTGATGGTTTATCACGGTTGTCTACTTGACTCAAGTAAGAATTGCCATGGACACACATTTCTGGACATATCTCTGAGGAATTTCTGTTAGGGACTTTAACTGGGACAACTCACAATGAACACATATGGCCCTATTCCGTAGGCCAAGGGTCTATAATCACAGAAAGATATATATATATCATCACTTTCTGCGTACAGACTGTGTATTGCCATGGACACAGTATTTTGTTGTTATTTATGCCCCTGCTTCCATATTGTCACCATCATGATGGGCTCTACCCTTGAAATGTGAACTAGAATGAAAGCATTCTTTACCCACTTTCTTCTGTCAGGTATTTTCCCCCCAAAAGTAAATAATAATCTCAAATCTAGATTCACTTAGTAGGAAATGAAACAATATAGAAATATTCATAATTGAGAAAAGTACTCCACAGCACCAGGGTTTCAAAATGTGTGCAACAACTTAGAAGGGAACACTGATGACAATACATACCTTTGGGCAGTCAACTAGGTGTTGAGGTTTTGTTGCCTGCATATCTACATGTTGAAAAAAGAAATTATGGTGGGCATATGCCAAAGCATACACAGCATTGTAAAGATTATAAGTCTCATCATTCATGGCCATGTCAAATCCTTGACCTGCATACCACTCTAAAGAGGTGTTGGGTGAAGACTTATTCTGTGTTCTACATTTAGATTCAATATTTGAACAATTAAAGTACATCCATTCTGACTTCAACAGAGAAATATCTATTGGATATTTTGAAGTGTTCATTGTCTGAATATTTTTTTTGAAATTGGGAATCTCCTGATGGTGGTTAGAAAAAATGAAAGTCCCATGAAATGAGTCAAAACTAATGTCTCTGCTTGTATGTTTGGTGACAACATCCCACTGTGAAGTAGTGACCCAGACCCTCTGGATGCCTAAATAGGCCCATCTTCTGAAGCTCACTTCTACTGTGGAATTCATTTCACCATAAATCATCACAACATTTGCCAATGACGTCACAATTTGGTTATAATATGTCTCAGCCTTCGTATTGTATAACTCCATGTTTAATGGAATCTCATTCACAAAGGCTAAGCAGACTTCACTTCCTTGCATCTTTTCTCTCAAATCTGAGAGAAATTGAATACCTTGGTCATCATCAGAGATGATAAGCCCCACCCAGGTCCAGTGGAAATGAAGCAGTAAGGAGACTATGGCAAAAGCCAGTCTTGTGTCCTTGGGGGCAATCTGATACAGATGAGGATACTGATAATGGTCACTCAGAATAGGATGAAATGGGCCATAGTGAATCTAAAGGACACAGAACATAGAAATCAATGTGCGGAAGGGAATTGGAAAAAATCTCAATCCATGATCTGAATTGTGCTAATCACCACATAGTGAGAATGGTGGGAAGGATGTTTGTTACCCAGTTATTACTCATATGTCACTGTCCATAGGCTTCTGGAAAATTAGCAATGTGAATGTTGTAGGAAATCTGTTTGTATGTTTCCCCACTTCCTCCAATCAAATCTTAAAAATGACGTGTTGATAGCCCATGAAATCACTCGTCATTAGCTCTTTGAAATGCATTTAACAATACATGCATAACTCATGTCCCCTACTTGAAATACCACTAAGCACATGAGAATGGTAATAAGGGGGGAGAGGTCAGGATTTATACTGTATATAACAAAAATCTCACCTGTCCAAAACCAAAGAGCTTCAGAAATGTCCCAAATTTGATACTTGCTGCCCTTGTTGGTCCAGTAAGACGTACATAACATGAATGTTGTCGACACTTGTAATTAGGAACCCAGTAATGTAGTTTTGCTATCATATTTAGATAAGGGAGAAGTTTAAGTGAATCATCACACTTGGACTCAAGGAATTCAAATCCCACAGACATGTTGGGTAAAAGATTGGGATTCCTGTTGATCTCTTCAGTGGCAAAAATCAGTGTCAGAATATATTGATATTTTTTGACTGGCAAACTGAAAAGAAACACAGTGATTATTATGAATGAGTTTCCAAGCAGGATAACCTTGAAACAGATAGATTGGACATGCGATACCTGTGATAAGTGATGTTTTTTCCTCAATTCTCATGTAATCATTCACTTTGATGTGAGGATATGAAACTGCATCACATAAAGACCAACTGAGTATTCTTTCTTAATTTTGTAATGGCAGACCAATCTTAAATGCATTTATGTTTTAAAAATATCTAAAGAGGGCTGGGGAAATGGTTGAGCAGTTAAGGCATTTGCCAGTGAAGTCTAATGACCCAGGTTCTATTCCACAGAACCCATGTAAGCCAGATGCACAAGGAGGCTCATATGTCTGGACTTGTTTGCAGTGTCTGGAGGCCCGCTGTTCTCATTCTCTCTTTCTATCTGCTTCTTCCTCTCTCTCTCTCATAAGTAAATTAATTAAATATCTTTAAAATATGTCTAAAGAGTTTGTTTCCTGTTTTCAGCTTGGGGATCTGGTGAAGACTGTATGTCATTCATGGACTTGAAAATATACCTGGGCCACACAGTAAATCTGCCCATATCTTCATCCTCAAACTCATAATTGTAGGAAATGAACTATAAAAGAACAAGGGATCTAATTTGTGGTATTTTGGTGTGTATATGCTGGCATTATGCTTCTTCATGTTTGGGAGAGACAATATTATATGTGAGAATGTGAGGAAGAGGCCAGATGCTTGGTTGAGTATGCCCATAAGTCAATGTAAGTTGTTTTCCTCCATTATGTTAAGCATCATTAGTCTGATGACTGGCAACTCACCAATTTGGTGAGACTAGCAAGCAAGCAAGCTCCAGGAATACTACTCTACCAAACTCATCTAGTGTTGGAATTATAGATGCACATCAACATGCCAAAATCGTATCTGAGGGCTGTGGACTTGAAATCAGGTGTCCATATTTATGCAGAAATCCCACTATAAATCTCTACTCTATGGCAATGTTTTACATATCATACTGCATTGACTAAGGTCATGCTCTGATTAATGCTGAATATTCAGTCAGTCCTATCCACTTATGACAAAATTTGGCTCTTATACTGTCTTTGAAATTATGGTATCTCCTCTCATTATGGCGTGAAATCTATTTGATCAGCAGTTAGAATAGTTGACCACTGTTTCTGCAATTCCATTTGCTTCTTGTATTATATAAATCCTCTTTGCTGGGACAAAATAGCTGACAAAAATAACGTTAGGGGTGGAGAGATGGCTTAGCAGTCAAGGCATTTGCCTGCAAAGCCTAAGAGCCATGCTTGAATCTCTAGATCTTATGTAAGCCAGAAACACAAAGGTGAGGCTTGCACACGTTTGCACATGTGCACTAGGGGACACACGCATCTGGAGTTTGACTGCAGTGCCTCAGGTCCTGGCAGGGCAGTTTTCTCTCTCTGCTTCTGCTGCTTCTCTCTCTCATTCTCTCTCTCAAAGTAAATTAAAATCAGTTTAAAGAGGAAGTATTCATTTCAGACTACACTTCTGGTAATCTTAAATAACAGTCAAAACTTATAAGGAGATTATTGACAGATAAGGCATGACAACTGGGACCAGTTTTTTTTTTTTTTTTTTTGAGCCAACAAGCAGGCAGCAGTGCTTAGTGAAGATTTTGCATTTGCAGCCAGCTTTCTCCCTTTTGCACATTACAGAATCTATGCTCTGGAATGGTGCTGCACACTGTTAAGTTAGATATTCCAACCTCAATTGCATAGTCAACATCATCTCACAGGAATACTGCCCAGGGTTGACCTAATCCAGAATATCATTCTTGTCAAGTTGGCAATCAAATGCAATGTCATAGAAAATATGTTCAACCTGTTCCATCAAAAAAAAAAAATAGCATCTATTTAATGGCAAGATATATTTTTGTTGAGATGAGGACATTTTTCTCTTTTCTGACCCAATCTTCTACTTGGAGTCATTTTTATTAGATGTGGACATATTTTGTAGGTAAACAACACAGATTGGTACATCCTTTCCTTCCTCCTTGCCCCTTTACTGAAGAGGCCTTCCTCTCTGGGGATGAAAGTCAACACCATGGGAATTGTGGGCCATGTATTATGGGGTTGGGGGGATGCCTCTGTGCAGAGTGTCCCAACTTGTGGATCTAACAATCTTTCCACCCCTTCTTCCTCAAAATTTCCTGAGCCATGCTGGGACTATTTAAATCTATTTCAGTGATGGGTCTGGTTGGAGAATTAAGAGCATAAATACTCAGAGTTATTTTTGTAATTTAGTAGTGATTTTAAGAGGCAAGGGGCAGAGTGTCCATTAATGTGCAGCTTATGAGCAGCAGGTGGCACCAGGAGTAGGAAGGGCACATGGACTGGCTCTGCACCTGGGCCCACATTTGGCATCGCAGAAGTGATAGTACAGGTAGGCAGAAGGACATGAAGAGGGGAACTTGCTCCCAGACTCTCACTGGAATCTGCCAATTGGCAGTGTGGGTGGAAGGAAGGACATGGAGACTGGTTAACTGTACCCAAACTAGTGTATGTGATTATGCAGACCCCCATGTGAGATGCTGGCCATAGAGTACATAGGCAGGAGAAAGTGGTGTAGTGACCAGGAGACTGTGCTTAGATTCACGTGTGAGATCCAAGTGCAGGTAACAAGGGCAGAAAGATAACATGTGGGAGCTGAGGTTTGTGTTGCACTAGAGGATGGATGGGTTATGCAACCCCCAAACATTGTTTATCAATGTAGATCTATTGTGTTGATGGTGATAATGAATACAATTCTTCTGGCATTGTCCTCTGCATTTATGTTGCATTTTTTCTTAAATTTGTATCACTACTAGACTGCTAGTTTACCTTACTAGTTTACTACTATACTAGCTTAACTTACTGCTAGTTTACATTAATAACCTTAGTGCTTAGTAAGTAAGCAGAGCAAACTCAGGATTTGGTCATATTTCAAATGTGAAAATTTCATGGTCCCTTAAACTTTTTGATATCTCTGTAAATGTAAAATTTTGATTTCCTCTATTATTGCCTCATTTTTAAATCTTCTCTATTCATAGATGGACAGATAGTTTTGTAGATCATTAGAATTCTTCTGTAGATATATTTTGACTTTATGATTAAAATATTTCGTAATAATCACTGATGTTGTCTTTTTATGAAGATTTAATATCTAAAAATTATAACAGGTTATGTTCAAAAGAATTCATTTTGGAGTTTCCAATTCCACATTTCACTGGGAGCACTATCATAATATCTATGAAGAATTGTCTAACTAATTTTGTATTTTCACTCAGAATTTTAAACAATTGATTTCTAGATCAAATAGGCCTAATTCTATTGTTTTCCTATTCACAATTATCTTCTTTTTCTATCACCAACAAAAGACAGATTGCTTCTATAGTTAGTAAACTTTGATAACTGTGCCTTTCACATTTTAACTTATAGACTATGTGCAGCCTTAATTGAGGTTTCGTTTTTCTTTGTAAGAAGACTTTATCCCACCTTCTGCTAAGTTCCCTCAACCTAAAGGGGTCTAGTTTTTTTTTTTAAATGTTTTTTATTTATTTGAGAGCGACAGATACAGAGAGAAAGACAGATAGAGGGAGAGAGAGGGAATGGGCGCGCCAGGACTTCCAGCCTCTGCAAACGAACTCCAGACGCGTGCGCCTCTTTGTGCATGTGGCTAAAGTGGGACCTGGGGAACCGAGCCTCGAACCGGGGTCCTTAGGCTTCACAGGCAAGCGCTTAACCGCTAAGCCATCTCTCCAGCCCAAGGGGTCTAGTTTTGATGTCCTGTTTGACTCTGAGCATACAGTAATCACTTTACATTGGCAATTACAACTTCTGGTTGCTGACAGAGTACCAAGAAAAATGGAACTAAACGTTTGAAATGGCTGCTAATTATATCTGGGAATCATGTTAATTGGTGCTGTAGCCACTGTCAAATTTCCCAACACAAGGTAAGTAACCTTTCACTAAATAATTGTATAAGCGATCCTAATTTGTCTAATTTTGTAAAGAAAGAAGAAAAATGGGCAAGAAGAATGTGTTATTGGGTAATTAGTGAGAATAATATGAAAATATTTTTATACATGTGTCAAAATGTCAAATACAGAAGAAAGTAAATAAGTATTAAAGAATTTCTTGCTTATCCCCAATACCCAATAATGATACTTTTTTCCAAAATTGAGAATATTTTTCCTAAGCCCCAAGATCAGTTTGTGGCAATTTGCTTCTGGCTAGTGATCATTTTTTTTTATTTAAGATTACTTTTTTTCTGTTTGCCAAAATTAATGATGAATAGTCTGGGGAAATTTCTTAGTGGCTATGGCATTTGCCTGTGAAGTCTAAGGATCCCAGTTCGATTCCCCAGAACCCATGTAAGCCAAATGCACAAGGTGGCACATGTGTCTGGAGTTCATTTGCAGTGGCTGGATTTCCTGATGAGCCCATTCTCTCTTTCTTTCTGCCTCTTCCTCTGTCTTTCTATTAAATGGTAAATAAAATACTTAAAAATTAATGACGCACTATTATACCCTACACAATAAAGAATGATTACATATGCACAGTTATTCAGCATCTTCCCTGGTGGTGTTTCCCATTTGACCTGCCAACTTGGGCACAATCACTGTGCCCTTACACAATTTTATCTGTAGGAAATCAAAGAATTTTCATTCAAATTCTATTAGTTCAGTTATGTGATACTTATTCATTTCCCATAGCATCATTCTTTTGTATACTGATATTAAATATGCTTGATCAAGGGAGAATTAATTTATTCTTTCGTGGTCATTTCATGAGCAGTGGAAAATAGCTGATATGGCAATGTTCCTAGTACAGTAAAGTATGCTCTGGAGTACAGATTCTAATGTACCTATGGGGAACAAAGGAGTGATTTTGGAAACCAGTGATGAGCATGAGTCAGGAAGAATCACAACACCATTGATACCACCAGACAGGTTGTGATTCTTTTGGCTCTTCCTGAACCCATATAAATTAGAATGACTTGAATTGGAGTCCCAAAGTTCTGCTTTTACAGCAGTCCTTGAGGATGTTGTTCATGCATTTTAGGTGCTAGAAGTATAGATTTAGGAAAAGGCCTTGGCAACACAAAGATAAAATTAATCCAAAAATACATGAATATAGATGTGTCTACTATAAGGTAATATTCTAAAAATGTAAAATATGAAATACATCAGGATCAAAATGTTAAACTATGGCAACCTAAAATGTATACTTAAAGGAGTATAATCATTCATAAGTCATTTTACAAGACTTCAGATTAGAGGAATTCTTATTTTTACTTTAAAATTCATGAAGTATAATAATATATAATTTTCAGCTTCAATGAAACAAACTTGAGCAGGCTAATCCTCTGACATAGTAAGACAAGGAGTACAATGAATGGCCAAATTCAAAATTTCAAATATTTAGTCATATGCGAAAATTCACTTGGAAGACAAGACAGCTTATCTTCTAAATGATGCTGTGAAAACTGGGTAACCACTCAAATAAGAATGAAAATGGAATAGTAACCCTCTCCCCAAATAAAAATTTCAAAATAGACTCTCAATCCAATAGACAGTCATAGAGAAAATAGCATATTGCAGAAACATTTCCTGATTATGAGTCCAAGATGTGGTGTTTTGTCGTATTAAATGAGAAGGGTCAAGTTAGATTACTTTAATAAATGGTTGCACACCAAGAATACAGAATGCAAATGAAAAACATTTCTGGTCATCATTGATGTTGTGGAGGATAATGGTCCAGAAAATAGCAAAGAGAATAGCTAAATATAAGTCATATAGCCCAAGAAATAGGGATAATAGTAATGAAAAATTTTAACAGAAGCATTATTTAATGTACTTAATAAGGGTGTGTAAGAAAATGAAGTCCTATTATATTTGGTTAGGAATGGAATTTCCTGTCCTTATTGTTAACAACACTGTTGTTCCCTCGTAAGATCCAGCTATATCAATCCTGGGTATAAACTTAAAGAAAGTGTTGTTAGGAGATATAAGAAGTTTATAACATTTTGTAAAATACACTAGGGCTAATTACAAAATAAAACAAAAATGCTTGCATTTATAGTTTTCATTGTTTTATTGTTCACAATAACAGGTTATAAAACATACCTTAGCATTTATCTAATGAATGGATAAAAAACATGATGTGTGGACAAAATTTATTCTTCAGTCATTAAGAAGAATATCCCATAATTTGTAAGAAACCCATAGCTTTTCCTGTGGTAAGTAAGTGAGCCACACACAAAAGTACAAGAAATGGTTGTCTTCATATGTGGAAGGCGCAAAAAAAGTTACATAAGCTGGGCATGTTGGCACACACTTTAAATCACAGCACGTGGAAGGCACAGTTAAGAGAATCATCGTGAGTTCAAGACCACCCTGAAAGTACAGAGTGAACTTAAGGCCATCCTGAGCTAAAGCAAGATCCTACCTCAAAAAATACTCATAAAACTTAATTAATGCATATATGGACAGTACATGTAGTAAAGAAACAACTTTTTAAAATATTTAATTTGTTTTCTTATCTATTTGTTTATTGTGAACATTTATGGCATGATAGATTCTCTGTCATTACAAACAAGTCAAGATAATGTGACTCCTTTTGCATGTGGCTTTACATGGATGCTGTGGAATTGAACCTCTGCCAGAAGGCCTTGCAAGTCAGCAGCTTCAGCCACTGAACTATATCCCAGAGGAATCCACCTTTTTTTGGAAAATATATTTAAAATTTACTGATTTTTTATTTAGATATTTAGAAAACATGGTTTCACAATAGCTCAGACTGATCTGGAACTCCCTGAATCTCAACCAGGGTTTGAACTCAAGGTGATCTTACATCTTTCTCCCAAATGCTAGGATAATAGACATGAGACATTAAGTCTGGAGACATAAAATATTCATCAAATATAACATTTTATAAGGAAATATCATGGAATCTCTTACACAAGAATTTGAGAGATGAGTGTCTAAGTGAAAAGACTGTCCAGGGTTAGACAAACACAGAAAACTGGTCCCCTTTGGAAGACCTTAGGAGTTACATACTTATGGATGAAAGATGAGCAGATACTGGAAGGGACACTTTTTCTCAGCCACTTAATATTGACCAAATGCCAGTGGAGTTTATTGTCAGGATAAGGAGGATTTAATATGGGGCAAGGAAGAAAGCACTATGCCCAAAAATCCTAGATATATACATTGGAGTATAAAAACTCATATTCACTTGATTGTGGGAAAATACTGCTTTGTAAAAGCAACATAACTTTTGGCTCATTTATAAGTGGCATACTTAGGAATAAAAGAGCAAGGGATCCTCCAAGTGTTCTTGTTACCCATATGCAGACTTCTTACACTTTATTCATGACTTTGAAAGAGAAAATTAAGAACCAAAGTTGACACTTACCAGGAAAGCTTTCTTCTTAAATCTTTTTCTCTCCTAGGCTTCCATGATATCACAATTTCAAAATTACAATCCTTCCACATATCTCCATCATTGTCTGTGTTTTTCTTTATTCTCCAAAAGCAGCTTGTTTCTGTCAAACTGCAGAAGAGTGCAGAAAGCATCACAAGAAATATGACAAGCATAAGAGTGGTCAGCTTCCCCATTTCTCAAAGCTCTCAGTCTGAGCTCAGATGCACTGTTCAACATCCAGTAGATACACAAATCACACGTGCATGGTTGTGTGTGTATCTATCTTTACTACTACTGCTGGCTAGGGGGAATATTTATATCCCTAATGTCCTTCTTCCCAGCCTGTGTCACCTCCCTTGAGGAGTACAGAACACAGCCATGGGGCTCTGCATCTGAGGTCTACATCATGGTCAAAAATACATGTTGAAAAACATGTTGTGAGGATTATTTCTGGTTTCAGGCACTATGAGGTCATGCATATCCAGGCATGAATGCCCCTGAGATAATATGAGCACTTTTGGTCCCAGACTCATGTCAGCAAGCCATTTGGATGAAAAACACCTGAAAGCATGTAAGTGGATTTCCTCAGCATGTCTAAAACCAGATGTGTAGTGAAAAGGTGAGAAATTTTTCCTTTCCATCATAGCTCATGCATAAAAGTGCAGCATTATTACCTCGGTTGTTGAAATGGAGGAGAGGATCCTCACATACCTCACTCCCATCAGCATCACAGCATTTACTGTGTGCTCCACGCCCTACTCCATGGCAGTTTCATGTCTGTAATATCCCACAACTCCACGTTTCCTAATGTCGGAATACACAATATATATATGGAAATATATATCATTATCAAAAGAATCCACAACTATGACAAAGAATTGAGGTTAAAAGAAACCCATAGAGTTTACAATGGGAATGAAGCTACTGTGGGTACAGGACCCATAGGTAGAGTTGGGAAACAAGTCAGAATCATATCCAAACATAAGCCCTCTCTCCAATATCAAGCTACCATCAATCATGGGCTACAAGAGGGCCTACATCTATTAAACTCTCTAAGAAAAAGTAAGGGTCATTTCAATTGTGCTGTAACTAACTTACTCTCCATTGGAGAATCTGCTTCTCTTTTTCAGATAGATGCAGATCCTAAGGAAAGAGCCACCCCATCATACCTCAAAAGGGCTCTGGCTGAAACTAAGGAAAATTAGCAAAACAAGCAAGGGTGCTGATTTCCTGATGAACCAGCTATCACCATTGAATCAATAGTCAAAAGCAGATATATTAAAATAAGAAAAATATGTCCAAAATGCATGGAAACATATTCAAAATTTTTTGCTACTAGGGATATTCAAATAAAAAGTAGACTTGTTTTACACTCACCCATGTCAGAAAGGCTATCACTATCAAAAGAATCCACAACTATGACAAAGAATTGAGGTAGAATGAAACCCATAGAGTTTACAATGAGAATGCAGCTTCTATGGGAATGAGTATGAAGTTAATTAAATCTGAAAGTAGATACAGAAGATGATCAATATGCATCACTCTTGGGAAAATACCTAAGTTATCCAAATCAACATATCTCAAGTGGGAAGGTTTTAGCTCAACTTCTAAATATTATTTATATGTTCTCAAATTCATTATTTTCCAAGTGAATGGGTGACACATATTGTCTCTGTTATGAAAATTCCAGTTTACTGTGCTGTTTTCTTTCGGATCAGATTATTTTAAGCATTATATATTCCCATTTTGCTATTATTACTTCAGCCATTGGAGTCCTTTGAAGAATTTCCTTGTCTATAAAAAAGTGTTGGACAGCTGGGAATGGTGGTACATGCCTTCAATCCCAGAACTTGGGAGGTAGAGGTAGGAGGACTGATCTGAGATCAAGGCCACCCTGAGACTACATAGTTAATTCCAGATCAGCCTGGGCTACAAGATCCTACCTTGAAAGAAAAATGTTGAACAATCTTTCCTACATTTACCTCAAGTTCAAAGTTTGTCTTACATTAAGGTCTTTCATTTATTTTCAATGTATTTTTCATGTGATGGGAAGGATGGTTCTTGGTTGTTTTCTCTGTGTGTGGACATCCATTTTGCCACCACCATTTGTTATATAGACACTCATTTCCAGGACACAGTTTTGGTGCATGTAACAGTTTTAACATATACCATACCAGAAGCAACTTGTGGGTGGAAAGGGTTTCATTCCATTCCTATCATGCTGGGGAAGGCATGGCAGGTATGAGTTGGAAGCTGAGTCACATTGGCATGCAGGACTCAGAGGAAGGATAGAGTGAATTGTCAGGTCCACAATGAGTGACAAACTTTTTCCAGCATGTCTCCATCTCTAAAAGTATTCATAACCTCCCCAAACAGTAGCACCTGCAGGTAACTTTATTTTTCTCTTCCTTTATTGCTCCAGATAAGGAAATTAGATATTTTGGCAATGTTCTGAGGAAATATATGTCATGAAACAAGTTTACAAAGGTTCATTTTAGTTTACAGTTGAAGAGTGTATTGACCATTATGATTGGAAGGGCACAGTTGTAGGAAATATGAGATTGCTTTCACATATCTAACATAAAAAGACAGATGTGAATTCTGGCACTCAGATGGATTTTCTTTTTTATTGAGCTTAGGGCTTCACCTTATAGGATGATTCCACCTATATTCAGGGTGAATATCCCACCACCTAACTTTTCCTTTCAAGAAAAGAGCCATTATTAACACACTATGAGATGAGCCTCATAAATTTCATACGTGTTTACAAATACAACCCAGTTGACAATGTAATTAACTATCTCCAAGTCTTCTGCACTGTGTTCAATAAGACTAAAGAGGATGCACATTCTTATTTAATTCAAACCTTAGGGGGAATAATTTCTTATTGCACAGTTTAGCTTTTAAATATCTATTTATTTCACTTATTTATTTATTTACTTGTTTTTTCCAGGGAGTGTCTCACTCTAGACCAGGCTTACCTGGAATTCACTATGGAGTCTCAGGGTGGCCTCAAACTCATGGCAATCCTCCTAGCTCTCCCTCCTGAGTGCCGGGATTAAAGGTGTGCTCCACAACACCTGGCAATTATTTCTTCTTTTCATTTACTTGAGAGAAAAAGAAACAGACAGGCAGAAAGAATGAGAGAGAGAGGTAGAGAAAGATAGGACACACAAGAGCCTCCATCCAATTGGCTACTTTTTATATCTCACTTTATGTGGGTACAAGAGAATCAAAACCCTGTCATCAGACTATGCAAACAGGGCCATGTAATATGTGCAAATAGCAATTCTTGTCAAGATGGCATCTTCCTAACCATGCTTCACCTTGTGGGGAAGGAAAGGCAAGATCACTGGGGTTTTTAATGCTTGCAGATCCTAGCCGACTTCCAATGGGATGGTGCAGAGGAGCAAAGTATGGAATGCACTGATTGCCACACTCTTAGGCAGACCGCCAGTTTCCCAAACCTCTAAAGCAGCTGACCCACATGCAGCACCTTGGACAAGGTTCTCCATGCACTGCCTGCAGGCTACCAGTGTACAGGCCAGCCAGCTTGCATTCCTCCCTCTTTCCCCCTCTCGGTTTTCCTCCATATTTCCATCGCCAGGACCTCCATAGAAACTGCAACTGCCACCCCAGCTGCCATTCTCTCATGCACTGAAACAGGTTCCTCCTGCACTACCCACAGGCTACACTGACCCAGGACAGCAGGCTTGCATTTCCCTCACCCTATCTTCCTCCTATGGCTTTCCTTGGGACTCTATCCCAGCAGGAACACGATTCCAGTTTCCCATGACCACCTAGCATTCCTCCATCCGATGGTTTTCCTCCCTCTTCCTGGCACCAGGACCTCTGCCCCATCCCTCACCACCATCACTCCTCATCGTGGGACCCACAGCAGTCGCATCCTCCTCCAGCTTTGCCCAGTCATCAGACCTCCAAGTCCCATCATCTTCATACTTCACTTCACCTCACCACTGGGTGAGCAGCGGCCCTATCCCTCCACCCTTCCATGTCACAGGATCCAGCAGTCCCATTCCCCCCAGCTTCATTGTGCCATCATACCCCATAGACCCATCCACTCACCCCAACACATCACAGGACTAAACAATCCCATGCACTCTACCCTACCACACCACAAGACCAGACTGCATATCCCATTAACCCAAGCACCATTGAGCCTCTTGACCACACAGTCCAATACCCTGAACCAGCAACCAGCAAACCCCTCTTGACAAGGTCTTTGGTCACCACCAGAGCATCACAGACTCCTGAGATCTGCACAGACAGGACTCATTGCCATCAGAAACCAAATTTAGTCGAACATAAAATGGAATAATCACTAGAGACACTTCAAGAGTAAACACCAGCTTCCTCCTGAAATAAGTTAGATTCCCACATTGTGATAAGCAGAACACAACCAAAAGGAATATTATGAAAAATCAAATGGAAGTAAATCCAACTAGGTTGCCCAGTCCCACAATGGAAGTCTCTAATCAAAACATAGAAGAGACAACAGGATTAGAGCCCCAAAATGAAGACTTAAGCTATGTGACCCAGGTCAAGCAATTAGCAGGACATGCAGAAAGGCAACAAAGGTCCAATAACTGTATGAATGTTGTCCTCACTGGAATAGACAAGTAAGTCTTCAAAAGACAGTTAAATGAGCTGAAGAAGAGAATTTAAAAAAGGACCTCTATAATCTGCTGGCTAAGCTCAATGAAGGCAAAAAAAAAAAAAAAATGCAAGGACAAATTCCAAGAAGTATTTAAAAATCAGAAAATGGTGTGAAAAAGAAACTCAACAGAGGGATGGATACTATACATTAAAAAGACAGTAGAAAATAAAAACCAAATCCAACAATTCCAAACCAGTGGAGAAGCCCTCAAGAATAGAATCACTCAGGCAAGAGGAGGCATAGTCACTTGTGCTTTGGAGAGCTTCATGTTGTTACCAGGACAGAAGAGAGCTTTCTGTATAGCCTGACCTTCTGTGTAGTACTTGTCTTTTAGATTAACCCACACTGAGAACGTTGTAGTGATGACCACCAAAGAAATGCATAGTCAAACAAACTTCTATTTCCAAATTTTTAAAAGAAATAGCCATTGACGCTGCTATGTGAGCTTTGTGCTCAAGAGCAATTATCAGAGAGATTAAGGATTTTGTTGTTTTTTTTTAAGTTTATCTCTTTTATTGTTGGGCCCTGAAAGGCCCAGGCGTGAGGCCTAGTGGAACATCCTGAGCCTAGGTAAAGTTTGGCAACCTGTCTCTGGCCAGCTATGACTCAGGAAGATGCCTAATGGCTTCTGGCCTGCTACTTCCGCACAGGAGTTGAAATTACCATTTCAATAGTTAAAGTTTACTATTGGCCCTTACCTCACCCCCTCCCATCCTAAAATCCCCACCTTCGACCCCAACATGATATAGGCAACTGCTCATAGCAATAAAGCGAGTTCCTGTGAGTTCCTACATCAAAAAGTCTCCTGATTCAGTGTGGTTTTCCTCCGGTGGCTAGGAGAGGTCTGAGTCATCCGATGCTCATCTCCTCCTCAACCCCTTGGGAGAACAAGTAGGCCTGGTCCTTCCCTCAGCACTACCTGCCCCCGCCAGCAGAGCATGGCAACTGCCCCCTAACGTGCAGCAGACTAGTGCCCTGTGAGAGGCATTCATTGAGGAGGTCAATCGGTGTGCAGGTGAGCGTACCCTCATAAGTTATGAGGCAGTCTTCATATTTACTGAGGAATGACCTGAGACGAACCTGCCCATGAGGATGTTAATCTTTTGGAACTTTTATTTTGGAGAAATAGGCATGAACTTGGTGCTTGTAACTAAAGGTGTCTTCTGGAGTGGTAAGCCAAATTTTATGGACTATTCGGATGAGAGTCTAAAAATGCTAAATACAGACAGCATTACACTTCAAGGCTTGGCTTATGAGCTTTCTAAGGGAAATGAAAGACTGCAGGGGACTTTGTTGGAACTGGGCTACTGGCATAAGAACTGGCTGCATCCTGCTACCCAGGCACAGAGAGTTTAATCAAAGTTAACTTTGTCAAGGGCTGATGTACATGGCTAGAGATATTGGAATGAGAGATTTAAGATTTTTTTTTTAATTTGGTTTTTTGAGATAGGGTTTCACTCTAGCCCGGGCTGACCTGGAATTCCCTATGGAGCCTCAGGGTGGCCTAAAACTCATGGTAATCCTCCTACCTCCGCCTCCAAAGTGCTGAGATTAAAGGCATGCATCACCACGCCCAGCTGAGACTCAAGATTTTAAGATAGAAAACCTCAAGCAAGTTAAAACTACAGGCACTGAGACTAATTTTAGGCTATGGTGGTTCAGTTTACATTGTTTTAGTCTCTCCTTGCTATGCCTTATACCAGTTAAAAATGTTTATTCTGTGCCTTTATATGTTAGAAGTGTTTAACTTGTTTATTTTACAGGTCTTAATATTTTAAATTGGTCAAGACTGTGGGTACCTTCATAATTGAACTGAGTACAATTTATAATGTGTGATGGTTATAAATCTATTGGGAGCCAGGAAGAAATTTGGTAATTTAAATATATGGCCCCCCTCCTGGCAGCTTGTGCCCGACCCTCCCCTACTGGGAATTGGCGGGCAATCCACCTTTTGGGAGACTGCCACGTGGCCCCCTTGTACTGACCCAGGTGGGGACAGGGGAGAAGTCCGCCCTCTCGTGGTGACTGGGCTCATTGACCTTTTCCTGCACCTACTAGGCATTGGCACATGCCAGGAAAAAATCTAAACATGCCATTAGTCATATCCTATGCTTCAATGTTTTGCCACTCTCGGGCTGCCTGATCGAAATAAACAGATAATGGCCCCTGCTTTGTAAGCAAGGACTTTGAAGAGTCTCTCCAGACCTGAAAATTTTCACATTGCACAGGCATCCCATACAACCCCCAGGGCCAGGCTATCATTAAAAGATATAATCAGACTCTCAAGTCTCAATTACAAAAACAAAAGGGGGAATCCTTACCCCCACACGACCAACTAAAAAAAAGCATTATTTACCCTAAATATTCTAAATTTGTCTAACAATTTACAATGTGCGATAGTTATAAATCTATTGGTAGCCAGGGGAGAAATGTGGTAATTTAAAAAATGGCCCCCAATATTTTCATTTGTTTATCTTAAGGTGTGATGGTGGGTTTCAAATTTCAATACAAAGTGTGCCTAGCAGGAGTTCCTAAAGTGTGCTGAGACATTTGACTTTAGGCTTGTACTTTTAATGTCTAACTATACTTCATACTCACAGCTTTAAAGTAGCTCCTGAGAAAGTTCAACTAGTACCTCCCTTTAAGATCTTGGGCTTGATCCTTACCCTAGATACAGTTTCACCTGTTAGAAGCTCTATATACTAGAGTTAAAAGTTAAAACTCGTTTGGAGTGTCATGTAGATTTTCAAATGATTTGTGTTACTTCTAAAAAAATATAATAACAGTCAACAGTGTTGGGAAAATGCATTTATGGCATTTTTGGCACAACGATAATATTTCCTTAGATCTGATTCAGTTACATTCAGAGATTTTGTCTTTGCAAAATAATCATCTTATTTTTGATGCAGCTAAAGCTGTTGATGACTTAATATCTGCTTTTAAGTCTACCTTGCGTAGATGGAATTCTCTCACTTCTTAGATAGGAAGCTTTGCTACTACATGTGTTTGTCTGTTGCTCATTCTGTGTCTGCTGCCCATACTCGTTAAATGCCTTTTAAAATCCTTTATGGATATCTGTGCAGAAGTACATGGAATACAGCTATGGACCCGACCCTGGATTCCTGAGACATTATCTTAAAGCCCCTACAGAGGCTGGCAGTCAAAGACGGGTAAGATTCTCTCGAGTTAGGTCAACCTAAGACAGGGCATGAATGATGGAATTCATGTACTGATGACGGGTAAGGTCTAAAAATCGTAGAGGACAAACTAAGACAGATACAGTCTTTCTACACCAAGGCCCAGAAGGGCCTGTTTCATAAAAAAATAATAAATAGGGCTGGAGAGACGGCTTAGGGGTTAAGCGCTGGCCTGTGAAGCCTAAGGACCCCAGTTCGAGGCTCGGTTCCCCAGGTCCCACGTTAGCCAGATCCACAAGGGGGCGCATGCATCTGGAGTTCATTTGCAGAGGCTGGAAGCCCTGGCGTGCCCATTCTCTCTCTCCCTCTATCTGTCTTTCTCTCTGTTTCTGTCGCTCTCAAATAAATAAATAAGAATTTAAAAAATAATAATAATAATAAATAAAAAAGGGGAAATTGTCTAATACCATTTGGCTGGCCTTGTATCCATAGCTCTGGGCCATTTGACAGCAAGACTTTAGCACCTGCATGTAAGCAAGATTATACACATTCAGTGTTACTGATAAGAGCTGGCCATTCCTTAAGATTTAAGTTTGTATTGCTGGGATCAAAGGGTTTGTTTGTTTCCCAACCTTTGTACTGAAGTAATTAAAGTACAAAAACTCTGTAACAGAAGGGAATTTTTTTGATAGAAACTTATATGAGGCTAATGGAATTTTTGTCCATGGAAAACTTTATTAAAAAAAAAAAAGAGGGCTGGAGAGATGGCTTAGCGGTTAAGCGCTTGCCTGTGAAGCCTAAGGACCCCGGTTCGAGGCTCGGTTCCCCAGGTCCCACGTTAGCCAGATGCACAAGGGGGCGCACACGTCTGGAGTTCATTTGCAGAGGCTGGAAGCCCTGGCGCGCCCATTCTCTCTCTCTCCCTCTCTCTGTCTTTCTCTCTGTGTCTATCGCTCTCAAATAAATAAATAAAAATTAAAAAAAAAAAGACCCATATGGGTACCAGTGAGAGACGTAAAATATTTGTCCCAACAAGTGGACAGTGACACTCACTTCTCTAGGAAGTGTCCCAACCCTTAGGACTGTTCCTAAAATAGTCCTTCACCCTGCTAAACTAAATAACTCCCTCCCTTGCAGAAGATTGCTGGCTTTGCCTCTGATCTGGGCCTCTCTGACTGATTGCAGTACAGTTGCCCATACAACCTTAAAATTTGCTCAGCCACATTTCCCATCCCCATGCAGCTTTTCCCAATGTTTCCTCTGGGAATTTGGGACCCACTTTTCCCTAATAATTCCAGTATAGATGTGGGATACATTCATCCTTCCTTCTGTACTTTTAACACAACTGAGCCCAGTGCTCAACGCTGCCCGCCTTCTGGAATGGCTTATGTTTGTGGAGGCCAGATGGCCTATGACTTTCTGCCCACCAATTGGACTGGCCTTTGTGACCCAGCCACCTTAATCCCAGATGTAGATAACATTCCTGGAAATGAGGCCCTCCCTATGCCCTCTTTTGATTATATCGTAGAGAGACCTATTTCCAACAACAGCTAGATTCCCTGGTTGAGGTAGTCCTACAAAACAGGAGAGGACTAGACCTACTAATGGCCAAAAAGGGAGGCGTATGTTTGTTTTTACAGGAAAAATGCTGCTTTTATGCCAACAAATTGTCAAGGACAAGATTAAGAGGCTCCAGGAAGTCTTAGAGAGGAGGCAGTGGGACCTCCAGGACAATCCACTGTGGACAGGCTTACATGACTTCTTACCCTACAATCTCCCTCTACTTGGACCCCTCCCCTCCTTCTCCTTCTCCTTACTGTCGGGCCTTGTGTAATTTACAAAATTACATTATTTATTCACCAGTGGCTAGAGGCAATAAAACTTCATCAGGTTGAAGTACATTATGATGGGCTGGCAACTCAGAAATTAAGTTCCTCAGATGACCCACTGCCACCTCCCCTGCCCTCTATGTGACCAGTGATGGTTAAGCTCTCAGACTGACTGAGACAACCTAAGGACATGGAATGGGTTTTCATTGAGCTAAACACATGGTACCCAATGACAGGTAAGATCCCCAGAGGGGGACAACCTAAGACAGGGGCCCTGATGACTAATGCTCTGAGCTAAACACCTTGTACCCAATGACAGGTAAGATCCCCAGAGAGGGACAACCAAAGACAGGGCCCATGGTGACTAATACTCTTACAAAAATAAAAGGGGGAGATGTTGGGCCCTGAAAGGCCCAGGTGTGAGGCCTAGTAGAACTTCCTGAGCCTAGCTAACATTTGGCGACCTGTGTCTGGCCAGCTATGACTCAGCAAGATTCCTAAGGGCTTCTGGCCTGCTATTTCTGCACAGGAGTTGAAATTACCATTTCAATAGTTAAAGTTTACTATTGGCCCTTACCTCTCCCCCTCGTCCTAAAATCCCCGCCTTCATCCCCAACATGATATAGGCAACTGCTCATAGCAATAAAGCAAGTTCATGTGAGTTCCTGCTTCAAAAAGACTCCTGACTCAGTGTGGTTTTTCTCCGATGGCTAGGAGAGGTCTGAGTCATCTGATGCACATCTCCTCCTCAACCCCTTGAGAGGAACCAGCAAGCCTGGTCCTTCCCTCAGCACTACCTGCTCCCACCAGCAGAGCCCGACATTTTATTTTGATAATACATGTTAGCATTAAGTTTTGGGGAGCATTTTCCAGAACACTTAGCAGTTGTGATTAACACACCTAAGTTGCCTCTTGTTGAGTGATTGACCGACTCCTGTGTTCCTACTAGCACGGATGCTATGTGTGCATGTGTGCATTCATGCCTTAACTTGGGTTACTGCTCAACATTAGCGTCTGACGTGGTCTGCACTGTGATCTTGAGTGTATCATACATCTTGGGCTGAACTGCATCCTGACACAAAATTGCAGGCATGAGTTAGGAATGCGTTCCTCAGGAAGAATGTCTGGCCAGATGGACACCATGTCATTTTCACAGACTTTATTTTGAACTTAGCCTGGATGGAAAAAGTGGCCTGTCAAATGGAACACCATCAACAGGGAAGAGAGGAGAGCCAAATGCTAGCATGCTTTTCACCACTGCGTAACTGTGCACACTGTATGTTGTCATGGTAGCTTGTCTGCAACCTGACTAGGTTGGAGTTCAATCTTGATATTCGTGCTCAGAGTTCAGAGAGATGTAAGACTTCTGACTAGTGTCTTATTTCCTTTATGTTGATTAGTCTTTGATACATGTGCTGAATCAGAAACCTAAATAAAGATAATTTTTTAAAATGCAAAAACCATGTTTATTGCTGCTCAATTTACAATAGCTGGGAAATGGAACCTGCCTAGATGTCCCTCAACTGATGAGTGTATAATGAAGATATGGCACATTTATACAATGTATATATTTATACAATGTACATATTTATACAATATATAAAAAATGGAGTTATGAAATTTGCAGAAAAATGGATGGATCTGGAAAGGATTATACTAAGCAAGGTAACCCAGGCCCAGAAAGCCAAGCATCACATGTTCTCCCTCATATGTGGATCCTAGCTACAGAGGATGGGGCTTCTTCGTGAGAAGGAAAAAACTCAGTAGCAGAGGCCAGTAAGTGAAAAAGGAGATATAAAGGGAAGAGAAAGGAAGGGAGGAGGGTACTTAATAGGTTGATATTGTATATATGTAAGTAGAATGATTGAGATGGGGAGGTAATATGATGGAGAATGGAATTTCAAAGGGGAAAATGGGGGGGATATTACCATTGGATTTTTTTTATAATCATGGAAAATGTTAATATAAATTAAGAAAAAAATAAATATTTGAAATTCAACAATAAAAAAATTGCAAAAAAAAAATAGAATCACTCATGTGGAAGACAGAAACTCAGAACTGGAAGACAAGACAGAAGAAACAGTTTGTGTTTGCAAAAATTTGAATAAGTCCAATTTTTTTTGTGAACAGACATGAGGGAACTATGGGATACCTTAAATGCCCCAAAAATTGGATCATAGGTATATGAGAAGGGGAAGAATTTGAGACCAAAAGCAGTGAAAAGTTATTCAATAAATTATCAAAGAAAACGTTACTACCCTCCAAAAGTGTCTCATGAAGTTACAAGATGCTAACAGAACTCCAAAGAGACTGGACCCAATAGTGAAATTCTCTAAGATGTATTTCCATTTAGACTCTGAACATCAATAACAAAGAGAAAGTCATTAAAGCAGCTATGGAGAAACAACATATTACATATAAAGGTAACCCCATTAGAATTATTTCACACTTCTGAATAAGAACCCCAAAAGCCAGAGTGGCCTGAAATGGAACATTGCAAAGTCTAATAACCTATGGCTTCTAACCCAAAATACTCTACCCTGCAAAATATCACTCATAATAGATGGGTAAAAAAAAAAAAAAAAAAACTTTCCACAATAAAAGTCATATCTACAACTAAATGAACCCAAAGACAAAACTACAGAGAGTTCTTCAGGGCAATTTCCATGCTGAAAAGCCAAACAACCAAGCTCAAATGCCTACAAGAAGCTGATCACCATAACCAAACTCAGAGAAAGTGCAAAAGCTACAAGGTCCCAGGAAACACCAAACCACAAGCTACCACAATATGGCTGGGATTGAATCACAATTATGACCCTGAATATTAATGGCCTTAATTCACCCACTGAGAGACATAAGCTATCAGGGTAAATCAGAAAAATTAGACCCCTCAATGTGCTGTCTTCAAGAAACCCACTTCACCCCTAAATACAGACATATGCTCAGGGTGAATGGGTGTATAGTGACATTCCAAACAAGAAGAAATAAGAAAAAGACATGCATTGCTATACTAATAACAGATAAATTAGACTTCAAATCAAAAGTAATCAAAAATGCAAAGTAGGCCATTTATTACTTATCAAGAGAATGATCCAAAAGAGGATATCACAATCATTAATCTTTTTTCACCAAACACAAATGCAGCACAATTCATAAAACAAAACCTACTTGACAGCAAAACAGAAATAAACACCAACACCATCATAGTTGGAGACTTCAATACTCCACTATCAGCAACAGATACATCATCCAAACAGAAAATTATTGGAGAACTAAAAGATCACAACAAAGCCATAGATCAACTAGACTTAATGGACATCAACATAACATTCTACCAAAATCTTGAGAATGCACATTCTTCTCAGCATCCCATGGAACCTTCTCTAAAATACATCATATACTAGGCCATAAAGCCTGCCTCCATATATTTAGGAAAATCAACAAAATTTCCTGCATGATATCATGTCACAATTCTGTAACGCTAGAAATTAATAACAGGAGATGAGCCAGGAATCCTACCAGCTTCTGGAAACTGAAAAATACATATTTAATTTTATTGTTTAAAACTCTTAAACTTATGATTTACTCATTTATTATGATTAGCAGAAGAAATAAAAAATGAAATTGAAAAATTTATAGAATTGAATGACAATGAAAGCACATTGTACCAAAACTCATTGGACACAATGAAGGTAGTCCTTAGGGGAAAATTCTAGCACTAAATGCCTTCATAAAAAACATTGAGAGATCCCAAATCAACAACTAACAATCCACCTAACCACATTGACAAAAAAGAATAATCTAACCCGAAAGGCTCCAGACAGAAAGAAATAATCAAAACAGGGCAGAAATTATTGAATTGGAAACTATGAAAACAATTAAGAAAATTGATGAAACAAAGTGGTAGTTCTTTAGAAAAATAAACAAGATTTATTATCCCTTGCCAATTTGATCAAGGGGAAAAATGAATTGCTTCAAGTTAACAAAATAAGAAATGAAAAGAAGCTGGGCGTGGTGGCGCACGCCTTTAATCCCAGCACTCGGGAGGCAGAGGTAGGAGGATCGCCGTGAGTTCGAGGCCACCCTGAGACTACATAGTGAATTCCAGGTCAGCCTGAGCCAGAGTGTGACCCTACCTCGAAAAACCAAAAAAAAAAAAAAAAAAAAAAGAAATGAAAAGAATAAAAAATAAAACTACCCACTCACAAAGTGGGCAGAGAAATGAACAGGGAGTTCTCATAAAAAGAAATACATATGGCAAACACACACTTAAGAAAATGTTCAAAATCCTTAACCATCCAGAAAATGCAAATTAAAACAACTGTTAGACTCTATCTTATACTAGTAAGGATAGCAAACATTAGAAAACTAAATGAAAACAAATGTTGGTAAAGATGTGGAGAAATAGAAACTCTCATTCACTGTTAGAGGGGATGTAAGATGGTACAACCACTATGGAATCCTATAAGGAGGATATTAAAAAGGTTGACTATACAGTTACCAGCAGACCCAGTTGTTCGCTTGTGCCTGGCCCTCCCCTACTGGGAGTAGGCGGGCAGTCCACCTCCTGGGAGATTGCCACATGGCTCCCTTGGACTGACCCAGGTGGGGACAGGGGATAAGTCCATCTTCTCCTGGTGACTGGGTTCACTGATATTTTTCTTTCAGCCGATATCATTTCCCACACCTGCTGGGCATCGACACATGCCAGGGAAAAAATCTAAACATGCCATTAGTCATATGCTTCAATGTTTTGCCACTCTCAGGTTGCCTGATCAAATTAAAACAGATAATGGCCCCTGTTTCATAAGTAAGGCCTTTGTAGATTTTCTCCAGACCTGGAAAATCTCACATTCCGCAGGCATCCCATACAACCCCCAGGGCCAGGCTATCATTGAAAGATATAATCAAACTCTCAAGTCTCAATTACAAAAACAAAAGGGGGAATCCTTACCCCCACATGACCAACTAAAAAAGGGATTATTTACCATAGATATTTTAAATTTTTCTAAAGAAGATAAACAATTATCCTTTTCGAAAACATTGGGCCTAATCCATTACCTACAGTTCTATCTGGAAAAGATGGAAGGAGCCATTGACTGGGGCCTGGAGAGGACCAGATGCACTCCTCACTGCAGGGAGAGGGGTTAGATGTGTCTTCCCTCAAGATAAAAAAAAGAAAGATCCATTTGGCTTTAGGCTTGTACTTTTAATGTATAACTATCCTTTATTCTCACAGCTTTAAAATAGCTCCTGAGAAAGGTCAAACTGTGCCTCCCTTTAAGATCTTGGGCTCGATCCTTACCCGAGATACAGTTTCACCTGTTAGACGCTCTATATACTAGGGGTGAAACTTAAAACAGGGCTCTTCTGGTTAAGATGGCAGCGTAGGTACCACGCCAAAGCAGCCTGGGGGGGAAAAAGACCAAAAAACCTCAACAAAATACACACTTTTACTAAAAAGTGAGGTGTATGGGAAATTGAAGCAGCATCAGAGAAGTAAAAAAGATCCAGAGCATCCAGAGCCCGCACAGGCTGGCAAAAGCGGCCTCGGGGGCTGGAGATATGGCTTAGTGGTTAAGCGTTTGCCTGTGAAGCCTAAGGACCCTGGTTCAAGGCTCGGTTTCCCAGGTCCCACATTAGCCGGATGCACAAGGGGAGCACATGCTTCTGGAGTTCGTTTGCAGAGGCTGGAAGCCCTGG